>NW_028227274.1:17795000-18542500 GCF_978045245.1 Mus caroli | reverse complement strand
TGGGGATAGTCTCCCTAACTCTGGGCAGCACTGTCCTGTGAACTGGAATCTTGGGTGCAATAGAGGGGGAAAAGTAAGCTAAGAGCCAGCGTTCAGATTGCCCTTCCTCTCTGTAGATGCAACGTGGCCAGCTGCCTCACGTTCCTGCCTCTGTGTCCCTCCTATGTAGGTGGGCTAGGAGCCAAAATAATCTCCTTCCTTAATTTGGTTTTGTCATAGCAAAGAGAAAACAGTAACTAATGCAGACAGATGAGGGACAGCTATCTCTTCCGAGGCACTAGGCAGGTGTTAAAAACTTTTAACAGACTTCTATTATTATTATTTAACAGACTTCTATAAATTATTAGCCAACGATAAATTCTTAACGGAAGTACTTCTTCTGATATCTCGTTTCCTTTAAGTAGGCAAAGATATTGGGTGATGGGTGATTTGACTTCATGATCTGCAGCCACTGGACTCTCCCTTACTGTTCTTGCCGACTTGAGCAAAAGGGCTACCAGTCAAACAGCCAGATGACCCACACTTATACTGGCACTGCCCATTTTAAACACTTTTTAGAGAGCTCAGTGAAGCTCCATGGTTATTAGACCACTTACTCCAGAGAGCTTATACTCACCCAGTAAGGACTGTTTCAAACAATTTAGGTCTAACGTTCTTGGCAACCATTTCCATCCGACCAAAAGGGGGCGCAATTCCCTTGATGGCCCCGCAGAGGGACTACTGTGACTGGTGGGTGCAAGGGCACAGTGGCATGATTGGCTCAAACAGGAACCTTCATTTGTATTAAAGCTTGTTTGTTGCAAACACCCTTTCTCCAGACACCTAAGCAGGCTGTTGGTTCCCTTGCTGAGCCTAATAAGAGGTATGCTCCTGTGTTGTCTCTCCTGGTGCAGCAACGTCAGGTTCATAGAAAACTCTTCAGTGGTCTGTTCTCACCTGCTTTTAGCAGAGCAGGCTGAGCTGGTGGAACCAAGAAAGTGGCACTAGAAGCAAAGACCGCTGAACACGCAACTGGCAGACTGAGATGAGAAGCAGCAAAATTACTGGCTTGGCAGCTCAGTAAAAGGGGGAGCCATGGAGAGCACCAGACCTGCAGAAGTGGGGCGGTGGGCAGTGGGGGGCGGGACACAGGAAGAGTATCACCTTGACTGTGGCAGCAGCGGAAAGCTGGGGGCCACAACTAAATGGTTGGAGCTAGGGCACTGTCTTAGACAGGAATACACAGTGGCATGGAGTAAGAGTTGAAGCAAAGGCCACAGCACTAACAAAGATAACACTGGAAGCAGCGGCAATGGCAGTGAAGATCAGGGGTCCTAGATACCACAGCCTAGAACTGTACTATCAGCCACTGCCAGTAGCTGAGCAATCCCAGAGCCTATGTCTGCAGTGACACCCTCTGCCAATGACTGAGGCGCCCTGACTCTCTGTCATTTGTAGAGTTAAGATGTCCCAGGATCCCAGTTCTGTGAGAGCTGTAAGACACTAGATGATACCACCTGCTGCTGCTGCTGCTGCTGCTGCTCCTCACAGATGCCAACTGGTTATCACTCCTATGATATTTGGCTACAAAATATGCACCACTCTCCGCATTTTGACTCCCAGTTCTATCATGGTCTTTCCAGCTGTCTGTCTGATGTATTTCACAGGTGACTCAGATTTAAAATGTCCACCTTCAGTCCATTCTCTCTCTTTCCCATCACATATTCAGTAGGCTCTTCTTTTCTTCCATCTGCTAATGGGATCATCACCATCAGGACCCCAAACAAGAAATTCATAAAGGATTCTCATTGCTGGTCAGGCATGTCACAGAATAAAGTCAATTGAATAGTACCAGGCTGAGATAAGCCAGGCTGCTTAGTAGTTAAGACTCTATCAGGTGATGAGACTGTCCACAAAAGTTAATCTGTCCCTTCAAAGTCACTTTGTTTCACTTCTAGTCTGACTTATTATAGATGGATATAGTAGTTCAATGTTAATTTTTTAAATTCAGTCTTTATATATGCTCATGTGTACTACCTACATGTCTACACACATTGGATGTCTTACAGTTGGATTTGCCTGTTCCAATAAAGTCTTGATCATTTTAGGAGAATCAAATCACCCATGATAGGAATGAATTAGTTGTGAGGATTTCAGCTCCTTTCTGAGTATGTTAGATCTGTTCCCTCGTTTACGCGTCTGAGAATGTATTGTCCCTGCTAAACCCTCTGTGATCTGTCATCAGATTTTCCTCCTGCCCTGACTTGTCCTCCATCCTTTCAGGCTCAACCTCTTCAAATCCAGACCTGACCTTGGTAACCTCGTCACAAAACTGGTAATTCCAGTAGCCCTTGCTTTCACTGTAGACCATCTATTACAGGTCTTCTCTGACAAGAGTGATGTCTCTTCACAGGAAGACATACCACTTTGTGATCTGAATACTGTCTAGTTCTCTTACTCATCTCAATACTCCCTACCTCAGACCTCAAGATACATCAAGACCAAACTGACTGCAGTAATCCTCTCATTGTGTGGGCTGCTCTAGCCTTCTTCCCCTGCCTTATCATGATCTGGAGCCTTGAATGGTAGTAGAATTCTCTAGCAAGCTGTCTTCTCCAAAGAGGTTGGATTACATTCCTAATTCTTAGCAAGCAGGAATCTCCCCTTTGCAATTCCAAGTACCACCCTTCTTACCTCTACCATTGCCCCCACTGGGTTGTAATTATAGTGTTTCTGGCTATCCCATGTATGCATTTTTCTGTCCCTGGCTTGGAGGGTACCTCACATATACGAATATTATAAATACTTAGTGATAAGTGGGTAGATTGATAGATGGATAAAGAGTAGGTAATGAGCTATGAGCAATAATGTGCCAATTTAATCAAAGCATACTTTAAAATTAATCAAAGGATAAAGTCACATTATTGTCTGTTTCCCTTTTGGAAGGGTATTAGTTGCTGTAATAAATACATCAACAATAGAACAAATCTGACTGCTGTTTCAACAGCTTTGAATGCTTTCATCTTCTCTTAGTAAACTCTGACAAATTAGAATTGTCACTGATAAATTTGAACATAGTAAATATTTTCTACTCAGTATATTTACTCTTATTAACTGAAAGGTATAAATCATTTGTGATATTAGAAAACAAGGTAAAAAATCAGATGTTCTGTTAATATTTCACAAATTTGTATTGTGTTTAGAGGTCATTCTCATGGTATCAACTTTTTAAAAATGACTTGAGTCCTTGATAAAGGGCCAGTAGTCCCAAGAATAAGTGAGACTCTAAATTATTCAGCAATCTAATGAGAAAAAATTTGGAAAGGGTAAATAGGATTTTACATTTTTACTACCATTGAAGTAGTGAAAAAAATAAATTTTAAGCATCTGAGGTAGTGCTTGAGAACTGTGTCAAAATAGAGTTTGGCTGGGAGTTTGAGGAAGGCATGCAAAGATGGTGCTTATATATACGTCAGAGCCGTCAACAGGACCCAAGGAGAATTTTCACAATCACGTTAATGGCACATCTTCCAGTACATTAGCCGAGCAGTTAGAGCAAAGTGAAACTCAATGGGCTTTGCCCCCATGACTCCCCAGTGCCTGATTAAATGCCAGGGGTCTGTGAGCAGCCATCAGCTCAAGCCAGATACCTCCTCATAGGTATTTATCTTCCCGTAGGATTTAATGGTAAGGATGTAGGGAAATTGAGGACATGGTTCTTACCAATGAAGTCAAGAAAGGAAAAATGTCAACTTCAGGGCTATTTTGTGGAGAAAATACAAACACAGGCCTGGACAGAGGTGTGAAAAATAACAGAATTCTCATGGCTCTATGTAAATGTTCCCTAGTCGTTCTTGACATGTGATGGTTCTTACTGTTCCCCCATATGTTCCATTTTTATCTTATTTTTCTACTTATATGTGTTCTTTTAAAATGTGGGGCTGGAGATAAGGCTTAGATGTTAAAGGCTAGGCTCACACAGAGCAATATAAAATGTCGGAAGAACGTATCCAGACTCGTGGTTCTTATTAATTATTCTCTTTATTTAAAGGCATGGAATCTTTTTTATTATATTGATTTCTTTATTTATTCTCTCTCTCTCTCTTCAGTTTTTGGTACTGTTTGGGTGGATCTAGGAGGTGTGGCCTTGCTGTAGTAAGTGTGTCACAAGAGGCAGAATTTGGGATTTTAAAGATTTCTAATTTGCTCTCTGCTTTGAAGTTTTGGTTCAAGCTATGAGCTTTTAGCTGCTACAGCAGCAGCATGGCTGACCGCTATTGCCTTCACCGCACTCAACCTTCCTTCTACAAGTTGTCTTGCTCGTGGTGGACTCATCAGCAATGGAAAAGTAACTAATGCAGGGTCCAGGGACAGAGCTCACTTTCTCCACTGACCCATGACCTCAGTCCTCGTTAAGGATTTTTGCCCTTTAAAGAACCGCTATACTTAGATGTTACTGCTGGTTACCAGATGTTCACAGTGGTGAGAAGAGAGTTCTGAGACTCAAACATGGGGACTGAGCATGCTGAGTACTCACTCACTGTGTCCCTGAGCACCTAGTGTGCACTCACTGTGTCCCTGAGCACCTAGTGTGCACTCACTGTGTCCCTGAGCACTGAGTATGCACTCACTGTATCACTGAGCACTGAGTATACACTCACTGTGTCCCTGAGCACTGAGTATGCACTCACTGTGTCCCTGAGCACTGAGTATACACTTACTGTGTCCCTGAGCACTCACTGTGTCCCTGAGCAGTGAGTATGCACTTACTGTTGAGCACTGAAATGAGTTCTCTGTATCACTGAGCTATATTATATCCCCCATTTGTCCAAATATTTTGATAAATGCCTCTTTGCATTTTGCAAACAATGAAAAATAATAATGTAAACTCATTTTCAAAGCACTATAAATAAAGCTTTATAAATTAATGGTATAAAAGCCTTTAAAAGCATTTATACATTCTAATAATTCACCACTCAGGAACTTCTAGTAAGGAGGCAAAAGTCTTAACTCTACCCCAAAATTTGCCTACAGAAAAGTTATGAAGTGATTATTAATAATTGAAATATAATAAATCTTTAAAATGTCAGTCAGAAAGAGTAATAAATTATATATGATAAAATACTACATAGTCATTTTAATGGCACATTTTGAGATATATAATAACACAGAAAATATTCACTATACATTGCTAAATGAGAAAGGTGAGCTTCAACATTTTATTAAGCTTTAGTCCAAATTAAGCAGAGATACACATTATACATACATATATACATACATACATATATATACACACACCACAAAAGTAACATATATGCCAATTCAAATAGTGGTAGATAGCTAAGTTAGGGTAATAGAATTGTAGCACACAATTTTCTCTATTGAATTCTTTAATGCTTAAATATTTTATGATATCAACATATAAAAACCACATTAGTTCACCACACCACAAAAATTAAATGAAATTAAAAATACTGTGATGGGGAAATTTTTCATTTGTTTTCTAGGTAGGAATAGGCATAAATCTTTAAGACATAGTTTTGGGAATGAGTAGAAAATCCACTAGAAAAGTTTAGTGTGATCTTCTGTCATCTGAAGTAACCCTGTCGTGTCACACCCAACTCTGAGAAGTGCAAAGGACAATATGTTCATTTCACTAGCATATGCTGGTATCCAGCAGAGGCCTTGGGCACCACTCTGTCTCCTCTCACCACTCTCTGGGAGACCGAGTAGAAATGTGAAAATTAAGGATGCTGGTGGGATGGACCTTTCTGGGAGGCTGTTGTAGCAGAGAGCTAAAAATCTCATCATCTTTCTAGGGAGAGACTTAACTGGAAGCATCTATAACTGCCACGACACAGAACTTTCCTGAAGCTTTGAGTCAGCAGAGCTGTAGACTCACACACCAGCTAAGAAGATTTTTTTTGACACTAGTAGTTTAATAAGAGAATCTTTTTATTTTGGTTCTAATAAAAGCAAAATGAAGTGTCTTGTGATTTAGCTTGTGACATTAAATACATAAATTTATTGAGGGAAAATCTAAATTATGGCATCAACTACAAACTCTTCTAAGTGTAAAACAAACTACGATAATGTATTTTATTACAGATACAGTATATAAACTAACCATTTCTTTAAATATATTTAAAAAACAATTTATTGGATTGGCCAGTTTGCCTTGACATGCACAAGACCCCCAGTTTGTTTCCCAGCACTGCAAAAGTAAAAATAACAACAGGTCCTTTAAGAAAACAATTCATTTACATGCAAAATGAATAATTATTCAATAATTTCGCTTCATTTAGAGAGCAATTATTGAAGCTTTAGGACTATGCAGACAACCTCTGCCCTCTTAACCATGCCACCGGAAAGTCTTGTATAATTCCCAAAACTACAGAGTCTTCAACTGAGTTCTTATGCTTGCTTGCAGTAAAAGTACCTTCCACAAAGACCCACTTCTTCACAAACTAGAACTTACAATATATGGCGTCATACATATGCATAATCATAATACATATATGTAATGATTTTGATAAACTCAACAATTTAATTCTTGTCATCTCCATTTCATTTCTGATTTCTTGAAGCTTCTATAACATTCAACATAATGGCATCTGCTTTGAGCAACTACAAATAGTAAAAAGCATGCCAGGGATATCTTACCTAAAATCATGCTTTAAAAGGTAGAGAAATAGCTCAGTGGTTTAAGGCCTTTGCCACCAAGCCTCAAACTTGAGTTCTATCCTCAGGACTTATGTGGTGGAAGGAGAGAATTGATGCAGACAACTTTTCCTTTGATGTCCACATACACGAACAGCTGTTTGTGATGTTTCTCTTCATGGTCCTCCAATAGCACTGTAACATTTGTGTTATCCAATGATCTACTTAGAAAAGTCATAGCCTGTATCAAAAGGGATGAAAAGCAGATTACAAAAGTAAATTTCTTGGTGTCCATTCGGGAGATATATATTCCTTTTATACACCTACAGATACTGTCTATCTGAGTTACCTACTATCCGTTAGGTGTTATGAACACTAACCAAAGACACCCCTTGGAACAGATGGTCTTAGGTGACTTCTGGGAAAGAATCATTTGATCCTCCCAAGGGGATCATGGCCCACAGAGTGAGAACTGCTGCTTTAAAGAGACAAAGTCATAGTAACAATAAACAATGCCAATAATGATCACAATTGCAGTCAATAAACACAATCTCTACTTTGTGATGAATAGCAATCTCAGTGGCAGTGGGCTCCAGTTTTCAGATCAAAGTCAAGGAACATTGGCCATATGTGTTTGGATCTTAAAAATCTTGATAGATTGTTTATGATGGAGATGTGGTGACCTCTGAGGTAAAACAAAATGTGCTGATCCAGACTATTGAATGGTCAACTCAACTATCATGTATCACTTTTCCTCTACCAAGCATGGTGATAGGAGTTGGAGAAACAGAGAGGAATCTAATACGTCGGTGCCACAGCTACTTGGTTTCTAGTAGGGAAAGCCAACAATGAGAACGACATGAGGTAGCAGTTAGCACAATAGAGGTGGGCTTTCCTGGCTATGATGACATCATAGAAAGCCATTCTCTTTCAAAAATAATTGGTTTTTTTTTTTTTTCAGAATACAAAAAGCTAGAATTGGAAGACATGTTCCCCAAGAAGAGAAAAGGAGAAAGGCAGTCTAGGCTGCTCCAAAAGCGTGCAACAGCAAGACAATTGTGGCATCCTATGATATCAGAAGGCAGCTAATAGAAATGAGTCTTGGGAGGCAGACCAACCATGCAAGGGTTGCATGGTTGCACAAAGGGATTCACGCTTTATTCCTTGAGCAAGGGAGACACGGGCACTGTACAAGAATTTAGCCAGGGAGTGACTTCTAGGTGATCTCTGTCAATAGAATAGAACTTAACAGAAAGGTAAAAGAGTCCGAGGTTCCAGAGCAGCACTAGGGCCGTGAACTTTGCAATTACACTTGACCACTGGCTTACTCTGTGCTCTAGGACACTGTGAAGAGCAACATGTAATGTGGTTATCCCGCAAAGCTGAGGATGCAGAATGAACAAGCATCTGCAAACAGTCGGTGCACAGTTAGGAGACTGGGGTGAGTCATGGAGGTCCCCAAGTATCTCCTGTCCAGCTCACCCTGGGCTTGCCAAGGGCAGTTCCCCCAGGCTCAGTTTGGCTCGTTCAGCCCACAGACCCTAGACTCAAGGAGGGAAGCTCTGTCAGGGTCTCCTCTTTGAGGACTGTTCCCCTATGATGTGCTGATTCTCCTAAATCTACAACCGCTTTTCAATCTGAACTTGTCTCTCCGTTTCTTCTCTAAAACTGGCCCTCGCCAACAGTGCTTTTAATAACACAGGCTGAAACATTCCTAATTTAAAATCCGAAATCAGCAAGGTTCAAAACTTTACATTTTTGAGTACTGACAGGGTAAGTAAAAAAATTCTATCGCTGGTCTCAAATGATAGTCACAGGCACACTGAAAACAACATGTGAAATTACATCCACAGGGCTCCAGGGTAGGGCACAATGCTGAACCTGTGTGAAGCCTTGGATTCAAGCCCTAGCATCTACAATAAAAAGCCTAAAAAAATGTCCATCATGCTATTTAGGTATATATGAAACAGAAATGGTATACATAAGATATATATATATATATATATATATATACTCAACATACAGATGAAAAATGAAAGAATTTCATGTATCAACTAGGATTTCACACCTCAAAACATCTTATTAGCTATATGCAAATATCCTAAAACAAAAACAAAGCTGGAGTTCTTCTTGCCTCAAGTACTTCAGATAAGGAATACTCAACTTGAAATAGCAAAGGGTCTGCTATGTAGACACTGTGCTAATTTCTCAGTGTGTGTTCAATGACTAGATTCTCTATCCCTCTGTGAGGAATACTGTTGCAAACTTACATCTTTCAGAGCCACAGTTTTCCAAGATTCTATACAGGAGCAACACCACTAACTAAACTCAAGGGCGGTCTATATACAATATTCGAGTATTTAAATTTGTGTTTTATGTGATGGAGGCCAGTTCTCTTCTTCAACCCATGCGGATCCCAGAGACTGAACTCTGGTTATCAAGCTTGGCAGCAAATATCTTTATCCATTGGGTCCTCTCACTGGCAAGTTGATATTTTTATTTATCCAAGAATATGCTATTTGCCTGGAGAGATGGCTCAGAAGTTAAGAATACTCATATGCTTCTAGAGGACCTGAGTTTGGTTCTGAGAACCCATATCAGGCAGCTTACAAATCTGGCCTCGATGGGCACCTGTACATGTGTGGTGCATTCTCTCTCTCTCTCTCTCTCTCTCTCTCTCTCTCTCTCTCTCTCTCCCTCCCTCTCTCCTTATTAATTAAACAAATACATGTTTATAACGAATCTCCTGGACACTTCACCACTGTGCTAATAAGACTTCCTTTATTACAACAAGTACTTCAGAGGAATCTGCTTACAGTTGACTCACACTTTTAAAGTTTCTGATGTGTCCATAATAGGTTGGATTCTTTGCTTTGGGGCCTCTATGAGGTGGAGCTGACTGTTCCCATCATCACATCTAAGAAGCAAAAGAAAAGAAAAAGAAGCCAGGGTTCCACAGTTTATCCTTCTCAGGGGACCCCATCCCAAATAACCTAAAGACCTCATCAGTCTCAACCTTTGCACCATCTCTGAATAGCTCCCTCAATCCCCTCATACTGTAAGGGTCCGTGATTCACTGAAGAATGATACCCTGGACTCAAGTAATATGCAAGTGCAGAGTGTTTTATTCTGTAGAAGTCCAGCATGCTGGGGTCTTCCATTACCAAGATAGATAGACCCCGAAGTGAGCTTGTAGGCCCAACTTAAAGCACATTAGGGGAGTTCCGGGGTAGGAGGGCTTTGTCTTGCTCTATCTGTAGTCAAGTGCAGTAGTGAGAAGAGGGGAAAACACAGACCAGCAGTTCAATCTATAACTGACTGTGAACAAGCAGTTGAGAAAACTCACTCCCTTTGTACCAGCCTGTCTCAGCCCTCTCAGCACACGGATTCCAGGGAATCATTTACGATCCTGAACCCTGTTCCTGTGATTCTACATACCCTGTGTTGGTTTAATAATCCTCAAAACATATGGCATATTGGCAGTTCAGTTGATATTTTCTTACTCTTACCAAAGCTCCATCTCATGAACTTTATGTTTCATAAGGATGAGAAACTTACCAGGAATTGGCTCATTAAAACTTCTTCCCTTAAATGCTTAGGATAGAAATGAAATGTTTTCTGCCAGGTCAGCAATAAGAGCAAATTTAATGTAAGACCTTTATTGATTTAAAAACAAATCTGATTATATTAATCTTTTTACATTTTGTCTTGTCTTTAGATCATAGGTCACCAGTCCTTTTGGGAGAGAGCTTTTAAGGAGAGTATAATAGAAACAGAAAGGGATGTTTTGTATTTTTTTTTAATAAGCTCATCACATAAGGATTTAGGGTCTAATTAGTGGACAAATGAAGGACACCTGACCTTACCCAACCTGGGATATTTTCTGTCATCTTTCTTTTTATGACTCTAAGCTTTATTTTCAGAAATGATGAAGATATTTAGAAAAAGTAGCTGGTACTCAGAACGGTGTGGTTTTGAAACATGTGAGTGAATCTCAGAACTTTAAGTATCTTGGATGTAGCTTTTTTTCTTTATGAGTGAAAAAAAATTAACATGATGTCACAGAATGAAAAAGTTGAACAGAAGAATTTAGTAAATAATATAAACAATATTCTAAAGTGAGAGTCCCGGAGAGGAAGTGTGAGGAAGAATCGCTTGTGGTTTTCCTCAAAAGCTCATGTTCTGGCTTGCTTATGCGAACAGACTTTTCTTAAGCCAACCTAAGAGGCAATGGGATCTTTGCAGGGCCCCGGGGCACTGAGCACCGGAATGTGTTGGTGTTGATGGGACATGTTCACTTCATCAACTGCTCACCTCTTCTAGTTTAACTTCATATGAAAGAAAACCAACACACAAGACAGATGTGTGACAAAACATAGGAACCTCTCACCCTCTTCTATAGTCTGAGCTCTGCTGGCAACTAGCAAACCCCTATTTCAAAACGGTGGACAAGATTATTATGGCAAATAACCTGTAGGTTGAATGCTAGAACTGCTCTCCCAAGAGCTGTGCCATTTTGTGACATCCCGCACAGTTCTGGTAGCATGTTTAGGAAAGGGAATGTATCCCTGGTTCTTAGAAGAAAACCTCTCTGCCCTTTCCCACTGCGCGTCGGAGGAGGGTGGCCTTCTGGACAGTGACACTCAGCATCTTTCTGTGTCTCGGGCTCTTATGCATTCTGCCTCGCAGCCACACTTGGGCTGGTCACAGAAACTTCCAGCTGATCTGCAGGGTCGTGGGGTTGGATGGGAAACACCTCGGAAGGCTGGCTCCACAGCGGCCTCCAGCAGGCTCTTCCCTGTTACCGGTCACTAAAAGGTGGACAACTTGCAGCTGCCAGAGGCAACATTGGAGTTCGTCACTGCCCACCGCGAAGAGGACTGCACCTCGGGCTCTGGGAAGGACCTGCGGAGCGAGGCTGCAGGGCGCCGGAGCGGTCGGACGGGGGAGCGAGAGCCAAAGCTTGCGGAGCGCAGCCGAGCGGGTACCGCAGTCCCCGGAGCCGCCTACAAGGGAGGCAGAGCGCCTAGCGAGTGAATTGCGGGAGGCGGAGCCTGAAGGGGGCGGGGCTATGAGAGGCGGTGCCTGAGGGAGATTGAAGTGGGGGAGGCGGGGCTAGGTGGAGAAAGGCGGAGCTAGAAGAAGGTGTGGTCGTGTGGGGGCGGGACATGTGGAAAGCCCATCCTACTGAAAGGGAGGCGGAGCTAGTGAAGGTGGAGTTAGAGTTCCTGGGAAGCGAAGCCTGCGTACCAGCGGAGTGGAGCTAGCGTCGTGGGGGCGGAGACAGAGTCAAAGAGGCAAGGCCTCTCTGGGGAGGCGGAGCCTATACTCCGGGGAGGCGGAGTCTCCGATGGGGAGGCGGGCGCGGAGGCGGTGCCGGGGCGGGCTGCGCAGGCGTCGCTTGCACCTTGTTGATTAGTCAGTGCCGGGAGCGCTGCTATGGCGTTCCTCGGACCCGCGGCTCCACCTCACACTGTGCTCGAGGCGGAGGCTAGGAGAGGGCCGAGGAGGAGGAGGCGGGCGGCTGGCCGCCGCAATTGCAGAGCCGGGGCCAAGGGAGGCGGAGGCGGAGCGGGAGCCGCCGCAGCCAGCCGGGCCGCCTGCAGTGCTCCCCTGGCTTGAGGGCGCGGGGCGCCAGCCATGCCTCGGTGTGGCCACTGAAGCCGGGCGCCGGTGTCTCCGCCGCTGTGCCTCGCTGTCCGGCTGCCCGCGGCGGGAGTACGGAGCCGCCAGCCAGCCAGCGGTGGCGCGAGCGCGGGAGCGCGGGGCAGGAGGAGGCGGGGAAGATGGACCCGGCTCCCTCGTTGGGCTGCAGCCTCAAGGATGTGAAGTGGAGCCCAGTGGCCATGCCGCTCGACCTGCTGGTCAGCACCTACCGGCTGCCCCAGATCGCGCGGCTGGACAGCGGTGAGTGCCTGCGGGACACACGGGTGCCTGGAAGGGTGGGACCGATGGCGGGGGCGGGGGAGAACTTGGGGGGGGGGCGGTCAGTGCTCACCCCTAGCCGTCTAGTTGGCCCAAGAGGCTGCCGCAGCTCTGGCGCGTTGCTCTCCACTCCCCCCAGCATCAGCCCTCGCCGCCGGAGAGGTGCACACCAGAACCCTTGCAGTGCAGTAAATAAGGACACCTTACATCGTGGAAACCTAGAGATAGTAATCTTGGACGCAAGAATTACTCAATCTGGGAATCCTGAAGTTATCTTAGGCAACTTTCTGACAAAAATAATTGGACTCTGGGTGGTATCTTGCTTGGGGTGCTCTCGCCAACTGGCCCTCCCTGCAGATTTCAGAGGAAAAGCTCCCAGGTGACCCAATGAAAATGATCTCCTTTCTTGGTGACCTTTTATTACAGCTCGTCTATTCTGTTTAACCCAACAACGAGTGATTTGGGGCTGTGTACAGAAAATGTCTTTAGCAGAAGTGATGGTATGCTTAAGGTTAATTATTAGCTTAGCACTCTTCCAGCTTAGAAAAAAAATATTTTAAGCCACTAAAACGTATTGATTTGCAATCTGAGCTTTGAACCAAGAAATGCCAGTATTTCCTGAAACTGACCTCAAGAAAACAAGCCAAGAGCACCCCCCCACACACACACACACTGATTATTCTGCACTGTGACATCTGCAAACAAATATGTAGATTTGCTACTGGCAGTCAAGTGAACACCTTTGGACTTGAGAGTTGTGACATTGGAGGGGGCGTTTAAATTGTGTCTGTATAAAAATACACTGTATGTTTATCAGGTTTAACTTCATGGGACTGCAGATTGTAGGAAGAAGTCTGTTCGGCTGTAGGGTAGTGGGGCAGCAGGTTGGCAGCAGGCAGGAACATAGACAGAGCTGTGCCCACACGCAAGCCAGATCAAAATAGGTCTGAGCAGAAGGATGTTATTTTTTCCAGTGACAGACACTTGCTTCATTCCTCGTTTTCTAGAGTAAGAGTGGTTCACCTGAGACGTATAAATGCCACCACAAAATTCCCGTTCTATTTTTTGTCTGTGAAGTAAAGTTAGACATTAGAAACCCTGACAAGAGAATTAACATCTAAGAAAGTTTTTAAAGCTGGGGAACGTTGGCATGCTTGCTGCCCTTTTCTGTGGTGGCGGGAGTTGGGGTGGACCCTGGGAATAAACTGGTTTTTAAACTAGGAATGAAGTGTGTGACGGTAACACTGTTGAATCCAGGGGAGGACAGATGGAACATTGAAGCATTTCTTCTTGGCAAAGTGTGTGTGTGTGTGTGTGTGTGTGTGTGTGTGTGTTCGTTCGTTCGCAGTTTCATTTCCTCCTCCACTGTGCAAAATTGTATGTTTTGGCAGATTGTGAGTCTTTACCTTTCCATTTCCAGACCTTCCCTCATCTCTGCAAACTCTGCCAAAACTTCTTAGCTAGACAAGAGAGCATTGGTGCGTTCCATGTGAAAATCACCCAGGGCTCTTCCAACTCAAAGTGCAAAGAGGCTGTGTATCAGCCTCAGACATAGCTTTAAAGTCTCATTCTCCACTTCCCTACCCCTGTCCACTCATTAAAGGATCCGAATCAGCACAGAGCTCACCCCACACTTCTTTTCAAATTAGGATGTAGGCTGTGAGTCTTAACACTGTCCTTTCAAGGCCTGGGATGGATTTGATCAACATACGGAATTCTAGTTCTTTGTTGTAAATTCCTCTTGTGATTACAATTTGAGAATCAACTTCAGCACACTAGGTTTGTACCTGTAACCCGTAACCAGTACTGCCTTATACCTGATTCCTTCATTAACCAGTCCCACCTCCCTTTTATTAGCATAGACTTTAATATCTGCATGCTATTCCTTGGGAATAGCTATACTACATATCTATCTGTTCCTCTATTGATGGACATTATGTTGCTGCTGCTTCTCCTCTTCCTTCTTGCTGCTATTTGTAATTTCAGAGATAATGAGCATTCCTGTACATAGATTTGTTTTTGGGAGTGAGAATGCATTCCTGGCTTGCTGAATGCACAGGAGTCCCTTTAAAATTTGTGATACAATTGTCTTTGCTCTAGAGACCAAAGGTTATACTCATGTAAACATAAGCATTGTGAGAAAACCACTGGGCCCAGTCCTTACTATAGTAGGACTCTGTGTTTATTTCCTAAGTTTTTAATCTGATGGGGGCAGGGGACATGTCATTTTAACAATTCAATTTGGATAGACTTTAAAAGTGCCAAATCATAAATTCCTTCCGTAAACTTTGTTCACTACAGTGTTGAGGACATGCTAAGGACATTGCTGCCATACTTTTAGAAGCCACAGGTAAATTCTCAGGATTTGTAAAGTCTAATCTTGTGTGTGTGTTTTTAGCCAGTTTTAATGCTACAGGAACATTTTACAGACACGGACGCATGCACAGACATGAAAAGTGGTTATTTTCCAAATCATTTGTTTTAAAAGAAACCAGAAAGAAACAGAAAACCATGCCCCAAACTGACATCATGCTAAGTGGAAGGATCAGGGCTGCCTTTAAGGAGTCCTGGAAGAACATTAGAAAGTTGGAGTTCATTGGTGTTGCTCACCGACCACCTGTTGCACACACGTATAAATCCATGTGTTGCACACATTGTCTTCGCTCCTCAGTAGCCTTGCTTTAAGGATTTGGGGAGCATAGACTCAGAGGTTGAACAAAAGAATCAAAATGAGCAGTGGGATTTCTAGCAGCCTTTGTGCCCCTGGGTGCAGGCTGTGCTGCCTCCTCCTGAGAGAAGGGAGTGGGAAGTGCCAGGTCTGACTTATGCTCTAAATAGCCTCACTGTCTCTGAAAGCTTAAGGACCAGAAAGTCAATATTTTTAAAACGGTGTAGACACCGAATTAAGTGCTGGCGTCATCCATCATATTTAGATGACTTTTTGCTTCCCAAAGGAGGGGCTGGGAAGAGAAGAAGGGTGGTTACCAAGGGAGAAAGCCCGGAGAGAGAAGGAAACAAGTGCCATGTGGGGCTCGTGTTCTTATTTGTTCAAATGACTTCTTTGTACAGTTAGTATTTAAAAAGTATTAACTTGACAGTACATGAAGAATTTTCCATGCATGAGCCAGGCCAATTAGATGCATTTAATTTGATATGTTCTATGGTAACATTTTAAAATAATTTATTCATATGTGGTGTGTGTGTGTGTGTGTGCGCGCGCGCGCGTGTGGGCTTGCTTGCTTGTACAGGCTTATGTATCAGAATGTACATGTGCATGTTGGAGGACAACTCATGGGAGTCAGTTCTCTCCAGCTACCATGTGGGTCTTGGGGATGGATTTCAGGTCTTCAGACTTTCCAGCAAGTGCCTTTATCAACTAAACCATCCTACCTGCTCTCCAATGAAGACATTTATCTTTGAGAGGTAAATACAAAATTGGTGAGACTTCCTAGTTTTGCCTCCCGAGTCTTTCTAGAGAATCTGAAGGAGAAGCCTGTAGTTGTTCTTCCTGAGACTGCTATGATCAGCAGAAGCCAGCCCGTTACTGACTCGCTGACTGTCCAGTATCTTAAATGGTTGTCGTCTTGTAAGTTGTCTGTAGGATCGGATTCCATGAGTTCATTCAGAACCAGGAAGAGGACAGAGAGTATTAACTCCTGCTCCATTCCAGCAGTCCATGCTCAAAGCTGGGGCTGTGGGGAGCTATCTTCTACTTCATCTTGCAAAAAGTCTTAAAGATCTAACTCTAAGTTATCTTCCCTCCCCACTTCCTCCTTCCTCCTTCCTCCCTTCCTTCCTCTCTTTCTCTCTTTTTTCCTTTAAGAACTCACATACCCTAAGCACATTGTAAACTTGTTCTTTAAAACTTTTCATTCTTCTTTTAAATGCAAAAAATATGCAACATATTGTAAATATTGATGTTTTAAAATACATTGTTATATCATTTCAAAAGCTCTAGTAGAATCTGTGCTTGATTCCCAGTGTTTCATATTATTTTTATCACATTTATTTGTGTGTGATGTGTGTTTGTTTGTGTGTGTGCATGTGTGTATGTGTGTGTGTGTGTGTGTGTGTGTATGCATGCTTGCACCATGGTATGAGTGTGGAGGTCACCTTTTGGGTTTAAGAGATCAAAATCAGGACATCAGACTTGGCAGCAGGTACCATTAACCATGGAGCCTTTTCACCAGCCTTCAATATTTATTTTAAAGAAGCATGAGCAAGTCCACAAGTTGTTATAAACTTTGTACCTTTTCCTCATATCCTTAAATCCATGCTTCTGCCTCCTCACACCCTGAATAAAGTCCCCATTCAGTTTCCCTTAGTGTTCAAAATGGCTTTATTGATCATTCTGTTACAAGTTCTGAAGCAAACAGAATACTTTGGAATGTAGCATTTTGTACTTTTTTTTTTTTTAAACCAGAAGACTTTTAGAATTTGAAAAATTCCAGATTTTAAAGACAACAATATTATTTTATGACAGGGCATGCCTAGTGCATAGAAGTCAGAGGATGCTGTCAATGGTATTAGATCTGGCCTTTCATCCTTGTGTGGGTTCTGGGGCTTGGACTCAGGTTGGCAGCCATTATTGACAAGTCCCTTTATCCACCAAAGTTTTGACCAAACAAAGAATTAGTGGCTGGGAGTGTGGTTCAGTGATAGAGTACTTACCCAGCATATAAGAGGCCCTGGGCTCATTCCAGAGCCAGTCCCAGAGCACACACAGAATTTCTTAAGGTACAAAAAGTATCACTCAAATGCTGGAGACTTTCACCCCTTAGCATGTGTCAACACTTTCCTTGTTTCCTTTGTTTATCCCCATCTCTGTGTCCCTGCCCAGTGTGTTTTAGAAAGATCTGGGAGAAAACAATACACGTATGAGTTACTTGAATTTAGTGGGTGAAGGAAGACTTAAGGTGGATAGGTCAAGAGCAGCTTCCATCTATCACAGGCATGGTCACCACAGGAGAGAAATTCTTCCATCCTAGTCATGGCTCAAACAGAACATGTTTTAAATAATTATCTTGGGTTTGAGTAATACTGGTACAAGATGGTAAAAAATAGTTCAAGGCTTTGTCTTCCAAAAGGAAAAGGAAGTCCTAGGCTGTCTTCAGTGATGGAGAGAAGAAAAAAAGTTGATCAAGTTGGAGACAGGTAAATAAGACAGCTTTAGTCTCCTACCTTGTTGTATTAGTCACTCTATCTGGTGTCCAACAAGAAGCAGCTTAAGGAGGGAAAGGTTTATTTGGGCTCACATTCTGAGGTGTGCTAGTCACCCTGGGAAGAAGGGAGAGCTTGTGGCAGCTGCTTGCTCACATCCCTACAAATCAGGATGTAGGAGGAAAGGATCCGTGACACCCAGATGGCCCAGATGGCTTTCTCCTGGTTCCTTTTGTTTTCAGGCTAATCCCAGGCCCTAGTGCAGTGCCACCCACATTTAGAGTGAGTCTTCAGCCTGTAGTTGATTCTCTCTAGAAAAACCCTCATATATAGAACCCGAGTGCATCTCAGTAATACCTGCTTATAATTGTTGGAGATCCTGCTAAATCCATGTTTTGTCTCTGAAATTCATATAAGTACTCTGTGATTGACGTGGGCAGTGGGGGTAGGGGGTGTGCACATGCACATGTGTGTTTTGCTAAATCAACAGCATATAGATACTGCCCATAATACACACACACACACACACACACACACACACACACACACACACACTTTATGGCTTCATTTCTTCCTGGAAGTCCATTTAGAATACAGAGAGTGCATATACAAGCTCAGGGATGGAAAAATAATGTTTAATGATGAATTTGGAGTCAATAACTATTGTTTTGTTGCTGTACAATCTTGGTTAGATCTCTTCATTTCTTTCATTTGTAGTTTTTCACGAAGGAAAAATAGACATACCCACCTCCAATGTGTCCTATCATAGTAATTCATTAGCCCCATACACTGCAATTCCCTATTATAATTGTAGTATTGAGAAAAGCTTTGTTCCTCATGGAGGAAGTAGTCTATGTATCTGCTTATTTGGGGCATTAATGCAATATAATGCAATAGCATATAGGTATTACATGTGGATTGCCTCATAGTTTATATGCATGTCTAAGATTGGTATAGAGATGCATGTATGCTTTCAGAGGGAGGCTTCTTCATGTATCACTGAGCATGCAGAAGGGACTGGAGTAATGGATTGTACTTATTCAGGTAGAGAAGCAGAAATGCTCCAGGTGGCTTAGCCTATTTTTTTCTGTGAATTATAGGTGTCGTAGACATCTGCAGGTTATAAAAAGGAGTGAAGTCTTTATCAGTGAGAAAGGGTTATGAATGAACCCATGATTGGGCTGAGAGGCTGGAGCAGAAGGTTCAGGAAGGATTCTTAGCTGAATCAGGGTCTATCCAAGTGGTATCAAGGCAAAGGACTGAGACAGTTGAACATCTGTGTGCATTTTCGTGGTTTTGTCTGTTAGTGTCCTTTTTTAGTGGCCGTGGTTAGTTCTGTATGCCAGGTAAATGATGAAAAAGTCCATTTCATGTCCTCTCACACATGGTATACTTTTTGCTTTCTTCCAGTTCTGACTTATTCTGACTGTTGGCCATGTCTAAAAATGACGTACTCAGGGTTGGAGAGGATGTTGCTTTAGGCAGTGAATGGGGATAAACATTTAGATCCATGAGGCAAGGGTAGTCATAGCTACTTTAGTGTCTTTGCTTTTCAAGTACCATGGCTGTTTTGAAAGTTTTACATGCAATGCATTTCCACACTGGCATTGAGAATCTGGGAAAGTGCTTTGACTATTGCAAGACTCTGCCTCATCAGTTGAAGAGGGAGTATTTTGGGTCTTTCTCTCATTGGCTGCCTTACTAAAATAGCCAGTTCTTGTAGACCAGCTTGTAAACTCATTTATTTTTGTTGGCTATCCCTGAGGGATCTGTCTTTTCACTTACTAAACCACAGCTCGTAGAAGACTCATAAACTCCCCTCTGGTCTTAGCAGGACCCTCAGTCTTTAGTACACCAGCTCTTGTGTACAAACGAAAAGAAACTACCACTCACAGCTTATATATTTTGTCATTCTTAAAGAACATCAAAGGGTTTTAAATTTCTGGAGATTCTTTCACAGCATATTCTCACATGAATAGCCTCCCCCACTTCCCTACCCACCTCTGCTCTGAAATCCACAAGAACATTTCCCCAACTTCAGGTTAAAGATACCTAGAGCTATTTTATTGTTTCTCAGCTCCTAGCACAGAGCCCATCATAGAGGAAGCTCTGGCCAGGTAAGCACTTCATAAATGAATGAGCAAGTCTCAGTGTTGATAACTGTGTGGCCTAAGACTCCTGCAGGCCTGTAATAGCTGGTAGTTATAGTATTGTAAATAAATCCTCTCTAGAAATGGCAATTTATTTTCAGAGTAAATAAAAAGTTGCTGGATCAATAAACCACCTGTTATGTTAAAATGAAGGTAATTGTGCATGTTGCATGGTGCCATGCCTCTGAATTTTTAAACTTTGATGTCATTACATTGCTCACCCGATGCCCATGTGTACGCATTAGAGTGCCGGAATCTTTGAGACTAGTCATCACTTACTTCTAGAAAGAAAGGCCCAATGAGGCAGTCATCTGTTCAGCCATCCGGGGTCTCATCATGGACACTAGTAATTTTATTTCTAAGCAAAGCAAACCACTTGGTTCAAATGTGCTACAAGGCTGTAATTGCTAATTTGGTACAGTTGTCTCTTCCTAGAATAGCCACAAGACTGACTGTAGTGTCTTAATCCCAGACAATGAGTTTCCTTTTATGCCCTTGAAGGAGTATTCTGTTGGAGGAAAGGAAGGAAAAACACTCCCAGTGCAGTGCTGTGGAGGCCTTGCCTTACAACTACCAGGCCAGGCATTTTAATGGATTCTGTTAATTGTTAACCCAGGCTGAAGTGGTTAAACACCACTTGGGCTTTGTTGGCGTAATGTTTGTTTAATAAATACCATATTATTGATTCTAAAATGCAATATGAATTCTTAGCACTGTGGAGATATTTGTTATTCTGGGTAATACTGACCATGCATTGCAAGTAATAGCACAGAGGAGACTGCGATTGTTTTTGAGTAGTGTTTATGTTTATATCCCTGGAAAGAGTTAAGCTATATTGTGTCTGGTGGCTTATTTTCTTAACTCACTAGAGAAAAATTTCTTCAGTCAGACACTTTTTTTTCCCATATTAAGATGATAGTTTTGTTAATACCATACTTTAAGATGTTAGAATTGAAACTTTCCTGTCTTTCTATCAGGGAACTAGATTTACATACTCAAAATAGACAAGGGCCACCCCCTTTCTGTTGTACCATTGTTTCTAATCATATTTACTCCCATGTAGGCACTCACAAACACTGGTTATTGGAGGCTTCTGTCTGTTCATAAAAAGGTTAAAGAACTCCCTGAGAAAACTTTGCAGAACATGTGAGCATCTACCTCTGCTGGTTCTGTTTCTTCCACAAGTGGTGCTCACTTTGAAGTACCATTCTCTGGTAGTCACAGTAGACCAGCAAGAGTGGTCAGAACCACTCCCCTGCCATTTCTGTCCTTAGGCTATGCCTCTGGGTCTTTCATCACAGGTTGCTTCAGGTGTTCACATTTAGGATATTTCAGCATTCAGTTTTACCTTGGGGCCACTGTCCCACAAAGTCAGTCAAGCTCCAGGCCCAAGTTAAAGAACAACGTAATGAGTTGAGAGAGAGGCACATGTGTGTATGTGAGTTAGAAATGCTCTAGAAGGTTCAGATCACCTACTTAAAATAACAAAGTCACAGGAAGCTTTATTAAGAGGCTCCCTTGTTTTTTCTATTTATTTTAGTCCCATTATTTGGCCAGTTAAAATGGAGTCAGAGTAGATAGGTTCAGCAGAAATTTCAGAACCTCATTTATCATGGTTATAGTATATCAGGCAAGGTTAATTTCAGTCATGCATTACAAGTTGAAACACACACACACCACACACACACAGTGACAACAGTGACTTACACAACATAGACAAGCCTTATTCTATGTTGTCAGGACTGAAATCCAGGTCCAGTGGTGAAGACTTACGCTGTTGCTGCCTTTCTGTTTTGTTTCCTTCAAGCTGTTGGTTCTGTCAAGGTGACTTCATGGTTCCAAATGGCTGCTGGAGCCCTTGCTGTTTTGTCTGCATCCCCTATAGCAGGAAGGGCAAAGGGGTATTTCCTCCTAGTTCCTCACCACATTCACTTACATCTTTGGCGCTTTGACGTGGGAGGTCATGAAGGCAGAGAGTCTGATCTGTGTCCAAGGGTGCTGTGGCAGGAGATGGAGGCACTGTGTGTTAGAGACCTTCTGTTACTCAGAAAGCTTTTAAAACCACCCAGTTCTCTGACATCTCCCATGTATTTAAGAAGCCTGTTTGTTGTTTGTTTGTTTGTTTGTTGAGGATGGTGGATAATTAGTGCTTACACATGCTAGGCAAGTAATCTACCATCAGCTATATCCTCAGCAAAGGAACCTGTTATTAGAGCTGAAAGTGCTGAAAAGCCAGGAGGAGTTGTGTATCTATCTGTAAGGAAGAGTGGTCACACAGCTGCTGCTGCTGCTGCTTGGCCTTGTATAATTTTCACATTTTCCCTCTGACTTGATACACTCATTGGAATATTTGTATAATTTTTGAGAGAAGCTTTTCCCCTATTCTGGTCCTTTTGGACAGAAAGGTGTGATAGTTGTATTTAAAACAGTATTTTTTATTTTCATCATCACAAGAAATTTGGAAAATATAGAAAAAGAAGGCAAAGTGAATATTGGCTTTAAACTCAGAGGGCATATTAATTGTTACATGACAGTTGGTATTACACAGATATGGAATGTAAGGACCAGATAAGAATATAAAAGTGGGACCAAACTGCCCATCCGTCAGCCCCGCACACTGCTGCACTGTACTTTGTTATTGCTGGAGGGTAAAACTACTAAGATCGATGGGCTTCTGCCTTAAGAGTGATCTTTCGTTTTTTGACCATTTCCTGTTGTGAGATAACCCTTCTGAGTATGCTGTTTCTGAGAACATTTTTGTACTTAAATTGGTTAGTTTCCTAGCATATCATTGTTTGAGGCTCCCACCCAAAAGAGTTGCTTTTACATTGTTTATGAGTGTTGGTAAGTTGCAGAAGGTAATGCTGAGACCATGACAAGTGAGCCTGTCACTTTGTATGCCACCGACTGTCATAGTCATTTCTTAGTCTTTGCTAATGCTAATTTAGATAATTAAAAAAAGCATTTCCCATTTGTATTAATGTTTCTTTGGTTACTGTTAAGTTAGCTTCAATAATATATTTTTGTGTGAATTTCCTGAGAATTTTTGCTCAATTTTAAACTTTTGGAAAGATCTTGTAATCAAAACAACAAAAAATCATAACTTTATATTAGTTTCTATGGGATGTTTATGGGATAATCTCAAGTTATATAGGAGTTAATCACTTTCTAAATTTTCTTTCTGTTTTTCTTCTGTTATTAAGTACTTTTTACCTCTACGTTTTTAATAGTCATGACCAGTTTAGAAATACTGCATGTATTGTTTTGTGCACGTCACCCATTATAACACACCCAGGATGATGTTTGAGCCAGTTAGGTGAGCCACAAGTCTAAACACTGGTACTCAAGGCTGACTAACAAAATTCACAGAGCGCTTCAAATCATGGGACAAGCAAATACAAGAGCTTGAATGCCATTTGTCTTCTGGTGAACATCTGTGCAAATGTCTTCCATGCAGTCTGTGGAGAGGGAGTTGGAAGAGTCTGTCTCAGTTCTCTCTGTATAGTCCAGTGACAGACAGGAGATAAAGTATTGTCTCAGTCTGTCAACTTAACACTGAAGGACCTTGTGAGCAGCTTTATCGATCAGCATGTGGAGGTGGCAGTTGCTGGAAGAGTATCTTTTATTGCCAGAGGAAGAGCCTCCAATTTACTACATGGTGAATGATGTATCTCATCTGAGCCTTGCTCTGTCTCTTCTTTTGCTCTCCCTTCCATCCCCACGCTCTGTTTTTTTCTTTGATTCAACTGGAAGACAGTAATCTGAGTAGCTTATGTAGAGTTGAATGTGGAGCCTAGAGAGTGGGGAGGATAGACGTGTATGCAGTAAGTACCAATGTCATGTAGAGTCTACCTATCTTAACTCAACCTTTACATCAAGCACTCTCACCCTTGAAACTTTGTCTGCCCATAGGCCTTGGTTATGGTTCTGTTGCTGTGGAGAGACACCATGATCAAGGCAACTCTTATAAAAGAAAACATTTAATTGGGGGCTTGCTTACAGTTTCAGAGGTTTACCTCATTATGATCATAGCAGGGAGCATGGCAGCAAGCAGGTGTGGTGTTGGAGAAGTAGCTGAGAACTACATCCTGAAGCAGAGAGAGACTCTACGCTTGGTTTTAGGCTTTTAAAACCTCAAAGGCCCAGTGACACACTTCCTCCAACAAGGCCATGCCTCTCAATCCTTCTAATCCTTTCAAATAGTGTCACTCTTTGGTGAATAAGCATTCAAATATATCTATGGGGGCATTCTTATTCAGGCTACCACACTGTGATCCACTTAAACAATCCAATGTGTGTTCTTCATATTTGCTCTTTATTCATCCTCTGTCCCCATTTACCCAGACATGTATGGAACTCTGTCACTGTAATAAAAATTAAGTCCTGGGATTGAAGGTGTGCACTACCACAGCTGGCTTCATTCTCTGGCTATCCTGGTGATTAGCTCACCAAACCTCCCTACATGTAAAGTTATCAACTTCACTGTTTTCTCAGGATCTTCTAGTCTGTGTCTTTCCTCTCAGCCATTTCTCCTATCAGATGTCTTCCTGAGTGTTGTAATGTCACAGTCAAACAGCAGAATTTGGGGATGGGGGGATAATGAGTCTTACATCAGAATCAAAGCCCAGCAGGTAGAGTGGGGTTGATTTAATGAGTGTTGAGAAGATGAAGTCCAAAAAGTCCATCTCAATCTAATTTTGTCACAGAAATATGGGAATCCATTTCTCTAAATCAACATAAACTTAGTATTAATTGTTCTTGCCAGCTTAATGGATGCAAGTGAAATAAGGTCTTATTGCTATACTAATTTGCATTTCTTCTCTGTAAATTGTGCATGCATGCATGCATGTGTTTGTGTGGGCTGTTTATATAACAAGGTGTGTGTATGGGTAGGGCAGTGGATAGCTTGTAGGACTCTGTTCTCTTACTTTGCCACGAGGGTCCTAGGGATTGGACTCAGATCATCTGGCTTGGCAGCATCTCTAGCCTCTACACTATCTCACTGCTCCTTGAGATAGTATTTGTATTCCCCGGGGGGTATTTACATCTATCTATTGTCTTTGCATTATCCCAGTTAACATATTTTAATTTTTACACAGATAGACAAGTCTTTTTTTTTTTCTTGTTTTTAATCCTGATTCAGAAAATCTACCAGGAAACATAGATTGTGCATGTAGTACTTTATATTGTTTAGGAAGATTTGAAAATTACAAATTTGTCTTCAGTCCATCTGGAATTAATTTTTGCATATGATGTAAGATTTCTATTTTCTTACAGGCTGCTGTTATGTGTGTCCAGTTCTTTTAAAAAAAAATCTGTTTACTACTGATATGAGCTATCTTTGTTGAATTTATCTTGCTTTTTAACAATAGGAAAACATACTTGAGCCACACCTGTCTTTCAGAGATTACCCTGGGCTCTGTTCCAAGAACATAAAAGATTAATGAAATCTGAAAACAATCTCTTTATTCGCTAGAGAAGAGTCATAGAAGATCTGCCTCTCTAGTATCAATGTGTTCTTCTCCTGCAGTAGCCACGGGAGACCCAATAGTTGTTTGTGCAAGGAAAAATTAAATTCCTTTTGAAGCAGGGTTGCCCTGGTGAGGTTTGGAAGCAATAGGAACTTGTGAAATGCTGTCTGGAAGCAGAGCCCAGATGCTTTGGCAGTAGGCATTCTCCGGAGAAGAATTTGTCTTAAATTCTCTACTAAGCTGTTGTGAGTGTGCTTGTACTTGTATGTCCGTGTGTGTGTGTGTGTGTGTGTATGTGTGTGTGTGTGTGTGTGTGTGTGTATGTATGTATATAAGAGAAAGGGAAGGGGAGGGGGCGGGAGGAATCATAGTTTAAGAAGGGGGTTACAAGTTGTACTAACTTTTAGATTCTATAGTTACATGTGTAGTTCTGTTATTTTTGGTACAAACAGGGGCACATGTTTGCATGCTATTCTTAATGTGTATGTGTCTACTTCTCTGGGACTCCATAGTGACCCACCCTTGTTGATTTTTAAAGACTTAAATTTCTCTTACATTTTGTTTCTCTCCCCCAAAATCATTGTTAACATTGTCTTCCTAATTCTTTTTAATCTCATTTGTGGAAGCCAGAATTAAAATCTTTAGAAAAGATGTAGGGCCTCATACCTCAGTTTCAAAGTTCATAATGTCTGCATAAATGATGTAAGGGAACTCAGAGTATTTCCTGAAACTTTGCTTATTGCATGTGTCTTGTGTAAAATTCTAGCAGACTCTCAACCCTGGGTTCCCTGAGGATCTTTCTGGTGGAATAGTGTGTTCTTAAATGTTTATTTCCTTTTAGATTTGTACTTCTAAGCTGCAAGTAGAAATTCAGACTTCACATCCTGTCATAGGTTACACAGGGACTAGTGCTGATGGCCCACCTGATAGATTAGAAGTCCAAGTGAATGACTCTCCCCTACGTTTGTTGGCTTTGATTATATGATATGTGCACATGTATACACACTTCATTTTTCACTTTACAATATTCAAGCAGATCTGGGCAAGAAAAACATCTCAACTCCAGAATCTCTCCTTTCCTGCTATAGCTCAAAGAATTTATAGACTTTTAAATATTTTCAATATGTATATGTGTGTATGTAGTATGCATGTATGTATATGAAGTCATGTTCATACAAGTATATATTCTAGAGTTTTTCTAAGGCCTTGACTTTTCACACTTAATTCTTAAAGACACTTCCTATCTAAGGTTATATTTATATATATTAGCGTAATGGAAAGAAATTGGATTGATGAAGTCAACATAATATTGAAATTTTGTTGGTGGATCATTGAGATTTAGCTATATTATTTCATCAAAAGCTATTTGAACTTTCCACGTGCTATGGGAACATATCCTAAAATGTACATTAACATATTCATCAATTCTAAAGTTCATGTTTTTAATTAGAATGTGTTTTATAATTAGTGGTGTGTCATAGTTAAATCAGTGGTGTTTATTCTGTCTTGGTTGTTTAAAATAATGATTATGTTACATCTGGGATATTGATGTCCCTGGTGGCATGAATTATGGTCATTCTACAGAATGTCTTTCTGACAAACGTGAAAACAAAGGTGTGGTTGCCCCAGTAGAGGACAAGATTGTCCCTGAATCATCCATTCTAATGAGGAGTGCTCTGATGTAGATCTGGGATGTCTCCTAGAGGCCCTCTTAAAAGCCTAGGCCTCGGCTTGGTGCTCTCGGGGGGCCATGGAAACTGTGAAAGGTAGGGCCTAATGAAAATACGTCAAGTTACTGTGCTGTGCCTTTGTGTAGGATCCCTTCCCTCTATTTTGCTTCTGGATACAGAATGAACGATTTTATTTACTGTATGCCTGTGCCATGATGGGGCCTTGCCATGTGCCTCTCCAAAACTACAAACAAATACTGCCTTTCATTATAAGTTGATTATTTCAAGTAAGTATTTTGTAGTAACAGGAAGCTAAGAAGAGGGAAACTGTTAGGCAACTTGTAAGTATGTGAGTGTGGATGTGTGTGTGTGTGTGTATGTACACATCTGTGAATGGGGACAGAGGACAACTCTTGGGAGCTGATTCTCTCCTGCTACCTTGTAGGACCCAGGGATGAAACTCAAGTGCTCAGGCCTGCATTCAAGTGGTCCTCCCAGCCCACAGAGCCATCTCACCAGCCCAAGGATTCCTTTTGTGGTATAACATACACACAAGCAAACTCACAATGTAGTTGAATGATGCTCATCCCATCTCAAATAAAGACATGTCTAAGTCTAAATTCCTTTTTATGTTCCCTTACTTAGATAAAATCTTTGCAGATGTAATCGACAATTATGAAATGAAGATATTCACCTGATTGGTTTATAAAACCATTAGTAAGTGTCTTTATAAGAGAAAGGAGGAGAGATAAGAGAGGTATGGAATGGAGTGGGCAGTGTGACCATGGAGGCAGAGACTGGAGAAATGGCTATATAAGTCAGGCTCACTTGGTGCTGTTAGAAGGGAGGTGAGGCAGGAAACAGAGCTAGAAACTTCATAGGAATGGTCCTACTCAGTAATTAAGTTTGGATTTGGCCTCCAAAATGGGAAAGGAATACATTTCTGTTGCTTTAGGCTACCCAGTTCATACCAATTTATTATAGCACCCCCAGAAAACTGCAGTGCCGACACAGACACACAAGCACTTGGACACTTACAAGTTCTGTTGGCCTATAGTTAACTAAAATGCTAGGTTCTTAAAAATAGAAGTTATAAATATAGAAGCACATAGACTTTACCCTAACATCCATCAATAGGATGTGTGAGTGGGAGTATGGTATGTGGTTTCCACAATGCTATTCATTTACAAGCTTTGGATCATGCGATTGCGATCTGATACACACAGTACCAAGAGCTGGGAGCACAGAGATAAACAGATGTGGAGCCGACCCGCAGGAGGTTCACAGGCCCACTGGCTAGGTGGAGTCTTAGACAGTTGACTGTTACCGTGAGATAGAGAGCAGGAAACGCTTCATCTCAGGGTCAGTTAATTTTGCCAAGGACTCTTGAGCAGCCATTTCAGAAGGCACCATTTGACTAGTGAGCTAGTCATCGAAGCATGAATAGAATTTTGCCCTGTTTAGAACAGGCAGAGTTGTATTCCTGACAGAGGTTCAGAGCAACCAAACCACAGGCATCTGAGAGAGAAATGAGGCCCCAAAGACAAGTTGGAAACAGATTTTTGAAGCGCTGTAGCATACTGAAATTTGGATTTCACCTGTGGCTGCACTGGTAGCTCTTCATGCTGGGCTCCCTTCCAGGGCACAAGTGACAGTGGCAAAGTCCCTAACTTTGATGAGAGTCAGTGTCAAAACTGCAAATAATGCAAATTATAAGACTAGGCAGGCCAGACAGGTTTCAGAATGTAGTTGGAAAACATTAAAGGGCCACAGATGTAGGAGCTATCTAGATTTATTTTTTCTGAGGATTGTTTTCATCATCGTGGAACATCATTTATAGCAGTACAAGGCAGGGGATGAGAAAGAATATTTGGAAACCATAGGCTTATATAGTAAAGAAAAAAATGTGACCTTTAGCCCAGAGCAGGTTGAAGAGCCATGCAGGTGAGTGGGGCAGACTTGCGGGTGAGTCTTAACTACTGTGGAAGTGACTGGATGTGTGAGTGGGGAAGAAGGAAGCTTTAACCAGACCCAAGGTTATTGGCTTTGTGTCAATACTGTATCAAAGATGATCAAAAAGCAGGCTGCTGGTGAGCATTAGCAACAGACAACTCCAAAAGGTCAGTGTTTTCAAACAAAAAAGATTAGGCAGTGGATACAAGAGAACGGTGAAGCATGTGGTCGGGCGCTTGCACCACTCAGAGCTCAGTTCCCAGCTCTTCGAATAATTGAATAAAAAGTAAGGGAAAAAATAGAAGTGTATGAATTTCTCACAAATTGGCTACTCCATGGCCTCCCCTTCCTCCTCTCACTGTAGGTCCCAGGTTTGGAGTCCCCATAACCGTGTTTCCAAACTGGTGAAGCAGGAGACTGAATAGGTCTCCTTGGTCCCTTAAAGCCTCTGCCCCGAAATGATGTAGCTCAGATCCCTGATACATGGCATTGTTAGTGGCTGGTTCTCCTGCCACACTTCCAAGAGTCAGAGCACTATGTGTCAAAAATGACTCCAGCATCTGTGATGGTGGAGATACAGGAAGATGGAATGATTGCAGCCAGGCACAAGCATTTTAGGGAAGCTACATTTAAATGTTGGAGCGTTTGCATCCTGAGAGTCCAGGGCTAGAGAGATGGTAATAGGGGATTGAATACAGTTGTTATAAATCAAGTGAACACAGTTACGAATAACATGGACCAGGTGTGAATAGACTCAGCTCAAAGGTGGGAAAAGACCAAACTTAATAAGCAGTAGCTACAAATGCTGCGACGCTGAAACCCTATATGTTTTGTAGCAGCTGGTTATAACTTTAAAATTTTATCTAATCATTGCCATCGGGTTGAATGAATCACTTAAACAGAATGTGGCTTTTGTAGACTCCAAAATCGCTGACTGGCATTTAATGATTTAAAAGGTGCCTTTAGATTTTGCAGTTAGATCCCAGCCAGTTTTTTACCCCAGCAGGAAAGATGATGCCTTGCAAAGGGTTGCTTCTGTAATGTGGGACAGGAGGTCAGTTATATGTTGATTCATACCAAGGTTGCTGAGTACTCAGAAAATTAGAATGTCTTCTTTTTTTTCCCCCCTGTCTCCGCCATAGACAGCAAGATAGGCTTATCCTTGCTGTAATGATGTTCTTTTTATAGCTTCAATTACTGGCAAAGGGAGGTAGTTAATAGCAGTTTTCCCCATTGGCTGAGGTTCAGACATAAGACTTACATTTCCTATTCTCCATTCTCTTGAAAGGTTCTTACACGTTGCCTGCCTGACCTCCATAGGGGGTCTACACTAGAGTATTCACTTTTAAAATGTCTTGTGTGTACATATGTAATTAATTACTCTCACCAAATTGACTCTCCTTCCTTCAAAATTGTGTATTTATCAGAAAAATGAAGAAATAAACCTGGCCTTACTGTATGGCACCATTTTTTTCTTTCTGATACAAATTCTCATGTATCATGTAGCTGGGGCTAGCCTGAAACCTACTCACTGTGTAGGATGACCTCGAGCTCCTGCTCCTGGTTGCTTAAGGTATCGGGGATTAAAATAAGGGCTCCTTGCCTGTTAGACAAGCACTCTACCAACTGAGCTGTATCCCCAGCCTAGCGTTATCATTTTAATGGACAGTATGAATGAAGCACTGTGCCATCAGTGAAGGTAAAATGGCAATTTCAGTCGGAACAATGCTTTGTTAGCTTTCTACTTTTTGATAGTACTGTGTTGAGTGGTTGAAAGAAGTTTAAGTAGGAAGCTAGCTTTTGCCTTCTGTGCATGCATATATACACACTTAAAAAAAAAAGATGGAATAACTATACATTCGTGGAAAAGAAGGACCTTCACCATGACTCACATGAACACAAAACAGGAAAAGCAGTGGTTAAATTCTACACAATGAACTTTATAGTTACCACACTGATCCATCAAGACGGCAACCCAGAAGTAGAATGTATATTCTAAAAAATATGTGACTTCAGTGCAGTCTTTAGAATGGGATCAACATACCTTGCCAGTGAGGAAGGAGTAATAGCTTCTGCTTCATTAACCATTTATTTTCATTACATATAATTTAAACTTAATGTCAATGTTAATATTTTCCTACAGTTTAATTGAGATTCTTCATGAGTGGGACATACACAAACAATTCGCTTTGTACTTGATCCCAGGCGTATGTATTAGTTTACTCCCAGCCTACAAAAGGAAGAAGTAGAGAATAAGGCCAGGTTCCTAAGACTGCCCTGCTGACATGTAACCTCAGAGCTTCTTGATGGAGCTGTTGATAAATTCCCTCTGACTAACAAGGCACTCATTTCGGTTCTCAGGATTGACCCCTAATGGCCCTCAGAATCCCTGATACTGATACTGAGATGTTAATTGAGTGCTAATTAATGTATTTACGTTATTTTTAAAAGCTGCCGCTAGCTTAAGAACATAGGTGTTTAGCTTCTTGACTCTAGCACAGAAAACTGTGAAACACAACAGTTGTGTATTCTCCAAGTCAACTAAGTCATTGGTGTTTACACCTGTGCAATAATTATAGTTCACATTTATCAAGGACTAATTATGGTGCTGGCAATTGCTCAGTTTATATTACATGATCTCAGTTACTTCATACAATAGACCTGAGTAATTTACAGAAGGCCATGTAGCTGAAAAGTGAAGTCGGTGGCTGGAGGCACTTTGAGAACCCAAACACAGCTCTAGCCGACCTCTCCAGCTCTCATGCTGGCCATCATAGCAGCCCTATGCCTGCTGCACACTGCAAAATAAGGCAGTTTGTGGTTGATTGTCTTTATGAGATGTTGAACCTCTCTAGGCGAAGGTAGCAAAATTAGGTCTGGTCCTCAGTAACTGATGGGAAATACCACAAGGATCTCATAGAACTCTCTCCAGAGGACAGAACTAAAGTGAACATTGCAGTTCCCAGGGCTTGAAATATTTGTCTTCTCCCACCCTAACTTTCCCAACAGGACGGGCTGCAAGGTAGCATCTAACAGCAAAGTAATAAAGTAGAAAGTGGCATGTAACAATAATAATAGTTTTTTCTTTTCCTTCTTGGCTTATAAAACACACATTCCCAAGTTGTCCTCAATGGTCTGTGTATGTGTGTGTATTTGTAATGTCTACACATAAATACACATATACAGTAATATCCTTCACTTACCAAGGGATGGGACTTGAAGAAACTCTACCCTTCTTTCCAGTGAGCCCCTCCATCTAATTTCATGTATCATAGCTCATACCTGCCATCGGATCCCTTCTCTGACTGGAGGGCAGTGTGCTTCATACCACAGAATGAAACAGCAACACTGGAAATCAAGCAGAAACAGGCTGGGACCAGCAGGGGTGACAAAACCTGTCATGAACAGGCATATGATCACACTCAGCTTCTAGTTTCAATAATCAGAAGATTCCTCCTGCCTGAAACACATGAGGACTAGGCTATTTTTATGCTGTTACAACATTAGTGTGATGCTTGCCCAACTTTTTAAGGTTGTAAGAAAGCAGCAGGTGGACATTAGGATTCTTCACGTGATGTTAAAGTATTCTTGGGTAGAGATACACTCCTGTTTAAAGTCAAGGACTCAGACTCTGGCTAGAGTGCTCTGACACTGAGGGACTTGGACACCACCTCACAGTGAGGTCAATCTCCACACAGTAGATGTTACTAAGGATGGAAAGACGTATCTCATTTATTTTCACTTTATTATTTTACATTAAAATCTTTAGTTTATTAGATAACACTCATGAGATAGTGCCCTTATTGTTGTATGTGTGTTGAGTGGTATTAGCAGTGTCTATGACCTGAGTGCTAATGCAGGCTTCTCAGAATTGTAAATAGCTGGAACCAGTTCACACCAATCAGACCTCACTTTGCTTAAGTACTCTCCTACCAAATAGCACCGAGTCTGTTATAAGCCTGAGGTTGGCACCTGGGGTACCAGGCTCACTCTGGCCTGCAGATAGATGGTCTATATAAATGATGTTTTACCGGAAGGTGGCACACTTATACACATACTTTCTACAGGTGTGAACAGAAATGATATAGCTCCATGATATAGTCCACCAAGCCTAAAATCTTTGCCATCCACTCATGTGAAAGATCAAGTTGATCATCCCTCATCTTAAGCCATTTGTGCTTAGCTACTTTAGTGTTCATTCATATGGATGGTGGCTACAAGACTACAGATACTGCAAGACTGACAGGATTGTTCACGAGTCTCATGTATGCTTACTTAATATATGATAGGTATGGAACAAAAGACACCCTAAAATAAGCCCATCCAGGAATACAGTATTACAATCACTTGTTATCTATGTTGCTATTATCTGTTTGTCAAGTGGTATAATTTTATAGACTAAGCTTTCAAATACCCTCTCATGGAATACCTAGACGAGACAGACTAAATTATCTAATGTAACAGCACAGAGCATAGACCAAAGAACCAGAGTCACCCCATTTGATGCAGCAAATCATGCAATTCCTTGGATCACCTATGTTTTCATGAAGGTGACTGAAAACCAGAAATAAACTGAGAGCATGCTTGCGATGTATAATGCAAGTAGGAGGAACAAAGAAATGCAAGGCCCTGCCTTCAAGAAACGTTGACATTTAATAATTTACATTTACTATTAGAGTTACATCTCTCTTTAAAACTGTAATAGCAGACTGAGAAGAATGAAGGAAACCTGAATCTATATCTTGAAAGACAATCATTCATCTTTTTTTCTTTTGCCATAAAACAAATAGGTTACACTTCATAGATGTCACCAGTAATTGTTATAAGAAAGAGATGTACTGATATGCTACCACTCCTGTGTGGGGGATGGGATTGTTGCTCCGTGGTAGAGCTCCATGTAGGAGCATGGGTAAGACCATCAGGTTCAGCTCACAGCAGAGGGAAAGGAGGAGAAAGAGGAGGTATTTCCCAATTTAAAAGGCTCACTTTTCAATAAAGCCAAGAAAATTCACTTACAGCCTGGTGTGAAGGAGCATATGCCACAGGGTTATGGACCACACATTTATCCAATGAATGGCTTTGACTAATAGACTTTTAAATATACAAATGAAAAATTTAAAACCAGAGAATTTAGCTGAATTGTGACGTGGTGTAGAAAACGGGATCTCTCTTAAAGCTGTGTCGGTTGAATTCCAACCTGAAAGAAATTCTTAGATTTGGCAACAGATGTTCTCATTTAGAGTCATTGGTGAAAACCATGGAGGACTAGTCTGTATCGCTGATATAAGTGATCAGAAATGAATTCGCTGCTTCCTACTAAGTGTAAATCAGGTGGTAGGGTTTGCATTGTGGATGTTTGTCTAGGAACAGCATATACAGGTAAAAGCAGCGAAGTTGCCTATGACGGGTGTCCTCTGGGTTCAGGACAGCCAGGGCTATTGACGGCTGTGACAATTGAGCCCTGAGAAGATGAGTACAGTAAGGACCCTTTAACCAGACACTGTGACTCCCTTGGGCCTGTGCTTGGGAACACTCACTAGGGCTAGACTGCAGTGTGCACTATACACGCAAGCTCTTTCATCATCTCAGTGGCTTGGGGATTTGATCCTTACTTTTGTACCTTGAATCCTTAGAGGAATTGCTGGGTCCACAGTGACAGCAGAATGGGAAACAGGAAGACCGTTGCTTTGTGCATCAACTTTTCCCATCTCTGTTGTTTGAGAGGTTGTTAGTTTGAACCAATCAGAGGTGGATCGCAACCCTCATTCTCTCTAGTCATTGTGTGAACCTGGAAAGTCAAGAAATTTTTCTGAACTTACCTCCTTTTCTAGGACATTTTAGCATCTCATTTTGTCCAGGAGTATCCCATTTTGTATCTCTGGTGCCAGTGGAATGATTTATTGAGTTCCCTTTCACTCTCAGAAGTGACCTAGCAGATAAAACACTAGAGAATTGGAACCTGGACCCCTAGAATCTATTTGAAAGCCAGAAAAGTGTGACAGGCATATGTAATCTCAGCACTCAGGAGACTGACAAGGATTCCTGGAGCAAGATGACTACCTAACTACCTACCCAGAACTGGTGAGCTCCAGGTTCACCAGGAGCCTGACTTTATACAGTAGAGAGTGACTGAGAAAGACACCTGACTTCAAAGTCAAGTGTACACAAACACACAGAGACATACATATTCATGTGCATATGAACATGCATATCACATATACTCGTGCAGATAATAGTGTCCAGGATTGGGGAGTACATAAGCATTCTATTTATAGTGGAGGGCCTCCATCCTCATCATGTTGCAGAGATAAAATTAAATACTATAAAAATACAACTGTGTTTATATTTCCTGGCATAACATGGCTCTGCTGCTAAAATAATGTAAGTGTAATTTTATTCTATTATTACCTCACTCAACATTTTTGATACAAGAATTAAAGTTAATACCATATGGCTTTATTCTGGGCTATTATATGTACTTATTAAATGTTTGTAATTTACTAGGTATTTCAAACTTTTTAGACTATGGACATAATTTGTCACTGATAATAATACAATTCAGTTTAGAATCATCCAGAACAAGGGACATTTCACACACACAATTTTGGCTGTTTAATCTGGGAGTCTAACCTTCAGCCATTCAGCTTGACTTCATCATATTTTATTAGAGTTCTAGTCTTATTCAAAGGCAAGGAATTACTAATTCATGGATTCTAGATATTACCATATGCCATCATGTTGACAAGACTTTGCAATTCATTTTTTCTCTTGGACTGTCTCTGCTGACACAGTGTGTGTGCTCTGGAGGAATGCACACTTCCATTTGTGGAGCCTATGGATGCTGTGCATTTCCAATGGTTTGCTTCTTAATGAGCAGATTCTCTTTTGTTCACGAGAGAGACTCAGAGAGGTCTAATGGCCTATTGGCTTCTGTATGTGTGTGATCCTGAATGAAAGCTGTGTGCCTTTGATTCATTCCACAGTTCACCCATTAACTGCAGATTCTGCCATCTACATCCAATCACCTTTTGAAATGATCTGTCCTTCTTCCCAATAAGGAATCCCAGAGAAGCTTTGTGGTGGGCTATAAAGAGGAGAGGAATGAGTAGGAAGCAGTGAGCTTGAGTTGCTGGTGACAATCCAGGCAGAATGCCTCCAGGGGGCTATTTTTCCTTTCAACTACCTCTGCCCTTCCATGGGCCCCATTCTAGTGTCTCAGACTAGCAAAAGATCCAGACAGATCCAGGGATGGGATGAGGTGGGAGGCAGGATGCACATCTCCTGAGGAGGAACTGTTTGTGTCGAGCTTTGAAAGACATATAGGAGTTAGCCAGCTGACAAGGGCTGTTTCTTTCTCATGCTATTAAATAAATACTTCTTTGCTATATGTAACCTTCTCTTAATCTTTGGAAGTCAAACCTGTCAGCATTAGGACCCCAAGAACATATGCATTCAATTTTGGAAACAGCTCATCTAGGAAGGGGGAGATGAGCCTTCCTCTACAGTTCTGGGATGTATGTCTGGATGTCTGGGCTGGTTGGAAAGGTTGGAATGGGACCTGGTACTATATATTGGATATAGGGACTGCCAAGGATGGTGTGATTCAGTGGGCATCATTGTGCCCACTTCTGTTTTGACTTGATTTCCTTAATGATTGTCCTCACAGAATGACTACCCAATCCAGAATGGAATGTTAAATTTCTGTCAGTTCCCAAATATGCAGTGAGATTGTTGCTAGGTTTTGCTGTATGGCGGGACTGCAGAATCACCTCTAGACCTTGAATGCCTGCACTCCAGCCAAGTGGCTGACAGGAAGAAACCTAGGCCAGAGTTCCACTGGCTGAATCAAACACATTGGCCAGTGTTGATGGACATTGGGTTGTTTCTGGTTATGGTTGTCATCCACACTGCTGATGTATTTGTATGCAAGTAATTATGTGAACATCTGTTTTTTTTTCTCTTGGATACACATTAGGAATTGCTGAGTCATATGGCAATTCTATGATGAGTCATTTGAAGACCTGGCAGAATGTTTCCCACAATGTCTGCACCCTTTTACATTCCTGCCAATGATGTATGGCAATTCCAGTATTCACGTTGTGCATATTTGTCTCTCAGTTGTTGCAGCTACCCCAACAGGTGTGCTCGTCTCATGGTGGCTTTGATACATGTTTCTCTAGTACCCAAGGGTATTGGATACCTTTGTGCCCATTGCTGTTTGTGTGTCTTCTTTGGAGAATGCTTCTTTGAATTGTTTACTCATAAATATTTATGCAGAATCGTTGCGAGTTCTGTGTACATTTCTGAGTGTAAGCCTTTGTAAGCTAATGTTGGGCAACTGTTTCTTCCCACTTAACTCTATGGATTACCATTTCACTTTCTTGATGATAGCCTTAGAAGCACAAAAGTCACTAAGTGTTAAATATTGCCTAAGTTGGACACGCTTAGTGCTTGCTCACACTTTGGGTGTCAAATATGAGAAACCATTGGTATATCCTAGGTCGAGAATTTCCTTGCCTTTTAGAGTTTATAGGTGTAGCGCTTACATTTGGAACTTTATCTATTGAGTTAATTTTCATATACATTATTGTTTAAAAGTAAATTGTATTGTCCTGCTGTCGTATCTCTAAATTATTTCCCCTTCAAGTAAATGGGAAGTTTTAAGGAAAGCTTTTACCCTTCTGTCTTGTGTTTGCTCATTTGAGGGCAGAGGAGCCTTCTTAATGACATAGTTATTCATTTCAGTTTTTTAAGCTCAGTGCTATTGTGAGTTGAAGAATACATGTTCTCTTCTACAGTAGCAAATGCAGTATGCCTCTGAACTCTCTTGCTCTGTTAACCTGAACAGTTGGTCTCTGTTCTAGAACAATCTCTTCATTTTCTGAGAACATTTGTTTGGGACCTTTCATTGAAAGCATCTCTCTTCCCATCAGCTTCTTATCTAACAATGAACAAAGCCTCTGAGCAGAGGGCAGAGGCTGAAGATGTGCAGGTGACTTGGAAACCCTAGCCCTGTCCTTTCTGTAAATGTTGGAAATTAACATCCTTTCCAAAGCTGAGTCTCTATAACTTGCAGGCTTCCTCTCCTAACAAGCAGACTTTTATGAAAATCACCTGTTGGCTTTTTCTCATTCTTTGCTGTGCTTATTAGTTCAGCATTTGGTGCGCCACTCTTACGCTTACATAGCACGTCTTACGCTATGGATGTCAGGATCTCTTAAAGTGTGCTCTGTATCTTGGAACAGTTCTTTCTTGGTTGAAAAACCACGTGGTGAATGAAAAACCAGGATGGAAGTTTTCCGTTGACGTTGCAGACACTGGGTCCCATTGGTGCATTGTATTCTTTAGATGTACCTAGCTTTTCAGGTGTTTGAAATTTATTTTGGCCCAAATAATGGAGTCATATACTTTATAGCACCAAATACAGAAATTGAAAATTGTTTGCTAACGTCATCATAATCCTATAAAGTGCAATAGACATTATAGAGACCATAAATTTAATATCATTTACTTAGCAGTGTTAAAAGAATAACATTTTCGATGTGATTTTTATTTTTACAAGATCAATAATAGTTTTTGCAAAGCAGCACAGTGATTTGGTCTTGGCAAAGCTACTCTCAGCACTTCAGGGAGACTTCTGAAAAACAGAAAAGACAATTTGCGCCTTGGATGTACTAGAAGCAGCTTTCACAACAGGGGCTTGCATTCTGGGCCCGGTTGTGAATTGCTTCAAGTGTCTGTTGGTGACCTTCCCAGGGACTCCATCAGCTGCACCAGGGACAGGAAGTTTGCTGTATTTTGGAATGCAAGCAAAAATATCAGCACATTGTTTCTGCAGATGACTTTAGCAGCGCTTTTCTCTCTGTGAGGGGTGGAGAGGGTAGGCTGTTGGGGGAGGTTGCTGAGTGGGTTGGCTTGTGTCCGAAGAAGGAGCCCTTTTATACCGGGCACTGAGGACCAAAGAAAAGCTGGGGAATAAAACCAGAGCAGGCCGCTTTTGTTTCTGGACACAAGGGAAGGCTTCTGTGTGTTTGAAAGATGTTGTGTCTGGGTGAGCAGACATTCAGCAGAGAGCACAGCCGGGGAGGAAGCCCCAGCCGTGGGCTGCACTAGCCCAGAGCTCAAGGGCCTGAGCAGCTTTACTGGCCACTCACTGCCTTAATCTTTGTCAACCACGGTCTTCTCCATTGTCAGCCACTAGGAATGGCTCATATTTATTGAGTACCGTCCACCAAGCAAGGTGCTTTCTAAAGTAGGTTTGTTTCTTGGCTACCCAGCTAAAGCATTTCACCTGCTTCCTCAATGTCTTTTGGTCAAGAAAGGACTCAGACTAAGGACATTCATTCTTCAGGGTTTTAAATCCACTGACCTGGAGAGGTTTCATAGGCCCTGAACCGTTACGTTACCCTATCAGAAGTCAGTTGGCCCCAGGAATAATGAGAAGTTTCTCCCTATAAGTTGCCTGCTTGGGGCTTTATCTGTGAGCTGATGGCATGTTTACCTGATGTCAACCTTGCCTAAAACCATAGTCTTATTCTCTGGGTTCTTGTGGGCTCTTTTTTTCCTCTTTTGTATTCCTCTGTGAAATAACTTTTTTCTTTAAACTCTTCTTATTAAGTAACAGATAAAGAAAAACGAATGGGCTATAGAATTTCCAGGACCTGGCAAGCTTGCACATCCTCAATTTGATTACTGTTATATAGCTGGAGTGAGGATCTTTTGCCATCACACTTAACAGTATTTACTTGGGGAAGTAGGGAAGTTAAGACCTGGCTGCTTCTCTGTGACCCTCATATGTCCAGCCAAGCCTTGCAGCCTTACCTCCAGATTTACTACCATGAGAGTCTACATTTATCTCTTGGATTGCCAGTCCCTTTAAATGTGGATTGGCAATCATTGATATCTTGAAAGCAATCTGTGAAGACTGTAGAAATTTCTCTTTGCAGATAAAGAAGCACAGTCATCAGTAAGGTGTTTGTTCAAAATCCAAAGTAAAAAATAAAGTCCTTTGTAAACTTGTGGGTAGCAGAAGCTTTGATTCAGTGCTGTGATTTATAAGGATGAAGACCTGACACCTTTTCTCCTGAACACACCTCTCTCCCAATGTTTGGAAAGACCAGAGAGCTGCCACTGCCTCTGATCCTATCCAGTTTATCCCTGGGATTGGAAGCTGGCTGAGGGAAAGGGTCAGTATGATAGTTGGTTCATAAGTAGTTGGCTAGATGCTTCAGCTTCCTCCAATGCAGAGGGGCTTACAGAGCCAGGCAGGCTGCCATGGTGGACGAGAGTGAGCCTGTGGAACAAAGCTATAATTCACAGGGATTCCCAGACTGCAACATGCTTGGGAGCAGTGCCTCAGGCCGGGGCAAATTACTGGCCAGAGCACCGTGAGCTTTCCTTTGGTTACATATACATCTTCCCATTACCTACCCATGACCCACCTAAGACTCATCTGTCTATTCATCTGTCTATCTTATCAGTAGAAATGGCAGCTAAAATTGCTAGGTTTGGGTTATTTATTTTCAACTTTAAATGGGTATCATTTGATCCTTTTTAAGTTTTTTTTTCTTCTGTTTTTTGGGGTGTTCATCTGTTTCATTTTATTTATTTTTTATTTTTTATTTTATATGTATGGATGTTTTGTCTTCATGTAAGTCTGTGTACTACATGTGTGCCCTAGTACCCAATGGAAGACAAAAGAGGGGTTCCCTGAATTGGAGTTACAACAGATGGTCAGTCGTAAGCCACCATAGTGTAGGTACAGGGAATTGATACCAGATCCTCTGGAAGAGCAGCCAGTGCTCTTAACCATCGACCCATCTCTGTAGTCCTAGTCTATTAAAGAGATCAATTGAACTTTTCAGAGTGAAACCAGAAGTCATGAACTCTGCTTTGGGGAAACTTGGGTTGCCTCACTGAGGTGTGTGAACAGTGTAGAGACCATGATTCAGAGTTATTCTTCAGACTGTCCGCTGCTGACTTCGCCACTGAGACTTTTAGAAGGAGCAACATAGTACCCCGCCCATTTTATTGTATTTAATGCCCCTTTCGTGTGCTGTCTGTAGCTAAGCCTGACCTCACGTTCAGAGGTGGACCCATCCTAATGTTCTCAAAGACAGTTAACCTGGCAGCATTGCCTGTTTAGTGTACTCTCTTCTTTGATGTTTCTATCACCTTGTGCTCCTCCCCCTTTAGAGCTGGTCCTGTTAGCTTCTCTGCTCAGGAAGTTGCTGACCCCAGAGCACACCACGGGATAACCCCTCCACTACTTGCAGGACCTCAGGTTGCCTTGTTCTCTTTCTACATGACTGTAGAGCTAGTATCAGTCACAGTTTTATCCCTGGGCTTTAGGAACCCTTGGAGCTGGGAGAAGCATGGAGACATCCCCATGCTGCCCCTGTCCTACGACAGAAGGGCAGCAGGAGTCAGGAGGCAAGCTCCTCAGACATGGTCATTGCTAGGCAACTGTAGGAAAGTAGCTAACACAAGTGACCTGGCTCTGTCTGGTGTGGCTCATTATAATACACTGATTTCCATTTAATGATTACATATCACTGTTCAATGGATTCAAATCCATATATGAAATGACACATACCTGCTGTATCGCCATCCTGTATTCAAGGGTTGCTCTGTGTACTTGCTGGGCTGGGAAGTGGCCGTGTGATGGTTTATTTCACAGTAGCCTAAAGAGGTAAGTTTTACATCACCTTAGATGGAAAGGTGAAGCCTGTGTGAGATGCTCAAACACACATAATTAAGGGAGCTAGGATTTGACACTGTTTCTTGTTTTTGTTGTTATGTTGTACTATGATTTAAGTTTGGATTTGGGGTTTTAGTTTGGGAGACAGCCTCATCCTGTAGCCCAGGCTTGTCCAAAAACTTACTATAAAGCCTAGGCTAGCCCCAAGTGTGTGATGATCTCTTCTTCTACATCCCCCAATGCTGGGATTGCTGGCAGGAGCCACCACTTAGCTTGAAAATGTTTATATCTCAAACATGTCTGCAAGTGGGTTGGTAAGTTGGCCGAGAATTTTAAGTGCCTGCTGCCTTGAACTTGATTCTCCGGAAATCTACATGGTGGACCAAGAAAAAAAATGGACTCCTGAAAGTTGTCCTCTGATTTCCACAAGTATGGATGGACATGTGTGCAGGAGGGGAGTGCCTGTGCATATAAAAACATACGCACCCCTATGCATGCACACACAAACACACGCACACATACAGACTCACGCACATACACATGCACACATTTTGTAAATCTCTGTCCTTTTGATATCTCCTAGCTAGCTGTAGGTGCATAAAGAAAAAACAAATTTCTCATGCTTGAACTGATCAATTTAAATCTGAATTGTCAGAGTAAGGCATTCTTCTTAAACTGTAATCTGACTTTTGTGTTTTCATTTAAAACTCCAGTTCAGGAGAAATTGGTGGTGTGGATAGGACTATGCACTCAAGTACCTCTAGGAAGGAAGCAGGTTAAAGCCACGTTACATGAGCTGCCTCATCCACTTAATTATTTGAGTAAGAACAGTGAGGTTTGGTGCAGCCAAGGACCTGGCTTTGACTGCAGTCACCTTTTACACAGAGTTTTAAGTTCCAGCTGTCATCTGAAGTTTCTTATCCTTTTGTTTTTTCTTTTTAAAATTAGGGGCTATGTGTTCTCCAACTTGATTCAAGCTGCAAATATGTTAACTGTAATTGTATTGAGCACAAATCAATTCTTTGCTTTTTTTCTTTTACTTCTTCCAAAGGTTTTGGTAATTTCTACATGCTTTGCTAAGTGTTGACTTAACCACCTTTTAAAATATTATCAATGATATATTAATTGTTTATTGCTAATATATAGAAATGTGATTGACTTTTAAGAATTATGTTGGTATTCTTTAGCCTTTACTTATTCTGGGGAAGTTTTTATTATTATTTCATAGGATTTTCTATGTAGATATTTATATTCTCTGAAAATATGAAAACTTTTTCTTCTCCTATATATAAGATTTTAATTTCCTTTTTGTGTCTTAATTGTAATGGTTAGAACTTCCAGTATTATGTTGAATAAGAATCTAAGCGTGGCCAGCCTTGCTTTATTGATGTTGGAGGGAACCATATGGGTTTGGGAATGGAGCTCAGGCTGCCACACTGTTGGCAAGTGCTTTCTCTACCTCACCTTCTTGCAGGCCCCAGTTACTTTGTCTTGGTTTCCAGTTGTCCAAGCTTCCTTCTCTTAGCAGAACTTTCTTTAGTATCTCTTCTGGAGAGGATCTGCTGGTTGATAAACTTTCTCTTACTTTTTCTTCATCTTAGAATGCTTTGATTTCTACTTCATTTATCAAGGATGGTTTTGCTGGATAGACTTCCAGGTGGGTAGGGTTGTTTTCACAGCTTGGAAAATAGTCTCTGTCTCTCTGGCCTATGATTTCTGAGGAGAACATCCTTTGAAGCATGACTTCCCTGTAGGTAGCATGTCACCTTAATCAAATTGCCCTCAGGCGGTGTCCTCTGTGTACAGTGTTTGGTTTTGGAATATCATTGCCTGGGTTTCACGATGCCTGCCTTTTCTACTTAGAGTTTGAATCTGTATGCTTATATTGTTCTCTGGCTTGCCAACGTTTTTAGCCTTTCCTGATTTTTTTTCCCCTACCTCACTGTTTCTCCCATCCTCAGCTGTGGTAACATGAATGTCATATCTTTTGATATTGTCACACCTGTAGACTTGTTCATTTTTTCTTCCATTTTTTCTTTTTGTTGTTCATAATAAAAATTTCCTGTTGATCCATCTTTAGGTTCATTTGCTTTTCCTTCTGTATCAGATCTGAATTGTGTATACTTCTGCAGACGTCGTGGTCCTGGTTAGTGGACTATACCCTAATTCAGTTCTTTCTCTCAATAATAAATTGCTTAGGGTGAGACCTATGTATTCTCAGCTTGTAAATGAACCCAAGATAGCATACACTTTATGGGAGCAGCTCTCTGATCTCTATCCCTGATATTCCTGACTCTCTACAACTCTCTTTTCATTTTTCAGGCTAAAAAAGCTAAAGATTTTTCATTTTCCTCTCTAATGTACAGTTTCCACAATTGTATCTGCATCCACAGCCAAGAAAGTGGATGAGAACCCCACCCCACCCCCAGGGGGGTGCAGGAAATGGCAATTTGCTCTACCATATAGTGACCAAAGTTCCCTCAGTCAGGTGAGCTTTATTCTGAATGAATGGCCTTTCTTTCCAGCTCATTCCTTCCTGATACAGAAGAATGCCATTCTCTTATTTTTTGAAGAGTTTTGGGAACGTGGTCATCTCTTACCACCACCTCCATCACACCAGTTTGCTTAAGGACCAGTGTGCTGCTGTGTCGAGTTCCCACTTGTTGTTCCCACTCTAGAGTGTCCTTGGAAGACTGCCTTCAGCACTCTGTCCAGCTCTTAGAAGTGGATCCAGTAGTGCAAGAGGCAGACTGTGCTGTGTCTATCACTGACTCCTGAGGACTGCAGCAAAGGCCATGTTTCTCCTGAGCATCCCGGACATGCTGAGACCCTTTGGCTTTCAGGATGTTTGCATATCCCATCAACTCTAGTAAACATAGAGTTGTGTTTACAACCCTAGTATCCCTGTGAGAACAAATGTAATAATCAAAATGCAGCAATTTTGTGTAAGGCTTTCTTGTTAGCACTGCACCATCAAGTCAGAAACAAGTTTCAGAGTAGCTAACATCAACTCCTTACATCCCCTTTGGTGTATTTGTGTAAGCTGTTCATTTGTAAGACAAAGTTTTAAAGATTGGATTTCACATCTTCAGGACACCCCAAAATATCAGCATGCCAGTTCTGTCTTTGATCCCTTTCTGACGGGATACAAAGTTGTACTTCAGTGTCAGCTATTTCTTCTGCTCACTGACTCTCACTCGGACCCCACCTGAGCAGGAGCTAGTTTCTGTTCTCATGGAAGTCGTGGGGTATTAGCATTTGAACAACATTCTTGTTTGTGACTGGTAATTGTGTCATGAAATTTGATATGTTATTTTCTTGATAAGTTAAAAGGACAAGCCTTTTTTAAAAAAAAAATCATGTGACAAGGATCGAGTTTCAGAACTCAAATGAAAACAGCAGAAACCAGATTGCTGCCCTGTCATACTCTCTGGTTTCATGTCATCGGATTGCCTAAGATGAACCATGATACCCATTCTTCTTTGGTCCCATTAACGAAGCCTGATGTACAGAGTGTTTAAGTATTTGCCTCTGTTTGGTTATTGTCTGCTATCTCACAGGCACAACGTAGACCAGGAACAGTTAAAATAAGAGAATGGCATTCTTCTGTATCAGGAAGGAATGAGCTGGAAAGAAAGGTCATTCATTCAGAATAAAGTTCACCTCAGCTGAATCACTGCTTTTCACCAGAGAAGTCAAGAGCCCTTGATCGCCGTACATTAAAATATTATCAAAGCCCTAAGCCAGAAACACAGCCTCTGAACTGAAACTGGCGGGCTTTCCTCACTTCCTGTCCTCACAGTATGAATGTACTTGTAGAAGTTGAGTTACCCTGCTGCGGGGTTCAAAATGTCATGGTAGCACCCGAATTCAGAATGGCCCACATGGGTGCTGTGAAGCAAAGGTGGCTGCAATGGAGAAAGGACTTGTTTTGTTGGAAATGGGTAGGCTTCGTTGTTAATGGCATTCTGAGAGATGAGTGGACGTCGTTGACTGGAGTGCTGAAGTTGTTTAAGAACTTTTACATGGGTCTTCATGATATACGTAATCCCAGGAGGGAGGCCATTGGTTCCAAAATGATGCAAGTTAGTTAGACTGTCACTGGGAGATAAGCAGAATATAGTCCTAGTAGCCAGGGTTACTAAGTTCATTTCTGAAAGAAGTGTGACAGTGAGACAGGACTTAAGTGTCACTTCTCTCTCTCTCTTTTTTTTTTTTTTTTTGGTTTTTCGAGACAGGGTTTCTCTGTATAGCCCTGGCTGTCCTGGAACTCACTCTGTAGACCAGGCTGGCCTCGAACTCAAATCTGCCTGCCTCTGCCTCCCGAGTGTAGATAGACAAAGTGAAAGTCAGCCTGTGCCACAGACTGGAGACAATAAATTGGCTAGATCCCCTTCCTCCTCACCCTGAAACTAAGAACAGGGAGGTCTCATTGCCATTTTCCCCTTAAACTTGGTTTTACTTCATTCATGCATTTGTGTGCCTGTTTTAGGAGACCTGTATCCCATGGTGCTCTTGTGGAGGTCAGGGCAACCTATGGTGGTTACTTCTCTAACCATGCAGGCCTTGGACATGGAACCTTAACCCACCGAGTCATCACCCCAGCCTCTGATCTTCATTCTAAAGAACCATTTCTTCATAGGAGAAAGCTGTATGTAGAGAAGCATAAGATACATTGTATTAAGTACTTTTTTAGACCCAAACTTTTTGCTAGGACCCTGCAAATTATGCAAAACAAACTTGAGCATATCATCAGGAAAGAAGAAATATAGGACCATCCAGGAGGAACTCAAGGGCAAGAAGGTGACAAAGGCAGGTCCAGCCCTTGACACTGTAGCAGGGTATTGTCATTTCTAAAACATAGGCTGAAAATGAGCAATAGTGTTATCAAACAACAACAACAACAGCAACAGCAACAAAACCAGAAAAGAAAAAAACAAAAAAACAAAAATAAACCTCAATGTTTTAAATAAGTTTGCAACTTTGAGTTGGCCTGGATTCCCGTCCATCTTTGGCTCCATGTACCTAGCAGTTAGACACATCTGCAAGGGATTGCAAGGCTGAGGATGCTCAGGTTTCTCGTTTAGGGTCGTATATCCATTCCCACCTCATCACTCTGTCTGGGAGGCTGGGCACCCTGTGTTCCAGGTTGTGGGCCAAGTCCCTCCTCCAGGATGGGAAGAGAGAGAATAGCGACAGGATTACACTTAGACAGACCTCTCCAAAAGCCGTCTATCCCCTGCTCAAGCTCACCACCTTATTTTAATTAAAGCCTTTACTGACTAACATGCAGCCTTCTGGAGCCAAACAAAATCCATCAAACTTACAAGGTCAGTTTTTCAACCATTTTCACTCGGAAGCAGCCAAACTGTTTTAATGGTTTGTCAAGGTGTTTGCTCTGTGTCTCAGAGATTGCTGCATTTCCAATAGTTCTGTATACTCTTTTAAAGTTACAACTTCATTTCCCACTATACAACCTGCCACCACTGTTAAAAACTCTATACTGCACACGTCATATGTGGTCGTGATCTTGCACACAATTTGACTGAAATTGCACTAAACCTCTCTTTCCTCATTCCTTGTGTTCTGCTGGAACTTTTTGACCTAAAAGACTTTAGCCCTCAGTTTTAGAAAGTATAGCTTTAATATAGCCATAAATGATGTGGCATTTTTTTTGAAAGGTCACATTTTTTTTATGGTTGGAAGGAAAATTGGAAATATTTATAAGTCATTTGAATTGTCTAAGTGAATTTAAGTCCAGATTTTCTATCCAAGTTTAAATGCTTAAGCTTAAATGCTGAGTACCCTTATCTGCATATGTCTGATGTTAATTTGAGAGCTGTGACGGAATGTTATAATACAAGCCCTTGTTTCCAGACCACAGCCACATTTCCTCATTTCAGAATTGAGCTCTGTGTGTCCATGTCAAGTCCACTGAAGCAGGTGCTCTGGTTTTCTCTCCAGCACAGTTATTCATTAACAGGGTGGCTTTGGACTAGTCATTTCTTTTCTTGGATCTTGAGATTTCCTCACATATTAGCTTGGAGAAAGAGTTTAAATAGCTGTAGACCTTTGGAAACACTTTGGCCTCGTTCACGGAAAATAATTCATGGCTGCATAGCACATGGCTGCCGCTGTCATCATTCAGTTGACATATATGTGTGTCTTGCATATCGTAACTTCACCAGTGAAGAGCCCCTGCTTTGCTTACTTTGCAGAGCAACTATATATGACATTCCTCTCCTGGTGTTGTTCTTCAAAGCTACAAGGCCACACTGGGCAAGGAGAACAATAACAAATTTAGGAGTCCACAGATGAAACTGACTAACACGTTGAGTGGATGAAACTGAGCACTCTAAGGAGATTTGAAGGGATAATTGCTATCGAATAAGAATGGTAGTGATATATTTGGAGACATAAAGTAGAGAATGGAAATTGAAAGAATAACCCAATATTTAGTAAGGCAAGGCACAGTTTGAGTCCAGAATTGCCATCCTGCTGGACATAACTCAGGCGAAACACTTGCCTCTAACATGTTTGGGTTCCTGGATTCAATCCCCGGTACCACCAAAATTAAAAAACAAACAAACAAACAAACAAACACAAAAAAACAGAATTAACTATCTTGTGTTCCTTTTGCCTTCGATCCTAGGATTTGTATTTTAATGATATATTTTTAAAATTCAGTATTTAATTATTCTTGCTTTGTCTGTTGTTGACCAGGCTTTAATTGAGCATTTTACTTTGTCCTTGGACTTCAGAATTAAAAGGGAAAAGTAGGAGGGGCCCATAAAAGACAATAGAAGTAATCAGAGAGTGTTACAACTAAGGTCCACAAGGAACCATAATCTTGAGTTCAAAGAGAAGTTAAAGAGATCACCCATGAAAAAGAACACTGAGAAAGTGCTTGCTTTCTTAGTGAGAGCTCGGGAAAAACTTAGGTAAATGAAGTCCCTCTTGCCGTACCTGGAGACGACCTGACTAAGATCTGTGTTCTGAGGAGGTGGGCTGTTTGCCTTCACTTTGTCTTTGTTGACTTGCATTTGGCGACAAAACCAACAGTTCTTTTATCTTCCATTTCCTTTTCTTTTTGTTTCTTGTTCTTGTAATAGAGGATCTTCGTAGGTAGCTCTGGATGGCTCTCCTGGAACTTCCTGTATACTAACTAGGCCGTCCTCAGACTCGCATGAATCCTACTGACTCAGTCGTGAGTGCTGGGATTGCAGCTGTATGTATGCTACCACATGTGCTTCCTTCACACACATTAATCTCTGCTTTTCTGTAACTCCCTACTTTCTTTTCCAAATCGAAAGGTAGCGTAGAGCAGAAATGAATTCTTGTGGCCATCAAATGAGGAGTTCTTTGACCCAGTAGTCCAACAGAGTATGGAGGCAGAGTCCCCTCGGTATTTGTGGATGTACTTAGAATCACTGTCTACCCGAAATAATGATAAATTGCATTTGAAAACAGAAACATCTTCCTTAGGAGGTATGTATAGTTGTTCATTGGTAAGTCTCCAATGAATGTGGTAAGTAATCCTGTTTCCTACTACCTGCTATATAGGAGAGAAAATATATTTCTTAAGCAAGAGCTGTTCAGTTAACAAGAGTTTAAAAGCTAACTTTATTGGGAATATATTCAGCACACTGAGTGGAAGATACAATTGAGCAGTAACTAATTAATGTATGCCAACCCACTGGGGTAAAAATAGCAGTGCAAGGAGCCAAGCGATCATGGAGTTGACCCTTCACTCAGTCACAAACACTAAATTGGGAATGGTACAGAATTTTAAGTGCCTTTTTTCTTGGGACTTGCTGTTGTGATCTTTCTTTAGAACTGTTCTGATATACCCTTAGGAAGGCTGGCCTCTGTAGATGTTGTCTGTGCCAAATTACAGCACAGAACAAGGGCCTGTTCTGTTTAGTTACTGAGAATAGTGCCTAGTCAGTACTATTTGACAACATGCTGAATTAAGAGAATGTTAGAAGGATGTTTGACAAAGGAAAGTGGGCAAAACTTCTGATGTTTACAAGTTCTGTTTATATGTAAGTTGATAGCATCAGAAAGCTGTACTTAAAGCTCTGCTTTAAAGATTCTACTGAACACATTGTGGAGAGAGGATGATTTCATCTGGTTCCAAATACATGCGATCTCTCAGTAGAGTTAATTCTACTTTAGAATCCGATCCTTTTCCTTTCTGGCTTGAAGTGTATCAGACGCTGCTAAGTTGCTTTGTGTTAACCAATCCTGTGCGGTCCTCCAGCCACCCAGGGACACACCTCAGATGTTTTGTCTCCCCTCGCCTTTGACTTATATCCTAGTATCTCATCTGAGGTCTAGGGATAAGTAACTAAGCTCCTTGACACGCAGCCAATGAGAAAATTAAATTGTGTTCTTGCATTTATGTGTCAGTGCATATCCTGGCCTGACAAAGATCAGTGGCATTTAATGTTGAAAGGGGAAATAATTGTGAACTACTTCTGTACTCTATTTCAGAGTCACAAGGCAAGCCTTTATCTTGCCTTTACTTCACCATAGCTCTTTAGCATATGAAAAGTCTCCTGTGGGGTTCTGAAAGCTGCTTCTATTTTTTTAATGAACAGTCTATGGTTGATAGTCAGGTACCAAATAGGAAACAATATGGGATGAAGTAGAAAAATACTATAACTTGGGGGATGGGAGGAATTCCTTGAGTCAGGCATCTTCCTTATGTCTCCTTTGGATAAAAGGTAAGATTTAGAGGATCATTGTACTGGTGGTCATTATACTCCTTGTAACTGAAAAGCTCAGAGATTTGCCAGCACACATTTAGCTAATATGTGACACATTATGTCTCTAAGTATATAAGTAGCAGTCACGTCACATGACAGTGATAACTTGTGACTGCATACACTGATAATAGAGACTAAGAGAAATTAGAATTAATCCATATTCAAAACCCACAAACCATCCTTTGAACTGATGTAATTTTCTTGAGCAAGATAAATGCTCAAATCAGAAAAAGAGCAAGTCGGGGCAGCCATTACCTAGTGGTTAATCTACTGCTGAAGTGCAAACATAGGGTAAACTAGTGTCTGCTTTATGTTGCTTTTCACCCCCAGCCAACACCTGTGTGGTGCTTATGATATGTTGAACACACTTGCCATCCTCTGTCCTTACTCCTCAGGGCAGATTATGAAAGAGTGCTCTCCCGTTTCTGATTAGGAGACCCGTCCCTGGATCTCCCAAGCACCCGGGGACACACATTCAAGGTCAGGCTAGGACTTCCACTGGCACCAAGACCAGCCCATGTTTCCCTGTACTCCCACGGACTTTACCTGTAGCAGCTTTGAGATGTGCAGTTGAGGTGAACTGTGTAGGTTCGTGTGTGAAAGCTGAGCACCTTGTTACCTTTGGAACAGACAGTTTAGTTCTCAGGGCCTTAAGGTTTACACCTAAGGAGCAGGAAGCTGAGGTCTGGTCTTGCTGGTGTCACAAATCAGAGTTTAGCTACATTTCCTCAGTTATCAAACAAAAACACATGAGCTTTAAAATTCTCTGAATCCACACCTAATTGCTACTGTTTTTCTCAAAATTGTTGCTTAAAGAAAAGGAAACACTATATGATCAGTCTAGATGTTTATGTTTCTTCTAACCTATCCCAACCAGAATCTCATCACCATTCTGATGGGTAGCAACGAAACCCTTTATAATGGTTCCCGGCAAACCTTCTCTTAACAAATTCCATCCTGTGTTACAATGGGGAACAGGAAGCTCCCATCCTGTATTCAAGGGGTAGAAATGATTGAATTGTAGAGTGAATTACTCAGGAGTTTAGTCCACAGACATAACGTGAACATTGGTACAAAGTACTTCTGCTGCTGAGGCTTCTGCTCTCAGCCCACAGGTATGAGAAGCCACTACAGTTACAAGGACTCTGGGGAAGGGATGCTTGCCAGGGAAAGGAAATGGCCCCATCTGTAGGATGGAAGGACTTGTACCTGCAAAGGCTTCTCCAAATCTCCAAATCTTTTCATACTTAATCCATTCAAAAGTTTGAGGACCAGGTTTCTCTCTCCCCCTCTCTTTCCCTCTCTCTCCCCCTCTCTCTCTCCCTCCCTCCCTCTTGCACATGTGCGCGCGCGCACACACACACACAATGTATATATCTATGTATGTGTATGGGGTGTGTATAAAGCATATATTTATAATATATGCTACTCCTATTTTATTCAGTTTATGACAGATCATAAACTATGTTTTCATTGGACATTGAAACCAGTTACTTAGCACAGTTTCTAGGAATACAAGCCCTCCACAACCCAGGTGAGGCCATGCGCTAGAGCAATAAATAGCACAGTGCCCAACTTCTCTTTTCTCAGTGCTATATACTGTTGTCACCAAATAAAGCAAGGGAGAGAAGAATGTCAACTCCCCTTAGCTGTGTGACCACAGGCTAGAGCGTCTCATCTCCCATTTCTAATTTTCCTTCTGTCAGGAAAGAGAAGAGCCTGCTCAAGATCATTAAGCTTTCCCTCCAGACTGCTCCTACAACTCAAATCAGACTACGGCTTGGGTCCAGCTTCTCTTCATGACACCAAGCTCCTATTTAGTCCCTCTGTAGTCAGCTTGATACTGACCTTTCTGGTAGACGGAGGCAGCTTGTATCTAGCGTGGGGTGCCCCTGGGAACCTTAGAGGGAGATGAGGAAGAGCAGAGCCCTGTGCAAGTGACAGAAGAGACTCTGGAATTTCTCCTTTGGGCTGGTGAATGGGGAATGATTTCTCAGGTGACACGAAACACCATTCCTCCTGAGCTAGCAGGGAAGAGGCTTTACCAGTCTCTGCTAGTGGCTCTACTCTGACTCAGCCTAGCTCCGTACCTTACCATGGCTGTAGGTGGGCTACAGGGAATGGGACTCGGGGGGAGGAGGAGGAGTCACACTGTACCTCATAGAGTTAGGACCTTGTTTTTTAGACAGACATCTCATTAGTGTGGAGCTTGCCAAGTGTACTGGTCTCCCTGGCCAGTGTGCCTCAGGGGTCATCCTGTCTTTGCCTTCCCAATGCTGGAGTTACAAGCACACACAACTTTTTACAGCTTAAAAACTGGATTCCTGGGGTTGAACTCAGCTTTGCATGCTTGCCTAATCAAGCAATACACTGAGCCATCTTCTCAACCACTGAAAATGCCCGTCTTTCCTAAACCGGAAGGGATATGGTTTGGCGATAGATGAATACCTCAGGGAGAAATCTGAGCCTCTCCCTCCTGTTGGGAGGTTTAATCCTAGCCACGGTGGCAGTTGAGAGTCTAGTATGTAGATTCCAAGGAGTCATTAGTTCCTCGAAGTAGTAAGTCAGACATTAGATACAACCAAGAGACAGAAGTATGTGAGCGCTGATAATGTTCCTTGCCAGCAATGTCAGTGCCTGGCATTTTCCGCATTTAGAACATTCTCCGGGCCTAGCACCCTCTGCCCTCCCCAGCACCCAGTCTACTCCTCTGTCTTCTTTCTTACTGCTTAGGGCTGGAAACTAGAGTCAAAGAGCAAAGTAAGGAAGTCTTACAACCTAAGCATAGTGTATAGGGTAATAATTCTCAAGCTATTTAAAACATTGACAGTTATACACCACTAGCTTTTAAAGGGCCAAGTGAAATTGTTGAAAATCACTTCAGATTTTTTTCTTAAACATAAACTAATTGGTTTTAGCTGAATTCATCTCTCAATTAAATGTATCTGATGTGAAGATTGTGTTTGTCTCCAGAGTCAGTGAGGCACATCCTGTTGACCTGGTTGCAATGCTAATGAAGACATCACCCTCCTTCTCTCTTGGCTCTTCCTCTCAACCTTAGGCAAAGGAGCAATGCTTTCATGAGATCATGACTCAAAGCGTTCACTGATCTTGACTGATGTGTATGCATAGAGTCACATTGTAGGTAAGGTAATTCGAAAATTACCTTGTAAACATAAAGTTGTACCCATAATACTCAAGTTGAATTCTGTATCTGCCTTGTTTGAACCACTGGCTTTCCTAATGAATTAGCATCCATGATAGGCAGGACTCTGAGATGGTCCCTTGCTCTTTGTCCCTTGGTATTATCATCGTTATGTTACATCTATGGCACATGGATTCCATAGATGTAATTAGGATCATTAATTTAATTTACTTTAAAGCAAGTAGTATCTCCCGGCCTTTTGTTTTGTTTTAAATTAAGGAGTATCTTAGTTTGGGCTGGTGTAACAAATGCCATAGGACTAGGTGGCTTATGTTAATGGGATTTCCGACTCATCCCTCTGAAGGCTGGGAATGTGAAGTCAGGTAGCCAGAGTAGCTGGGTTGGGGCAGGAAGACCTTCTCATTGCCGGTTGCTGACCTCTCCTTGTATCCTCAAGTGGTACAAAAAGAACAAGAGAGCTTTCTGGGGCTCCTTTTATAAAGATGCTCATCTTATTTCTGAAGGTTTATCTTCATTGCATGACTGTCTCCTCAAATCCACCAACCTAGGATCTCTAGGAGAACACAGAGCCAGGGCACTCTACCCCTGAGCAAACAGGTTTCAGGCTGGGAGAGGAGAGACTACAAGGGACAATTACCCCAAGTGGGCCAGCCTACTCAAAATGCCCTCTCAAAGTCAGGCTGTTCTTTCTCTAGCAGGTCTTATAGAGGAAGTCAGAGGTATTCAAAGGGTGAGAAGGCTTTGATATGAGACAGTGCTGGGCTGCTAAGATGGGGAGAGGAGCACAGATAAGTCCCCGAGACTAGCCTTTGACTGTGTAGCAGTCTCTGATCCACAGTCAGAACACAAGGATGTTAGCCCTTCAGCTAACTGACACCCCACATCCCGATGAGAATACAGCCAGCCAGCAGTGTCAGCCTGATAGATTTGTCTATGCTTCGTTCTGACTGTCCCTATATCAGGTGGTCTTTCAATCAGCTTTTTGTCACTTTGACAGAATTCCTAAGCAAGCAACTTAGAAGTAGAAAGGCTTGTTTGGTGGAGACAGAGGCTGCTTACTGCTTAGTTCCAGGAAGCAGAGAGAGAACACAGGAAAAGGGCAGATAGGGCCTTCTGATTAGTTTCCACCTCCAGTTAGCCCACTGCGCCATGAGCTTATCCGTGGGTGAAGTTAGCCTACCCATGGTCCTGTCACCCCTTGCCAGTGACACCAGCGGGGACCAAGCCTTCACCTCACAATGTAATTTTAGAGGCTTGTGTAGTAGGCAAACCATAACACTGTCTAGGTTTTGAGCAAAACTGAAACACTCCTGATCAAGACAATGTAGGTCAAGCAGGGTAGCAGCACAGTTATTCAGTCCAAAGTCACCTGTCCGTATTTGCCCATGTCTGAGAACTCTCTTAAAGTATTATTTAATTTGGCATATTTAAGCGTTGCAAGTAGCAATCTGTATCCACAGTTGGTAACAAACTGTCAGTCATTCAAACAGTCCCCTTTTAAAAGGCACCATGGTGCTTAAGTGCCCCACAATGTGTCTTGCTTCACCCCAAGCCAGTTAGTTTGTGTTTCAGATCAGAAGTTTAGAAACTTACCCTTTAGGACTGATATAAAAATTACTTTTTCCTTGGTACCTTTGACCACAGAAAATTGTATTGATAATTTATAAGCAATAAAACTGGTTAGGAAATATAACTAACCATAGTACCAACTTAATTAATATTGTTTAGCCATATAAGGTAATATTTATAAACTCTTGAAAAATATTTTGCTTGTTATTATTGTTGTATTGTGCATAATGCATGAAGACATGCATGTCACAGCATGTGAAAGCCACGGCACATGAAAGGTGAGAGAACAGTGTTGTGGAGTGGATTTTCCTCGTGGTTTTGCATGTGTCGTGGGCATCAAGCTGAGGTTGCTAGCACTACGCAGCCTACACCTTTCATACCAAGCAAGCCATCACTCCGGCTTCCTTTTCCTTCGCCTTGTTGCCTGGCTTTGGCTTTGGATATTTAGAAAAAAATGCCGTTGATCCTGTTTCATTTTCTGGTTATGCTTCGAGACATGGCACCTCAGTGGGGATACTGTGTACTTCCTGTCTGTCTACCTTTATTTCCTTGTGACCTTTATCTGACTATAAAATTTGATTTGATTTTTAAAATGTTTGCCTGTTTCCATCATTTTAATAGATGGTGCCCTTTCTGTTTCCATTTGTCAGTTGTGTGTATTTGGAAGCCACTGGTGTAGAACGCTAGGAAGCTGCTGTCTGCAAGAGCAGCTCACCTGGAACATGAAACCCTTCCACTGCTATATCGTAATAAAAAGCTGTTTTGTGTACAGTCTATTAAAATTCATTCCGTTTGTGCATTGATGCCAGAAGCATTGTTTTCAACTTTTACCTATGTTTCTTTAAGTATATGTAAGGCTTTGTTTCTCTATATTCTGTTTGGTTTTGTTTTGAAGACTAGGTTGTAGTTTCTGGAAGTCACTTAAATGTAAGCAAGGTATTGAAGCTATCAAATATGTAATTTAAACATGTTCATAAGACTATTCCTCTCATGTAAGTTCATAAGACTATTCCTCTCATGTAAGTTCTGGCCAGCTATCTAGTTTAGCTTGTCAGTGAACTCTAGGTTCATTAAGTGAAGACAAATCAAGGAAGACACCCAGTGCCAACCCCTGTGTGTCCCTCTACACAAGAACACACACACACACACACAAACTGTTGGGTTTTCCACTGGAAGCAAATCACACTTTTGTTAAAGTGAAAGAAAATGTGGTCACTGCACCTTAGCAATGATCTTTCTCAGTAGACAAGGAGTCTGCAGTATAAACTAAGCCAGTCACCAGGGAGATTGCTGACTGAGGTAGAAAACAAAGCAGAGTTCCAGGAGAGCCTCCTGTCCATGTGCTGCTACACTAAAGCTCTGATCTTCACCCTCATTCAGTCATGGTGGCCTCCTTAGCACGGCTCAGAGAACACAGGAATTGCTCACAGTCATGTTGTTAATAACAAAGCTACCAGTTAGAGCTGGAGAAATAACTTGGCAAGGACAGCAGTCCAAGGTGAAGACCGGAGCTTGAATCCCCAGAATTCACTTTCATGCTGGTCTAGTGTCGGGGCCTACCCGTAATTCCACCCCAGAAAGTTAAATGAAGGGCATCTCTGAAGCAAACAGACTGTGTAGACTACGAGTTCTGGTGAGCTGTGGAGGCTTTTGCTTTGCCTCATTTAATAAGGTGGACAACAATGGAGGAAGATCCAACATCAGCCTGGGACTTCCACATGCATGTACATATATGTATACATGCCTGCACTCATGTGTGTCCCTAGATATGAACACATGCATATGTATACACACCACACTCCCAGACATATACAAAGAAAATAACCACCATTTAAGCTTCAGCCATCTGTCAAAGTCCCTGGTTATGTCTGGGATTCCTCACTACCTCCCATGTACCACGTGGAGTCATCCTATCTTCATAAATTACTAGAACCTGAGAGTTGAAGGGAGAATTTCTAGGAGTGTGCCTGGTGCTTTGCTCTTTGACGCCTGGTGGAGTCTGGGGTGACACCTGCCTGTACTTGGGTCTTAGTTTCTGTGTACCATTTGTGGTGTGAGCATCTTCTCACACTGTTCTAGAGCAGTAGTTCTCAACTTTTCTAATGCTGCAACTCTTTAATAGGATCCTCATGTTGTGGTGGCCTCAACCATAAAATTATTTTCATTGCTACCTCATCACTGTAATTTTCTTAATGTAAATACCTGATATGCAAGCTATCTGATGTAGCCCCTATGAAAGGGTTGTTGGATCCCCTGAAGGGATCGATACCCACATGTTGAGAACCTCTGTTATAGATAGCACTCAGACTAAAAGAGTGATCTCACTGATTGTGAGTATCTAGCCCAAGGTGGCAGAGGCGACAGCATGGATCTATCAGGCTTCCTGCAGCAGCCCTGACTGTGCTGTAGCTTGGTAGGGTTTCGATGAATACCTTTCTCCTGAGTCTGAGCCTTTCCTGAAGTATTCTACACTATCCGCTGGGCACTACACCGGCTTAAGGGTTTTCAGTGTTTGTAGAAATGTGAGAACCACAACTGCCCACCTGCTGTTTGCTAAAACTTCCCTTCTGTAAAATTCTTATCTTTAAAATGTTAGCTACAGCTTGCCTTTTCAGAGTATAGAATCTGGGGTTTGACTTCAGTAGGCATAGTACTGTGTTATACAGAAGGACTTAGGTATCATAACTGGTAAATGTGCTGTTAGAAAAGGACTCCTTTCTCATTGGTTTATTTAAAGGGAGGTAATAGTATGTCCCTAGTCTTCTTTTTTTTTTTCCTCTTTTGTTTCATGTATTCCTTCTTGTTTAGACTTCACTAGGAAGTTCCCTGAACACATTACCAGTTAATACTTTGACTAAATCTCTTTTTTCCTTTTTTTTTTTCTTAAAATAAAGAATAAAATGTGAAAACATGGTGCTTTGACTTGCTTAAAATCCAAGATTATAATTTTGGGGCCTTTGAATAAAGTATTCATCTGAAAGCAGAACCCTGGGTGGTACAGGTTTCTTGGTGTTGGTGTAGGCAGGACAGATCAGTAGAAAACATTTGAACAAGTTCTCAGGTTTCCTCAAGAGGCTTAAGGGTTGAGTAAGAGCTGACTGCTTAATTTCTCTTTAGACTGTATGTGAATATTGATGACTTTATGTCAAAGATTCTTTTGATTGGAATGCATTTTTATATATAACCACTGTTTTATCCAGAAATCTTGTAGAATCCAACAAAGCAGAAACAAATTACATTGGACCTACAGATCAGATTGACAGTGGTGTAGGTAGAAACCCAAGGGCTCTTCTGTTTTGTGTGTATACACTCAAAGTAAAGGTCTGTCTGTGGAGATCTTAGCCTCTGTCTGTCTTTGCTTCCTAAACATGTGATACATTTGATCAGCAAAGGACCAAGAAGTAACTCTTTAGTTAGGCAGCATGGCATGACAGCATATGTCTGCTTAATAAGAATGTCTTCCAAGAATAGAATATCCTGGGACCAAGTGGGGGAAACCTTCCTGATTTGGTTAGCATATCATCGTAGAAAAGAATTAAATCCCTGTTCTTTGAATTCTTTCACATTCGCAGGAAACAGGGATCTCCCAAGATTTCCGGGAAACTAGAATTTTTGTACTGCAGGTTCATTGCCAAAGTGAGATGCCCAGTAGGAACTGAGCAGAGTCATGGGTGCTTATTAAATGGAGTGTGGGTATGGAGTGGCCTTATCTTGTGATGTCATTATGCAGCACTGTAAATTATTACAATCCTATAGAAAAGGTATCATCTCTGTATTTTTCATGATGTTTTTTTTTTGGCCCAGGTTTCTTCTGTTTGCCCCAGCCCTGGCCTCAGATTCTAGTACTGAGTTTTCCTTGGAGCCTGAGATGGATGCTACTGAGGGAGTGATCAAATCCAAGATCATATCAAATTCCACCTCTCAGAAAGAATAAAGAAAAAAGAGGAGGATAGCCTCTCCAAGAGAGTCGTGGTGGCCACTTAGTGTTCTACTGGAGATTCCAGCTAGGGGTACTGAAGAAAAATTAGGGTCCAAATTGGACTGGGGAAGTAAAACTACTTCTGCTTACAGATAACCCATGTTTATCAATAGGAGATCCTAAAGGATGTGTAGTTTTTACCAATTATACTAGAACCGAGAAGTTCAGCAGCATTGCTGAATATTAAGAGCAGCATACAGAAAATTACTGTGCATCTGTATGTTAGTAGTGGGCAATAATGTTTCTTGCAGTGCTATCAGAAAAAAATGATTACAATCTCACATATTTAGCAAAAGCATTGTACGTCTTCTATTACTGGAAAGTGTATTTTTTTAAATTAGATCAAAGCAAATAGGAAGGCATCACTGTTCATAAATTGTAAAGATTAATAGTTCTAAAATAGTAATCTCCAAATCACCCTGTGGATTAAATAGTTACCAGAATCACTGCTTTCTTTCCTGCTGAAACTGACAGTCTTAAAGGAACTAAGAAAAACCCAACCAACCTTGAAAAGGAGTAAAGTTGTCAAAACCAATTTCCTATTTTCAAAACTTACTATAAAATCACACTAAGACAGTATAATATTATCATAGAAATATGCTGCAGTTGAATGGTGTGGGAAGACTGGAAATAAACTGTTACATGTATGCACAGTGAGCGCAGAGCTCAGTGAAGAAAGGGTCACCTTTTCAAAGGCCATGGTTAGGTTTTTGAATATCCACATGCATTGGACCCTACCTATAACAAAAGTTAACATGAATTATAGACCTAAATGTAAAAGATCAAGCTGGGAAAACACCGGACCTTATGTTAGACAGTAGTATTTCATTAAAGTGAAGTAACAAAAGAAAAAATGTATTTCACTTCATCTGAACTAAAAATTTTTGCACTGAAAAGAACAATATGAAGAAAATGAAAGTTTCTACACAATGAAACATATTTTAGTTCATGTGTGGTGAGAAACTTGTATCTCAAATATATAAGAACTCAAGAACTGAGTCACCCAATGGGATACAGTCTCTCCTAGGCCTTTTCAAACTGGGTTGCACATTAGCATTCAGGGAAGATTTCAGAGCCTGCTCATCCAGATACCCCACTCCCAACATTCCTGATCTCATTGGCCAGAGGTAGAAACTGATTAGAGTTCTTACTAGATTACAGTGCACATATGGCTATGGGTCAGAACAGTCTCCCTATGGGCTGTGGAGTCCTCTCAGCACACACAAGGGACAGTTGCCTCTGAAACCATCAGATAAGTCAAAGGGTACTGTTGTTGACTGTGCCTGGTATCAATTTTTCTTCCAGAGACCATTGTTCACAAAATGATAATGCTAGAAACAGGCCACAGTGCTGAAGGTCACGACTGCTGTCTGTGGGATAGAAATGCTCTCCTGTCCTTGGAGAATCATGGAGCACAGAGAACATTTTTATTAGATGATCCTAAAACCATTCCTGTGTTAGTCCAGGATTAGGACGTTTCTTGTTTCATTCTGTTTTTTCCACACAGGCTATCTGTCCCACAAGCTTTTTAAAAAACAGTCGACTTGAGTCCTTTGATGCATTCCCAGGCTTTTACCAAGGAGCTTCAGACATGGTCCCTGTGTCTTAGTGATGCTGTGCTCTGTCTTCAGCTCATTCTCAGAACTCAGCCGTGAGGCTAACCTGGCCTCTTCTCTTGTTCTCTGGACTTAGATTTCTTCACTTCCCACTGATTTCATACTGTTACCTGGCTCTTGTGATTTCACATGACCACACCCTTCCTGATGGCTTTATACATTTTTCCTCTAGGTGGTTATTTGCCAATTAGTTAATTCTTTGGGAATTCCCCTCCCTTTCTGCTGCTTCCTCTTTGAAGCCCCTTCCTACCTTTTCAACACATACAACAGGTTAGTTGTTAATTTTCTGATTGCTCTTGGGCTCCTCTCCTTCTACACGCACATCCCTTCATCTTGTGGTTTATAAAGTCTTTTAGGACAGACATATCACAGGTGTATTCTACAATGTCTGTCTGTCTGATAGAGAAACTACTAAGACACCATTCATTAAAAATGTTCTAGATCGCCGGGCGTGGTGGCGCATGCCTTTAATCTCAGCACTCAGGAGGCAGAGACAGGTGGATTTCTGAGTTCGAGACCAGCCTGGTCTACAGAGTGAGTTCCAGGACAGCCAGAGCTACACAAAGAAACCCTGTCTCAAAAAACCAAATAAATAAATGAATAAATAAATAAATGTCCTAGATCATATTTATTATATTCCTTAATTTATAGAATAAAATCAGCAGAACAGAGGAGTTGCCTCTAAACTACCTTTTCAAAGGGCAGAGAAGTTTTTATTTATGCAGACTGCTAGAATAGCCTTTTTGGTTACTGTGAGACTGCTGGTGTTGAAGGTTATGCTAATAGAAGCTTTGCTTCAGGAAGGCTAACAATTGTAACAAGAAGGGGATCCTGGATCCTAGAGCTGACACTGGGGTAATGCCCAGCAGAAGGGTGTGGCCAGCCATGCAACAGGCAGTTTGTTCAACCCTGTATTAATTAAGAAGCCCAGACTATCATCACTGCCCTTCCTTTGGTTTGTTCCAGGTGCTCCTGGAAATCAATATTTCTCATGGGCTTGTGGTCACTTCCATGGGTATTACCAGGGCAGGAAGTAGGCAGTGTCCTTTGTGCTCACACACCATTGGCTACAACTCGGGAATGTGGCAAGGCCAACTGCTAAGGCAGTGGGGGCACCTTGCTCCTTTAAACACATGGAAAGAAGAGCAAGCATATTTGGTGTTCAGCCCCTGATGTCCACAATAAATAAAAATTCCAACTTCAGTGATTGATTCTCACTGCAAAAAACATTAACAAATCATATTGTTGGATTGGGGCTTCAGTAATCTGTCAGCAAGCATGTGAGTGTCCATCATAGTCAGAGTTCTGCTGAAGGTGCTGAGATGAAATTACGTTACCCAGGAATGAAAGCCATCTTGGAAAAAGGAGTCTGCATGCAAGGCCAGGCATTCTGGGAGTTGGAAGAATGAAAGCATTTTGTGGTGTGATAGCTTTGAGTTCCTGACCAGACATTAATTAGCTCCAGTGTGAATACAGCACCGGCAACACCAGGAATAAATGTGAATTTGTTAATAAACTTCAACTTTATAGTTGCTATAGTGACTTCATTCTCACAATTTAGGGAATTATTAAAATCAAATGTGTTTGGCCTTGTTGTTGTTGTTGTTGTTGTTCTGTAAACTCAGCATATGTTCTATATGACAGGAACATCCCCCCCCCCCCCAAATATAACATGGACATATGTCTACATTAGTCTTTGGCTTTATCTTACCATTAATAATGAGAAAACTTGTTAGTCATGAGCAGACAGATTTAATATTAGGACACATTGTACTAAGTTGTCTGAGTCCACTTATTACAGAATTGTGGATTTTCTTTTTAAATTGTGTGATATTTGCAGATACATCTTAGGACCTAAGTCTAAACACAGAACTCCTTTCCATCCTATATACGCTTTGGATACACAACCTGAGAGATCTGTGCAGTATTTTTAGTTGACGTACATTTCAACTACAGATCTCATATGAGGTCATGTGTGCAATTTTCCACGTGTGACATCATGGTAGCATTCAAAAAATACTGGATTTTAGAACATGTAAAATTTCAGATTTTTATTAGATTTTTTTATTAGAGAGGAATTAAAATATTCAATCTATACCTCATTTCCTGTTTAAAAATAAAAGGAGCATTTGACATACTTGTGTTCTACTGTGGGGAGTGCTATGCAATGTTGAGTGATTCAGAACCATACAAGTAATTCATACACACCAGCAGACACCTGCACTGTAATTCAGATGTATTTAGCTGTACTGGTGTGCAAAGTTAGGGTAGTCATGAAGTGCATGATAAGTTCCAACATGGAGCAGGGTATTCCAAATAAAGATAAACATATTAGAACATTTAATAGCACAGTGAAGGCGAAGGTCATGTGTGTGGCCTGCTGTGTTGCACTCTGTGGGATCTGGTGAGATGCACTGCCACAAAAACTATTTACAGTCCTGAGTGTCTTTTTCCTTACGCCCTGAAATCATGTTTCTAAAACCGGACAACTCAAGAGCATGCCATTTTTGGGTTTGAAACAGTGGACGGCTATGTAGCCGGGGCTGCCTTTAAACTCATCAAGGTGGACCTGCAACTTAGAATCCTTCTGAAGCCTGAGGCTTCCAGGTAGCTGGAAGAAAATGACACCATGGCCCGGACAAGACAAGTTTTTAAATGTATTTATTTTATCTGCACATTTATGTACATACATTTGAAACTTGACCTCATAGCTCTAAGATAAATGTACAATTCCAACATAGACTATAAACAAAGCTACAGAATTACTGTGATTTAAACCAGTGATATTTAGTTAGGATTAGCCTTGACATGGAAGGACACTCATGAGGGTGGCATTTGAGCTGGCTTTTAAGAACAGTAGGGTGAGGAACTGGGCATATGGAGGTGAGAATATAAAGAAAAGAATAGAAAGTGATTTTAGGGACCAGTTATGTCAGATTGAGCAAATATTTGAACAGAAAAGAGCCCTTTGGGAGTCAAATCTAGGGCAGGGACATAAGGTTACAGATGCTCTGGGCTGTGGGGCCACATAATGGATGGAGACATCTGAAGATGTATGAAGAGAATAATAGGATACTATACTCTTAAATGCTCTTACCTGTAGGAATGTCTAAATACGTTAGAAAGGGGGAAAGGGTCCACTCTGTTCATTCGGTTTTTTCACTCCTGTTTGGCCAGAACCTGGAACATAATTGGCTCTCCATCAGTGTCACGGAATGACTGTATGGTATATGCTGTGTGCCTGTCGGGGGCAGGGGGAGGGCATCTCTGCAGAAAGGGGTAGAAAACAGCCTCACCTCGACCAGGTGCTCCACATAGAAATTAGCGACTGATGGCATGAGCTAGAGAGCTGCCTGCAGCTAAGGGCCCTGGAGTTGTAAAGGAGGGGCAGGCTAAGGCCGGGTGTTCCTGCTTCTGTGGTAGCTGGTGAAGAGGGAAGGAACACTGAGAGGAGATGACAGGAAGTTGATTTGGGAGAACAGTTTGTACCATAAGCCAAAGGGCAGATGGGAGGGAAAGTTACTAAACATATACAGCCCATAACTAATGATTTTGGAGTTTGAAATTGAGCATTATTTTAAAGCAGACTTTCCTTTGACATTACCTAGTGTTAATATATACATGTATACATGTATACATATGCATATGGATATTTAAAAGGAATGTGTGGATTACTGTTAGGGGAGCAAGGTCAAAGCCAATGAAGTGTGTCCCAGAAGCAGGTTAGCTGCAGAGTAACTGTAGGGTGATGTGTACACAGTTTGCTATGTAACATCACTTCCTTTAGGCTTCTTAGTATTACAACACTGAGCTAAGTCTTAGAACATTATACATAGTTGTTAAGCACCAGGATAATTATATCACAAAAAGATGTTTGCTTTATGAATTCATTTAATTCCATGTCTTTATTAGTGACCTACCCTGGGATATTCTAAGTTATTCTATTGTTTTATTTCCAGACAAGTTTTGTGAAACTTATTTTGCCTAAAGCAGGCACACAGATCAGTTGTGAAAAAAATAAAATAAGACATAAGCTCAAAAATAGGCATAGCTTCCTTCCTACTTTATGGCTCCGAAAGTCATTGTGAGCCTCTTTCTAGTGTTTACTACACCAGTGAACTGCAGGACTGAACATTATGTTTTCAGTTTGATTAACTCGACTGCAGTTGTTTTTTGGGTGCCACTTTAGAGCCCACTGTGGAATAAAATTAAAACGTTCTTTATGACACAACAATTCACTTGCAGAAAATGGCATTTTTCTTCTGTCCCTGAGCGGCAGTATGCTCTCCCCCTGAGTTTCCCATATGGGCCTCGGGGCTCCATTTTCTCCAGATTCATCTTCCTGGAGTGGGGGTGTTCATTCCCAGGCTCCGGAAGGCTCCCATCTCCTTCTCCCCTCTGAGCAAGCTCGCTCATCCACCACAGGAGAAGCCCAACAGCTCTGTTCTCCTCTTTTTTTTTTTTTTTTAAGAATTCATTTAAAAATTTTTTATTAGATATTTTCTTCATTTACACTTTAAATGCTATCCCCTTTCCCGGTTCCCCCCTCCGAAACCCACCCACCCACTACCCTCTCCCCCTGCTCACCAACCCACCCACTCCAGCTTCCTGGCCCTGGCATAGAACCTTCACAGGACCAAGGGACTCTCCTCCCATTGATGACTGACTAGGCCATCCTCAGCTACATATGCAACTAGAGTCACATGTCCTTCCATGTGTTTTCTTTGGTTGGTGATTTAGTACCAGGAAGGTCTTGGGGTACTGGTTAGTTCATATTGTTGTTCCTCCTATGGGGCTGCAAACCCCTTCAGCTCCTTGGATCCTTTCTCTAGCTCCTTCATTGGGAACCCTGTGCTCCGTCCAATGGATGGCTGTGAGCATCCTCTTCTGTATTTGTCAGGCACTGGCAGAGCCTCTCAGGAGACAGCTATATCAGGCTCCTGTTAAGGGTTTCTTCGTCTCTGCTGAAGTACCAGGCCCAGCCTAGATTGCTGATCTCTTTCACACAGCATGGGTCTTCTGCTCCCTCCCATGGAATTAGGAGCACACTGTGGGCTCCTGAAATGACAGAACCATATCTCCTCTATATTTCTCCCAACTCCTCCATTGCCTGCTCACAGAAATTTCAAAACAAAACAAAAACAAAAAAACAAAGTGAGTACAGTCATCATGGCACATGTATACCAACATACATACATGCACCACATGAATAGATAGATAGATAGATAGATAGATAGATAGATAGATAGATAGATAGATAGATGGAAAAATAAAGGTTTGTTGGACAGATGGATGAGGACTATTTTGAAATTTAAAAAGCATGCAGCCTGCTCCCTCAGATGTTCATGACCCCTTCTAATACATCACTTTCCTTTTAATAAGCTGCGTGTCTCATATAATTCATGGATGGTGCAGTCATTCACCGTTCTTGGTGGCATCGGCTCTCTGATGGGCACTGAGGACTTTTGGTTGGTTGCTGATGCCTGAGACCCACATGCCCAGGCGCATGCTGGCTGTCCTGGTTGAGTAAATGAATGAAACTGGAAGCCCAGCGTCAGCTTCTCCCTGTTTCCTGAGTTACTGCCAGTGGTTTTCCAGGTAAAGGCCAGTGTTGTATCAGGAGACAGGAAGAAATGCAGAATAAGCCTCTTGCTTCCTAGCTGTACGGCTCCAAGCTGCACTGAAGGTTGTTCCCTACTCTATTCAAGCATAGGATGACCTAAAATCACAATGTTGGACTAACATTTAGGGGGAAAGTGTACTATAAACTTAATGCCTGAAGTTCTTTGCTCACCCGTAATAAATTGGACTTGGCCATGATACCCTCCATTCTCAGTCATTGTGTGGTCTCTGGAAAGCAGGAGTTATGTATGTTACCCCTCTTGCCAATGAGAAGCAGAGGTCCTGTCTGAGACCACACAGTGGAGGTGGCACAGCGCTGCTGGACAGTTGCCCTGCTGAACATGCCTGCTGCATGCTTGCCCTTCTAGGGGCTGCTTAATATCTCTCCTGGAGTAGAGCTTCTAGACCTTTCCTTCCTTCCTTAATATGCCTGAGGAATGCAAAGGGCTGACGAGTGGCTGCACCAGGAGATGTTGTCATTAAATAGCCTAGCCCTCCCAAAGCATGAGGGGCAGGGGAATCTGAGAACCCCAGGCCCCCTTCCACACACACACCTCGACATGAATCAGACCTTCCCCTCCTGCTAATGAACACTACTTCCAGGTCATTCCTACCCTATAAATAAAATATTTAAGTCTTGTTTTCTACTCCCCAAAATAAAATATTCTTTCATTAAAACTGTTTCAGAGATCATCATAATGGTTTAGAAGTCAATTCCCTGCTTATGATTGGAACAACCAAGCAGTCATTACTGCCTTCAGTAATGATTAGAAAAGTACTGAGTCTTTTCATTTTAAAGAGGACTGCAAACACCATTTCAAAACATACAATTACATCACTAATAACTCTTAATCATTGTACTAAAGTTAACATAAAAATGAGGAAAGCTTCTCCCCTAGGAAGGAATTAACCTCTCCAGATATTTTCATTGGGCTGGATTTAAAATGACTAACCCAGAATTCATGGACTGGATTTTGTCAGCATCTGAAAAACATCTTTTACATTTCAAGAAGTGGATTTCCCTTTTGCAATAGTTTGTCATCATTTCAGAAGGCTAAAAAGGTACTTTGGAGAGTATTAAAACAAGACATAATTTCATCTGGATGTTATAAAGCTTTATTACGCTTAATTGATTGGGAGGGTTGGTGGCAAGCCAGAGAGAACTGGCAGATGGATGCATGGAACTTAAAAGGAAATACATGCATTTAGTGTCAAGCACTCCTTCCCCTCACTGAAGTTTACTTTTGATAGTTTTGTTGTAGTGATTAAGAGCTAAGGTTTGGCACCCTTCTGGTCCACAGTTGAATCCCACTTTTCTGCTCATTAGCCCTGTGAGTTTAGACACATCACTTCCCATTCTGGATCTTGGTTTTCCTCACCTGGGAAGAGCAGTGCCTGCCTAGTGATGTGGTCACACTACGTGAAGTGGCAGGAACATCATTTGAGCTGTGCCCGCTCTAGGCACTGAGTGGTGTTTGTCATCAAGCCACAACCATGTAGGTATGCTAGTGCGTGTGAATGCCATATTGTCAAATGAATGGAAAATGTCTGTAGGGAACTCTATGTATAGTTTTCCAACTTGATAAGGAAACTCATTTTTTCCTTTATTTCTTTTCTCCATTTTTTTCCATCTCAAGTATAAACTGTCCATTTGTTCATAAGTAACTGGGGGGTGGGGGGAGAACCAGAGGATAATACTACCTTTTTTCCTTGGGTTTGTTGTTGTTGTTTTGAGAAATGGGGACAACTAAACCCTAAATCCTTGTGGCCTAGACTACCATGGCCTCCAGCTCCAGTAGCGCCAGGTATACCCAAAGCACCACCATATTTTTTGAGACAAGATCTTTCCCTGAACCTAGAGCCTACTGATTGGCTAGACTGTCTGATCAGTAAGCACCAGGATCCTCCTGCCTCCGCCTCCCCAGTGCTGAGGCTTGAACTCAGGTCCTAGTGCTTGTCTGACTTTCCAGACTGCGCCGTCTCTCCAAAGCAATATGAGTTTAAACTTAAGAAATTCCATTGTAGGGAGGAGAGTAAGCAGATCAGAATCCCAGCTTTCTCATATGGAATTATATTTTCTAGGAGAATGCGTGGAAGGGCTTCGGGAGAATGATTTCCTGCTGATCCATTCATGCCGGCAGTGGACGACCATCACTGCTCATAGCCTGGAAGAAGGTCACTATGTCATTGGGCCAAAGATAGAGATCCCTGTACATTATGCAGGTAAGACTTGGCCAGACAAGGGGGTGGGGTGGGGATCTTGAGCCAATTTTATCTTATCCGTGTAGCAGGAGCTAGGAATTGCCTGTCAACTAGAGAGTATGCCAACTTAAAAGAATCAAACCCCTCTGTGTGGTTATTTTTTAATCCATGATGTCTCCATTTTGTCATAGATATTTCTAGTTAATGAAGCTGGGTGTTTATAAGGTGAAAATTTTACATGGAGAATTCCTTTGTGGTCTTGGAATTGGAGCACTCCCTATGGCCAGTCCCTGAGCTCCAGTCTTTTGCCTGAGTAACCCAAGTACAACCTGAGTGTCTCTCTTGTAAATAACTAGGATGTAGCAACTGCACAAGGTGCCATTTCACAAGTGCACAGTGCTCCCTGGTTTTAAAAGTGTCCGTTTAGAAGTTAAGATACCTGGGCCTGCCACTCCTCCTCTTTTAGAATATAACAGGGGCATGACCTCATTGCTCTGGTCAAATGTGGATGGTGCCCACCCTGTCACCTTGCTTTGAACTCCGTTCAGATATAGGATGCCATTGAACTCGGTTTTGTTGAGTGAATTCTGTGGTCAGAACTGAACTTGTGCTGTATCTGCTTCAGTTAACTTTCAGGGTAGCTTATAAACCAGTTTTTCAAAACCATACACATCACCATCTGCTATCTTCTGTTTTTACAGTTTGTTATATATGGTTATTAACTTCTTATCTGTTATTCAACTTTCCTTAAAGTTATAGTAGGATATTTTATCCAGCTAACTATAAACTGTGCAGACATGGGCTGCTGTTTTGGCTTTGGCAGACATGTCTCCAATGCTTAGCAAATTATTTATTTGAAAACAGAATTTTGCCAGTATCTAGTGAATAAAACATGCTTTGGCGGCCTTTTTGATTCTTAGACTTCTTCAGCTGCTCACTAAACTTAAAAACAGAAAAAAAAAAAAACTTTCAAAAATATTATAAGAAAGAGAACTTTTATGCCCCCAAACTTTGTTTTTTTATAATTCTGCTAGCTAGTAGTTATTTGAGTAGGTTTTATGGGGAAATGTGAATAGAAGAGCCTGTGGAAGGTGTTGTTTATCAGACTAGGAAGCAGGCAACTGGGGCAGTGTTCATAGGACTGGGGAATTTACAAGCCCTCTGGGTTGTCCAGAGTCTCTTCGAAGAGGTTCCACCCACAACAAGGTCCACTTTACTTTCAGCAGGCTCAGACTCTGGTTTCTCTATGAAAAAATAAATAAATCACTATCGTGAGTGTTTTTAACCGGGCTGTGTTCTGTCAGTTGACTTGTGCTTTAGAAATTTCTACAAAACATGATGACTGTTTCTGTCAACCCAGTCTTCCCAGAGGGCTGCTTTCAATGGGTCATTCCCTCAAATTTCAATGGAGACTCCTCCTGCCTTGACTTGGACCTGCAGAACTCTGGCCTGTTTCTCCAATCTTTATCTTCTCTAAAGAGGGGACATCTATTGTAGCTGGGCCAGTCACCTCCCTGTTTCCTGATGACACTGTGTACTTTTCCATTTGCCCCACTCATTCTGCCATGCCACTCCTTTGGGGGCGGGGAGGGCCCTCTTCTGTCATAGATGGGCTCTGGATCTACTGACTGTGTCACATTCAGTTGACGCTCTTCATTCCATTGCTGCTTTCCGTGCTCACACATACCTTCCTTCACTCACCAATTGTAGTATACACTCCTTAACAAATCAAATGTTAAAAATCTCTTGCTCGGTGGTGGTGGCACACACGTTTAAACCCACCAGTTGAGAGGCAGAGGCAGGTAGATCTTTGAGGTCAAGGCCGTCTGGTCTACCGAGGAAGATCCAGGATAGCCAAAGCTACACAGAGAAACCCTATCTTGGAGACAAAAAAGAATCTCTTGTGCATCCTTTCTGTCAGTTTACAATTGATAAACTTCTTTGTGGAAATGGGTATTCAGGCCAGGGATCGAGGTCTTGACTACACAGTGGAATCAAATAGGTTGTTCTGAAGAAACTGGTTGCTGAGTCCTATCTGCACAAATTCTACTTCAGTTGGTCTCAATAATGACTTAGGTCTAGATGGCTGTGTAAGATTGGCATCAGGATTTCCACTGCTACAAATACAATTAAAGTTGGAGAAGGGCATCCAGTGCCAAATGATAAGATCTCCCCGCGAGGGTTTGCAACCCCATGGAGGGAACAACAGTGTCAACAGGCCAGGACCCCCACCCCCACCCGGAACTCCTGGGGACTGGACCACCAACCAAAGAGTACACTGGTAGAGGATGGCTTTGTTGGACATTAGTGGGAAGAGTGACCCTTGGGCTTGAGGGTGTTTGATGCCCCAGTGTAGGGGAATGCCAGGGTGGGAGGACAGGAGTGGGTGGGTAGGGGAGCACCTTCATAGAAGCAGGGGGAGAGGGGATAGGTTTCCGAAGGGGAGACCTAGAAAGGGGAAAACATTTGAAATGTAAATAAAGAAAATATCCAATCCAAAAGAAAGATCTCCCCCCAAATAACAATAGACATTAGTATTTCAAGCTTATACTTTTGCATTAATGGCTATCCGCCTTTCACTAGGAAGAGAGGCTTGGCATGTTCAGACACTTATTCTCCATATTTGCTGGTAACAGGGATGGTGCATGTAAAGCCACTTGTTGCAAAGATGTGGATTATCTTTAATGAAACTGAACTGCCAAAGCTAAATTAAGAAGTGGGGACACTAAGGTCATACCACTTTACATTAATGTATAGAAAACAAATTAAAGAAAGAGAAACCTGATATGAGGCCAAGTGCCTTATGAGGTCATTTAGCATCAGACAAGCTGGAGTGGGTGGCCGGTGAGGACTGTCGCTCTCTGTCTTCTGAGCTCTTTTCCTTGAATTGCTTCAGCAAGAAGCTTGAGGAGGAGATTTGAGGGCCACACAGATATGCTTGCTCTTCTGTTTGGGGCTCCAAACCTTTTGACGGCACTGATGCTTTTGCATTTCAGTTTACAGGCAAACAGCTGGCTCCTTTACCTCCTGGTAGAACATTTGCCTCAAGTGTGTTCAACCCTGACCTTAATCCCCCAGTACTGCAAGGGAAAAGTTTACAAAGACTCATTTTAGTGGTTTTCTATGTTCTTTTCTCCTCCAGTCTTCTAGACAAACAGGTAGACAAGAAGGCAGTTTGTTTTGGTTACATTATAAAACTGAGATTTATTATTTTAAATGCGATCATGTCAGTGGTTTTGATGGCACATTCATAAACTGTTTTCTTAGTTTTCAGGCAAAGTTTCACTGTTTCCCAGGCCTATCTCAAACTTCTGGGCCCAAACCATCCTCCTGCCTCAGCCTGCGCAAATATGTGCATGTAGCACCACACTTAGTTTACAGCCGCATATACTTTGTTTCCGAAAAGCGATTTATTTCAAAGTTCAGCCCTTGGAAGAAAGAGCATTAAAGTGCAATGTGGGTACAAAAGCTGTCACTTCCATTGTTCTTGCTTATTTGAGCTCTGGCTGTAATTAGCAGAGGATACACTCACCCAGGCATGTATTATTACTATTGTATTATTAGCTTCAGGAGTTTGTCTAAGTTGGGATTCATCTCTCATTCCTGGAGGACGCCTAATAAGTAGTTCACGGATGACTTCAGCACATAGCAGTGGCAAAGCCCACCAACCTCATGGTCATCCCTGTTTGGTTTCAGTCACTTAGTCACCTATTGCTTGGGCAAATCCTAGTTTCTTAGTGTATCAGTAGGATAGAGAGGCTATGCAAGACAAACATCTTTCAGACTGCTTAGAGCTTTCACAAAGACTAACGATGAATCTCATCACAGTGATTCCAACGAAATGTTTCTGAGTACTAGCTCCCATCTTGGACTAATCAAAAGGCGAATTGTTTTTCTGGTCATTGAAGCAGATGAGCATTGACAGCCCTTAAAGTTGTTCTGGCTGCTATGCATGGCTTGGTTTTGTTATCTGTGTGTGAGAGTGTCATTGTCTGTTTAGTTTTGCTTTTGTAAAATAATTCTGTTTGTTTTAAGAACTTCATACATGAGCCCTGCATCTACATCACTCCTGCCCCTTCCTCTCCCCCAGACTCCTCCCAGGTACCCCTGCAAATTCATGCTCCCACCTTTAGTTATCAATTCATGTATATACACACATACAGTGTATATATCATACATATATATATGCATATATACATGTATATAAATTATATAAAATATGTATATGCATGGGTTTGTGTGTATATAAAACATTTATGTATGTATATATATAGAATGTCTGTGTACATATGTATGCACATGTGAATATTCAGCCTCCTGAGCCCATTTAGCCTCGCTCATATGTGCATGTGTATGGAATTGACCTCTTCAGATTGTGCAGTCTCTGTGGGAGCTTGTTCCTGGAAGAGATTCTCCCTCTCTCAGCAGCTTTTGGCCACCTGGGGCTGAGACCATGTGAAATTTGCCCCATCCATATTGGTGTTTAGCTGGTATTGTTGTTGTTCGGACAATAGTATTTTGAGAGTTCATGGATACAGCTTCTTCTAAACATTGTCTGGAGGCCTCATCCTTACACCAATCACTCAGTTTAGCCCAGTTTTGGCTCCTCTCTTTGTTTGTTTGTTTCTTTTGATCACTTTTCCCTTTTGTTTTTAATCTTTCTTCCTCTGCCCAAATGTGCATTCACACACACACACACACACACACACCTATCTTGACTTTGGTTATTTGGGAGTAGACAGCACACTTGCCCTAATGCTTCACCACGCATTCCTAAAGGACAAGGTCGTTCTCTGTCTAATGCAACTGGCACAGAGTTGTAAAATTCAGGGCACTTGATACTTTACATCCCATGTTCCATGTCGTCACCTGTCGCATGATTGTCTTTTATTACATTTGTCCTGTTCAGGATAGCACTAGACCTCTTCGCGCATTTCTTCAAGTATCACCAGCTTGCTTTTTTCTGGCGCTGTTCCTTGGCTGTCTTTGTGTTGTGTGGTATGGACATGTTTAAGGATTATCACTTCCTAATCAGATTCCACTTGTGCACTTTGTACCAGTTTAGTATGTGTGTGACCGTGGCTTCTGCAAGGAGCCAATGACCTCGTGCCCATTATTAATCATACCAGTTCTGATCACTGAGTTAGGTTGATTTCTTTGCTGTATCTATATTTATAGATACATAGATCAATTGATAGGTCGATTAATAGATAGATAGATAGATAGATAGATAGATAGATAGATAGATAGATAGATAGATAGAACCATTGCTAGGAAATTTAAAGAGAAGACTTCCAGATGCTCTGACGATACTGTTCCTCTGAATCTTCCTGCCTCTCCACTTCACTCTATACATCTGGACCTTGTCCTTCTGGTGCAGTGTTTACTGTGGTATGTCGAGAATTGATGGTTTGCACCTAAACTGAGGCTGTGTCATGTGTCAGTCTTGCCCCTACTGTAAGGAAAACCTTTCCCCACTTGCCCATTGCTTTACTTGCCTGTGGTGACTAGCTTGGACTTATGGATTACTGTTCTTACTTATGTTAATGCTCAAGGTCCTCTCCCGTGTCTGGGCAGCACGCTCCCTGTATTTTTGGCGAGTATGCTCTGCTTTCTGACTTACACAGCAGTGTACTGCTTCAACAGGGGGAATGACAGCACTGCTCATCACTGTGTGCTCTTTATAAATGAAGTCCCATGGGTTTGGGCAGTGCACAGTCTGGGCAGCCACACATATCCAAGAAAGGGGTGAGACGCTGCTGCTGCTGCTGCTGTTCTCCTTCTTCTTCCTCCTCCTGCTCCTTTTGACTTTATTTTGAGACAGAGTCTAACTGTATAGCCCATGGTGGCCTCTGAGCTGAGATCCTCCTGCCTCAGCCTGGGATTACAGGTTGTGTGCCTCCACATCTGCTTCCAAACTCAACATTGTTAAGAAGTTCCAATTCTGAAGTCTTCCATATTCTGTGCCAGAGATTTTCATGAAATTTCTCATGTGAAAAGAAACAATTTCATATGGTATTTAAAGGAGCTGACTGTGTCCTGAAGTCTAAACTCTGACCTGGCAGCTGTAAGCCACTCCTCGTCCTGACTTCTGAGGTGACTTAACATGCTTCAGATAAGCAAAGACTTCTTCTAGAAGCAGAGCTCTTTAGGTAACAGTTCTGAGAGAATGTGTGCAATCAGCACTGTGTGTTTTGCTAATGGTAGAGAAAGAGCTTTGAAAAGCTGTAGTTGTTCAGGAAGGAGGTAGCTACTTTCATACAAGTGCATTCAAAATGCATCACAGATAAACTTTATCTTAACCTTCCTCCTTCCCATCACTACCCGATGGGCAAAGGTTTCCTAGGAAATGTGCAACAGAACTCAGCATTTCATGATTCTGCATCCTTAGAGCACCTATCTGGAAATTCAGCCTTGCCCAGTCATCCTGTGCACCCACCATACACCTCTTTCCCTCTAACTTACCCAACTGAACACGTCTGTCCTTAAAAATTCTTAAATGTCTTTCTACAGCTTCATTCTAGCCAAGGGTTCCCAGGGATGAGTGATTGTCACTTCACAGTTTATAGTGCTGTTGTTTATCAAATGCATTTTGTCTTTGCAGCTCAGAGTCATTAGTCCAACAGACTCAAATTATTACCTCACAAGTACATCTCATTTGTGTGACCCACCCAAATCAGTCTTGAATCTAATTTAGTATTCATAATTTGACATCTGTTTCCTTTAAATTAGATACAAACTTAGGAGTCATACAAAGACCTGGCTATAACATACCATCTGAAATTGTGTTTATTGTCTCATGTTCTGTGAAATGGAGATTTCCCTGAGACCATATTGTGGAGATTGTCATAGTTCTAACTTTGTTTTGTTTGGTTTTGTTATTTGAGACAGGGTTTCTTTCCATAGCCGTGGCTGTCCTGGAACTCACTATGTGGACAGGCTGGTCTGATCTCATAGAGATCTCCCTGCATCTGTCTCCCAAGTGCTGGGCTTAAAGGTGTGTACTACCACACCTAGCCTATACGTCTAACTTTATACATGCCTCTGCACATGTAGCCTTGAAGTGAGGGAGTCTTCATGTTTACCTCTCAAGAGAAGCAAAAGCTATCAACGTGGCCTGATAGTCCATGTCTGCAACTCTTGCCCAAGGGAGGCTGAGTAAGAAGTTCATGAGTTCAAGGTCAACCTGGTCATATATATCAACTTCAAGGTCAATCTGAACTGAGACCCTGTCTCTAAAGGCCAACAACTACCAAAACAAAACAAAAGTGTACCAAGATATGGCTTTAAAAAACCAAATCTGTGAGCCTGGCTCTGGTGAGCAAGACCTATAATCCCCAGCTGCTCAGGAGGGAAGGCAGAAGTAGAACCATTACAAATTCAAGGTCAGCTTGGACTACTTAGTGAGATCCTATCTCAAAGTACAAAGTAATTAGAAGGTTGTGGAGATAGCCCAGTGGGGAGTACTTGCTTAGCATGTGGGAGCTCATAGCTTTGATGTCAGTATGGACGGGAAAGAAGAAGAGGAGAGGGGAAGGAAATGGAGAGGACAAATGGCTTGTGTGAGATACCTATGTGTCTGTGCTCCGCCACCTTGGCAGGTAGTGCAATTCTGACTGTGTTCAGGAGAATTCAAATCCCTCCATGAACCACTTGCTATCATTGTGCATAACAGATTGCTCCTGGGACATAAGCATCTGAGATAAACTCCAGCCACGTTGGCTTCTATTTTTAAATTCCCACCCCGCTGCAAATCCGGTCAATCTCTAACAAGCCAGGATGATCTCAGAGCCTTCTCTCTGAGCTGCTTCCTGTGTAGAAAGAAGGGATGCTTGCACACATATCTGGTAGACTTGCTTATGGGGTCTGCACAGCCCTTCTTCAACAAAGCGCCTGGGTTTACATGGCAGTGCCTGTTTTTAAAGACATGGCATGTACAGTATCTAGCTCACGACAAAGTTATAATAGTGTGCTATCTAATATAACCTTGAATCATAATTACTGAACAAAAGGAAATGTTGAAACAAGTAATTTCGTTCTCTTGAGTTACGAGTTTAATTAGCGTGAATCATCAGTTCGCAGAAGTAATCGCTGGTGTTGAACCTCGCTTTGTATATTTTCTCTGTCATGAGGGAAAGCTATGATAAAAATGGAAAATAGCAAACTTTTCTTTGGAAAGTCCTGAGAGCTGCCATAATAGGCCAAGAAACATTTATCCCAGCCAGTCTGGCCGTTAATAATTATTAGAATCAAACAAGCAGGCAGCATCCAGGACTGACATGCTTGGCCACAGTTAACAAGTAAACTGTGGTTAGTGCTTATCATTTTCTAGGCTGCTAACTCAGCCCATTATTACTTCACAGATGTTCACAACAAACCTGCTAAGGTCGGTTCCTTGCTTGCATTTTGCAAACATGCAAATGCAATCCTGGGATGTTAAGTCTCTGGTGATGCTGCATAGCCAATAAGTATGATTTGAAGCTAGGATACAGCCGGGCATGGTGGCGCACGCCTTTAATCCCAGCACTCGGGAGGCAGAGGCACGCGGATTTCTGAGTTCGAGGCCAGCCTGGTCTACAAAGTGAGTTCCAGGACAGCCAGGACTATACAGAAAAACCCTGTCTCGAAAAAAACCAAAAAAAAAAAAAAAAAAAGAAGCTAGGATACATGGCTCCATGCCTTCTCTCACTGTGCTCTCTTGGAAAGTTCCTGAAGGCACTTTCTGTGTGGACAGTGCCATTTATCTATTCTAGAAAAGAGAGACCAGTTAGAAGTAGCTAGCATGTTGGCTTCCTTAGGGCTCAGCCAGTATCCTGACTCCAGAAGAGCAGTAAATGGATAATGTCAATGGTCACCTTCTCACTGTCATTGGCAGTCACAGCCCAGCTCTGTGTGACTACCCAAGGAGAGCTTCTAGGACACCAAGGCCCAAGAATGGCCTCTTGCTAAGCTTGGAGTCCTGCCCATTGCTGGAGGCCTGGAAAAGACCTGTTGCTGACCATCGAGGGAACAGTGATCCTTGCTCGCTCGGCATGGGATTCTTGAGGACTGAAACTGGGAAAGCCAAATGTCAGTGGAGTTAGCAGTAACGGGGACAGCAAGCAAGGACTGACTGTCTCCATCAAGACTTTTGTGTTAAAGGAAACGAGAGGGAGAGGCATGCAAGGCTTTTACTATTTCATTCTCAGAGAATAATGCATCCTGAGGCCTCTGTCTAGGCTAAGTGGAGTCATTCAGGAGAGAAAAGAAGCTAAGTAATGCAGTCGCCAGCAGAAGGGATCCATCCGCACACCTCAGAGTCAGGCTGGCACCAACAAAAGAAACATTTGTTTGCTCTATTTTTATGTGGCCAGACTGAGGAGGAGACTGTCTCGGCTGTCCAGTTCCATGGCTGGATTCAGGTGGATGTAACTGTCATAAAGGGTAGGGACTGGGAGGGAGACGACCCCCTCCCCCCCGCAAGGTTTATCTGTTTTAACTCTTGGTTTTTCTGGGTGACCTATCTTTGCACCAAGAGGAGGGCAGAGCTCCTGCTAGAATGAGAGCCATATAAGCCAGAGTGGCTCAGGTAGAGGACTGTGACTAGCTCCTATTCAGAGAAGCAAGGGCACAGGACGCTTATTTACAGGGTTTCTGTGTTGCATTGGAGACAAACAGGTTTATTATCCTCTTTGGGTAATACCTGGCCGGAAGGGAAAAGAGGTGTGTGTGTGTGTGTGTGTGTGTGTGTGTGTGTGTGTGTGTGTGTGTGTGTGTGTGAGTGTGTGTGTCTGTCTGTCTGAGGAGGGAGAGCAAAGGTTAGTAGAAGCTGCTCTGCCTCTTCTCTCACACTTTAATTCAAACACCAGTACCCCAAAGCCCACTCCCACTATGCCTCCTGACACTGTCACCAGCCTATTGTACTTAGATATGTCCAGATTCATACTCACCTCAAAGCAAGAATGAAACATTACATACACGTCTACTTTCCTGAAAGAATAAATTGAACATTGCTACCAATCCTTGGTACAGCTTCAGCATGGCCAATCTCCTTCTCATTGCTTCAAATAGTAAGCCAGGGTGCACTGTGGGTTGGCCCTGGGTCCAGCCCCTGCTGGACTGCACCAGTAGTAATGGCCGAGGGAGATGTGCTGTCATAATGTTTTACTGATTCTGTTAGATGTGATGTTGCTGTCCTGGTTGTGATAGGAATTGTCTTTAATTTTTAAGAAAGTGTTATTAAAAGGTAAATGTGATTTTGATATAGATACATAAAATGATTTTTAATGAAAACAGACTGTGAACCAATATATTTGTAGTTATTTGGCATCATACAATGTGACTTTCCTCAATGGCTCTATAAATACTAATAAAATACCTTTAATAAAAACCATAAAATCTCTTAGTGGTGGTTCCCCCATTTCAGCTTGTTTAATCTTGTACACCCTGTGAGTTGTCTAATGTATCTATAAACATAAACTGTAGGAGCAAAAAGAAATTCACTTCTAACACAAAGCATAAGTGGCATGTGAGGTCCAGGACAGGGGTGGTATATGGGGGTTCAGAACAGAGGTACTGTGTGGGGTTCAGGACATGAGGGGTAGTATGTGGCATTCAGGACAGGGGTGGTACGTGGGGTTCAGGACAGGGATGGCATCTGGGGTTCAGGTCAGGGGTGCTATGGGGGTTTAGGACAGGGGTGCTATGTGGGATGGTATGTGGGGCTCAGAATAGGAATAGCATATTGGGCTCAGAACTCCTAGTCTGCTGCTCTCAGTTTCTTCTACTTGTGTCCAGGTACTCAGTGGAAAGTTGGTGCTGGAAGGGGCTGAGTCCAGTTCCAGTCTAAGGTAACCTATGACATAATGTGATCAACGTGGGTGGAAAGCTTGAAAAGCCGCCTGCCTGTGACCACGCTGTTAATGGAGTGTTTATAGCCTGGTGGGAACATGCGCGTCTCACTTCGTAATTTCATTTCCATGTTGGATTTGTACCTCTGATCTTTTCAAAGGTTTCCTTTTAGCTCCTAGAAGTAAATTTGAGCTTTATCTCTTAGTAGAAAACAGACCTTCCAAACCAAGTACACCGCTAGGAAAACTTCCTGAAGTCACTGGGCGCCGTCCCTTAGGATTAGAATCATTGCCTTTATGACTCACTGCCCAGGGAAGTTGAGTGCTGGCTTTCCCTAAAGACTGACCCTCCTGGGTGTTGTCAGTAGACACAGAACAACAACAAACCAAGCGTAGCAATGCTCACTTCTGCCGTGTGATGCAAGAGGAGGGATGATTCAGACACTCCCATATTAGGGTGGGTATGACATAGTGCCCCCAGCTTGTCAGAGCTCATTTATACAACATCCTGGGGTCTGACCCTCAGAGTGACTCAAGCCAATGAGTGAACGTGAGCATAAGGCAAGCAAGACAGACACGGAGTTTTTATCTACGGACATTAAAAGTCTTTGTCAGAGAATGAAACACAGTAGCTTGTAGATATGAACATTCCAGTCCCAGCTGAGGGTTTCCACCCTTGGTGGTAAGTGTTGCTTCTAGGAGTCCTTCACACACACCATTTCAGCATCTCAGCCTCTCTCTGCTTGTAACCGGATAGCAGCCCAGGCCTCTGTCCACCCTGGCTTTCCTCCTTGCCCCCAAAGTTCCTGCATATCTAGTCTTCCTAGTGCCACTTCCTCAGTTCTGCCACAGGCCGCCTGGAAATCCTACTTGCTTTCTCTTTGGGTGTCTATGTAAAGGTCAGGTTACTTTTACTCTGCTTATCCTAACTGCTGGCCAAACTTTTCCAGCATTGTCTCCCATGTGAATACAAACTTCATCTAGTGCTGACCCTCGGGTTCCCACAGAGCTGGTATTGCTCAGACAGGTCTGTCATGTCTTGCTGTCTTCTGTTTCTTGTATAGAAGACTCCCATGCCCCAGCCACTGTCCAACGGCAGACCTCCCTCAAATGTTGTTATCCTCAAGCCCCCCTCGCACCTTCCACACGCTGGGGGATCACCTTCTTTTCCCATCTTCTTCAGAATCTCTGTAGCAGTTTGGGCTCAGGACGTCTGGCTCTTACTCTCCACTTTGGGTTTTTGTTTGTTTGTTTTGTTTTAGGTTTTGCTTTTTTTGTTTTTGTTTTGTTTTGTTTTGTTTTGAGACAGGGTCTCATTACATAGCTCTGACTGTTCTGGAACTTACTATGTAGACCAACCTGGCCTTGAACTCAGAGATCCACCTCCCTGTGCCTCCCAGAAGTGTAAATGTGTGCAGCACTGTGCCCAGCTTATTCTCTCATTTCTGAAGGCTCCTTGAGGCCAGACCTATATATGTTGCATGCTCTTAATGAGCATCTAGCACAGACATAGAAGGTATAAGGGCTCAGCGAATGAGTTAAACCAAATGGAGCTGATTCAGCTTTCAGAGACAAGCCTTCTTTTAGCCACTTTCTGAAGATGCCCTGAAACAGACAGAGGCAGCTCCCACGGACACTGACAGGCAGGGCTGCTCAGAAGAGCTGTCCTGGGGCCTGCAAGCCAACTCTGTTAAACCAGTGAATAAGCTGCAGTGCTTTGTTCTAGGGACAGGAGACAGGGGCCTCAACCACAGGCAGAAGATGCCCTCCAGACCTGGTTCAAACAAAGCTTTGGACTGTGACAGACAGCAGTGAGGATAATGTCAGTGATTTGTAAGACAGAGGGGAAAGGGGTGCTTGTAGATAAGGTTAGGAAGCTGGTCGGAGCCCGTGTAAGAGTTTGTACTCTAGGCAGATCAATAGGAGGTGCAGTTTCTGTACCCTAGGCAGAATTACCCTCTCAAGAAGAGTGGAGGAAGGCTCCCTCTCAGCAGGGTAGGAATGGACAAGGCAACAATTATGGTAGGTAGGGACACCAGTTAAGAAGTTACTGAAATAAATCCAAAGAAAGATATGGAAGCCCTAGACCAGGTAGGGTGGAGATGAGGTGAGAGTTCATATCCAGATATAAGGAATAAGGATGAGGGAAAGAAATCTAAGAAAATATTTGCCTGCGGTTTAAGACCAGTCAGCCCCCCTTGCTTTTGCCTTCCTGCCTACCAAGCACATGTGCTTATATTACTATATATGTCTTCAAAACTTGTTAGTTTATGGCTTTGTCATGTCTATGTCTGGGCTCGCTTAGGTCTATGTCATTGTCTTGGTTTCTTAAAGCTTTTCAGCTTAAAGTAAATGATGCTAGGCCAGCAATATGGCTCAGCAAATCAAAGTCCTTACTCCCAAGCCTGAGAAGCTGAGTTTGGTCCCTGAGACCCACAAGTTGTTCTCTGACCTCTACGCACATGCCGTTGTATATGTACGCCCACACGTTTGCACATACATATGTGTGTGAAAATAAGTAAATGTAATAAATGTAAAGAACTTCTGGCAACAACATGAAATCTTCCAATAGCATCATTAAGCATGATTAAAATCGTTTAATAGGATTATTCTAGAATACTATTATTCTAGTAATATTAAGTGTTAAGTGTTTTAGTCACACAGTGAGCCTTTGTTATAAAAACTGTGATCTCTGAGAAGTCAGAGGCTTTTTAGTCCAAGTTTCTCATCCTCTAAAATTTGATAGTTTTACCTATATTTGTGGCTTACTTCTTAACTGCATTCTATAGGGATTCTTCATTCTACATGTCAAAATCTAGAACAATTAATGAGTTATTATGGTCACATATCTTTCAATACAATGACTAAACACACTTCCTTATGATGGAGAATATATAATGTAGGTCACCTTACTACAATCACAGCGTCTGTCAGGGGTCTGAAGGTGGCAGTTAGTGAGTGCTCACTGTGTGTGCATGGAGAGCTGAACAAGAACCCCAGAACCCAGGTTAGAAGCAAAACAAACCAGGTACACTGGTTCACATTTGTAATCCAGTGCTGAGGAGACAGGGTCTCTGGAACCCAGGGGCTCAATGGGCAACCAGTCTTGGCAAGCACCACGCCAATGAGAGATCCTGTTTCAAAAACTATGGTATGGGTGGCACCTGAGGAATGAGCAACAGCCAGGATTTTCCTCTGGCCTACACACACACACACACACACACACACAAGGGTGCACATATGTATCCGCACGCACAAGACACACCTGAACATGCACACACAGCAAAAATGTGTTAGGGAATTTGTCAGCGTTCTTGATGACACTATTATTCCTTATTTAAGGCAAGAATGATTGTTTTCTCTGTTTAACAGACACCAGCAGTTCTTGACCAGAGTTTTATAAAGTTGTATCTACTTTCTTTCCCACCCTGGGAACAGCTGCCGATGTCTGAACACATTTTTGGTTATTGCCACTAGAGGAAGAGCAGCTACTGTAATCTGCTGACATTGTATAGTCCTGCTGTGCATGGGCGGCTGCTGCAGCCCAGGATAACCAGCATCAACAGTGCTTCCGGAGAAACATGCAGACCATCTTCACTGTCATCGTCATCCTCCACAGCATCCATGTCATAGTCCGCTGCATACCACATTTTCCTCACTCTGCAGATGCAGACCGTCAAGCAGACATTGTCTGGAAAGTCAATGTCAGAGTTGTTTCTAAAACAGCCAGCTGTTGCTCAGACCGGGGGTGAGGGTGATGTGGGGGGACTAGTTCAACAGATTGTAAATCCATGCTACTTTCCATACACTCTGACTGAGACTGACAATGGCTAAGCGGATCATGGCGAAAAAATTCAGGGGCTGCGGTGGAGACACTTCCGCCGCTGCTAAACTTTGTTTACCATCCAGCAAACTGTCCTTAACTTTTACCCTTCTTCTTCCTTTGTTTACCAAAGTGGGGAGGGAGGTGTGCCTATAAATGCCTAGCTTTTAAGAGAACGAAAACCTAGCAAGCCAGGCCTACCTGTTTCTGAGTGTGAGTGCCATCCACCTGACATGAGTCTTTACATGCTATGTGAGGGATTTAAGGTGTCCCTAAGGAAAGCACAGTTTGAGACCCCATCCTCCCTGCTCCCCAAGCTCCTCCTAAATGCAGACCTCCATTTTTTCTATTGCTGGTTCTTCATATTTTTCAAGCCACTCAACAAGTGTTTTGTTTTGCTTTTAAGTTCAGGCCGCTGCATCAGAGTCTCATCTAGAAAAGAGGGATAACACTGAAGCAAGATTCTCGAAGTTCTGTGGATATTTGTCCATGATTGGATGCCTACTGAATGCTAGGCAGTAAGGTATAGGGAGTGGAGCAACTGTTGGCTGTGGTGAGAGTTGAGTCCACTATTGAGCACTCAGGAAGTACCTGCCATATGGTGGCTGAACCATCTCATGTAATATAGAAGCTGTGCTGTGCTAGGTATGGAAAAATCAGCTTTTAGTCCTCCCAGGAATGGAAGGGAAGTTGAGATTCAAACTCAAAACTAACTAGTGTTGGAGCCTCTACACCCAACCTGAGTCCTGGCACAGCAGCTAAGTCTTAGAGTTCTCATGAACCTCCTGGCTTGGTCTCTGTCCCATAAGGATGAGGTCATTCTCACGATGTTGGCTTTGTGCAACAGGTGAGGACAGCCTTTGACTAGCAAATTGTGCAAGTGGAAGTAACAGATAATACACCCCTTTGTTCCTTGGCCCCAGGAGTTTGGAGAGGCTACCCCAGTCTCTTCCGAGCAGGCTGGGTATTATGAATCATGGAGAAGGCTTAGAGGATATTGACAGAGGCTGTAATTCTTCCTTTTGATTTTTCCAGCTCACCCTTACCTCTTGTCAACAGTGTTCACAGGGAGTGTTCTCAATGAGAGCTCTTCCACCAGGAAAGGCTCACAGGTGCTGGGGTGTCTGTTCTTCTCAGGTCAAAGTGTCTGACATAAAGGTCAGTGAGATGCCTCAGTAAGTAAAGGCCACCAAGCCTGACAACCTGAGTCAGTCGCAAGAACACATGATGTGAGGAGATATTCAAATCCCACAAGTTGTTCTCTAACTTCCACACATGTGCCTTGGTATGTGTACCATACACAAGTGTGTGCCCATGCATGCATGCACAAACACACACACACACACACACACACACACACACACACACACACAAAGAGAGAAAGAGAAACAAAAATCAACAAATCAATCAAAAATACCCTCATAATATATTAAGTAAGTTTATAATTTTGTGTTTGTCTTAATTCCTGTTCATCTCAGGCTGCATGCGGCCTATGGGCCACAGGTTGGGCATATCTGAGAGAGGCACTGATACTCAGGTGCCCTGAAAACTGTCTGCACACTTGGCACCTGTATAGTGCCACAGTGGCCAGTACCACTGTACTGGGTTCAGGAGCAGCTCTTCTAGTTGTAATGGGATTGGCCAGTCAAGAACCACTTGAGAAAGGCAGCCACTCTGTCTGGCACCTTTAAAGTGACCCTGGTGTAGTGCTTACCTTCCTTGTGGCTTGAAGCAGTCTCATGGTACTGATGCCCTAAGAAACAGGAACAAGACAAGTGTCCCTCTTTCACCTTGTCCTTCTGTGGCCCAACAACGGCCTTCTTCCCAGCTATGATAAGAATTCTATGAAAAGGGCAAGAGCAGGGAGCTCCATGGTCTACCAGCAGCTCTGCAACATGTGCCTCACTTTCATCATTTATAAAATGAGCATGATAACACAGAGCTCAACCACTTGTCACGAAGATTAGATGACACTTAGGATCATAGCTGACTATGCTGAGCCCTGAATGAGTAACCTCAGCTGCCATTACTACTTTTTCACATGCTTTTTCATTTGCAATTGGTACAGAGAAGTTGTTCTTAATTAACAGAGCTCAGTGTGATGTTTCAGTACAAACAAATCCCCAGCTCCATGGGTCTTTTCAGCAGCTCCTGTGAGGTACAGGAATCTCCATGTCTTGCTCATTTAGATTGATGAAGCTGGGCTCAGGAGTATCTCTCCAGCTTGTAAAGATCTTGTTGAATCCAGAATGACTTGATAAAGCCAGTCTCTGTGGCTAGTTGTGGATTCCCAGTTGTGCAGTAGTTAGCACTATTTGGGGATGGTATTCAGGGTGGGTGCAGTTCACATTCCCAACTCTACAACTTCAAAAATACTTTTTTCTTTCCTAAATCTTCATTATAATGAACCTTTGATTGCCAGGTACTTGGAATAACAAATGTCTTGGTTGTAGGAGCTTTGTGAATTATAAAGCATTGCTTTCAGTAGGTCTCCTTTTCCATGGTTCTGCATACACTTAACACCTTTTGGGATGGGTGAGTCTCTTTAGTGCTTAAAACAAAAGACATCTGATCTTTGTCATCCTAAATGCCCTCAGTCCCTCCCACCCCCACCCAGTTGGAAGAATTTACTTCTAAATCACACAGCACTTTATTGGAACTGAGTCTGGTACAATAGGGTGTAAAGTGCCCACCACTTGTGTCTGTAACTTTCTTGTGAGCTCATAGGCATATTTCATTTAATGTAGCATTCCTTTCTACACTACTCTCAGTGTACGGGGCACGTAGTAGGTTCCTTCATCGCTGAACATGTGAGCAGTCATTAAATCACAATGAACAGCAAACCAAGCTTTCCTCAAGACTGTGTGCTCCTTGGAACAACTTTTATTTTTATTATCATTCAATCATTTTCTTCTTACCCTTCATATTGTTTTTCCCCTTACCATCTTATTGAGCAAGTGTCTACTAAGAGGGCTGCTGCTTAAAGCAAACGCTGTGAGTAGTTGTTTGTGTTGGGTCTGAATTGCTCTGCCTGGATCTAGCATCATCACAAACACTTGACTGCTGTCAGTGTGGTTTAAGCTAGTACTCAAACACGATCCTAGTAACCTGTGTCAACCAGGATAAGACCACTAGCACGGGCCATAGGACTCCATTCACTGACCCAAGAACACAGACTTAATCTAGAAAACCAACGTGCAAATTAGAGAAAGTACTCCGGTTATTATTATCCTGAGCAAGAAATGGCGCTGGAAAAATGATGGGGCCCAGTGTGGAAAGCCATCGGCCTTCCAGAGAAGACATTTATGACCCCATGTCCTCATGCTACCTCTACAGAGTGTCACTCTTGCCTGGGTGTACCCCATGTGTCCCTTGTGTCATCGGAGCACACATGAAACACTTGATAAGAGGTATGCAGTGGGAATGTGAGTTTGTGGTCTTTGTCGGATGCTCAATCATTTCATGCCCAAGAATCTAGCAAGTTTTAACTCTGTTGTTTAGAAAAGCTGCTGAAAATATACCCCAGGCTTCAAGGACTTCATCAGTGTGCTGGAAAAGAGAAATCTAGATGTGGCTGTCAGCACCAAACACCATATTGACAATTTCTTATATGGAAAGGTATGTGTTGGTTTCACCAAAAAAAAAAAAAAAAAAAAAAAATCTAATAGAGTATTACCATGTAGCTCAGGCTAGCCTCATACTCAGAAATCTTTCTATTTAAGCCTCCTACTGCTGGGGTTTTAAGTGAACTACCATGTTTGGCTTGCCAGAAATATTTATCCATAGTTCTATAAGGTTTCCTGACTGGAGAGATGGCTCAATTTGGTAAAGTGCTTTCCATACAAGCATAAGGACTTATTGGCTTCCAGAACTCATGTAAAATGCCAAGTGTGGTCACTCTGTCTGTGACTCCAGTGCTAAGGAGGTAGAATTGAGTAAATAACTGGGGTTCACTGCCACTGGGTCACTGTCACCAGCCCAGACTAATTGGCAAGCTCCAGGTCAGTGAAGAGACTTTAAAAATCACTGGCAAAGTGAGTGACAGCAGGGGTGTCACTGAAGTTTGATCTCTGACCTCCATAAACATGCACTGATTTACCAAAATGACTGTAAGAGACTTTTCCATGATTGGCACCATCGGCAGTAAATCCCATATGCAGTGAAGCGGGTGGTGCAGGTTCCCTCTGTCTGGAGCCAGAGAAATCTGGGCAGCGTTTAGCAGCAACTTTAGTAATTTCCTCATAGCAACAGTTGCAGGCACTGGAGTGTATCATGTGAGAGCTGTTCTTCTTAGAACCTTCCAGAGTCTTGTTTTCAAACTGCTTTGCTTGTAAAGGTATCCTTGAGAACATGAGTAAGTCACCATGCCACTGTCATTGGCCAGAATCTTTGGAAAACATGAAGAAGAAGAAGAAAAAATTCATATTTTCAAAAATAATGTACTGAAAATAAGTATTAGTTTTAAATAGGTTATTACATTTTTAAAAATTCACGTGGAAGAGGAGTGGAAATGCTGTTCCCTCAGTCTGTAATGGTAACTAGAAGGAGTCATGGCCACTATGGGAGGGTTCTACCGTTTCTTGGAAAAGCCCAGCCAAGCGGGAAATACTCTTACCCATAAACCCTATCAATCCATCCCTCTGAAAACCACTGAGAAGTTTCAGAGCCTTGTCCATGGTGTGCAGGGCTTCCGTCAACTGCAGGCCACTGTTGGCCCTGAGTGGTTCTTAGTCCATGTGAACTACTGTCCTCAAAAAAGAAAGAAAACCAAACATTGGCTGGGTGACCTAGAAATAGAAATGTCTGAGTTCAGGGTGCTGGGAAGTCCTAGATCAAGGAAAAGGCAGACTAAGGATAGATAGAACAGGTTCAAACGCCGTACCTTCTTCCTGTGTCTTCTCATAGTGGAAAGGTGAAGCTCTCTCTGGGTCGAGAGCACCCACTCACAGCACTTAAGAATTGGATTTCAGCCTGTCAGTGTTGGGGAGGCCTCATGGGCAGCCCGACTACAGTGGTAGACCAAAGTCCCTCTTGCTACATGGGACCTGGTTCTGCCTGCGTGTGGTACATCACATTGTAGTCAGGAAGCAGTTGCCTCCCAGGTGGCTTTCTTAATCTTAGCGTCTTCCTGGTGAGCTTGTTTACTATTTGGCATTTTGCTCTGTAGTTAAAAAACAAAAGCAGATTTATTTGAGGCACTAGAGGAGTCAGGTAATCTTAAATCTGTACAGAGAGAAGGAAGTGTAGGATAAGAACACTATCCCGGATGCTCCCTCCGGCATCTGCTGTGATAGCTTCTATGGAACGGAAAGTAGCTAAGAGAGGTTAGACGAAGAGGAAGACAGGAAGAAGCTCTGGCCAAAGTGAAGCTGCCTAGTAAACACTGGGATACCCAAGATAGGTTCATCCTTACTATCCTAGCGCTCGCTCTCGAAGTTCCGGCGAGGAGTTCAAGGCCAGCCTAGGCTGAGTGAGACCCTGAGTAAATAGGTAAACATATAACTAGGTGCCAAGCATGCAGCCTTCTACAGTAGCAATCCCTGCGCCAGCTCTCTTCTTCAGAGCTCTCCGAGAGCCACTTTTCCATGCCACAGCTCTGACCTCTCGCCCTATTACCTGGGAGAGTAATCCAAGCCAAGTGTGGTGGCCATTCAGCTGACAAGCCAGTTTAACCAGTCTTCCCAGCTCTGGAGAGCCATGTGTGTTGCTGCCTTTGTGGTGGTGAGATGGAAGGCAGGCGTGCACGCTGCACTGGGCGGACTCCCTCTCCTGTGACTCACTGGGTGTCACTCCTTTGGGTGTGTTAGCACCCTCACTCTCTGCTGTCCTTTGCCTTCCAGGTGTAGCACCTAGAGTTCCCCCCTAACTTCTGGAAGCAGATTCCCCGTGGGTAATTGCTTTCTCTTCTGAAACTCAGTGGCCTAGGTGTGTCTTTTTCCTAGGTCGAATGTTGTACCTTGTACCTCTCAGAAGTAACAAACATTCCTGTTTGTCAAGGGGTGGTATGTGCCGCGTAGAAGGATCATGTTTTGATGATAAGAAATAGTATTTCCTTTTTATATATGGTTGTAATACTGATAACCTAAAGGGAGGTTGAGATATAGAGATACAATTCCCTGTATTAGAACATGGCATTCTTACTCACAATAAATGCCTTTTGTCTCTATTGTATGTTTGTGCACACATAAACCCACACAAGAATGAACAGAAGATGGCTGCCACAATATTAGGTTGGTTATGTCTAGAAAGTAAGTTGTCAAGTCATTAAAAAAGAAAAAAACCACAATACCCATAATCCCACCTTTTCCCTGTGTGTGTGTTTAGCGACTGTTTGATTGAGCATCCATCTCCTTACCTCTCATCTCCCTCCCCTCCCTTCCAGGAGTTTTCTCTAAGGTCACTAGCCCAGCCTAGCCCAGCCTAGCCCAGCCTAGCCCTGCCTAGCCCAGCCTTGCCCAGCCTAGTGTGGGTGGTTTCTTCAGCCCTTCTTTCCTTCACAGCTCTCTCCTTGACCTTTGTGAGCTTCTTGGGCTGCCAGAACATCACCTGATGCTTTCTCTCCCCCTCCAAACTCTTGTCACTCCTAGAGCCACCACCTTTGTCTCCTGGAATGCATTGTGGACTCCATCCTTTTCCCTTCTGAACTGTATCTGAAGAATGTTCAATGTCAGTTCAATATGGCTCCCTCCACACTTCCTGCCCACCCTAAACCTGCCCTTCTTCCTGCATCCTGTTTGGTGGCATCACCACTCAGGCCAGAAAACTGGGAGTCTTCCCACAGCTTCATCCTTCACATCCTGTGATGAAAGGTCCCTGGGATTCTATCTTCTCTGCATATCAAATGTGCTTTCAAAACTGCTGCCCTCACTCAAAGCCTTTGCATCTTCCACCTACCACAGCCTTTGAACTGCCTCCAGCTTCAAACTTTACCAAACTTTACCACCCACAGAGTAGCCAGAGATGCTCAGTATTTAAAACCTCCCTGCCCTATATGGTCACTGTAAGCACTCCCATGGATCTCCAGGCAAAGAGAATGTCTGAGCAGGTGCCAGGCACACCCGTGTGTTCCCCCTCTCGGTCTGCCTGTGTATCTGCAGCACTCTGTGGACATGCCCTGTGTGGACTTGAAGAAGTATTAAAAAAGTATAGCAAAGTAAAAACAAAATTCGAGGCTTTTGGGCCCAGGCTTGGGAGTGTAGCCTTTGTGGCTTAGTGCTCCAGGTACTGGTCATAAAACAGATAGCGACATTCCTTCCTCCACCCACCTGCTTCCTGGGTTCAATTCAAAGAATGACACCCTGACCATTACTGGAACCTGCAATGCAAATGTGCTATCTTTAGGGGCTCTTAGATTGTTAGGGGCTCTTAGAAACTGCCTTGAGAGATAACCTGACACTTGTGACTTTATACTTCCTTGTGACTCTTAACTGGTATTTTTGGTATTTTCCAACAACGCCCTCCCCACCTCCATGAATTGTGGTTTCTTCCTTTAAATACCCCCTTACTCAGCTACTCAGGGCGCCATGGTCCTCTACCCCTGCGTGGTGTATGACCATGGGCCCGAGAACGCTCTCGAATAAAAATCCTCTTGCAGTTGCAGCAAGATCGTTTCTTGTGGGTGATTTTGGGGTGTCGCCTCTCCTGAGTCAGAACGTGAGGGAGTCCTCACGTTGTGGGTCTTTCAGACTGTGTTATCATCACAGCCTCCCACTGGTCACGTGACTTCCCCACCTGGACTGATTGAAGCTTCTTCTGATTCATCCTTAGCATTCATGGTCTCGTTATGATAGTCCCCTTCTCTGGCAGTGCCTGAGCTGTGAATGGGTATATGAGAGCTAGTAAGAATTCCTCCTGTTCCTCCAATATCTGTCAGTCGACCTGGCTCTGATAAGACAGTACATTTTAATACTCAATACTCTTATTTAGGACATTTGCATTTTGGATAAAACCTTCAATATATCACTACTGTAAGCAGCTCAGGCATCAAAACACTCTGGAAAGCCAGCTTCTATCTCTACTCAGAACTCTAGGGGAACGATAAACTCAGTCCTTTGGATCCCCATCTAGATTCTTGGTGTGGGACCCTGCACATAGAAGTAGTTTTCTCGCATTCTCCTGACTCTTGTGCTGTGATGCTAATATTTTTCACTATTCCAGAAAGTGTTCATCTCTACCACTGGGAAAGTGGTCTTTGATTCTTTTCCTGTTGTTTTGACAAAATACCCTGACAGAAGCAGCTTAACTGTGAAAGGGTTTATTCTGCTGGGCGGTGGTGGCGCACGCCTTTGATCCCAGCACTTGGGAGGCAGAGGCAGGCAGATTTCTGAGTTCAAGGCTAGCCTGGTCTACAAAGTGAAAAGTGAGTTCCAGGACAGCCAGGGCTAAAACAGAGAAACCCTGACTCGAAAAACAAAAAAACAAAAAAACAAAAAAAAAAAAGAAAGAAAGAAAGGAAGAAAAGGAAAGGAAAGGAAAGGAAAGGAAAGGAAAGGAAAGGAAAGGAAAGGAAAGGAAAGGAAAGGAGGAAAGAAAGGGTTTATTCGGCCTCACAGTTCAAGGGCATGGCCATCAAGTTGGAAAAGTCAAAAGGGCAGGAGTTTGAGTTTTGTTACATTGTGCTCACATTTGGGAAGTAAAGACCAGTAAGAGCTGGTGCTCAGCTCACTTTGTACATCTCCTGCCATCCAAGATCCCTGCCCAAGGAGTGGTTCTGCCTACAGTCAAGATGGAATTTACCACAACAATTAGCTTCATCAAGATAATGACAGACATTCTCAAAGACTAACCTTAATCTATGCAGTTCCTCTCAGGTGTGCCTGGAACTTTACATTCAAGGATTCTGGCTTCTGTCTAACTGATACATAGCACTAACTATCACAGCAATAAAAGTGACAATTGGATTCTGAGGCCATTGTGGCAGAGCCTTCACTGGGGCCAGTAAAACAGGTTTACTGTTCAGATCAAATGCAGACTAATTGTCCACCTTCTAAGTGACAGTGAGCACTTGCCCTTTAACTCACAGAGTGGACTTTCTTCTTAGATGTGTTAATATAAATAAATGTTAGGCTTTTTACTTTACAGACAACTGTGTTTCGCAGGTTCTTGGTTCTTTGTGGGCAGAGGCATGTTTTCCAAGAAAGGGTTTCTCCATGTAGCCATGGCTATCCTAGAATTCACTTTGTAGTCCAGACTGGCCTTGAACTCAGAGACCTGCCTCTGCCTCCCGAGTTCTGGGAATAGCAGCATGGGCCACCACGTGACCCAGATCCCATTAAACAGCCACATTCATGCTGTTTACATGTGAGAAAGAAAAAAAACAAAAAACAAACAAACAAACAAAAAAAACATGTGAAAGAGAGCAGGACTTGGCAAGGAAGCTTAGGTGATAAAGACGCTGAGAGCCAAACCCAACATCTCTGAACTTAATTCCCAAAGCCATGAACATAGTAGAAGGAGAAAATGGACTCCTGTAATGTGTCCCCTTGATCTCCATGGGTGTAACTTAGAGCAATAATAAATAATAAACAAACAAACAAATTGGAAAAAAGAAACTTACCAAAGGAGTATGTCCTCTGCAATTAATGGAACTTGGGTTGTTAGACCTAGTTGTCTCTAACTAACTATTAGGAGAATATAAGACTTAGTTTGATTCTTTGGTTTAATGTATCAACTAAGTTTATACTAAAGACTATGACACCTGTGTTAGCTGTTAAGGAACATACATCCATACTGCAAATTAATTGGTATGGAAGGGGTATGCATCAGCTTTGCTGACCTGGAACTCACTATGTATCATAGGCTAGCCTGGAATTTAGGATTACCTCTTGACTCTGCTCCCAGTCACAAAAGAAGTGGTGTTAAGCAAACATGTATACTATACCTTCCTTGCCATTAAGCAATATTTTGAAAATGCTGTTTAGAAACAGTAGTTTACCAGTTCTGTAAGTAGATAACTTCTGGAGCTTTGCAGAAAATTGAAGGATTCATAGATGTATCTTGGAGCATTAAACTGTCCATCTTATTTTGTAAGGGTTTGTGTTTGACATGAAGCAGGTGCACAATTAGACTCATTAGATTAAACCCTGGAGTGCTGCTAGAGGGCTCTGGTTGTTGAGAGGGACTTAGTAGAGATTAAATGTTAGTGTTTATATCTTGCCCTTGGTCATGTAGCCTGCCATCAATCTGTCCTCATTTAAATAACTAAGAAAATTTATCGCTATTTCAAGTATTTTGTAATTTGCCTGGCATTCCATGTGAAGTCATGGCTTTATTGGTTTATGGACCCTGTGTTTCACCTATTGACAACAGAGTCATTGTTGATGAGAACCTACATTCCGCCACTGGTTTTTCCAGAGTATTTGTAGCACTTTCTCAACAGCTGCAAGATTGCCAACCCAGTTTTGGTATGTGGACCTCCCAGCTAGCCGGAAACCAAGCGTAATTTAAAATCACTCCTGTGTTGCATAACCATATATAACTCTGGCACTAAATTATAGTTAATGATTTTTGCCAGAGTTATTCTCATATTATTATGTGGTGGACAGACTTTCCTAAAAAGTGGAGGAGGAAAATGATCCCAAGTTCACCATTGTAGCCTACTGGTCTACCAACATCTTGGGTTTTCAGTGGCTGGATCTCAGAACAGGGAAATCTCTCTGTTATATATAAGTGTACCCCAATGTAAGGTCTTTTCCTTCCATGCCCTCTCTTGGGGTTGCCCCCACTATAGAATTAGTTGGTACAGTACTTGCTGAGGGAGGACATAGCAAGCCCTGCAGCTGTCCTGGGACACAAGGAAATCACAAGCCTTCCTGGAAGAAACTGGCATTCCCTGGCAGTATAAGCCAATACAAAGCCTTGAAGAGGATGTAAAATACAACCAGAGCAGGCAGACCTGGAAGAACTATGGGGTGATGCTCCTGCCAGCTCCTAGATAGAATTCTGTGGCTAGAGAAGAAGGATGGCTAGGTGGGAAAGGAGAGAGGTGTTAGAGGAGCAGGGAATTTGTCAAAGGAATACAATTATGCATTTAAAACTCTACAGTTGGCAGTTCCCCTTCCCAGAAGGAAAAGCAAGCACACTCAGACCTCAAAAGGTGTACACCTTCCTCCCACCTGTTTGAGATGCATTCTGAAGAGTCATCTCTTCATGTGCGCACTGTTCAGCAACCTCATCCATCTGCTATACATACCAAAATTGACTCAGAATTTGCTTTGTTGGTCCTTCCTTCCACCAGAGCTGGAGTGTTAACTTATCCCAGTCCCAAGTCTCCATTGCAAGATGGCGGCGGCGGTGGTGGTGGTGGTGGTGGTGGTGGTGATGATGGGATAGTTCTCCTGGACTCTCCTACTAGAACCTGTTTTCTGTTGCAGTTTTACCTACTCTCAGTAATGTTCAGGTGGCCATTAGTACTCTGCCTTAGCTGTGCGGGTGTGTAGTGGGCTGTGAATCCAGACTCATGGTATAAAGAAGTAACAAGGCGAGACCAAATGCAGCATTGCCTTTCTAAGAGAGTAGACGCACAGACTACAGCTGGCTAGGCAATTATTTTTAAATTTCCTTAAAATAATTAATGTGTTAAAAGTATACGGTATATCATTAATTTCCCCCTGGAGAGGAAATAATTTTTATCACTGAAGAAACTGTGGTAGACTTTAGTATTTCAAGAATAATTCTGCTTTTGTTAAAACAGGAATCAGTAATCTTCCCAAATAAACTACTGGCAAAACTACTTACCAGCTGCAATTACAGTTTATCTAATTAAGCAAACTTGATAAATGAACACAAACAGGAAAGTATAAGAATTAAATCATTATGTAAATGACATGATTGTCATAGGATTCCTTCGAAGAGACATCTTAGTTAACCAGTACAAACTCTTCTGTTGTAGAAGTAAATGTCTAGTTTTACAATGAGGTATGCAAGTGTATAAGTAGAGGAATATTACTATTTATAAAGTATGTACATGTCTGACAAACATCCCATTTTCTCATTTATATTTATGCTTGTTTTAATAATTAAAATATTGTGAAATTTACTTTTTTGAAACCCAAACTGGAAGGGCAGATGAAAAGTGTAAATTCACGGTTATGTTATCACCAAGGCCTTGTACAATATCAGGGATCATGTCTCAGTAAACACCCCTTAGTCATCATTTGTTAAGTATATATATATATATATTTGTCTCTTTCCTCTTTATTGATGTTTTCATGGCTCCTGGTAGTCTTTCCTTTTCTCACTTCTAATCTGCCCTTGCTGGTGTATAGAAGATCACATTTTAGCTGTTATATGTAACAATCAAAGGAAAATATAATTTAAAATGTATTTAATTTATAAATTTGGTAGATTATTAACATGCTAAAATTTTATTAAAAGTTCTTTTCCAAGACATGTAAAGGGCTTATTCTAGGAAATTACTTATTCTAGGCCAAGCATGGTGGTCCATGCCTACAGTCCCAAAACTCAGGATTTGAAGCTTATCTGGGCTGTATAAGAAGTTTAAGACTACCCTGGGGCTACAGAATAAGACTCTATTACAATCGAAAAGTAACAATGAAAAGAGATAATTTGTTCCAGACAACGAATTTAGGTGCCTTTGTTAGTTAGTTTTATTATTGTGGTGACCAAATAATACAAACAAGGGAGGAAGTATTTTAGGTTTGCTTAATTGAATAAACCATAATTGTGACTTGTAAGTGACTTGTTTGTAAGTGTCACAGTTTCAGGGATGTCTGTCTAGTATGAAGGGGAGGATGTGAAAAAAGCAGAGGGCTAGGAGAAAACAGAGCAAGATATAGCACCCAGGAATATACCCTCAGAGATGAGCAGCTGCCTCCATGGTGGTCCATCTCCTTCCTTTCATCACTTCCCAGTAGTAGCATCATATCATGAACCCATCAAGGGATAAATCCATCCATTGGATCAAAGTCCTCATGATTGAATTGTCTCTAAGAAGCACTACAGACACAGCAGAGTTGTACTTTAATAATCCCCTGGACACACATTAATCCAATCAAGATTGGCCATCATTCGCTGTCATAGTACCTACAGGGAGGTGCTGTGTAGGCTGCTATGGAGAAATGTCATCAACGTTCTTACCCACCTGTGACCAGAGTGGCAGGCTATGCCTGTGAGTGCAGTGCTGGCACAGATGTTAGAGGAGTAACCTCCTGCTTTCTGGTTGTCAGGCCCTCTCCACAGGAAGAAACATGCCTGGTACTGTAATCTGACTAAATAGTCATGCGTGGGTAGTTCATGGGCCTACTATTCCTACTCTACTAAATGGACGTAGGTCACACTACTCTCTAAATTAGTATCTCTGTACTCATAGATTCATAAAGCTCTCAAGCATCATCAGTGAACTTTTCTTTGTACACTCCCAACTGATCGATGTGCAAACAGTACCACAGGAGTGCTCAGCCCCAGCTGGGATCTCTCTAGCATATTTTCTCACCCCGAGGCTCGGGGGACATCTTGGAGCAGGGAGTGGAAAGGTTATAAGACCCAGAGATCAGGGAAGACCGGAGTGATACAGTGTCCTTTGGACATGAGGACCGAAGTACCCATGAACTTTAGCAGCTAGGATTATCTACCCAAGACCTGCACAAGATCAAGCCAATCAGCATCCTAGCATCCTTCACCCCTAACAGAGGAGCCATTGATGATTGATGGCTTCTGGTGAAGAGTTTCGTTAATTTTCATTAATGTCACAAGTGTATTGGCAGCACTGATCTGACTTGGAGGGTTATTTGAAAAAGAATAGGAAGACACAAAGTGGGGAGGGCATGGGGAGGTGGGGTTTGGTTCTGAGTGGGTTGTGGTGGTGAAGAGATTGACTGTCTTAGTCATCACAGGAGAGATGAGCCAATGAGGCACAGTCCTGCGGCACAAGAACAACTGGTGGGGGAGACCTGAAGACCAGGCTACGTGCTCAGTGTTGGTGTTTCTCTGTATCTGACCAGGGTTTTCTGTGCCACCTTTCATGCCAGATCCACCATCATAGTTTCTAGTAGCTTTGAAGGTGGCAAAGGGTTTTGTGTGTATGTGTGATTGTTTGAAAAGTATCTGTTTTAGATGCTACACATACAGGATCACATCTAGAAATATGGAGTACTACACAGATATAAAGGAATATTGATGTTTTAATTATTGTCTTGAATCTATTAGAAGTAAGCAGATTCCACTCAGTTTTTCCCTATTAGTTTAAACCTCTTGGTGTTGACTTTATATGAACTAAACAGTACACTCTATAAACTCATCTAGGAGATAAAAACACTTTACAGTCCAGTCTTTTCTAAAATAATTGGCTAGGGTATTGAGAAATTACAAAATACTGGTGTAAAAATCTGCCTCGTAGTAGTATGTTTTAATTCTACTTCCTGTTAGCTTGCCAGTACTAAAAATAGTAACTCTCTGGAAGTCAAATGGTTAGCTTTGGAATGTTTATCGACCAGCCAAAACTAGGCAGAGGGCATCTTTTATTGGGAGTTTGGGGGGAAGAGACAGCCTCTGCCTTAAAAGGACCTGACAGTCATTTGGGTCCACTTATAAAACAGTAGGCTGTTAGCTACTACATTGAAGTTAACCAACCATCAAGTCCCTTTGTGTTCTCAAACCTCTTAAATGTGAACATGAACAGTATGAGACCTCTGAGCAAGGTCTGTAGTACAACCCTTAAGAGCAAGCCACACACTTGGGAAACCCAGCCTGCAAAGCAAAAACATACAGGATGGAATTGGGTATCCCCAACCCCTTAACTCTTTCAGAGAATAGAAGATACTTATTAAACAAAATCAGGACTTTTCTTGAAGCAGTTAGAATATAGAAACACTTTTAAAGCTAAAAACATTGCAGAAATCATTTTTAAAAAAGAAATTGTCAATTGATAGTTTCATTAAACATTCCCAGCAAGTAAGATTTTCAAAAGGATGTAGAGAAAATGGGGGTGGGGAATCAAATCTGCACTTGCATTTCGTTCCAGAATTCTAGAAAAGAAAAAGAGATTGGGGGCGGGGCAGAGACTCAGGAAGACAGGGAGATTATACAATGTGCTGAACCACTTTGAGAGGCTTAGTACTTTGAAGTAACAAACAGGAATTAGTAATAGTTAACCTGGGAAAGCAAGGCAGTTTTCCCTCACAGGGCCTGGGCAGCACACAGGGAAGGACCCATTTGGCTCCTTGGGAATTGTTTAGTATAAACATCTAGCGTTACTCACTGTCCCCAAACTGTGTTTGTTACTTGTTCTTAGTCATCACTGAGACCTGATAGAAACAACACAAGAGAGGAAAGATTTGGCCAGGCTCTCCCTTTCCTCAGCTTCTGTCCCTGTGCATAGTTTGTTGGTTCCCTGCCGAGGACATCATGTAATAGAACTTCCTCACCTTATGAAAGCCAGGAAGCAGGGACAGGGTATAAGGGAGGGACCTCAGAGATCAGGAATATCCTTCAATGGCACTCATCCTGAGAACTAATTCATCCAGTTAGGCCCATCCCGAGTTTCCACAACTGCTCAGCTTGGGACCAGGTAGCCAGCACAGATGACTTGGACACATTCATTTCAACCACTAGTCTGCCTCTGGCCCCAAAGTCTGGTGGCCATTGTGTCCAAATTCAGCTTACTCAAGGTCCCAGGACATGGACATAGTAATATAGGCAAATTCTTTGTCACGGTGTAAGATAAATGGCCTCTGTAGCATCCCTAGCCTACTTGAAACCTCATAACAGTGCCCTTCACTGTCTCTATTCCTGCAATGTCTGGTCTTCAGCTCCCCCACCAAAATCAACCATGAGGCAAGCTCTGCTTGCGGCATTCCAGACTTTCTCTAGCCCTCTTCTCCCAGTGCTTCGGAATCCCTCCCACTAATCATTTCCAACGGCTTGTGAGACCGAGAGCAGCATCTTGGTAACAGTTCTCTGTGTTAGACCTTACATCACCGCACCCAGAGTTCATGGGAAGAAATACTCATTTTCCCCAAGATGTCATAGGTTTCAACTTTTTTTTTTTTTTGGATGGGGATTATGTGGTAAAGTATTACTGCTCAACTCTGAGCAGCCAGGATGGCCAGAACAAGGGACCCCAGGACCAGGTATTACTTTCAATAATACTCCCTCCAGACCCCACTTCCTCCGGTTGGTCCCACCTCAGAATGTCTCCTCAATCTCCCGAAATAGCACTACCAGGTGGGGTCCATATGTTAACATGTGAGCCAGTGGGACAGCTCACATCCTAACTACAATACTCACAAAATCAGGGAGGGTTGTGGGAGGAGAGAGGAGGTGCATGTGAGTACAGGTGGCCTAGTAAACCATCTGTGGAACGGAAAATCAGGAGTTTCTGGTTTTGTCTTAAGACGGGATCTTACTATGCAGTACTGGCCAGTCTGGCACATCTCAGAAAGATCTGCGTGTGTTTGCCCCCTGAGTTCTAGGATTAAAGGCTTGTATGCCCAGCCTTAAGTGTGTGTGTGTGTGTGTGTGTGTGTGTGTGTGTGTGTGTGTGTGTGTGTGGTGTGATTTCAGAAACATGAAGAAAAAAATTACAGATGAAACCACTCAAAGTAAAAAATATTTGTCTCTTGGAAGCAAGAATCAGGTTGGGAGGTGTGGAGTGGCTGGCTGCTGTTTTTCCTTTTAAATTATAAGCCTTAAATCCCTGTTGTTGGGGGTAAGGTCCTAGGGAGGCATTGTGGTACCTTTAAGAGGTAGTGCCTACAGGGAGGCCTTTGGGTCATTGGGAAACGCCCTTGAAAAAGATTGTGGAACTCAGTTTCTTCCCTGCCCACAGGGCTCTGGGTTTCCCTATGTCACTCTCCCACCCTCATGTACTGCCTTGCCAAGGCCCAGAGCAGCAAGAACCAACTAGTTATGGACTGGAACTTTCAACTGTGAAAGCCAAAAATAAACCTTTTCTCCTTATAAGTTCATTAGCTGAGCTATTTGCTATAGTAACAGAAAACCGGCTAACACAAATACCCTCTAATTACTACAGCTGTGAGGATGTTTGATTAAGCAGTAAAGCAGAAGGCGCGTTTTTGTTTTGTTTTAATAAAGCACCACACACAGTTTTGTCACCGCCTATGAGTGTCACAGCGAGGGTAGGGGGAGGTAAAGTATGGTTTGCAGATGTTTTTTTTTTTTCTTTTTTTTTTTGATTTTTAATATTTTTATTGCATATTTTCCTCAATTACATTTCCAATGCTATCCCTAAAGTCCCCCATAGCGCCCCCCACTTCCCTACCCACCCATTCCCATTCTTTTGGCCCTGGCATTCCCCTATATTGGGGCATATAAAGTTTGCAAGTCCAATGGGCCTCTCTTTCCAATGATGGCCGACTAGGCCATCTTTCGATACATAGGTTTGCAGATGTTTTAATGCTATGCTGTTGCTGTTACCAAACTCTCAGTATTTACAGACAAGGGCAGGAATGAACCTCCAGCCCTACTACTGACACAGGGTTTGGAATCTCGCCTGAATCTGCCACTCCTTCCTCTGACCCTGACCTTCTCATGGCCTGTGGTCTCTACATTGATAAGACCTCAATGACTGGAGCAGTCTGACATTCTGGAGGTAATTTGGAAATAGTACAGTGTGGACAGTTGCTCCAAGATTTTCTGTAGGTTAATGCTGTCTTCTTCTAAAGAAGAAACTTAGCATGGAAAGGGGTTATTTTCAACTATGAACTACGTACTTAATGAAATGATGTTCCTGGAGTTGGGGAGGGGAGCGTACATGGAGAGCTCACCTTGCCTCACCCTTCAGAGGGAAGAGGAAGTTTCAGTTGGTGTCTAGATTAGAAACAGGCTGTCAATGCACCCGCCTCCAAACAAGGATCTAGGACTGAAATGCTGCCCCTCTGAGAACCTGGCCTCCTTTGACATCCTGTGGTGAGCAGTGCCTGCTGCAGGCAGATTTGAGTCCCTGCTTGTATGCTGTCAGGTGTCCTGGACAAAAAGCATGCAAGCCTCAAGTGCTACTCAGAAAGGGCCTCCCTCCACTGTCTCTTGCTGCATGGGCAGAATAAACCTTGGCCTTTCCTATGCAAGTCTTAGTGTTCCACAGCCAGACTGCCAAAGGTCTCCATGAAAAATTGGGGTCTATCTCTGTGGCAGGGCTCAGTTGAATGGGTCTTGGAGTCCTCAGAAGAGTCAGACAACAGCCACTGGAAATGATGGCCTGAAGAGAGGAGGCAGGATTTCTGATGCAGTCAGTTAATTCATTTTAAAGGTATTTGTCAAAGAGATCCTCCTTTAAAATGTTAAAGTATTAGTGGTAACCCAGAGATCATTGCTACCCACAGAACATTGGGTCGAAATGATGTTACTCACTTGGATGCATGTGTTCCAGTGTCTCTTTTGTCATGTTATTTATAGCTCTGACTTAGTCACTGAAATTGCTTAAGGTTGCAGCATACTGAAGATAGCTCTGTTTTGCAGGCTTAGATGAGGACTTTTTTTCTCGGAGTTTTGGAGAAAGCCATAGGATGAAAACAACACAGTGAGATAGAGCACTAGGTCATACAGATGGGGCAATGCAGACCCCTCCCTTTTGTCTGTAATGGCTCTTGATAGCCATTTGGATCACATGTCCTTCACATTCCCTGAGCAAGACACACAAATCCAGGGTAGAGCAGGATAATATGCCTCAGAGCATATCCCTCAGAGGGTCTCTGTCATCACAAAGCTCACAGTGCAGACAGCAAGGGATGCAGTTCCACTCTGAGATAAAGGCTATCAGTGCAGAGGTCAAGGTGTTCCAAGGGTTCAGAAGTTGGAATAAATAGATGTTGTGTTCAGGACAGATCTGTTCGTGGGAGTCACTTGTAAGCTAAATGATATGGAAAGAGAAGGAGAATTGCAAGCAAGAGAACTAAGATTGGTTAAACTATGGAAGAGTTCCCACAAAGGCACAGTTCCATCCTCAGAATAGAAAGATTGCCGTGGGGTCACACCAGACTGTGCTGCCAGGATCAAAAACACCTTTAGAAATTTCATCATAGAACTATCCTCTTAATGCTTACAGATGGGTTCAGTGTGTATTGATATGGCTGTAGGTTATGCAACTAGAAAGGTGAGGGTGACAGAACACATGTGACATGAAAGCCCAATGTGGACAACTGGCTGGAAGGGCACAAAGATGAAAAACCAAGGGAGAACTAGCAAAATAAATTACATTTTACAATGCCAAAATGAAGCCTAATGCTTCATATGCTATTTTTAAAAACTAGTTCAGACTTTTTAAAGTACATAGATACAAAAATATCACATGTACACATCATTGATAGAGCAGAGAACTTAAATTTAGACAGCAAAAGTAGAAATGTTGAATCTTCAATTCATTATAAGAAGTGGTTCTCTCAGGAAGTACTTGTTACAACTTTGTAGGTTTAAGTCCTTCTGTTTGTTGCTCATTGTGTAAGATGAACAAAAGTCTTCCCAATTGGCTTGATAGTGCCATGTCAGGAGATCAACGGGAAGACCTTCATCAAGTGTCTAGTAGTTAGTAAGTCCTAGTAGATGTTGCCATCGTTATGTATTTGAGGGCTTTAAACAGGCACTAGTAGACAGAGGAAAAGAATAGTAAGCTGATCGGCAAGAAAAAGTAGAAAACTTTGTTCAAAGAATCAGAAGCGTGTATTTATGAATTATTTTGTGATTTAAAAAAAAAATTCTCAAACACCATAGGCAGTAAACCTTGGATGACCTCAACCCCTTTATTCTGGGTGTTTGTACTCTGAGAAGTTCTAAGACTGAACACTCCTGAGATTTCAGAAAGCAAACGGGAGCAATGAGTGTGAATGGTCATCAGACACAATCAAAAATCCCCATGTACAATTATAAAAAATAGGGGGAAAATTGCCAGCCTGACCTGCTTCATGGTGATTTGTTCTCTTCTTAAAACAAACCAAGAAGCCAGATGGTCAGCTGCCTGAGATGGAAGCTATTTCCTTTGAAATCCTGAATGAAGCAGCAAGTGCCTCTTCAGAATGGCCAGGTCCCCTCAGAAGGTAATCGTGACCCGATTCCAGCATTTAAATGTGGCTGCAGGAGTGTTGCTCATGGCAACAAAGAGCACTTGTAGACATTAATGCCCCCAAATAAGGCTTCTGAGATGAGTGGACATGGAATTTTCCTGGTCTACTGTACCAAATGTTCTTTAGTTTTCAGTGATTATAGTGACCTAAATAGTACTCATCCTAGTAGACTTGTAACCAGTTGTCAAGGTCACATGTTTGCTTAAAATCCCCCATTTCTTTCATAGAATACTTTCTACCCAGCATATTCTTTCATGGTTTTGTGTGTGTGTGTGTGTGTGTGTGTGTGTGTGTGTGTGTGTGGATTTTAATACAGTTTTTAAATGTTAAGACAATGAAGGAAAAGTTCCTTCCTTCTCTCGGATTTACAAGATGAAATCAGTACCTGCTATTTACTCTTTCAAAAGATGAAAGTGAAGTAAAGGGCTCCAGTGTGGCTCCATAGGCCTGGGTCCCATCCCCTTGTGAGGGAGGAGGAAGGGAGGAAGGAAGGAAAAAGGAAAGGAATGTCTTCTCCTGTGCTTGTTAGACTTCATTTCACTGTATTGTTAGGAGCTGAAATACGAATGTGAAGCAAGGAAACCTGAGTACAAAGCTGATACCCTGACCATTTTATCTTCCATTCCTGACTTCTGGAAGTAAAGTTCCTGAGTGATAAGCCGGGCGTGGTGGCGCACGCCTTTAATCCCAGCACTTGGGAGGCAGAGGCAGGCGGATTTCTGAGTTCGAGGCCAGCCTGGTCTACAGAGTGAGTTCCAGGACAGCCAAGGCTACACAGAGAAACCCTGTCTCGAAAAACCAAAAAAAAAAAAAAAGTTCCTGAGTGATGATCATGAATGGAAATCCACACAAAATAGCTGTACATACAAAATCCTGGCACAAAAGAAAATTTCATTTACTTATCCAGAGTTGAGATTCTAGGTGGTACTGTGTTGTTGGGATTTTTAAAAGAATTGTAGACTTGAACAATTGTTCATCTACTAAATAGGTTTTGGTAAAAAAAAAGAATACTATAATTAAACATGAGGTCTTCGTTGCTAATAATGATCACAAGACTGACTCCTATTAAATTTTTTCATCAGTATCTCACACCCAATTTTTATCATTGTAAATACAATTTCTCAGGTGTAATTTTCTAAAACTGAGTCCATGGCACAGTGGCGTCATCCCTGACCACTGCGCAGGTGCCATGGTCACCTCTGTTCTCCCTCCTCACTGAGCTTTCCCGTGTCATTTGCTTTTCTGATTTCTCACAAAACATTCAGACATTCACTGATGAAAACGGTCAGCGAATAGGGAGACTGCTTGGTTTGTGTGTTTAATCTGGTGTATCTGCAGAGCCCTGGAAGCTAAAAGATCCCAAGAGGGGCAGAGACAGAGACTAGTAAAACATGCATGCTACATGAAAGCTGTAGAGGGAAGAGTACTGGGGTGAGAGGAAGACCCTGAAGGGATAGCTAAGAGACCAGTTACTGCTCTGCCATGTGACTGGCCAGGCTCTCTGTGTACTCCCTCTTACTCCCTTCCTCTTTTTCTCTCCCCCTCCCTTCCTCACTCCTCTCTCAAAGCTGACAGATCTCCCATTCTGTATGACCATGATGCCCAATCTTTCAGGGCTGGGGAGACGGCTCAGCAATTAAGAGCATGTCCTGCTCTTCCCAAGTTTGGTTCCCAGTAGCTCATATCTGCCTGTAATTCCAGATCCAGGGAAGTCCTGTGCCTCCTTCTGGCCTTCATAGACACCCATACATCATGTATACTCACAAAGACACACACACACACATACACACACACATACACACACACACACACACACACACACACACACACACGTAAATCTTAAAAAAAAAAAAAAGACCCTTCTCTAATTTTGTCTGTTTTGTAATGTTGACTAGTCCTTCTGCCCTTCATTATGTGATTTCTACATAGGCAATAGGAAACAAATGAGGACAGACAGACTACAAACTCTGGTACTAAATTCCTTTTTCACTTTTGCCACAATCCTGTACTGCTAACAAATGTGTCTGTTTAGATTACCAGGATGATTTATACATTTATCTGTGGTTCTTTGGCTTGGCCAGAATTCATAAATTTAGCTTACTAACATCAGCCAAGTGGACATCGTTTATTAGTAATCCTTTGTTCTAGTTAAAGCAACTTACTCAAAAGATTTTCAGATCCTCCCAATGGGTGGCTTTGTTTTCTTGGCTTTGAGAACTTATTCCTTCCTTCCCTTCTCCTATTCACTGTGTCACTTTCTGTCCCCATTGAAGTGTTCTCCAGCCTCTTATCAATTCTGAGTCGTAACATATCATGTTTCCTAGCTGGTGACTCTACACATAGAGTTGTTCCCATGAAGTACTGTAGAAGCCACTTGGCACAGGGGCTGTGGTTTAGAGCTTTAAAGTCTTTTTCCCTTTCTGACTCATCTTCACTCTTGATCTAGGGGCAAATGTTTTTACTATTTTCAATAAACGTTTTGCATTGTAACTCAGAAGTTAAAGCCTGTCATCAGAAAAAGCCCTAATCAAATTGAGAAATGCTTTGTGTGAGTGACTCAAGGACTTGCACTTGGGCTTAGATCAGAGAAATTGGCTGTGAGGCTAGAATAATAGAAAAGTCGAAAAGTGCTTACTGTGCATGCATGGGGACCTGAGTTCAAATCCCTAGCACCCATGTAGAAAGCATGGTGCAGTAGTGTACAGCTGAAACCTCTCCACTGGGGACACAAAGATAGGAGGCTGCCTGGAGCTCGGTGACTGGAGCACAGAGCTCTGGGTTCAGCGAGAGACTCTACCTTGAAAAGTAAGGTGGAAAGTAAGAGCATGCTATCTGTCTCTAGCCTCTCTGTGCACACACTTCGTGCTCACATGTGCGTGTGTGTACTGCACATACACACACTAAGCAGAATAGCTATCACATCAGTCAATGGTAATCACAAGGCTGGGCACCTCTTACATGAAGGAATTGTCACTAAAGTGCTTGTGAAGCACTGTCCCACAAAGAAAACGCACAGACTGCAGTGAGCCCTCAGAAGATATTAGTGAAAATGGATGTTCCTGGCCAAATTATCATCTGATCTGAGTTTTTGGCACATTTCTTACTATAGGAACATTTAAAGATACTAATGTAACAAGTAGAATAAATGTCAATAATAACAGATTGTACATCCAGGTTCTCACTGTCTTGTTAAAATATTAACACCTGACCTTTGTGAGAACTAGTAGGACAGGGGATGAGGAAGATGGCTACCACCCACAAGATATGCTTGCATGAAGTATATTAGTGTGTACGGTTAGTAGGCATTAATAACTGTAATGAAAAAATTCTATTCTCCAGTCATGTAATTGAGATTGGGATATTTATAGCTGAAAGATGTATGTGTTAGTCCCTTTGTACTAAAACCCTGATTGTCTTGTTATGTTTAAGTACCTCCATGTTCTGTTTGTGCCAGTTACCTGCATCTTAGCAACTGTAAAAGTGCTGAAAACTGCCATCTCCCATGGCCACAGACAGGATGCTCCTCCCCTCCAGACCCCTGATGGGCCTGGAGTGCTCGCCTGTGGCATTTCTTCTGTTGACGTTCTCAGTGGTACAGATGGGTCCGGTCAGAGGTGATGTCTGGCTCCTGCTAGTCCTCCTCTTACCTGACACACCTCATTCTACCCTGATTTTAGCTGGGACTCATCTCTTTATCCCTACCACCTCCCCCAGGGACCCCAATCAGGTTTTCAGCCCCTGACATCCTGAAACTATGTCCTTTACAGAGGCAACCTTCAGTCCCTCTGGTGGTCCACCCCACCCATGAGCCTCCAGGAGACACTAACGGATTAAAGATTCCCTCTCTGGGCAGATGTGGAGTTGGTACCCCATTAGCCTTGGGTATGGGTTCCCAGTGCTCGATCAACTGTGACTCTGGCTACTCTGACACTGTGCTTCCAATCAGATTTTTTGTGCTGATCTTGCAACTTAATCCTCGATTGTAATTCTGAGCCCCTGGGAAAGTGTTAAAGTTTTGAGCAACTGGCTAAGAAGTGGACTATGAGAATTCTGTAGTCTTAATGGGTGTCTGCCCACCTCTGATAAAGCTGTGCTTTGCAGCTGCTGAAGGCTTTGTTTGGAGTTGGGGGTGGGGGGCAGGAGAAGGAGGACTTGAGAATTTGAAACTTTAAAAGCACTTTGTAATCATTTTAACTTATGTGTGTCTTCCATTTAAGTTTAGGCATAGTGAATTTTTGTAGGAAGCACTTAATTTCACATATATAATTCCTTACGTCTACATATGAGCAGCTGTGTGCCTCCATGGAGGAAAACAGATTCTTTCCACAGTTTCTTCATGGTGTGGAAACTAATAGTTTAATCCACCTTTTCAGAGAATCTAGTTAAGTCATGAACAGCAAAATTTGATTTTTCACTTTCTTTTTACTGTTTTCTGTCCAAGTAGGGGGATGAAGGAAGGAGATGGAGAGGGATGGAGACGTGGACTGTGGTGCAGTGATGCTCGTGTTCTCATTGTTCAGAGTGTTACTCTAAATGTGTGTAGCAGGATCTTAGGTACTTAACACTATCCTCAAGCTATTCTCTGCACACTTCTCTTGGTTAAACTTGACTGGATTCTGCCTGCTCCCGGCAGCTTGGTTGAGCTGTGTGAAACCCCGTCATGTGGGCCCTTGAAGGAACCCTTCAGTGCTTTTGGGGGAAATGTATTATTTCTGGGTTACTCACAAGCCAAGATTTTCATTGTTGTTCTGCTTACATCAATAGTTTTACATCAGCCTCTTCCACTGGTAAATTTGACTCAGATTAATGAGTAATAAATCTAAAGATAACCTTTTAAAAGTATTGGAGAGCCAAGAAAGCAAGTATATAATTATGACTTAAAAGGACACATGACTAAGACACTGGAACACATTTCATATGGAACGCAGTTTTTTCTAGTTTAATGCAACTGGATGAAAATTGCTTCCTAGTTCAACATGCATCATTAATTACGTTACTCTTTTAAAACCTGACATTCAGGATCAGAACTTTAACCAGAATACTAAAATTAGTTTAAGATACAGGTTTCATAGAGAAGTAACTGAGCCGTCCTCACCCTCACCCCCCACCCCCGTATTTGCCTTACTTACTAATGCTAAACATGGGTTCACTATTAAAGAAAAACATGACATCCTTATCAAAAGGTAGAAGCTTGTCTAGTAAGTTGAAATTTTGTTAAAGCACCATTCTTTTCATTCCTGGTGGGTCATAAAATTTAATGTGGAACAGAGATGAAAAACATAGGCATTTGAACTTCACGTGTATTCTGAGGCCAGAAGGCTGCTGTTTGGTCTGTGTCTACAGTTTGTGCTTTGATGTCTCTACAACTCTTACCTTTTTATCACATGAAGTAGAAATGAAACTTCTATTTATCACCCAAGTAAGAACTCTTTAAAACAATTCTTAATCAGTAGGAGTTTTACATGGCTTCTTTTTTTTTTTTTTTTTTTGAGCATGTAAAATAACGTAATCTTGGTTTGTTTTGGGTTTTGTTTCAGTTTGGTTTGGTTTGGTTTTCTTTTTTGTGAGATGATTTGTTTCTTTACTTTTTCTTGTTTTGTATTATTATTATTAATTATTATTATTATTTTATTTACATTCCAACCGTTGCCCTCCTTCCAGTCCCCCTCCCACAGCTCCTCATCCCACTCAACTTGGCTTCTTTTTAAATTACATCTAAATAAAGGGTCTTTTCTTCAGTTGGAATCCTGTGAGGTAGCTTGCATGTAGAAATACTGTGAATTTCAGTAGAGATGTTTATACTTATTTTTACCTAATGTAAATATCTTTGGGACAGATTAATATGTTAAAAGAGACTCTTGAATATATTAATAAAGTATGTTAATGTTAGCCAAATTTCTAATCGGTATAATAGTACTTTTGTTACACTTGTGTTCTTATGTACAATTTTAATTTCTTACTTTCCTAACTATAAAATAATCCTGTTGCTTTTATAAATAGAAATTCTCTCTCTCTCTCTCTCTCTCTCTCTCTCTCTCTCTCTCTCTCTCTCTCTCCCCACCCCCTCCCGTGTGTGTGTGTGTGTGTGTGTGTGTGTGTGTGTGTGTGGAGGTGGGGGCAAGAGAGACTCCAGTGACCCACTTGGGTTGGAGGGAGAGCAGTTTTTCACTTTTTGATTGGTCATTTTTCCTCCTGTTCTCATGCCCCCCCCCCCACACACACACACACACTTGCAGTATCTGTAAATAAAAAGTGTCCTTCCAAGCATCAGCTCTTGCCAAGGTGTAAATCAGCCCAGGCTTCATTCTCCCACTTCAAAAACAAGCCCCCACCCCCAACTGCTGTGGCCCCCTGGAGCTCTGCCAGAGTTGTCACGATGATGTCAGCTGACCAGGAATGTTCACATTTCTCACGCTGGGCTCCACATTCTGTGACTTGAGCAAATGTCCTTTCTGAGCTCACTGAAGACTCAGGGTTGAATCAGAAAAACACAGCTTGTTTGCAACCCTGCCCTTCCTGTGCTACCTTCCAAAATCTGGAGTCCATATTTAGAACAACTTGTTGATTTACAAACCCACCTGATACTTTCTACATTTGTTGATGAAGAAACAAGTCACCAGCAGTTAATGGAGCTTTGAAGTCAGGAAGACTTTATTAGAGTTCTAAAGTTGAACTTTTCTAAGTCCAGCAAGTATTTACATTATGCATCCACATTGATAATAGATTTTCATTGGCTTTAATTTTTTTCATCACAAACAGAAATGCCATATACTTAATGGGGGAAGGTCATTTCTGTCATAGGATATCGACCTTGGTATAGAGTCTCACTCAGCGTTCAATGTTTCCTCGCTTTTGCCCCGCTCATTGAAAACCACTAGGTAATTATTTCTGTCAGTTAACAGGTTTTTTTTAAATTGGATATTTTCTTTATTTACATTTCAAATGCTATCCCGAAAATTCCCTATACCCTCCCCTTACCCTGCTCCCCTACCCACCCACTTCCACTTCTTGGCCCTTGTGTTCCCCTGTACTGGGGCATATAAAGTTTGCAAGACCTAGGGGCCTCTTCCCCATGATGGCCTACTAAGGCCATCTTCTGCTACATATGCAGCTAGAGACACGAGCTGCTGGGGGTATTGGTTAGTTCATATTGTTGTTCCACCTATAGGGTTACAGACCCCTTCAGCACCTTGGGTACTTTCTCTAGTTCCTCCATTGGGGGCCCTGTGTTCCATCCAATAGCTGACTGTGAGCATCCACTTCTGTGTTTGCCAAGCACTGGCTTAGTCTCACAAAAGACAGCTATATCAGGGTCCTTTCAGCAAAATCTTGCTGGCATATGTAATAGTGTCTGGGTTTGGTGGCTGATTATGGGATGGATCCCTGGGTGGGGTAGTCTCTGGATGGTCCATCCTTTCATCTTAGCTCCAAACTTTGTCTCTGTAACTCCTTCCATGGGTATTTTGTTCCCTGTTCTAAGGAGGAATGAAGTATCCACATGTTGGTCTTCCTTCTTCTTGATTTTCTTGTGTTTTGCAAATTGTATCTTGGGTATTCTAAGTTTCTGGGCTAATATCCACTTATCAGTGATACATATCAAGTGACTTCTTTTGTGATTGTGTTACCTCACTCAGGATGATATCCTCCAGATACATCCATTTGCCTAGGAATTTCATAAATCCATTGTTTTTAATAGCTGAATAGTACTCCATTGTGTAAATGTACCACATTTTCTGTATCCATTCCTCTGTTGAGGGACATCTGGGTTCTTTCCAGCTTCTGGCTATTATAAATAAGGTTGCTATGAACATAGTGGAGCATGTGTCCTTCTTACCAGTTGGAACATCTTCTGGGTATATGCCCAGGAGAGGTATTGCTGCAGTTAACAGTTTTAACCAGTAAGCCAGAAATAGTTTTTAAACCTGGAGTGCCTGAAAACTGTTTCTAGAGATAGCTGTGCTCAGAGGGAGTTGTTGAACTTTGTTACCGTACCTTATTCTTCTCAACAGATGCCTCAGTGTTGTGAGACCCGTGAGGAGTTCAGTCCACTCACCATCTCAAATGTGTGTAAACTCAATTTTACGGGCTTTTAGAGAACAAAGCCTTAAGATTAAAAACCTGGTCTTTTCCACACCTGTTACATCTGAACTAATTATCCCACATAACTGGAAGCGCTGTGCGTAATTCTAGTCTGACCTGACCCTAGTAGAACATGAAATCAGACTAAAATCTTACAGGTAAACTTTAGGTCTCTGAGTGATCATGGGTAGTATAAATGTTAAGCTGAGTTAATATTGCAAATTCTGTGAGCTGGGTTGGTCCTCAGAATTCTTTGTAAATGCCCAATAAATATTGAATGCTTATGCTTGTAAATGCACATGACCTGCTTAACCTTTATAATGCAATACCAGTATATACTTATACTGTAAGTATATTTAATTTTTATGTTCTCTCATTTGAATAAGAAAATTATATAGTTATAAAGAAGAGAGAAAAGCAAGAACTTTTTGGCTGTTACTTTTAAATTGGACTTTCCACGGCACAGACTCACTTTGGGTATAGCCTACTTTCCTTTTCTCTTAGGATAGGAGGATTATGAATAGTTTTCTTTTAATCATTAAGTTGTGATTCATTTAAAATAATGGAACTTCTTGAAGCAGGAGTTAACCCATACACTAAGAGGCCTAATGTCAGTCAGACGAGCCCTTGCCTCCTGTCCTCTCTTCTCATTGAACAGTGTAATGACTTTTGACAAGATTCCAATTCATAAATTTAAACCATTGTGAAGTTAATGTTTAATCCTCCTCTTAGTGCTCATGGTAAATGTATCCTTTTGGTAATTTTTAGAGTGTTCCTTTGTGGCTTTTTATAGAAATTTCAAAACAAGTTAAACTAGGCAAATTAAAGTCTAGTTGAAGACAGAGATTTTTTAAACCCTATTTTAAGAAATAATTGCAGATTCTAGAAGCAGTTTCCAAATTAGCAGGGAGGACTCGATCAACATTCCATCTCTGACTGAGCACACCTACCCACATTGTCTAGAATTCCAATGAAGTTGCCAAAGCTAGCAAGGTGCCTGAGTTCCAGGAAGAGTCCAGAATCTGGATTGTAACTCTCCTCCTTAACATTTCCTAGGATTGCTGAGGCTAGTGGGTTGCTTAGGGTGTACTCTAGCAGGACACCAGGAAGCTTTAAACTAGTTACTTGGCGTGAAAGGACAGCAGGCATGTCTGCTTCTACCTGCTGCTGTGCTATGGTAGAGACAGCTGCTGTCTTTGCAACAGCAGCTCTCATAACCCAACCCCTGTTATTCTCTCTTCTCTCCCATTTACTGCGTACCTTACAACATTTTCTAAAGGAAGATTGCATTTCTGCTGCAGAGGAGTAGCTTCATTGATCTGAGTTGTTCTCTCTCACACATCTTTAACCCACTCTCATAGATCTCAGTCTTAGAAGACCACTCGTACGGCTCCCATGCCTGCAGCTTTCCGTTTCCAGTGGGAGCTCCAGTGTGTGCCTTTGTTCCCAAGCAGCCAGCTAGATAGAATCCTTGTTCACCATGGACTTGAGATTGGTTCCCTTGGCTGCAGAACATTGCTTTGCCTGACCAGTGATTTTCTTTTTCTTTGTTTTAATGATCTTGTTACTAAGCCATTAATCTTCTACCCCATAAACTCATTCTCTTTGTCATTAACTGTCTTAAGAATCGCTTGCTCTTCTGCCGTTGTGTGTGCAGAACTAGCATGTGGCATCACAGGGTGCGCGTGCTTCTGTAAAGCAAGAGCCCTGCAGCAGGTTTATGTTCGGATGCCTAGAGATTCCATTTTCAAGTAAATATGCAGTATGAACAAAGCAAAGACTGAAGGCTAAATTGAACTGGGCAGCTTGCCTCTCCTTGCCTCTTAGCCCTGGAGAGCCACACTTCCCTTTTGTAGAAAGTTCTTTGCAGGCTATAGCATTTAACACTAGACTTGCTTTTTGAGAAACTTGTTAGGAGTTTTAAAACACATTCTTTAAAATTCTCCGAAATCCAAAAGTCTTCACCCCTTCACTTTTCAGTGCCTCATTTATCAAGGAGTTATAATTTTATTTTTTTTTAATTTCCAAATCATTTGTATATTTAAAAAAAAAAAAGAGCAATGAGGCATTCATTCTCTTCTCACCAAAACAGAGCAGATCCCTTGGGTTGTACTGGAGTTTTACATTTACATGTATTCTGAAACGAAAGAACCATGAGGAATGTTTTTCACATTATAATTTACCTCTGATAATCTCTATCGGTTTTTAAGAAAAAGTTTCTGGTGATGAGACATTTATCAAATGTGTAAGGAAACTCCTGTTTAAGTGGTCTAGTTAGGCTCATTTGTATTGGTAGAGCTAAGCCAGTAAAGGCCAATGGTTTCATACGAAGTTTTACTGAAATGTTTGTGAAATTAGGGTTCTTTTCCAACTGTCTTCAACTGAGCATTACAGTGATGAAAATGACGTTGCTGTCAGCTTTTGACAAACCTGGCAGTATACGTGGGAACTTGCAGTCTTAAGCTCAAGTCAGAGTTAGCAAAACCAGCCCAAAGTGTAGACTATCTTCTGAAAGGAAGGCAACGCCAGTTGTAGATAACTGAGATGGGTAGATACTGCACTGATGACCCCTGACTGACCACAGGGCCCTGTACTACCATCAGCAGTGAAATCGGATTTCAGAACACAAACCTGAGTCAAGTTTTCCCCAGCATCATTCTTATCAACTTGGTTATGTGATTCTCAGCCAGCAATTCATCACTTGCTTTCATCCCTAAAGCCAAATAAACATTTGCTTATTTGGACAGAATTAGCCAGGAGCAGGCATTTCCTATGCTTGTTGCTAATAGGACCACATTAATTTCAGCTTATCATGAGTGTGGCTAGAAGACTTTCTTCCTCCAACCTCCCCTGTGTTCCTGTTTCACAATCTATGTGCAGATGCAGTGGAATAAATTTTCCCTTTTCGCTTCCTCTATGTCATCAATTTTATATCCTGTGACATTTTCATTGAATGATTATCTGGTTATCAGTTCAATTTTTTTTTTCAAGATGACAGTCTGGCTTGGATTTCAGCAGTGGTGGCATGTGATTGATAGAGAAGACTTGCCATGCTCAGGAGTAATACTGATTGCTAATATTGATTTCCTAGTGCATCCCTTTCTTTGAAGCTTTGTGTGAGTTCGTCCCCTGGATGGTCCAGAACTTATTGCCCTCTCTGAGGATTGGCTCTGCTGAGACATTGCACTTGTTATGTATTGTTTTATCATGAACTATTCATGAGCTTTCTGACCTGACACTGCAGTATTAAAATGTATATATCATACGTGCATATGTTTTATCATTTGGCAGTGTTTTGTTTTGAGAAACTTTTTAAACTAGAAATCTTTAAGCTTAACATTTTACCCATATGATTTAACTCTACTGGAGTATTCAAATAATTAAGCACTTCTGGATATATAAGATTGCTATATACTCACTATGGTAAGCTGTTAACTTTGCACTTTTGGACATAACCATTCATAATTCCTTGTGTATAGTCTGTTCTGTTCCATTAAAATCTGGATTATCAGGGCATTACCTAGATCTCTGCAAACTCTGGTTGACTATGCAGGCTCCCAGCAGATCAGTATATATTTTTGCCAGGCCTAAGCAGAAATGATATCATTGGTCAGCATTTGCCGTCATTTTGAGAAGCTTTCAGATATGCTTAACTTTTAGGGATGAGAGGCCAGTAAGGCCTAGTTTTAACAGGTATGCAAACAGGTCAGTCTAAGTATCTGGGTCTAAAGTGGGGTCAGATCCAAAATACACAGTCTTCATATTAAGGGCTGTGACTACAGTTCAGGGTGATTTGAATGCCTGTTCAGGTGGGCGTGTCCGTGTCCTTCCAGGTTGGATATGAACAGGATGCTTGCAGGCAGCTGGACATCTGAACCTTAGCAGAAACAAACGAGGAAACAACCTTGATTGCCAGTGAGCTGGGGAGGAGGCAGGAGAAGCTTGCAGTGGGAGGAACACAGGTACTGTGACAGGGACAGAAACTGAGGATAGCAGGTGCTTCCATATACTCTGACTGCTGCCCTTGTGCCAGGCGTGCCCAGTGTGGGCAGCTCATTGACTCTTACTTGTGCCTGCTGACTACTCAGATGGACCAAGACAGTGCTCAAAATGGCCCTACTACTTCCCACAAACTTGCTGTTCATGTGTGCTAGGCAAATGTTAATGTGTTTCACCAAATATGATATGGGGCCTATGTTAAGTAAGAAGCACAGGATCTCTTCCTCACTGAACTGTCTGGCTTTGAAAGTATTCTGGGGCTTTTTCAGAAATCACTTGTACAGACCCCAGAAGTGGTGTCTCTCCACCTGCCTTCCGGTTGTCTCACGTTTTGCTGTCTTAGGGTATTTTCTAGATGGTGTGCCATCATCACCCTGATCCTTCTACCTACCCCCAGTTGCTTGGATTACAGGGTTGTACCACCATACCACAGTTGTACATGCCATGGGAACACTGTACCAACCGAGCTACATGCCCAGTCCTAGACAGTGCATCTTGTAAATTTTTTATAATTTGTGTATTACAAAAATAGAAAGTAGAAAAGTAAGCATCAGAGCGTGGGTCATGTGATCTGGAAGTATAGACACAGATGGAGTAAAGTTAGCAGTATGTGCAGGGTAGACTGACTCAGAGGTTAGGAAACTCAATGCTAAACCCTGGCACCATGTTCCTGCTACTTCAAGGCTTTGAATAAACACTATCCTGGCCGAGCTCTAGTTATTAGATCTGTAGGTAACAATATATGCCAAATAATTTAGGGCAGAGGGAGCGTGTAAGAACAATACAGTGATGGGCACAGTGAATTGCCTACGGGATGGGTTGGCGGCCATGGTATAATTGACAGTACACATCCCCCTTCGCCACAGTAACCAAAGCTTTTGTTCACACAGCACTTGTTCCATTTATCCAGCAGACATTTCCAAGTATATATTATTCAATTATTTATTCTTCACTTCAATTAGTGTGTATTAAGAGATCGGGGATTCCAAAGAGACTACCCTCAGGGAGTCGTCTGCTACAGAGACAAAGACAATCAGGCAAACAATTCTGCTAGAACAGGGAGTTTGAATTGTATCCTGAGTGCTAAGAAGCCCAGCAAGGATTCCAGCCAGGGCCAAGCTTATAGAAATAAGTTACATTTTAGAGTTGTTATGTTAGCACCAGTGTTGTGGATAAGTGGAAAATAGAGCCAGATCATAATTAAGTGGAATGATGAAAACTGTTTCGGATCAGAACTTAAACAACAGAAATAGAGCAATTGGAATAGCTTCAGGGAGTATGCAGACTGCAGAGGCAATAGGATCCTGAATTTGAGCCCAGCCTGGGCTAGGCTACATAGGAAGTTGTAGGCCACTTTGACTACATAGTAAAACAAGTTCGGGGCACAAGAAGAGAGGGTGGGATGGTTTAGAGTAAAATCTATTCCTTTGTAGGTCTGTGTATCCAGTGACTGCTGTGGATGAGTAAGTCTGGAAACTCCATAAACCACCTACTGAATTCTCTAGGTCATCCCGCCTCCGCCCCATGACCTTTAAGACTGTTTTCAGTCATCCTCTCTGCCAGCTTTGAGTCTGTGGTATGCTTCTTCTAGCTTGTGTGGTTAGTTAGCTAATGTGTTTTGCATTCAGCCAAGGAAATTCAAAAGACTGTCTCTGAAAGCCAGCAAAGGTAGGCATGCTGTCCAAGTTACAAATGGCAGGCTTGCTGAGTTCTCAGAACAATGATTGAACAAACAACCCACTAGTTTTAGGCTGGGAGAGCATACAACACAAATTGAGTTTTCCATTGTACATAATGTCCTTCCTAGACATTCTATAGCCTTTGGAACTGTCTTCTGGCTTGCCAGCTCTTGGCCATCTTAAAGGCTCATATCCTCACTCATTATTATATTAAGTGTGGTCAAGAGTTTTGTTCTGAATATTTTAACTTTCTGCACTGGATCATCTGGACCTCAAAGGTTATGGGAGCTTAGCATATCTTTTTATGTCCCTAATGGAGCTGGACAGCTGTAAGACTTGCATCCATGTTACACATGAGTGCATAAGCTGGGTAGTGGCACACAGGACCACAGAGGTCTCATGAGTTACCACCTTCAAGCTTGTACACAAGAACTGTAGTGTTCCAAACTGCATCTTCATGGCTCCCACTTGTATGTATACATTTACCAAAAAGGACTAGTGTACATCAGATACATCCTGATCTGCTCCTGCTCACATGGGTGCAGTCTATAACTAAAGTTCCATTGGTCTTTGACAGGAAATTTTCAGATGGCTTTTTGAGCCCCACTTCTGGTACTCTTTCAAACTTCGTAGAACTATGAACAAGCCATCAAGTGTATGCATATTTCACAGTGACTGATATCCCTAGCACTATATGCCCTCATACACTGCATATTTTTCTTAAATATAGATGTGCCCATTTATACCTACTACTTTGTAGACTGGCCCCTAACTCCTACATTTCTCCATTGGATTTCCATGCAAATCTTTTCAACATGAAGAACTGATGGTATTACTGTTTTATAAAATAAATGAGGGGGAAAAAAAAAAAAAACAGCCCATTCCTCTAGAGGCACTATCCTGCAGAATTTTGAGCAGTTACAATTTTTAATTACTTGTTCTGAATCTGGAATTTAGCTAACTGCCTTATATATATTTACTAACATTAATTAATCATAGCTATGAAATCAATAAAACAGGCCTCATTTTACAGATGGAGAAGCTATTTCCTGTTCTTGCCCTGGGTGCTGGAATCTACCTAGCCAAGGCCTATGACTCTGGTAGTTTTTATAGTTTGTATCAACCTGACAGCATGTAGAATTACCTGAAGAGACAAGCCTCTGGCCAGACCTATGGAAGATTTTCTTGATTGCCTTAATGGTTGTGGGAAGACTCATCTTAATTGTGGGAGGGCCATTTCCTGTCTGTGGTCCTGGGAGATGACCTCTAGCACACCATTCATGGTGCTGTGCTTCTTGACTGTGGATGCAGTATGACCAGTTCCTGCCATGATGACTGTCCATTCAGGGTTGGTGCTGCCAACTATGAACCAAAGTAAACCCCTTCTCCTTTAAGTGGCCTTTGCCAGGGCATTTTACCACCGCAATAAAAAGAGTAACCAGGCCAGTGGTCCACAAGCATGGTTGATTCCTAGTGCTAGATTCCTGGACTAATATCCTTATTCTGCCGCCAGCCCATAGTAACACTGTAATGGAAAACAGGTCACAGCTGATGTGGATTTGACTTGCTGACACCTGTAACCACTATAAGTCTATTTTAATAATAAATACCATGAACTCCTGCACTTATATTTTATAGGAATGTGATGTTTTACTCAGAACAAAAACACAATTAACAAACTTAAACTCAGTACATATTCACAGCACACCATATCGCAGTGCTTTCATACATGCTATTCGTTTCGTTTTTAATAATAACATCCCAACGAGCCTTAATTACTGCTCATTTACAGATAAGGAAACAGTGTCTCAGGCTGGGGAGATGACTCAGTCACCAAGAGTTTGTGCTCCTCAAGCCTTAGAACCTGAGTTCAAATGCTCAAAGCCTACATAAAGAATCAGGCCTGATCAAACATACAGAAATGGGAGTGGGGATCAGTGGGGCTTGCTCTCTGCCGATGCAGGGGCCAGTGAGAGGCACTGTCTCAGGAAATAAGGCAGAGAGTGATAGAAGCATCCTCTTTTGACCTCAGCACCAGGTAACACATACACACATATGAAACGCAACACACACACACCTGCATATATTCAGAAAGCCAGGCACTTGAGGGGGAGCACTAATGGGGAGAGCTGGACCTACAGGAAAAGCTGTTAGCCTCCTGTCCATGGCTCTGGCAGTGCTAGCCTGTCCACTGTCTACAGAACTCCCTGCTGCTTGTGGGAGCACTGCCTGCCTCCCTAGCCAGCATCAGCCCAACCTGATGCTTGTCATTTGCATACTGTACTTGTGAATTTTAGATCACTTAGGCATCAGCACAGAAAGCATTTCCTGAGTTGTAGCTGGAATTGTCTAGGGGAAGTCATGCATCTAAAGGAGGTATTCTATTATGCAGTCATTAGCATCTCGTTTAGGAACCTCTGTTTTTCAGAATTAATTTCACAGAGAGCAGTGGAGTTACTTATTTATCAGGCATTTCTGAGAAATAAATACAAGAGATGGATACATGTAGTTCAAATCAAGACAGTTCATTACATCTGCTCTGGGTATTTAAGGAGTCCGGAGGTAATTGGACATAGTAATTGAGTTGTGGTATCTGAAGGTTTTCCCTGACGCTTGTTTTTGGTTGTGTTTTGCCTGAGCCTGTAATTGCGAAAACATTCTGCCATGGTGATTAGTTCCCAGTTTAAAATTGACTGTTTCATTAAAGGTAACTCCATAATGAGTCCAGCGAAGAACCCAAGCTGTGTCCTTTAGCAATTGTACTTCCGTCTTCACTGGACCATGTGCCTACAGAGTGGTGTGAGTCACAGCCTTCATCCTCAGTCCTGTCTGAATTGCAAGAAGAGAGGAGGCTCAATTACACTGCCCTTAAGGTTCCTTCCAGATTTAGCATTCAGTGATTCTTTGGAATATTCACCAAATGGAGGTTCGAAAATTGATTCTGCTTTCACACTGAGAGAGAAGAATGCCCACGATTGAATGAAAGATTAGAAGCTGTGGAGAGGAAATAGTTGTGTTGAGTGAGTTCTTTTATTTGAAATCAGCTTTGGACTACTGGACAGGAAATTAAGTTCTTGCCTGGGTCATTAATCATTGTGCCAGTCTGAAGATTGGCAAGGGAGGGAGGTGCTATATTTGAGGAGGAAGGAAGAAGTGGGCAAAGGGAGCCCTCCTACAGCTCCGGGTCTGAGTGGGCATTCACAGGCAATGGTAGGATGGTCCAGACACTCTGGACACAGATGTCTGTGATATTTTTGTCCAGCCCTCCTGATAGTTCCCATGCTTCTCCTGCCCAAACCTGTTTCCCACGTTCACCAAGAGAAGAGAAATGGATGGAAGAAGTATGGGATTTTCACTGAACACTGGCAGAGAGATGACAGACTCATGGGGATCAAATTCCCCTTTCAGCTCCAGAGATGTCCTAAGGAGGAAGACAGGGGAGTGAGGATATCACTCAGTCCTACCCATATCAGCATCAGTAAGAAACCAAAACACCAACAGAAGCAAAGGGGCCAGTTGCACCATTTCAGGACGGCTGCTCCCCTTAAGACTTGCATCTTCTGTCATATCTGATATGTGTCTTGTCCTCTTCCTGAAGGAACACTAATTTGGGGAGAATCTCTTCTACGATTATAAAGTTGGATGGATTTTCCTCAGCCTTTCTTCATTGTGATAGAAAGCTCTCCTGGCTCTTGTTCCCCAGCCCCCACCCTGGCTCTTGCTTCCTAGCCTCCCACAACTCCCCAGTGTGGGACTGTGTCAGAGCTCTTGTGCTTCTCTGTTTATTTTTTCCTGTGAGGTGAGAAGTCTTGGTAAATAAAAAACTTGACAGTAGATCTTATTTCCACAAGAATAATAACTTTGACATCTCCAGGTGTCATGTGTCTCAAAGCTGTTCCCAGTAGACTCTAAATATACCTCTGAGCTTCCTCATCACCCATCAGACCCACCTGGGACATGTGTCCCTCCTGGGCTGTGACTGACTAAGCCTTCTATAAGCCCTAGCTTACAGACTTTTCTGATGAGGATGTGACTAATTTGGGATGGGAATCAAAAGCGTTTGGCATAGTTAGACTTTGTGTGGGTTTTCGGTTCTGTCTCCTTTCTCCCAGACACCTGCTTCTTTCTAACTGGATTTCACAGTGGTCTTACTTGCTCTGCCCAGTGTGTGTCTCAGCATCTCCAATGAGTCCTGCCCTGACATATCCTCTATACACTTCATGGGTGGCCCTGGTGGTGGTGGCTTCCACACTTGAATAGGATCCATGTAGCCTTTGCTGCTCCCTCTGCTGATCCAGCGTCATAGCTGCCTCTATCTTCTTATTAACACCAGAGATGAAATCTAAGAGTTTCCCAGGCCAGGGAGAAAGAAAGCAGCATGAAACACAAATGTGGTTGTCAGCCTAAGAAGTATGGATCCCCTCCTCTTCTGTGATTGTCACTCTGTGTGCTAGACCACCATTAATCATTCATACTGTCCTCACACAGTGGTATTACCAGGAGACAAAAGAGCCAGGAGGACCTGGGAAGTACACCGAGGCACTAGGGATTCACTGCAAGACCTCAGTAAAGGCTGTATGATTAGTATCCCGTTGAAAGACTTTGCAAAGGAATTATATGGAGAACATGACTCCTAGGAAGGGAAATCTGAAAGTACCTTTAACTTTTTTCATTGTTTGGCTATTGGATTTGGCCCCCTGCATCTATTTTCTTCTTATTTTCTTATTTGTTACTATCCTGGACTTTTTTAATTGTATGGATCTGGACTTATTTATTCTCAGGAAATGAATACATTTTTACAAAAGCCCTTTATACAGATCAAGTTTAATCAATAAAAGTATTGTTAGTAAAAACAGACAACAGAGGATAATAAGTCCCATCCCTGAAGAACTCAGTGCTATATTGTACCCCATTATAGGCTTACCCTGTACTCTACCCCACTATAGGCTTACCCTGTGCTGTACCCCACTATAGAATTACCCTATGTGGTCATCACAGAATACTATCAGATGCTAGGTAAACATCATGACCAAAAGCAACTTGGGGAGGAAAGCTTTAAGCCACAGCTCAAACCTGGCAAACCTGGAGTCAGGAATTGATGCAGAAGCCATAGAACAGTTCTCTATGCTGGCCTGCTTCTCATGGCTTGCTCAACCTGCTGTCTTATGGAGCCCAGGACCACCAGCCCACTGATGCCCTCACCCACAATAGGCTAGACACAATGATCCCCCATCTATCACTAATTAAGAAAATGCCCTACGGGCTTGCCTACAGCCCGATCTTATGGAGGTATTTTCAGTAGAGGTTCTCTCCTCTCAAATGACTCCAGGTTGTGTCAAGTTGACATAAAACTAGCCAGCACAGATGGCAGCAGGAGGCTTCTGTGCAGGACCTGGGATCTGTGCAGGCAGCACTCTTTCCCTCCTCTGCAGACATCTAAAGACTGACCTGAATGGCTGTAATCTAGGTTTCCTGGCGGGATGAATCCCTTGGAGAGTCTGTGCTTGCGATCTTCAGTCATGTCTTTTCTCCTTGCTTTTCAGAGATTTGCTTCTGTTTGGCATTCACCCCAGGGGGACTTTGCCGTACTCAGACCACATTAGCTCTAAAGTCTCACATGGTGGCACTGCTTAGCAAATAAAGTTCACTGGGTAGTGTTAGAGATCCAGCCCAGTTATAGTTCCCATTTACAACCCGGAGAAACACTGCACAACTGGCCTCTGTCCACGGAACCTGTGACAGGTTTTGTAAAACCATGATAGGCAGATGCCCTCGTCATAAGAACTCCAGCTTTCCATATGAGGGATTGCAGGCAGAGTGGCTCTAGGTGACGTGCATGTCAAATTGACAAGACTGTTGGGACAGCAGTAGCATTTGGTAGATGTAGTCCAGACCGTTCTTCAGATGGGCCCCTGTCGTCAAGCCCTGTAAACAGACTGTCTGCTGTTGGTCCTTCCCACTCAAGGGCTTCTGCTTATTCTCATCTCTCTCCTGTTCCTGTTCCTCTGCTTCCTCCTCCTCCTCTTCCTCCTTCTCCTCTTCCTCCTCCTCCTTTTCCTCCTCCTCCTCCTTTTCTATATGTTTCCAGTTGGTTATTTCATCATCTGAGCTTTAAGCATCTAAAGAAAAAGAACTCCCCTAGACAGTTTGACTGTCTGCTTTCTCTAGTTTTGCAGAGGGAGCCCACCATCAACCTTTGCTGAATTTCTTAGTCTCTTGTCTCCTCTGACGATGCCATTGCAATATGTCCCTCTGACAATGGCAGAGGTCTAGGTGTGTAGTATCGCATCACTTGGTAAGAGTGCAAATTGCCTCCTGCCACCCCACACCTGAATCAAGCTTTGGTGGCTAGATGGAGCCCTAGACACACATTTTAACAAGATATCCAGAGTAACTTTACATTTAACAACTGCAAGTTTCAATGACTCCTTAGAATTTCCCCATTACTTATTTTACTTTGTATAGCAAGCTCCAAGGTATGTTCATCCATCCATTACTGTTTGGGCCACACTCATGAGTTTTCATTGCTATCCCTAACTGTTGGACATACTTTTGAACCAATTACTGAAAGCTATTTCCGTTTTTATCAGTTCTCTGAGACTAAAGATTTCATCTTGATCTGCTTAGGAACTCATAGTCTATAAAGAAAAATGTCAGGTTCTTTACAACCCCTGACCCAGCTGAGAAGTCTCCACTGTTCCACTGGAAGACGGGACCTTCAAAGACGAGGGAGAAGCAGAATTCTGTGTTTGCCTAGACTCTGCAATCTGGGGACAGTCCTTTCAGAAAGCTGGCCCTAGGCCTATGTGGAGTTTTGAAGGGAACACTAGCAGTGAGCAGTAGAGCAATTCTCAAAAAGGAATTTTGATTTGTCCTCAAACTCAGTGCTCTAGGACACTGAATTATTCCCTCTGTCCTCTGCCTCTTTCCTTCTATATCAAATGCTGATTTTGAAAAACAGCCTTAAGTTTTCTTTCCACAAATAAAAGAACAGGGGAGGGGGACTATTTTATTCCATTTTATTGTGGTCACTTTCTTCCTTCCCACTCAGCCACATGCAGCCAGTTAAATATGTTTATTGAGCCTTGTCTTCTGCAAGTGCTTTTGAAAAGGTAATTTCTGTGCACATATTTTTCGGTGTGATATAGGTGTGTGCTGCATAGGATACATGTGTGCATGTGTACATGAGTACATACTTGGAGACCAGAGGAGGACTTTGGGCATCTTCCCAGTCACCCTCTATCTTGTTCCCTTGAGATAGGATCTCTTAGGAAACCTGGAATTAGGTTTTTCAGCTAGGCTACCTGGCCAGACAGCTCCTCTAATCCTCCTATCTACGTGCAGCTCCCCAACCCACCTCCAGTGATGAGGTAAGGGTCGGCAGTCATACCCAACCTTCTCCCTGGACTCAGATCCAATCTCAGGTCCCACTGAGCAACCTCCCTAGCCCGCAAACATCTTTAATCTATGAAAAGTGGATAGTGTTTTAAATCTTTTTTTTTTTCTTTTTCATTCAGCACGATCCAGCCTTGCTTCAAATCCAGTTTCTTTTTTCAGTACATCATGATAAGCAACATCATGCTGTAGTGACAGTCCCTTCTAGGCTGTCCCCTATGTTCCTATGTAAATGTCTTTGGTACTTACATATAGCAGTAGAATTCCTGGGTGTTGGATACACAATTAGTCATAGTTTCCATTTACAATCACTTTCTGCATATTCTGAAACTTTGAGAGCATCATCACCATCAAAATAACAAATAACAAAAGTCTCACAGCTGAGTCTTTGCATTCCACCCACAGAGGGACATTGTGTCTTGTGGACTGACTGATAATTGATATTTTCTATGATACAATGTAAACAGAACCATACTTTATATGTTAATTTGTACTTGACTTTTCACTATAGCTTTTTAAATATCATGAATTCAGAAAGTAGCCTTCTGAACTATCCCAGACACTTTAAATGTTCTTTATTTTTCTTTTAAAAAGAAAAAATTTTAAAGTTCAAAATGAAAAAAAGTTGATTCCTTTTAATGACATCAGAAATTACAGTGTGAATTATATCACTATTAATCTTTTAAATTTTTTTCTAGTAATTTCTATTCATTAAAAGCCTGATCGTACATTAGAAACAAGAGTATTGCTTTTTATTTTCAGGTGTGGTGATGCTCAGCTATAATCCTAGCACTCAGGAGACCGGACTAGCCTGGACTAGCCTGGACTACACAGTCAAACAGGGAAGGGAAGTTGGAGGAGGAGAGGAAGGGAAACAGAAGGAACAAAAGTGTTTTTGCTTATATTGCATCTGTTCAGATTTGGTCCTCTCTAAAAGCATCCCCCCACCTCAGCCTTGTTGATCCCATCAGACAGCCTGCCAGCAGCCCAGTTTACATAATTGCCCTCCTTGGATAGAATATTTTAAGGAGTCCTGTCCTCCACACGAACTACAGCCTGTTTAACATGGAACAGGGTCAACCTGAAAGACACCAGAGAATGCCCAGTAAGCTAGTTCTTTGCAGAACAAAAGTGGAGGCATTTGGAGGAAAATGAAATATTGGAGCAAGAACAGGGGCAGTTCATGAGCAAAGACTAAAGCGGGGTGTGGGGGGTGTCCTTTGGTGAGGAGGTAGATGGGGAAGGATGGGGAGGCGAGGGAGGAGAGGGAGGAAAGTGTGTATGCAGAAGCATTCAGGTTAACTAAGCACTTTCAAGAAAGTGAAATTGCAAACCAGCAGAGTAGCCCCAGAGCTGTTCAGGTCTCCAGTTCACTTGTTCGTTAGTTCTTTCTTCCTTCCTTTCTTTCTTTCTTCCTTGCTCTCTCTTTCTTTCTTTCTTTCTTTCTTTCTTTTTTTTTTTTTTTTAAAGATTTATTTATTATATGTAAGTACACTGTAGCTGTCTTCAGACACTCCAGAAGAGGCCGCCAGATCTCGTTACGGATGGTTGTGAGCCACCATGTGGTTGCTGGGATTTGAACTCTGGACCTTTGGAAGAGCAGTCGGATGCTCTTACCCACTGAGCCATCTCACCAGCCCTCTTTCTTTCTTTCTTTCTTTCTTTCTTTCTTTCTTTCTTTCTTTCTTTCTTTCTTTCTTTTTCTTTCCTTCTCTCTCTTCCCTTCCTTCCTTCCTTTCTTCCTCCCTTCTTTCTTTTTTCTTAATTTCTTTTTTTCAATAATTTATTCATTCACTTTTTATCCTGATGGAAGCCCCCTCCCTCCTCTCCTCCTAGTCCCAACCTTACAATTCCCCCCTTTCTCTTCAGAGAAGGGGAACCCACACACACACCACCCCACCTTGGTAAAAGAAAAGCATTTAACAAGAATGAAGAGGCTTTCCGTAATCTACGGCCTTTTCATCTTACTGGTTTTTAAGGTTTCTTTCTACAACAATGATTTATTCTTAATCAGAGTAGGACCCTAGTCCATAGTCATTGGGTCACAAATGTATTTTAAGCATGAGACCCTTGGATTTGAATTGCTCTTCTCCAGGTGAACAGAGAGTTTAGTTGGCAGCTGGTCATCAAAACAGATTATACTTGGTGTGGTTTCAATCTCTGTCTCTTCCAAAACCAATAAGGTAGCTGAGAACTGCCCTAAATCCCTCCTAAGTTTCTTTCTCTCAAGTCTCCTCTTTCCGTCTAACCTCCAACTATGTCATTTCTTCGTCTATATCAAATTCACAGAACTTTCTGATGTCTTGTATTCTGCAGGAACTTTCCCTGGATCTATGTCAAGAGACAAGGCCTTTCTTGTGTCATAAGAAAGGCTACATGGTTGCACCTGTTTCCACTGATAACACACATGCCTTCATCCCACATTTTGATCCCACACTGAAGAATGCATTCATTCACCAAGCTTTTGTGTCACTGTGCTGAGCTCTGTCTACATAACTAGTCAGCCTAGTGAGTCTAACATCAGTATTTCCAACCTGTATTATGCAACTAGGGAGCAAATGTGTCTATGAAATTATGACTTAACCAAAATTCCACTGTGGGTGAAGAGGCCAGGATTTGACTACAGCAGTCCACACACTCTCTGCTGTGCAGAGATGGATAGTCATAGTGATAGCCAGAAGCCTATTATGTGCTGAGCCAAGAGAATAGAACATGCCTGCCTGATGGTGACCTTCCATATCTCTACCTTACCAGATGAAGCACTTGAAGGACCTGCCTTGCCAATTTTAGGGGAGATTTCTCATACTCCCCTACCCCGACATGTACATACCCTCCCTGTTATCAGCATCCCAACCAATCAGGTTGGCCTGTTTGATGAATCTACCTTAGCACATCATCATCCAACGTCCATAGTTCACCTTAGGGTTTCTCTTGGTGGTGGACACCCTCTGTCTTTGGACAGACCATACAGACCAGTACCACCATTCTGTTGTGCAGAGTGCTTTCACTGCCTGACCCCTGTATTCCCTCCCCCACCCCTGTCACCACCGGTCCTTATACCCTGGGTACAGTATAGCCTTTCAGAATGCCATGTGGTTGAAATCATATTGGCATCTCTAACACAGTAGCATGGATTTAACGTTCTTCCATGTCTGTTCAGAGCTCCAGTGCATTACTATTCCTACCTAAGGAATTTGGGGGGATGTATCCTCTCTCTCTCCAGAAACACAACACGGGGCCTGTGCAATATATGTTTACTTTGTTGTTGCTGTATTTGAGTGGACGGAGCCCATTAAGTATCTGCTTTGCAGTGTGTTTTTGAGACCCATCATTTGTCTGTACATGAAGTTTTAATCACTCCAGTTTTGGCATAGAATTTGAAAACTAGCTCTTCTATAACCAGGGCATTTTTCCCCTAATGAGAACCACAGTGTGTGCAGCTGTTTGTCTCACTGTCTCTCTTCTGTGGTCCCACCGGTGTGTGGGAGTTCACTGTTGGCTGGGGAAGAACGAGTGAGCTAGTAAGAAGCCAAGAGTGGGGTCAAGTTTCAAAGAGGGGAAAAAAAGATGGAATTCTAGAATCCTTGTGTGTTCCTCACCACCCTCGCTCTCCGGTCATGACGCTAGCTTTCTGCTTCCCTTTTAAACACTTTCCTATGGTGTGGAGAAGAAGTGTGTGTCACACAAACTCCAGGACTTCCTCGCAGATGCACACGCACGCTTTCATTTTTGCCTGTCAGTGTAAAGTGACGGTATAGCCTGTGTAGTGCACACCTGCGTTTTTTTTTTTTTTTTAAGATTTATTTATTTATTATATGTAAGTACACTGTAGCTGTCTTCAGACACTCCAGAAGAGGGCGCCAGATCTTGTTACGGATGGTTGTGAGCCACCATGTGGTTGCTGGGATTTGAACTCTGAACCTTCGGAAGAGCAGTCGGGTGCTCTTACCCACTGAGCCATCTCACCAGCCCCACACCTGCGTTTTGTATGTCTATGCTTGTGTGGTGTTTCCAGCCCTTCACCTGGGCAGAAAGTGTGGATATTTGTGTGTACTGTCTTTCTTGTGTTGATTTCTAGGTCCTGCTTTCATTTTTTAATGGTTCTCTCTGTCTTTCTCACTCCCAGCCTCTTCTCCTAATGTTCTGGCTACCTTTGTTTTCCCCTTTACTTTTCATACAATCCCACTAAAATTAACAAAAAAAAAAAAAAATGCTTTATATTGGGTACTTGACTTTTATGTAGATAATGGGTCATTTTGTTATATTTCTCTTTTTTTAAGAACCCAGCTCGAGTAAAGTTGATTTTGATATACTGGAACCTACTTTTTTAATATATCTTTTTGCTTTTTAGTAGAAGTAGCTGCTCCATTCAGGCTGCACTAGCCACTGTGCCAGAAATTATAAGTGGATGGCTGTTTCTACTTCCACAGAAAGGGGTCAGTCCCAGTCACACCACAGGCCTCCCATGCTTCAGTTGACTATAGCACATTTACATGAAGCACGGCCTAATCCTTTACCCAATTTCAGGTCACTTTGGGAATTAAATGAGACAATCTGAGTAAACTTTCAAATTTTATCAAAGACAGTTCATTGACTAAATTAATGGTAATGACCCATCTGCTACTAGCTTTCTTTATACTCTCCCAGCAGGAGGTGAGGCACCTACCTCAGCCCGTTGCTCCCATCCTCAGAAGCATCGCTAGCAACAGCAGATTCAGGTCAGAACACAGCTACAATCCCAGATTTACTCCTGACTCACACAGACCAAAGCAAATTCTTTAATCTCTATAGGCTCCGTCTGTGTCACAGCCAGTTCAATATGTAATAATCCTGCCTGTCCCAGGCCTGTTGAAGAGGATGTCTGCCCAGGCTCACTGTGAGGAAGTACCTGAGAAAGCTCTGATGCAGAAGTCAGGCCTTCTCCTTTCCATTTTGTCTTCCCAAAGCTGATGGAGTCTCTTAAGGAGCCACTTAGATGGGTGTGATTCTCTAGGTCTTTGACTGGGTTAGCACCAGCACATTTTAAGTTCAGAGTAGGGCCAGATCATGGAAGGCACTTAGAGATTAGGGAGCTGTTATATTTGTTCTGTCGTTTATTGTACAGGTGTTTATGGAATGCTCTGGTTCGCAAGGGACATGGGTTTAGGTTGGATGCTAAGGTGTAAAATGTAGTGACCGAAGGGGAAGGATGGGGTGGGATTAACAGTGGAAGCCTTAATATCCTTATATAATAATGTAGGAAGCCAAATAGATGCAATGAGTGCTGAGGACAGAAAGACTCCAGGAAAAGAGCATGAGCGAGTTAGAGTGAACTGGAACTCAGTACAATAGGATGAAAACAGTGCTGAGATTCCCATTATGAAGGTTAGCATCCACGTTCAACTATGAGACCATATTAGGTCTAACCTTTTATTGGAACACTTTCTAGTAATACTAAAGAAACAAAAGACCAATGACATGCTGTGAAAAATACAATTTTTCCTTTAAAAAGAAAAACTAGGAAAGCCATTTTCAGAGTTATAGTCTAGCCTGACTCATTGAAACATCTATCCCAAAATTATGCAACTATAAATCCATGTAGATCTAGGTGCATTCAGAGCTGGAGCATCACGGTGGAAAGTGATTGTCTGACTTGTTTTATATACGGCCCAATGGAAGAAGCATAAGTAGAAATATGCACAAATTATTTATAATAATCTATTTTTACCTCATGTCTTTTTATTTTCCAAGACAGGGTTTCTCTGTGCAGTCCTGGCTGTCCTGGAACTCACTTTGTAGACCAGGCTGGCCTCGAACTCAGAAATCCGCCTGCCTCTGCCTCCCAAGTCCTGGAATTAAAGGCGTGCGCCACCACTGCCTGTTTACCTCATGTCTTTTTGAGGGACAGTTGTTTTTTGACTAGTGATTTCTTTCTGCCTTGTTTTAGTTTCTATTCTCAGCAGGGATGTGGGCCTTTGTATTGGGATCTGTCCTTTTCTTTGTCCTCTTAACCCCAAACCACAGCCTTAGGAACTAACTAGACCGAATACAGAGAATCCAAGTTAGAATGCGAAATGCCATCTTGTAACATTTCAAGTTTGGTGTGTGTGTGTGTGTGTGTGTGTGTGTGTGTGTGTGTGTGTGTGTGTGTGGTGCATGCTTATGTCCATGTTTGAGTGTGTATATGTGTACAGGTACATGAGCATTGCATGGGCATGTGGAGGCCAGAGGTCAACACTGAGTGTCTCCCTCAATCCCTCTCTACCTTATTGTGAAGACACAGTCTCACAGTATTTCTGGAGCTTTCTGGTTCACCTAGATTGGATGGCCAGTGAGCCAGGGACACTCCTGCCTGTCCTTCTGCAGCATGGAGAGTACAGGAACACATTGATACGCTGCTCATTTATATAGGCTCTGGGGTGCAGGCTAGCTCTTCATGCTTGTGCAGTAAGCACTTCATAGCCTGAGCCATCTCCCTAGTGCATTTTTATTTTTAAAATCATGTTTAAGATCAGTACAAAGTTCAAAATTGAAAGTAAGAAAATTGATTTTTAAATCGCCAAGATATCAAATAGTAATTACTTTGAAAATAATTGTGTTATTTTTTTTTGTAATAAAAATGCAGTTAAAATCCCAGTGAGAGGGTTAATTGATGGGCTTTAATGGTTTTCCAGTAAACTACTAGGCAAACATGAGGTTGGCAAAGTGTGAGTGGGCACAAATTTGTACTTTGACAGGGGGAAGAATTAAAATGCGCTTGCCCTTTGGCCCAGCAAGTTCTCATTTTGGCATCTTCCCCCCAGTGTCCTTGGACTAAACACTCAGAACCTTCAGTTCGAGAACACTGACTGGCATCTCTGTGGCTACAAAATACTGGAATAAGCCTGACGCCCGTCAGGAGGATGCTGGTTAAGTTGGTGATGGCACATGTTGTTGGAGTCTGATTCTGTGCAGCTCTTCCAAAGAATGAGGCAGCTTGTACACATGTGGAACTGTCTATATGGAATGCTGTTCTGTGTTTGGGGAGGAGTGGTGTTAGGCGCATGGCTGGACTGTGTCAGGCACTCTTGAACTTGATGAAGGATGTAAGTATATGGACTTCCACCATTGGTAGAAACAGACACACGCATGGAAACGGTTAGCTGCTGGTGGTGACAGTAACAGATGTGTCTCTCTCCAGGTGAAGTCCTGCTCTTCATTCCAGCCTAGGAAAGCTCTAACCTGCATCTACATGCAGATAAAAACAGGAGTTCTCTGCTAGGAGAGCTTGATAATAATTACAGATTCCCACCCAGCCTTATTTACTTATTGGAAAGTGGCTTTGGTTTGTTGTTTTATTCATTGGGAATGGCTTATTTCTTCACCTGGGGAAATGCCCCAGTGGTTCAAAGGTTCACATATTTGAGCCATTTAAAATACATCGCTGAACTAGTGGTACTTTTATGCCTGAGTCCCAGGGAGACAGAGGCAGGAAGAGCAAGAAGCTAAGGTCATCTTCTATCTAGCAAGTTGGTAACCAGTCTATAAGCATGAGATCTTGTCTCAAAAATGAATCTGTTAACCAACTAAAAAGCATTTCTGCTCAGTGGCCTCAAGCCCATCCAACTTAATGCTGGGAGTCTGTCTCTGAAAGATGTGAGAGAAGAAAAGTTGGCCCATTCCCTGTTCCAAAAGCACATAGTGCTTTATGCCAGTGAGGTAACTGTCCCTGAAGAACACAGACCTGTCCCTTCCTAGCACTGTAGACATTCGGGGCTCTCTTTGCTTAGCCTTGGGTGGTGCAAGCCTTGGACTGTGTTTGTATTCCTAGTGCTCCTCCATTCTTCTCTGCTCTTCTCCTGGGATGGTTTCTGCTCTTTAACATTTCCTACAGCAGCAGCGGAGACATCAGTAGGGTGTTGTTCACATGAGTTATGGTCGCATGATGGATAGTATAAGCCTCTGGTCTTACCTTGCTTTTTATTTATACACAATAAGTATAGCTCTGTCCCTACAGAATGGCCAACAGTTTTTAAAAAGTGCTGTAAAAATAAAATATTTACCTCTGGCCATGCTCACTGTCACAGTGATGGGCATCTATGCATGGACCCTGGTCTTCATTGGGCACAGAATGAACTCTGGCTAATGGTTACCCTAAGACTTCCGGCCAGTGGCAAGTTAGACTGGCACTCTGCTTCCTCTCAGTCTCCCTGCTTCAGTTTGCACTGTTGCGCCCTCCCTGTAAGGAACAAGTCTGGCACAACCTTCCCCTGTAAGGAAAGAGCAGGTATAGGACGGCCCCATGGTATTATAGGGTGCTAGAACTTAGATGTCAAGGGAGAACTTGGGGCCTCTTGGTTATGCTTAATATAGTATGCATTGTGACGTTCACCACTATGTCTGCCTTGAGGGGCATGTAAAAAATGACTCTTTTCTAAATGATGCCTAACTCCTAGTCAACATGTTAATTAGGAAATGGAGTTTTAGAAACAACACATGGGAAAAAGCTTGAGTCTTTGTTTCTAAACACCATGCTAGAATCATTTAAACTCTGGTCAATGAGCGTGTCGTTGATGTTGGATTAGTTTCTGGGAGTTTCAGGGACCACAGATGGGCCAGGTCTCACAATGGAGACGTTTTATGAGATCATCAAAGCTGTTGAAAGACAATGCAGCTTCCTCTGTCTCTAAGAACGGAGCTTGACAGTAACATCTCAGAACAGATGTTTCCACAGCTTCCACATATTTTTATTTGGTGGCACAAAAGACTATGTTATTCATGAAATGGTCTGTTAGAGAATTAGTTCCCCTGGGTGGGGGTCGTGGGAATATGTGTTGTATAAATTGATTTTACTTTTGGCAGGAGACTGGCCCTTAACTTAGCCAGTTCACAAGGTTGGGCTTCAACAAGATCTGATTTTTCAGGCCACAGAGTCACAGAGGATGTAGCAATGACATGGCCTAGCATCTTCCTCAAAGTGTATCAGAGACCATCATACCATTCATAAAAAAGTAGAAGCTGAATAAAACCACAGGACCCTGGTCTTGTAAAGCACTGGCAGAAGCTGGGGTGTTCCTGTGGCTGGTTACTTACATCATCATTATCCCAGTACAAGCCCACTTGTGCAGCTCACAGATTTTGATTTTAGATAGCCATTTAAAGGGAAACTGCCATTCTGAGATGCTGGCAGAACAGGGTATAGTTTCAGGATCTTCCAGGAGATCTTAGTGTGACTCCTCAGTCATATAGACTGAGAGCTGGTCATTTTCATTTCTGATGTCTTACTTTGTCCTGGTCTGTACTTTGTACACTGTCTAGCAGGACAGACTTCAGCAGACTGTCCCAAGGGCCACCTTTGACCTGCCGCCTGCTTTTGTAAGCATTGTCTGAGAGGATCCTCTGTCCACTGTACACTTTTTGTGGCTGCTTTTACATTTTGTTACCAGGAGCCACTTAGCTAGTGAAAGCTAAAATAGTTACAGAAAAGTGTGCCAACCACTGCAATAGGAAGTTACATACATACTGTGATTGAGCCCATGAAGAAGACATTTGATCTGTACACTCAGGTGACAGAGACAAAATGATCACAGGGCCAGCATAGCCTACACAATAAGACCCTGTCTCAAAAAATAACACCAAAAAAGAAAAGGTAACATATGTAAGGTTTTAGTAATTTAGATTTTGAAGTCATTTGGAGAATATAAGAACTATAAATAATTGGTGTTAGATATCCTATCACAAGAGAGTAGTTATACACAGACAAACATGAAAACCAAAATCTCACAGAATGATCTGAAAAGCATTCTAAGATGAAAATAATGTTTTTCTGATGTGTAGTATGTTCTGATAATAAGAGCTATATTGTATTTAGCTGTTGATGTATTTGTTTCTCTCTCATCTGTATTCAGTTCCCAAAGCCATAAGGAAGAAAAAAAGGGGGGGACTGGAAATAGCGTTGTACTCTAGAGCATTTGTCTAGCATACAGGAGGCCCTGGGCTTATTTCCCAGAAAAGCATATACACAGCCCTTATTTAAAAAAAAAAAAAAAAAATAGGTATCATGGCAAGTGGGTGGGGATGGGGGAGAACGAACGAAAGAAAGAAAGAAAGAAAGAAAGAAAGAAAGAAAGAAAGAAAGAAAGAAAGAAAGAAAGAAAGGAAGGAAGGAAGGAAGAAAGAAAGAAAGAAAGAAAGAAAGAAAGAAAGAAAGAAAGAAAGAAAGAAAGAAAGAAAGGAAGAAAGGAAGAGAAAGAGAAAGGAAGGGAGAGGGAGAGAAGGAAGGAAGGAAGGGAGAGAAAGAGAGAGAGAAAAAAAAAGAAGAGAAGAGGAAGATGTTGTAAACCTCCTTATTTCATGAGCCAAATAGTCTACTGTGTCAAGATATAAAGCATGCATTGGATTTCAGAGATTTAATGCAACGGCTAGGGAGGTGGCTTATTTGGTGAAGTGCTTAGAGGACCTGAATGCAATCCCCAGAACCCACATAGAGACAATGGATTAAATGGTGAATGCTTATATCCCCATTGCTGAAAAGCAGAGACAGAGGCTTGCTGGCCAGGCAGCCAGACCTTGTTGGTGAACCCCAGGCTGCAGTAATAGATCCTGTCTCAAACAAGGTGGAAGGTACCAGAACACACCAAGGGTTGTCTTCTGGCTTTCGTCCAGGTGCACGCACACACACACACACACAGACACACACACACGTACACACGTACAAATGAACATGAAATAACTTTGTAATGGTTTTGTTTTGTTCAGTCTAGAACTATAGACTTAAATCTGCTGCTAAAACTGATTTCACCCTTTCTTTTCTGCCTTTATTAGTGTGGCTACTAGAAAATGTACATAACTCAGCTTGAGCAGCTACTAGCCACTTACTGGGTGTTTGAGCTACACACAGGTCCCACCTCACCTTACTAAAAGCTTCCCAAAACACTGACCACAGCTTCTAATCAACTCTAATGGTAGACCTGAGCAGATGACATTTGCAGATTTTCATCAAACTGTTTCCTGATAGCTTGATTCACATTTGGCTTCCAAATCTGTACCGTCTCATTCATATAATACATTACAAACTATAAATCACCATTACAGGTAGTTGGGAATATTGGCAGATATTTGAAGTCTCTGTCAGATGTCCTATTGTCACAGTCACGTAAATATAAATTTTAACTCCCACAGGCAAATGCTTTGGCCTCACTCATCTCCTAACAGAGAGACTGCCCTGTCTCAGCTTGAAAGATAGTTTAGGATGTATCTAATCTATTCCTCGGCTGGGCTGGCTTCTGAAAAGTAACCTTGAGCTTGTCTAGAGCATCCAAGTGATGCTTTTTAAGTAGGTCACTCTCCTTTGTGGCTTTTGAACTAATTCCCCCCAGAGTCACAACTTCATCCCCATCAGAAACATGGATGTCACTACATCTCCACGGTGTCTCTGCCTTCCCATCCAAGATCTTTGGTATCTTTCCTAACTAAGAGGCCCAAGAACAGGCATAGGTTCACTCCCTTGCATATGCCCTGACTCCTTCCTCCTGCCTCACTTCCCATACTCACTGGCGACTTCATAGCCATGGCAGAATCTGATTGTAAATCTGTGCTTACTTCACGCCAGCCCCTCTGCTCTCTCTGGCTTTGGTCTTAATTCTTGGCCAAGCTCAGCCAGTGCTGACTTTAGTGTTGCTCAGCAGCCACATCACATCATAGCTTTCTGTGGGCACCTGAAAATCTTCTCCCTAACCTCCAATGCTTCCTTTTCAACATTGTTCTAACTGACAGCTTTTCTCCACCTCTGGCTGGAAAACTTGAGTCAGGAAGAGAAAGCCAAGCCCAGCTCAATCAGCTGCCCCTGCTGGAGCAGAAGGTGGGCTGCCCATGCTCTTCTGCAGTGGCTCCTCCTTCTGATGTCTCTGAACTTCACCCAGTCCTGGTTCTATTCTAGATTAAATACTAACTTCAAAAAATTAGTTCTGCCATGGTACAGGGCCTTAGTTTTAGAAAGTAATGGATGTGTTGTTATAACTAAATGACAAGAAAATGTACTGCTAAAAACAAAATAAGCAACTGTCTCTAGCAGACTATGTTTCCCCTGAGAGGTCTAATGACATGCAGGCCCTGATAGTAAGCTCTGAATCTGAGCAGAAAAAAGATAAAATGCAGTTTGTTTCCATTTCACACTGAGTTTCAAACTTTGTTTAGATTCTAGCTGAATGAAACCTGTAGGATGATCGTCCTTTTTAACATGCTGATGAACAGCGATCTACGACAGAGAAGGGCTGGCATCGAGGAAGATGCTGCTGTCACTATGGTGACAGCTGTCCAGCCTAAGCATCTCACATCTCTTTGCTTACCATGTGTTTTAGGACAGTTCAAGCTGCTGGAACAAGACCGGGATATAAAGGAGCCGGTGCAATATTTCAACAGCGTGGAGGAAGTGGCCAAAGCATTTCCTGAACGTGTGTACGTCATGGAGGAAATTACATTCAACGTGAAGGTAGCTCTGAAGAATCAGATATTTACCCCTCACTGAAACATCCCAGTGTATAACACACTAGGTGTGCACACGTGCCTCCTAGGAACATTCCATACATCCTCTTAGTTAGCATCTGAAACACTGTTAGTGGTAAAGCCGACCTGACTCCTAGCAACACACGTTACTTATTACCATGATTCTTATTAGAACTTGAAACTGTTAATTTCAGAAATAAGATTCCTGGGTTTTGTTTTGTTTTGTTTCTCATGGCTGACACAAATGCTAACAAAAAGCAATTACGGAAAAAGGGGTTAATTTTTCTCACAGTTCGAGGGGATAGCCCCATCAGAGTGGGGAGCTCAAGGCAGCTGGCTTCACGACATCACACTTAGGATGCTGTAAGAGCTCACTTTCTCCTTTTGTTTTCAACCTGGGATCCCAGCTGTGGGTTAGCTTCAGTTAATCCCATCTAGAAACTCCCTCACAGACAAGGCCAGAATCTTGTCTGCCAGCTATTTGTATCCTGTCATGTTCGTAGTCAATAGTAAACATCACAATTCCTAAGCAAATAAAAGACGTTTTTAACTTGAACTTCATCCTTTTGTTGGTAACTGCTATTTCACCAGGGCCTCTGATAAGCTGTGTTGTAGAAGCAGAAGACCTATAATGAACCAAATATCAGCATTTTGTTTTTAAAAAAACACATCAAAGAGGAAGGAGAGCTTGCTTCCGACACCCACACCGAGATCAGCACACATTCATCCTCTGTGAACTATTTCAGTGTGTTGAGAAATCAGTGTGCCTCGATACATGAACCTACTTCCCTGGCCAGAGTCGCTAGGGGAGCAGGGCCATTGCCTGTGGGATCCAGTTGGATTGTTCACACACCTGCTCCATTTTCTTATCACAGTCACATCACACTTAGGAAATGTCCACGTTGAAAGGATTTCCTGTTTACCCTCTTTTACACAGGAAGTCCAACTAAGTCAGATACTATGAACAGGCAAAAAGTCAGGAGTCAACATACCTGTTTCTTAGAAATGCATTCCCTCTGAGCAGCACACTACACAAATTGTTGGCTCAAAACAGCATCAGTGTCTCTGTGGGTAGGTCTCCACCCACACCCTCAGGTTAACTCCCAACTGAACAAGGGCCCGTGATGATGGCACAGCATTTGTCCCGGACTTCTGAAAGGCATCCACTGTGGTCTGCTTTCTGTTATTAGAGTTAGTGAGACTCTATACTGTATAAAATCTCCTGAATATGTTTTACCTATATATATAAGTTTGGATATTTTTTAATTTCTCCAGTGTCCCAGTATATAAGGCATCAAGATAGCAAGCCTTCATTTCCATGTTCTGTTTTTAAACTTACTAAGATTCGTTAATTCATAGAATATTAGCCGGGCGTGGTGGCGCACGCCTTTAATCCCAGCACTCGGGAGGCAGAGGCAGGTGGATTTCTGAGTTCGAGGCCAACTTGGTCTACAAAGTGAGTGCCAGGACAGCCAGGGCTACACAGAGAAACCCTGTCTTGGGGGAAAAAAAAATTCATAGAATATTAAATCTAGGAAATGGCTGCTGCTTGGTTTTGTTTTTTAAGTTTTGAGGGGTTGGAGATAAACTTGGGGCTCTGAGCTCAGCAGCTGACTACTGGTGCCACTGGACTTCTCCAGGAAGCCGAACTGAACATCCTGAGTGTTTTATCAAGTCTTAACATTACCCTTAAAATTTTAATTTAATGTTAGCTAAATAAAAAAAGTAAAAAATCAAGCTAATACTTTTAGATCCTTTTCTAAAAGTATTTTATCTCCTAAGTGGTGACAAAGCAGGCATAAAAATGTCTTATGGCTTTTAAGGTTAACATTCTGGTTTTGATCCTATGTTGTTCATATAAAATGTGTTGAGACAGGGTCTTACTGTGTAGCCCCATTTAGCCTAGAACTCACTATGTAGTTCAAGCTGGCCTCAAACTCACAGAGATCCACCTGCCTGGGATTAAAAGCATGTACCACCATACCCTGCTTTGTGTACAATATTTTCAAAGCTGTCTCTCTAGAAGCTTTTTAAATGTTTGTGGTAAATCATTACATACAGACTGGGGAGTTGGCTTCATGAGAAATACGCTTCCTGTGTAAGCATAAGGACCTGAGCTTGATTCCCCAGCTCCATATAAAAGTTGGACAGGACCATCCATGCCAGTAATGCCATTGCTAAGAGGCCAGCAGGACGGTCTCAGGCCTTGCTGACCAGCCAGCCTAGCCAGTGGGTGATGCCAGATCCAGTGAGACATCCTGGCTCAAAAATATAAGGTTGGGAATGGTAGAGAAAGATAATCAACACTGACCTGTTACACACACACAAGCTTACAAAGCAACAAATAAAATAATATTCTGTGTGTAATTGGGATGCTGCTTACAAGTCTGCGGCCACAGGTTAGCGTATGAATCGTGAGGTTAGAGCATCCAGAGACAAGTGGATTTGGATTGAGTTCCATGCTGGTAAGCATCAATATTTTATAACAGTTATTTATTGCTTACAGAGTTTTAAGAACCATCACATCCAGTTTGCATCAATCACTAAAATATTCACTTTCCTTCAAAGAACCATTGCTGGAGAGAGCGAGCTTGGGAAATTTGTATAATGACATATCCAGAACTTTGTGTGCTTAGTGAATACACTCCAAGTGAATGAACTGTGGTATTGGTGTTCTCTGTAGACTGGAGAGGGGAAAAAGAAAAAAAACAACCGCCATGTTTGGTTCTTACACCCACTGGAGAAAGACAAAATGAAATTAGCACTGTCTAGGCTTAGACAAAGCTGTTTTCCAAGAGACAGGTTTTTGAGGTGGAGAGTTGTTTTTCTGTAAATTTAAACCTACAGAGAAATATTTTACCTACATAGAAAATTTTATTTTCTAACTCAAAACTGGCGTAGGTCCTGAGAGACCTATGGCTGAAGCCCTCGCCAGAGTTCAAATCCCTAGATCCTCCATAAGTGTTAGGTGAGCATGGCAGCCCACCTGTGATTCCAACCTCAGAAGGCAGAGGCAGTTGATCACCCACAAGCTGATTAACAAGACTAGCCAGATCACTGAGATCTGGGTTTGACTGAGAGTTCCTGGCTCAGTGAACAGGTACAAGAATGGTCACAGATGATTCTTAACATCAGGCCTCCACATGCACATGTGTATGCTTGTATGTACGCATGCATACACACATGTGAAAATAATAATAATAATAAAAGAATGCCATAAATACGGCAATGGGATACACTATTGAAGTGTTTGTAGTTATGAATTCATGACTAACTGGCTTCATAATTGTTAAAAGACATACATCTTTGCATGTATGCATTAAGATGCATATAGAGTCCAAAATTGAAATGAATTATAATAATTTGAAGTAATACCAAATATATTAACAATATAGCAACTCAGGGTTGGAAATAAAGCTTGGTAGTAGAGTTCTTACCTAGCATGCCCGAAGTTTCCTCCTCAACAATGCAAAAATCATAAACCATAATAATAGCAAACTTCGTTCTGTCTTGTCCAAGACTGTAGTACAAGTTAAATTAAGTCCGGTGGAGCATATCAAGGCTACCTACAGTTACTTTAAAATGAGGTATCTTTGTTTCATTTTATACTTTATGCAGGGTCTTATGATGCAGCCCAGGCTGGCTGTGAGCTCACAGCAATCCTCCTACCTCAGCTGCCTAACTGTGGGAGCTACCACACTCACCAAGATCTCTTCTAGCCTAAAATTAATAAAGTAAACTTATCCTTAAAAGATGCCTTGATACAGTTAAAATTATTGCTCTGATGGCCCCATCATTGGTGAACTGCACAAAATGAATTCTTATATAGTATTTAACTGGTTAACTAGCAAATGTATTTTGAACTCCTACTGTCTGTTCAGGAGTGTTCTCAGTGAGTATGCAGGGGCCCATCTTCATGGAGACAGCCTAGTAGCAGAGGAACACAATAAATAAACAAATGTTTATCCTAATTCCAAGGCACACAGATATTAAGCTTGGAAAAAGACTGAAGTTGGGGCACACATGTATGGCCTCTCACCTTTGGACAATACTTGAAAGCTTGGGTCTAGTTACATTAGCCTGCAACAGCCATTCTCAGAGGTAGGTGACTTTGTCCCTGGGCACACTGGTTGTGTCTACGTGTAACTTTGTCATGATTATGGGGTGGAGGAAGTTCCTAGCACCTAGTGTTCAGTTCACTTCTAAGCAACAACATCAGAAGCCCCTGTATTTTCAGCTCCGGGAGATTGTGCATCCTCTTCTGCCTCTATGGGCACTGGTCTTCATGCATAAGCACACACACACATAAAAAATAAAAATAAATCTTTATTTTTTTTAAATACCCACACAACTATGTTCAGACTATCTGTCTCTCTTTAAATAAAGCCACCATATCAGAAGATCTATGAGGCTGTGGATTTAGAGCTGAGTTCAGCCTCACCCATGGACAGTAAGTGTGACCACAGACATGCTGCATCTCCCGACCCCACCCCAGCTCCCAGTATCTTCCCATGCACAGTGGGAGTGAGACTGCCACCCTAGCTAGGTACATGTTGTGAGTTAAGTGAAGCCACGCTCCAATCCTGTTTAAGTGTCTGGTGTGGGAGTTAGTGAGCCGTGGGCTGTGGGAAGCCACCTGTTTCCATATTGTTGTGTGGAGCACCCCCTGTCTATCTACATGTTGGCTGTGCCTCCTTTCACCCTGGCAGCAGAGCAGCAGAGACTGCAGCTCCCAAAGTCCTCCAAGTCCAGTGCCTGGTGCAGAACTTTCAGTCATGCCAAATTGTTCCTCCTTTTAAAAGAATCCCTTCCCCCACCCCCGCCTCCACTATTTCCCTTCCACTTCAATTCCTCATACCCATGTCTTCATTAAGCTCTCCACGTAGGGAACCTAGATTTTGTCACTGAGTCAAAATTACCCCCTTTATCCAATATCTTTAGGGGACATTACACTAATAGCTAGTGAATTATTTGAAATGTCTTCAGCCTTTCAAACTCAGCCCAGTGCTGATGAGAAATTTTCCCACGCATGCATTCTTGCCATCAAAAATAATGACTAACCAATTAGGTTTTAATTCACATCCTGTCCTTGTTGCAGCAAGTGATGGTGGGGGGCGACTTTGATTTAGCATTGGATCTGAGCTTTTCTGTCTTCACTGCTGCCCCAAAAGCTGGGAAGTTACTGCCTTCAGGTTGGGGGGGGAGGGGGGCAGGGGGCAGCACTGCTGCTCTAGACTGGACACTGTCATACTCCATTCTCCAGTCAGTCAGGTCCGGTTTTTAACTCTCTCACCAGACATTACCTAGATGAAAAATAACAAGTTTGCATTATCTCAAGAAAGGAAAGTGAAATTTGGTCAGATGTGGATAGTCACCCCCTCTAGTTGCCCAGACCCCATAGAAGGATCTTCTAATTATTGTGTTTAGGACTTGCTTTATCAAAAGTGTCTTAGGTAGGGTTTCTAACTGCTGTGATTAAACACCATGACCAAAAACAACTTGGACTATACCAGCTGCCAAACAGATAATAATCAATAGTCCTATAAACTGCAAAGCCTGTGAATCATAACAGTGACTAACATGGCAAAATATCTGCATTAGTGTAGTAGTGGCATGTATGTCTTGGTGGTGACTAACAGCTGTCTAAATGAATGAAAGACCCACTCAATGGGATGGAGGGAATGTATACTTGGTTCTATAAACTTAGCCAGGTACCCTTGGCTAGAGAGGTCATAGACCTTAAAGGAGAAACCTACACTACATTTCTCCAAAATCAGTATAGTTTTTAACTGAATTCTTTATCCTTATACCCACGGATAAATATAACTCTCCTCCCTCATTAAAGAAGCTTGTTTTTTCCTTTGAGCAGACAGAGGCTACTACATATCTACAACTGGTCAGAACACAGAGAATAAAGTAGTCAAGGGTGTGTCCAGCACCAACTGGTACATCTATAACACAATCCCTACACCTAAGTCGTAAGGAACATCGTGGAAGAGGAGTCATAAAGACTGTAAGAGCCAGAAGAATAAGGTGGTTGCTATGAGATAGTCTAAAGGGGGCAAGGGAAGTATTTATTTCATCTTACAGTTTGTAAGGAATGTAATACAAGAACTCAAGGCAGAAACCTAGATGCAGGAGCTGACACAGAAGCCATGAAGGAGTGCTACTTACTGGCTTGCTCCCCACGGCTTGCTCACACCATCTAGGACCACCACCAGCCCAGGGTTGGTACTATCACAGTAAGGTAAGATGGGCCCTCCCACACCAATCATCAGTCAAGAAAATGCACCTCAGACTTGCCTACAGGCATATCTCATGAAGATATTTTCTCAATTCAGAATTCCTCCCTAACCTGTGTCAAGTTCACAAAGTAGCCGAGACAGGTCATTGCCAAGCAACAGAGGATAAGGATCTCAGGATTTCTGGTTTTCATAAAGGTACAAATAATGATGGTTATAAAGTACACATGGTGCTAGATGCGGTTGTAGTGTGTGAAGTGATAGGGTCAGGGTGATCAGATCAGTAGCATCCAGCACCTCACATCTGTAGTCCTTCCTCCTGTCCAGCTGCAACAGCGTGTGTTTGATCAACAGCTCAGCATCCCCCACCCTCGCTAAAATGACCCACTCTGGGAAGTCCCCATTCCTCACTAAAACAGAAAATGGATCAACTGCACAAGTTACTAGGACAATGGAAAATATGCTCAGATCTCCATGGGAATGGCCCATTCTGCCCCCAATAGTGTGTTCAATTTTATCTTCCACATAGAAGTGGGAACATGCAATATTTCTCTTTCTGTGCCTAGCTTATCTGACTTAGCATAGTGTCCTGAATTATCTTTGTTGTCAAAGATGACATTCTTTCCTTTCTCTTAATGCTGAATGATAAGCCGTCCAGGGGTGCCTTTTCTAAGTAGGTAAATAATCATGTAAGACTCACAGGGAGTTACATAATGCCTTGATACTGATAAGTGTGCTCAAGAATTCAACATTAAAATGTTATAAACAATCCTACAGGACAAGAGTTTGAGTTTTTATAACCGTCAATTTTAGATCTAGAGGGGCCTCTAGACATGACCTAGTCCTGTTTCCTTTAGCAAATAAAACCAAACAAACAACAAAACCTAAGAAGCCTTAGCAGCCTTCAGAGAGTCACACAGTCAGTTAAGTCTAGACTGGATTGCAGGTCCCCTAGCCCAGCCCAGCCACCCTTCTGCTCTGCCACATTCCATCTGTGTGATTGAGATAGGACAAGATTGTAATCTGAGCATACTTTCCATCCATTTTCTTTTTTAAAATGTAAATAGGCTAGCTATGGCAGGACACACCTGTAATCTCATCCAGTTTAGGTAGAGACAGCCGGTGTACCCAGTGAGACAGGCAGAGTTCAGGTCACCCTTGGCTACCTAGTGAGTTTAAGGGAGACCCTGGTTGTCACTTCATTTTGGTTTTGGAGTATATAGTTCAGTGCTAGCCACTGTTCCTAATTTAAAATGACATTCCAGGTTTCTGGCTTGATAATTCAGAGACCTAATCTCCTGTGTTTTAAGTATCTAATAATATCAGTGAGCAGATTCTTCCTGGGATTCTTCAAAGTAGACTAGGGCTGGTTTGTTCCAGCATTTTTCTCTAGAATCTCGGAGCCTAGGAAATGTAGACAACCAATATTCAGGGTAGCTGTGAATTTTAACAAAGTACTTTCCTTTCAGTCTCTGTATTAGCCTTTTCTGCCATTTAAAGAGAATACATGTGGAAAGTGTAAGCCTACCTTCATCGCCTGCTCTAAAATCCGTTGACACTCTCTTGATATGCATGTGACTTTTGCCTTAGGGAGCCTCTCTCTCCTGATAACTCAGTGTCTTATAGTCCTGTCTAAGTCCTGTGCCGCCCGGTGTCTGTTAGAACACCTGCCCCAATACTCCCTCTCCTGGTTTTACTTTCCATGTCTGATCTGCTGGGCTGGGAATTGGGAGCCACATTGGACAGTGTTCTGATTAGCACAGAAGACCACCCTGGCTTTTCAACCAAACCAGAGTGCCAGGCCTTCCTGGTGGTCACTGAGAGCCTCCTCAGCACACAGATGGTGGAAAGGATCGGTGGTGACGCATGCAAGCAAAGTTTTGTGGGGTAGAGAGAGTTTTTAAGAGAGCTAGTCAATCTTAAACACAGGCAATTTTTGTTTTCTGGTTTTAAAAGTCACATGGTTTCCGTAGAATGAGTCAGATGTCGTATATTGTGGAGACTCGTGGAGGATGACAAGCTGGGCACAATGTGGGTGTGATAATCTTAGTGTTTGAAGACCACTCGATGCTTTTTTTAGTTTGCTGGGGTTTTGTGAACTCCTCTGAGAAACTACCAGGTGGCAAGTTGTCTGCCAAGCCATGCCATCACCACTAAGTCAGTGCCATTGTGCATTCCATCCCAGCCTATTTCTTGTTTTAAACACACACACACACACAGTACACAGACACAGAAGGTCAACACTTACCTCAACTCTTAAAGCACCAGTTTTTTCCAGTTTTCCAGAAGACAATTATATTTGTAGTTTGGGATATCAAACATTGTGTAATTAGCACATATGTTAAATACACGTATCTATGAGATTGATTGTTGCTCTTGAGAACAGGAGTTCCTTTTCCTTTTTTTTTTTTTTTACAACAACAATAACTTTATTGAAGCAAAAAGTTAACTTCAAAGGGCCCCATCTTCACTGTCACTATTAACAGGTCTTGGAGAAGCTGCACGTTAAGCTGACTGTCTTATAGTGCTGCTATGTGGGTGTTCCTATTACATTGTTTGATTACTAGACACACATTACCTACTGCCCAGAGAGGAGCGGAGTGGAGAATGCATATGTACCTGTGCCTGGGTGCACAACACATCCACAGTTTTACATCAATAGCCTAGAAAGGCTTGGGGTATTAATTCTGAGCGGCATTAAGAGCAGTAAAAGCCTGATCGTTTCCTGGATTAGACCTATTAGAGTTGTTTAGATAACACACTTTGAATTACTTCCTCTCAGGAAACATTGAAGCTGGAAATGTTAGCCAGGCTCGCATACCAAAGCACTTAGACAGAGCGCGTTGTTTCTTTTGCAGTTTAAAAAAAAAAAAAAGAAGAAGAAGAAGAACTTTTTTTAAAAGGGAAAGAAATTAGAGAAATAAATCACGTGCATGGAAACCTAAGAAGTCTGTCAGGCTCAATGGCCAGAGGAAGAGCAGTTCTCTGAGACTCCTCATCTGTCCCTGACAGCAGCCACAGGATTGGTTGCTCTGTTGGAATCATAACTTATGCAGGGCTAATTGCCAGCGTTAATGGTGACATCAGATCTGGAGGCCCAGAACTGCAGTCTGTACTCACATACGTTATGCATTTTATATGTGGAAGGAAAACTGGCTTACTGAGCAGGCAGACACAGTGTGGGCTGAAGTGTTGCGTGTGCCCAGATAGTGACATTTACTAAGGAAAGTTTACTCTGATTAACTGTGCACGTCCTGTCTGCTCCTGGTCTCGGAAGCTGGCTGACATCCTCTTTCAGTGCATTTCATGGATGGCATTTCACTTGACCTATAATTTCTTCCCTCTAGAAAGTATGTGTTTATAAAGGTGGGTTAGAAAAAGGTAGAAACAACAACTTAATTGCATAGGAAGGAGCACATGCCTTACAAATTTGGGGTTTGGTTCCATGGTAGAGTGCTTGCCTAGCATGCACAAAGTACTGGGTTCAGACTTGGGGGAGGGGAGATTAGAGAGAAGGGTTGTCTAATCTCTTCATGTTTGAGGAGCATTACTAATTCTCTGAATACTAGCTGAAGATGGTTTGTTACACAAGTAAAAGAGAAGCAGACATCGAGTCTCAAAATCAGTAGCACCGCATCTTCAGAACCCCTGAGTGTTCCACAAGATTATAGTAAGAAGGAAGTATGTCGATCAAATTGAGAGCTTCACAGACCAGACTGTTCTAAATCAGGACATGTCAATTCATTTCCTTTGATATATGCCCGAGTGGATGTATAGGCTCTGTTCTGATACTGTTTTATTCCAAGTTAACACATACAATAAAAAACTTGAGCTCTATTCAATACAGGGAAGAGGATCATGCTTAGAGGCAGTGGTCTGGGCTTGAAGACTTCCCAGTGTGGCAGTGCAGGGATATAAATGCTACATGTGATAAAGAATAAGTCAGGTGTTCTTGAAAAAGAGGAACAGCCATGTTGTCTTTGTTGATTGAGTCCCTCCCCATGCCAGAAGCTGGTCTTCATATGTATTCATTTATCCAGCTGAATAAATACAGATGAGAGTGCACTAAAGTTAAATGCTTTGGCTAGAGTCAATTACTGTCAGACAGGGTTCAGGCTCAGCTTATGGCCCATGGTTGTATCAACTAGTAATACTGTACCAATCACATTCCGAATGCCATGGTCCCTTCCATGACTGGCAGCATTCTTGTGAAAAAGAACATGATACATATTGTAAAGTTGATGAATCATTTAGCTGCACATACTTGATGCCGCCTTTGTCAGGAGAAAGCAGCCTGGACTAGACATAAATGATGGGTGTGACAATGTCCTCATAAAATGAGACAGTGGGCTGGATGTCTGCCATGAATTGTAGTTTGCTGACCTTTGATCTGCATACATGGTTGTAAATTTAACTAAATGCTAATTGAAATTAAAAGCTGTGTGTCTGTGTTGGTTGGGGGTGGGGATGGAGGTTAAAAGTCAAATGAATAGTGGTTCCTGAGACCAAAGTCAAGAAAATAGGATGACTGAAGCCCCGAAGGTACAGATCCTATAGAAGAAGAAAGTTGAGGCTGGAGAGATGACTCAGTAAGTGGTGTGTGCTGTGCACAAGTATGAGGGACTGAACTTGATCCCTAGTGCTAAAAAAGCCAGATATAAAAAGCCAGATGTGAAGGCACATGCTGTACTCCAAGCTCTGGAGAGACAGACACACAAGGACCCCTGGGGCTTGCTGGCCAGCCAGCCAGTAGTCTACTGGTGAGCCTCAGATACCAATGAGAGCCCCTGTCTACAAAAAAAAAAAAAAAAAAAAAAAATAGTGACCTCCTAAGGAAGAACACCTGAACTTGACCTCAGGTCATGAAATGCATGACCACACATACATATGCACCAGTTGGCATACACACATACACCTATACATGAGCACAGGCATGGCACTGTCACATGGGTCATTAGCCGAAGCTTAGTGCTGGGCTCACAGGGACTCTGTTGTGTGCAGCTCCTTGAGCAGTCAGAAAGTATTCTGACTATTCAAACAAATATTCCTACCCTACTCCATCGTAGAAGCTGGGAATCTACTTAGGGCAGGTGAATACAAAGGAAACAGATACAAATCTTTAAAACATAATGATCCTTCTGTGAGTCACCCAAAATGGACTTTAAACCCCCACATGAAGCACCATTAAAATAAGTTTGTTGGCATCAGGTATTTACAGATGACTCCTCTGGAAAACTCTGCTTCACCATGGAAACGCCAGAGCTGTTTGTTTTTTATGGTACTAATGTTGATTGACAGATTGCTTACTCCAGAGATTAAAATTACATAGAGACGACTTGTAACGATGACAAGTTACTTACAGAGATGTCTCTGCCTAGTCTTTCTAAATGCACACTGGCATTTTCTACTTAGGAAGCAGTATGAGCTTGCTCCATCACTTCCGACAGACACTTTTTATTGACAAAGAAAAAGTTCAGTTGTGATAAACGTTAAGCCTGATAGACACAGACTAATAAAATTGTAGGCCATTCTCCCATGCTGCTGAATTATATCGCTATTGAAGAGAACTGGGCAGTCTCATCATAGGTGTACCACGATGATGTGGAAACTAGCTCAAGCTTGTTGTCATTTTAAAATTTGGAAATTGATTGCTGGAATCATAAAGCAGGGCATTGAAATAAAAAAAAATAATGTGACCATATTACTGGATGCTAAATAGCAATTTACCTAAAAATTAGTTTCACTATAGAAATTTTTAGAAAACCAAAAGTTGGAAGTTAACTGCTCATGTGGTAAAGAATATCTGAGGCCAGTGTAGTTCTTACAGTTTATACTAAAATGCCGAGAGCAGTCTTGTAAAATACCAGCATGGTGAGGATACTCACTTCTCCAACCACCTTGTCGTTGTTAGAAAGAACAGGTGACGTAATCTCAAAACTCGGAGAGAATCAACTGGGGAGCTTAAGGTTGGAGCTGGAGAGACGACTCAGCTGTTGGGAGCACTTGCTGCTCTTCCAGAGGTCCCAGTTTATCAGGATCCCAGCGTATGGGAGACTGACAGCCACCTGTAACTCCTGCAACACCCTCTTCTGGCCTTAGCAGACACACCTATGCCTGTGTGCATACATCTCCATATAGACACACGTAACTTAAAACCAAAATCTTTTTTAAAAGTAAGTTAATTCTGTAAGTTTGTACTGAGCGAGGCACAGAGAGTAAGAACACAGTCTCTGCCTGCAGCCATTAGCAATGGCGGTGATTCGTCTTTATTTCATGTGGGAAGGGTCCTTCAGCCTTTCTTGGTATTTCAAGTGAATTACTGAGGCATAGTTCAGTGGAGGAGCACTTGCCAGGAATGACAGCCTGGGTTAGACACACACAACAGAGAGAGCAGGAAAAGGAGGCAGTTTCTCAGCTTGGGGGTGTCTGATAGTTCATGATTAGGTCCCAGGAATATTACATGGCAAGCATCTCGGGGAACTGACATGAAACGAATCGCTTGGGTGTTATTAACTCTGATCGTTCAGTCAAGGTTGGTCCGGTTGCATGAGTGTATTGTGCCCTTTTTCCTCGTTACACTTCCAGTCATTCTAGAGCAGTGCTTCTCAACCTCCCTCAACCCTTTAATACAATTCCTCAAGTTGGTGACCCCCAGCCATAGAATCGTTTTCGTTACTACTTCATAACTGTAATTTTGCTAGTTAAGAATCTTAATGTAAATGTTTTTGGAGACAGAGGTTTGCCAACAGGTTGAGAGCCACTCTTTAAGACCATACGTATGGCCTTTGGATTTTTTTCTAAGTACTTTTGCTTACTCTGACAGTTTCATACCAGTGCATTATTAACGTGTCCCCCTGCCATGTGCCTCTCTTATCTCCCTCTAACACCCTCTTGGCCCCTTCAACCTCCTGGCCAGCATCCTCTTGCTTCATTTCTTGGCATCTGTTCTTAATTACAGTTGCCCGTGTGAGCATGGCTGTGGGGTTCTGTACCAGCTTGTACACAGCTCACCAGTGGCTCCACCACTAGAGAAAATGCCTCCTCTTCCCAGCGCCTTCAGCTGGCAGCAGTGCCTTCATTTACTTGCTCTTCTTCAGACTTCTCTAAGTTTAGCACCCACAAATGACTGAGGTGGCCATGGCAAAGTCAGGGTTTTCCTGGTCCCCCATTCTTCCACATTGGTTGGCTCTTCCCCCATTCTCTTGTTTCCATTTGTTTGTGGGTTCTGCTGTCAGTATAAACCTGTATTCAGTATTCTGTAGATTGTAATTGATTATAGTTATTGTATTCTCAAACTTGCAGATTTTAGCAGTGGGAACTAAGTCAGGCCATCTCCTGTGTTCTCGTGACACATCCTCGTCATCTTATAAGCACTCTGTTTCCTGGCAACCAGTGTCCCATGCTCACCCTGCACCTCTCCTGCTCCACCGTAGACACAGTTTTTTCAAAGAGCTCGGGTTCCTATTGAGTGCATGGTTTGCAATATAAGGAGTTTGTGTCTGTCTGTCTGTTTGTCTGTCTGTGTCTGTGTTTGTCTGTGTTTGTGTGTGCCTCTGTGTCTGTCTGTGTGTATGTCTGTGTTTATGTGTATATATGGGTGTGTATATATGTGTGTGTATATCTGTTTATGTTTGCCTCTATTATGTCTGTATGTCTGTATCTATGTGTCTGTCTATATATGTACTATGTGTGTGTATCTGCATCTGTGTGTCTGTGTGTTCTTTTGTTAGCGTGTATATAGTTATATGTCTTCTGATAGCTCCAATTCTGAACCAGCCTACAAGGTGTTCTTCTTACCTCTTCCTGATTCTCACCATTTCATTTCTGCCTTTTCTTCCATAGTTAAACTCTGTAGCTTTCTACGTTTTTATTACATTAAGTTATTTGTAAGTGTGTACAGACATGCTAACCACAGTGCACATGTGGAGTTTAGAAGATAGTATGCAGGAGTCTCTTCTCTCCTTCTACCACACAGGTCTCAGGGATCAAACTCAGCTCATCAGGCTTAATAGCAAGTGCCCACTGAGCCATCTCACTGACTCAGAACTGAACTCCTAACACTCACACGCGATTATTCTTTCCTGCTGTGCACATAAAGTCAGCTCCCTCCGATTCTGTTCACATCTCTGCTCTAAGGAACAGAATCTTCTGAAGGAAACATATTCCTTAGCTTGTTTGAATGTATGGGGTCTAAAGGTCAAAGCTCGGCAAGGCCAGGCAAAGGTCTCACTTTCCACTACTTCCCTCTGCCCTATCCCCCTACACACATCCTGAAAATTAACTCATTTCACCGTTTTCTCTTCTTTCTTTATCTTTCTTTTCTTAAAAGCTATAAATAAGTTACCAGTCAGCAGGGGGTTCTTTTGCTCTGTTCTGGTAGACATCACAGATAGGCAACTTGGATCTCCCTTGGTGTGAGCCACTTTCCAGTTTTGAGTAGCAACAGACCAGCAACTAGCAGCTCATGCTAGGAGCTCATGCGAGGCAGCCACTCCTGCTGCTCAACTTCCAGCCGCTACCTTGAGCGTTCCCAGCTGCTGTGACCAGTTGTTTCTGACAGTTCTTCTGCCTTTGTAGTGCTCACCGTCCTTAGCTTCTTGCCATCTTGGCACTTGCCTCAGCCTGTTTCAAGTCTTTTCAGTCTCTGCTTCCTATCTGTTCTCTGGGATGACAGGCCCCGTGAGTCACAAGCTTAGTCTTGTCCACCCATGATAAAGGACCACAGAAAGCAATGAAACCCCCAAAAGCAATTCTCAAGATCTAGACTGAAACACAAGGCCAGTGTGGGGTGGCAAGGCAGTGTAGAAGAAGGAGGTCTCCTTAACTGACCCCGGGTGATTGAGAGGAGGGCTGTTTATATATCCAGTCACACATGTACACAGCCCTCTGTTTGCTAACCACAACATTTCTGCACTGTCATACCAGTCTCCTCAGGCATCCTCTATGAGCAGTCATGGGTGTGGGCATCTGGAATGGCTATCACAGTAGAAGTCATATCTTCTAGGATCATAGGTGTGTGGAGTGACAATGGAAACAGCTTCCTGACTTTGCCCCTAGAAGGAAACTGTGGCTTCTGCAGAGGCCAGAGCAGCTGGGCCTGGGTTATATTCTCCTCCGTTGGCCGTGGGTGTACTGAACCTCCCCGAGTAGTCATGGTCCATTCTCTTCTTTCATTAATAATTTTATACATATGTGTAATATACTTTGATGATATCTCTGCATTACACCTTCTTGTCTCCCTCCTACTCTACTCTTTCTTTGTGATGAGTCTCCTTTATACTTTGTGGTTTTGATCGACTACATTTAATTAATGCTGCTTACATGAGCACAGGTGATGCTATTGACTTGAGCAAAGACAACTTGCCAGTGGCTTCACCACTGAGGACTACAATCCCCTCTCCCCCTGCAGTCTTTTCTCTGCTCCTCAGAGAAGGATAAGATCATCTGAACCCCTCCCTCATCCCTGATGGAAGGGTGATGGGTCTCATCTTGAACAGGTCTTGTGCAGGTAGCCACTGTTGTTTATGTTCATGGATATCTGAACCAGATCATGGTCTCCCCACCCTCTGGTTCTCACAGTCTTTCCACCTGGCTTTTCTACGGTGTTTGGAGCATTGGGTGCAGTGATATAGATATGCCATTTAGGGCTGGCCACTCAAAGGTTACTTGTTCTCAGAAACAAGTTAGGGGTCTCTGCAGTAACTGTTGCCCATTAACCAGAGGCTTCCCTGGCCAAGGCTGACAGCAACACTGCTCTACAGGTGTCAACATAATCATTTAGAGGGAATCTTGACACCCCGATCATTGAGCAAAACAACAGAAATGTGCGCATGCGCGCGCACACACACACACACACACACACACACACACACACCACCCAGGAACCACAGCTACTGAAATGAGGGCCACTCTCTTGATCCAGGAAAAGGGGCTAGTTAATTGACAGCTTCAGTGGGGATTCTGAATTAGAATAAAAAGAGATTTGTTATCAAATATAAAGTGATTATAAAGATATAGAAATTAAACTGTATGACTGGCGGGTTGGAGAACTTTGATATATGTCCTTAAAATAGAAATATATACATGAATCTTTAGATACTTGTTTTGTGAATGTTAATACAAGAGAAAGACAGCATTTAAATCAACTACAAATGACATATTACTTAGGAAGTATACTAGACACTACATTGACTTTAAAAATAGAATTGATCCCTGTGTTACATAATCCACCAAAGAGAATTCAGCTACATAAATATAGTAAATGAGACCATCGGCATCCTGGACTACAGTGTTGGTAATTATACCAGCAACTCCCAACTTCTGAGTGCGATTGAAATTTTGAACTGGGTAATCTTTTCTGGGGTCAGGACAACGGGCTGCCCTGTTTAGTGTTCATACTTAGCAGCACCCTGGACTGTGCCCAGAGAGATAAAAAGCAGCTAGCTCCCTCATCGTAGCAACCAAAATGTCTCCAGAAATTGCCACACATCTCCTAGGAAGGTTGTAAAATCTCCCTGGTTTAAAGCCAACCATCTTCTCAGCTAGGAGCATAGAAGAATAAGTCACAAAAGATAATTCTGGAAATACTGTCTGTATTTTTTATTAAGAAAATTATTTAGAGAAGCTGCAAAATTAAAGCCAAATACTAAGTTCAAAACTATATAGCATGAAAGCCATTCACTTTACATTAAAAACGAAGAGCTAAGAGGAGCCCAGATATCTAAGCTTACTAATAGCTAAAGCTCTTGACACAGAACATGAGCAGGTAGACTGAGGATGCAGGCCTTCCCTTCAGCTCAGGGATGTGTAGGTAGCATGAGTGGAAAGCAAAGGCCCTGTCTCAGGTGCACATAGCCGAGTCCCTCACTTCTGTTTCTGTTGCTTCTTCCTACAGAAATCTCTGAACTGTCAAAACTGTCATTGCAGTTCTATTTATAATTGATAAATGTCCGGAAAACTCATTTTTCTAACAATGTAAAGCCAGTCTTTGTGTAATAAACACGTCAGACGATGTTGTTATTGGGGACATATATACACAGGAAAATGGAGAGATTATGGTTGAAAACTCAGTAAGAATATGGATTTGCATATCTATCTCTGAGATAACTGATACATACTGCTTTTTTTCTTTCCTATTTATATAAGATTTTTGACAGGTTATATGCAATAGGAAAGTAGGTTTGTGTTATTTTTATGTATTTCTTCCAATGAAAATGAATACTTGGTGTGATGATTTTTAAGTAGAGAAATAAAGCATTTTGGGGACTTGGTGGTTAGCTTAGTGATAAACCACTTGTCTAGCTTGCTCAGAGCCCAGGTTCAATATCTAGCAACACACAGAAATATTTTTAATCCTTTGTCTTAGTTCCAAATTTTAAAAATTTATTAATTAAAAAAATTTAAAGGCAAAGCTTTAGTAAAATTTTCAATAGCAAAAAGAAATTTTTTTTCTTCATGTTTATGGAAGTGTTATTTATAATTACAAAAAGATAATGTTAATATTCCAGAATAATTATCTCCCAGCACTTGGGAGGCAGAGGCAGGCGGATTTCTGAGTTCGAGGCCAGCCTGGTCTACAAAGTGAGTTCCAGGACAGCCAGGGCTATACAGAGAAACACTGTCTCGAAAAACCAAAAAAAAAAAAAAAAAAAACCAGAATAATTATCCATCAAGTAGACCTCTTTATATTTATAGGAGGTAAAGGTGTTTTAATAACTCAGTGTAAAACTAGGGGTGGTGGCACACACCTTTAACCCTGGCATTTGGGAGATGCAGGCAGGAGGCGGATTCAGCTGCCTGGTGAGTTTGAGGCCAGCCCTAGCTATATGAGGCCGTATCTCAAGAAGACCAAGATAAAAATAATAATAATAAATTAAATTAAAGTCTAAATTAATATTGCCTTATATAAAAAGGTTTTTTTCCCCTCAGCTGAGGAGCTATTGGTAGTTAATGGCTGCTAGAGGAGGGGAGTCATCTTTCTTTAGAGGTATGACAACTGGTAGGTAAGTCCTCCATGATCCAGTAAATAACCCCATACCTATTGCCCATGCAGGCAAGCCAATTAATTAACTCAGTGAGTTATTTAAAAAAAAAAAAATACATTAAAAAGGTAAGAAAGCAGAGCATACTGGGAAATAAAGGTACAGAGTGAGAGAGCCTGAGAGGAAAATGGAGGCCATTCTAATAAAAATGCCTTATAGACATTTATGAAACTGTCAAAGAGTAAAGCAAGAAATCTTTCAGCAGCCTTCACCCAAGTTCCTCTCTAATGTTAAATACATATAGCAAACAGAAGAATGCAGCCGTTGTTAGCCACACACATAAAAATGAATGGTTGCGGGAGGCACAGCACTGGCGTGTGTGTTTGCTTCACTAATGTGGAATTCGGTTTATCGTGTCGTAGGTTGCGTCGGGTGAATGCAATGAAGACACTGAAGTTTACAACATCACCCTGTGCACCGGGGATGAACTCACCCTAATGGGGCAGGCAGAAATCCTTTATGCAAAGACCTTCAAGGAGAAGTCTCGTCTCAACACCATCTTCAAAAAGATTGGGAAGCTCAATTCCATCAGCAAGCTGGGGAAAGGCAAAATGCCCTGCCTCATTTGTATGAATCACCGGACCAATGAAAGCATCAGCCTTCCATTCCAGTGCAAGGGCAGATTTAGCACCCGAAGTCCCCTGGAACTTCAGATGCAGGAAGGCGAACACACCATCCGAAATATCGTGGAGAAAACTCGACTCCCGGTGAATGTGACAGTGCCCAGTCCCCCACCCAGAAATCCCTATGACCTCCACTTCATTAGAGAGGGGCACCGCTACAAGTTTGTGAACATCCAGACCAAGACAGTGGTGGTTTGTTGTGTGCTGCGCAACAACAAGATCCTCCCCATGCACTTCCCTCTGCACTTGACTGTCCCCAAGTTCAGCCTCCCGGAACACCAGGTGAAGGGAGACATGTGGCCAGAAACACTAGTCCATCACTGGCTTGGTATCTGCCAAGAGCAGTTTGACATCGATGAGTATTCACGGGCTGTGCGCGATGTGAAAACGGACTGGAATGAAGACTGCAAGAGCCCCAAAAAGGGCCGCTGCTCTGGCCACAACCATTTACCCAATTCCCTCAGCTATGCCCGCGATGAGCTCACCCAGTCCTTCCACCGACTCTCAGTCTGTGTGTATGGCAACAATCTCCATGGCAATAGTGAGGTGAATCTCCATGGCTGCAGGGACCTTGGGGGAGAGTGGGCCCCTTTTCCTCATGATACCCTTCCCTATCAAGACTCTGGTGACAGTGGGAGCGACTACCTTTTCCCGGAAGCTAATGAGGAGTCAGCGGGCATCCCGGGGAAAACAGAAGTTCCCTATGAAGAGCTGTGGCTGGAGGAAGGCAAGCCCAGCCGCCAGCCTCTCACTCGCTCACTCAGTGAGAAGAGCAGGTGCGACACCTTGAGAGGCTCCACGAGGTCCACGTGTGCACCCTCTTCTCCTCCTACCCCTGCGACCTTGGGAGCCACAATTAAGTCTTCAGAAATCGCCCTACCTCCACCTCCAGTGCCTCCCAAATCTGAAGCTGTAAGTCGCGTACTTTTGTGTGTGAATGGTCTTTCATTTATTTTCTTAAAAAACAAAAACACTTCCCAGTTAAAGACCATCAGAATGAATAGATGTATTTAATTCGGAATGAAGTATGGACGCTAGCCCAGTTATTTCACTTAGGCAAGTGAGAGATGTACTACACTGGGTGAGAAAATCTGAGAGTGTCTAACGGGATATTTAAACTTGATTTGCTGTTGCCTAGAAAACAAATTACAGGGAAAAGACAGCAGATGCTAGATGGCCAGGAAAGAGGCAGACCTGACAAAGACCTGAGTGACAGTGTCTAAACTGTAACCCCTGTCAGTGGTAGGTGGCCAGAAGGAATGAGCTTCAGAATATGGCCTGTAGGTAGACCAGCAATATTCACTGGCGAAGTAGAAGTGGAGAGAGGAGGAAAGAGGAAGCAAGAGAAACTGGATGGTTCACCTGTAAGTCAAAGTGGAGACTGGTGCTGTATCTGAAGGAATGAATCCTCTGTGACAGGGAGCAGGATCAACAAGAGGCCTCAGTATCTCCAGTAACTCACCTATATCCTTCCAGTCACATTAAGACCAGAATAAGGGGATGGTCTTACGTACACACATACTGCACAACCAGGTGCTGTATGCTGCTGGGTTGACCTTTGCATCCCTTTTTGTCTGGAGGGACAAAAGCCACAGAGGCACCAATAATGACTCCATGGATTTGACAATGTCTTTACAGGGGGGTTGGGGGGAGCGTTTGTTTGTTTTATTTTATCTCTAGCAGAATTTGTTTTTTACAAGAGAGAAGACATAGAGGTTAAGAAGCTCTCTCTGCTTTTGCAGGGGACCCAAGTTCAGTTCCCAGCACCAGTGTCAGACAGCTCACAAGTGCCTATAACTCCTGCTCCAGGGAATCCAATACACACACACACACACACACATACAAAATAATCTTTCTAAAAAATAAATATTTGTAAAACCAGAGAAGTTAAATGAAAAGGCTGTCTTCCTTGCTCCCCCCCCCCCCCACACACACACACACTCTTTCCCTGTTAGCTGGGCTTTGGACACCTCACTGAGACCCTAGAACTCTAGAAAATCCACTTGCAAACTCATGAAGTTGTAGGATAGCTGCTAGAAATACAAACATCAGAAAGACCAGGACTGTGGAACTGGTGCTATTCCGTTTCCGATCGAAAGCAACATGAAAAGAGATGGCCAAGTTAAAGATGAGGAACAGAACAAGAGACAGATAACATGTGTGGCAATTTAGAACACACAGAGAGACTTCTGGTGGAAGGTGCATGAGAGACTGAGAGACTTAATGAATAATGGCATTTAAATGATGTCAGAGAATGTGCATGAATTAGAAGGGGGAGGGGGTTGATCCCAGAGAATGCAAGGTCAAGATGTGGTCCTGGGATGGCCTAGGCACACAGGTTTTGTGGGGTTGCTGGGAGAGGTTGGGGAGGGTGCATTATGGACAATCCAAAAGGCTAGAGCCAGGAAGTGGGCAGGCTGAGAATTAACAGCGGATCACTCCAAACATGTGATTGGCTATTCGCAAAGGGTTCTTGATGCTACAAATGTTTCCCAAGGTAGGACCCTCCCACCCCACCCCTCATTTGGCTTCCCAAGTGTTTCAGGACTGAACTGTGCTTTGCTTCCTACGGAACTTTCCAAAGACTTAAGGTACGTGTGCAGAGAAATACGTCTACTCAGTAAGAGATCCTAGACTTTGCAGAATTCTGGATGAGCTGAGATCCTCAGACCTTATATTCAGGTCAGAGGGTCCCTAGGGGTTTCCAAAACATAAATAACAAGTACAGAGCACCCTTCCTGGCAAGCACTAGACAGGACACCTTTAGTGGTGTCAGAACTCAGCAGTGTGTTTGATGTGACATCACGATCGACCTTGATCTTTATCAGGAACACGACCTGAGTCTTTCCTGTTGAACTTTGATCTGCCTAGCTTGCAGTGGCTCTCGTGTTTGTTGACTGACTGATGTGCTTGTCAAGGTGATCATACTTAGGGTCACTTATGCAACCAAATCTAGAGGTTGGAAACGTTGCTTAGTTTTTATTATTGTTGATGTTTTGTGTCTGGTAAGAGATGAATAGGAATGCCCATATTAGATGTCCCCTCATGAGTATGACTGGAGCCTTGCCTACTAAGGAAGATTAAGAGGTGGAGTTTTTTCGGGGGGAGGTATTATTTTTGTGTTGTTTTGTTTCATGTTTCAATGTGTTGCCCCAAATCATGTAGATTTTGTTATCACCTAGTTATCTCAAATTTCTTCATACCTGATCTATGCATACTTTTCACAAATATTCATGAAGAGGAACCTTGGAAGCCGTTGTCATATCCATGAGGTTCAGTGGGATCCTGGGGTCTTTTTGACAAGAATGTGTTTGTAAGATTGCATTGCTGAGGCTGGTTTTTCTCAGAGTTCCTTGCAATGTGACTGACCTGAGGTCACTCAGAATTTGTAAACAGGGTAGGGTAACAATATATTTTCATTGATGGACACATTTTTTTAAAGGTTTACTTATTTATTTTATGTGTGTGAGTAACACTGTCGCTGTCTTCATACACACCAGAAGAGGGCATCAGATCCCATTACAGATGTTTGTGAGCCACCATGTGGTTGCTGGGAATTGAACTCAGGACCTCTAGAAGAGTACTCAGTGCTCCTAACCGCTGAGCCATCTCTCCAGCCCAATATACACAATTTTTGTTTCATCAATCTGTGTTAAATCATTTGCATAAGACTTTGCAGCATTTTTATGACATAAACATTTTAACAAAATGGTACTTGCAATAATTTTAAAAGAAAATGACTATGCTGTCATCCTATCTTGACCTTGGTTCTAAAAGAAAAATATCAGACTTAAACTGAAACCAAAAGCAAAATGTCATAAAGACCTAGACCTTCATAATGGTGATTTCTCACGACACAGGAGACTCTTCTCAGCATGCCCAGTGTTTATAAAACACTATAAACATAAAGGATGCGTTATAAACACCTGAAAATCATTTACTTTTACAGGAAAAGCAGGATATTTTAAATGAAGCCATTTTTATTGGTTCTATGACCATGAAATGAATTTTCCATTTTTAGTGTGGGATGGGGGGGTGGGGAGACCAGAGAATGTCATGACTGATAGATAGATGTGGCTTCAGCTTGTGATTTTCAAACAGGAGCTTTTACAGGCCATAAATGCAAGTGCTTCCTTAGAATTAACCACGGCCCTGCCTTGGGTAGGTAGGAGTTCTGGGAGAGTGACAGCCTTGTGTCCAGCAATCATCCTACCCAGTCACTAACTGTGGTGAAGAGAGAGAGAGACAGGAAGGACCCACCCCCAGTTATGAATGCCTTCCAACTAAGCCCCACCTCCAAAAGGCTCCATCACATTCCACAACAGCTCCACCAGCTGGGGACCAAATGTTCAAACACATGTTCCTCTGGAAGATGTGTCTCATTCAAACCATGACCAAAACCAGCAGAACACTTATCTGGAAAGTTGACTGTCCCTACCAGGAACTTCTAAGACAGCAAAACAGTCAAAGAAAGAGTATGTGCCACAAAAAGGAAGCAAGTTGGCTTGTGAGTGTAGCTATGGTGAGGTCTTGTGATATAGTGCTGCACTGTGGTGCCTGTCTGTTCATCTGTTCCGACTTCTACCCATAGCTGCTGAGGGGTGACATTGTTGGGCTGAGGAATCTGATGGTCTTTGTTTCTTTGAGTGAGTGCAAGAACAGTTCTTTCTCCTTCAGTAGTCATGGACACTTAGAATTATAACACAATTGCCTATGATAGCTTCTCGGGGTGTTTTGACAACTTGCTATGTTCACCTCTCTGGAGTAGGAGAGCATTCCTCTTGACAGGGGTGTCTCAGGGAAAGGCAAACAGGAGATGTCTAGGGAAGAAGGGATCTTCCACTTTTATCCCTTAGAACTATTGCATCTCAGCCCAAGCTAAGAAATAAGCCAAGCCCACTGGCAGGGCCCTTGTCCCTTTCGAAGTTTCCCAGGAGAGCAGGCAAGATGTGGTTGTCTCCAAGCCAGACAACTTGATCTCTATAGCTGAGTCCCACCCACATGGTAGGGGGAAACAGCCAACACCTGTGAGTTGCCTGACCCCCACTCTCAAATCATGGAGAATGTACATGCAATTTTTGATAACTTTTCATAGATCCCTGTATCATGATAATTGACAGTTCCTCTTAAATCAATTATTCTTTGATCCGTTTGTTTATAATGAACACATTCTTCATTTTGGAATATTGCAGGTCTCTATTCATCTTAATTCCTGGCTGCTAGCTAATATTTCTCTTTTTTTAATAGTTTATTTTATGTGTGTTGATGTTTTGCCTTCATTCATGTCTCTATGAGGGTATCAGATAGCCCACAACGCTGCCATGTGCATGCTTGGGATTGAACTCTGGTCCCTCTGGAGGAACAGCCAGAGCTCTTAACTGCTGAGCTATTATAGCTCCAGCCCCCTAACATTTATTTCTAAAGCACTTACTCAGACACTTGACAAGTGGCAGTCTTCAAGAACTCCTGTCTTTCTGTCTCTGTCTCTGGGTCCTTCTCCTCCCTTCCCCCTCCCCACCTCAAATGGCTATCAGAAGTGCAGGGCTGTTTGCAGGAAAATTGATATAACTGGAAATTATCATATTAAGGGAACATATGTTTTCTGTCATTTGAGGTTCCCAGGTCTTATATAAACTGCAAGTGTGGTGTGTATATGTGTGTGTGTGTGTGTATGTGTGTGTGTGTGTGTGTGTGTGTGTGTGTGTGTGTGTGTGTGTGTGTGTTTGAGAGGGGATGGGGAAGAGGAGGGGAGCAGAGATGAGATGAAGAAAAGAGAAGAAGAGGAGAGGAGAGGAAGAGGAGAAGAGAAGAGAAGAGAAGAGAAGAGAAGAGAAGAGAAGAGAAGAGAAGAGAAGAGAAGAGAAGAGAAGAGAAGAGAAGAGAAGAGAAAAGAGAAGGGAGGAAAGTAAAAGTGGAACTATTTAGGGTGTCCAAGAAGACTACCAAGAGTGGGGAAAGCAGAATGAGAACGAGATAGTGCATGCTCGTGTGCAGTGTACACTTATATGACAGTGATCTTATGTAGCACAATACTGTGAGTGGTCAATATATAGTATGAATTTTTTTAGAAGAAAATAGTAAAGTCTCAAGTGGGAAAAAATACCAACAAAGTACAGGGTATTCCTGGAGGTGTGAAGCCAGATGCAGAGGTTACCCAGCATGTGCAAAGCCTCAGTTCAGTCCCCAGCACAGAAACAACCAACACCATCACCAGGTCTCAACCTTCTGAAGCCATTTGGGCAGCGGTGTCCTGTCTGGGACCAGCACCTTCTGTCTATACAGTGACCCTTGGCTGGATGTTGGCACTACACAATCTGTAATACTGGGGAAAGGAAAACCCAGAGTGAGCTCTAGACTGAAGCCACCAATTTCACCCAGTTTTACTGCAGTGTTCGTGAGTTTGTTAGGCTTTCTGACAGAATGCTCTCGCAGCTGCTTACAGGCAGGTGAGGCCTGAGCTATAGGATAAAGACTGAAGTCACTCATGAAGGTGGGCAGCCCATCATTAGTAAACCCCAAAATGAAGTGTACCACCATGAGACTCAAAGGATGCATTGAAAGCTGGGCCCCATTCCAGCTGTAGGTTAGTTTCTGAGTTCCCTCAGCCAGCTGAACATTCAGTAGGAAGATGGAATCTGTCTAGGTCCTTGGACTCATTCTCTTCCAGTGGAGCTCAGGAAAGCACCACAGGATAGTTAGGAGAGCACCGATCTCCACACTGCAGGATAGTCAGAAGAGCACTAATGTCCACACCACAGGATAGTTAGGAGAGCCCAGATCTCCACACAACTGGATAGGTCATTAGAAGTAGCCGTGCCAGAGAGCCCCACGTGGACCTGCATCCTCACTTGACTTAGCAGCTTCACACTTGGGAGAAATCTCGAGCCTTCCAGAGTCAGCTCCTGTGGGGATGATAAGTTCTCTACTGTGTTATTGTATTATACAAAGGACTTGGCACATCTTCTTAGCACTTAGGGAACATTTAAAATAAAGAGTATCAATAATTGAATATAGGATGGATTCCAGCTTATAGCCACATAGGAAGTGATGTTAACCTTTCCGACACCCTGCCGGATGCCCTTGCAGCTGCTGAGAGGCAGGGTATGAGGACCAAGCTATAGGATGAAGAGTGAAGTCACTCATTATTAGAGGGTGGAATTAATGAGACTCCATAGTGAAGCACACCACAGTGAGACTTAGAGGGTGAGTTGAAAGCTACAGCTTTCTCCCTCACCCCATCCTTCCTTGACTGATGGATGAAGAGAGGAAGTAAGCCCCCCCCCAAAAGGGTCAGGCAGTAAATGTGGACATTTGCATCTCCACAGCCAAATCCAGAGAGGCAGCTCAACATCCTGAGGCGCTGCTGTCCCTCATAAGATAACACATTTGATTTTTGAGACACAGGACAGTATTTTAACCTGCCTATAAAAGTTCCTACTTGACAGGGTATGTGTCATAATTCCCTGGGAGTGGAGTCATCATAAACAATGCAATATATTAAACCAAACAGTGAGAACCTGCACTGTCTCCTGGTACCCTGAAGATCCCAGTAGCGCATGTCATTTCAAGGGGGAGTTGCAGGTGCATGCAAAAAGGGAATCTGTGAACAAGTTCCAAGGAACTAACACTCCCATCCCCACCTGCACTCCGGCTATCTCAACGCTGAGGTGTGATCTCCCGTTCATCAAGCCAGGCTGTAGTGTTATCAGCTCTTATGAAGCACCACCGACCCCACCCCCAATAGAACTGGGATTTACTCCTAAGTACTCGGGTTAAGAAAGTGTTATAAAAATGTTGGCCTAGTCAGCCATCACTGGGAAGAGAGGCCCCTTGGTACTGCAAACTTTATATGCCCCAGTACAGGGGAACTCCAGGGCCAAGAAGCGGGAGTGGGTGGGTAGGGGAGCAGGGTGGGGGGAGGGTATAGGGAATTTTCGGGATAGCATTTGAAATGTATATAAAGAAAATATCTAGTTAAAAAAAAAAGAAGCTTATATACCATGATATTTTAAAGTTTTATTGTGGTATATGAGCTTGCTGAATGTATCATGACATTAAACTAAATGCCATATGATTTAAAAAAAAAAATGTTGGTTTGTAAACTAAAGGAAGTGATCATGAAAACTGATCCAAGCTCAACTTTTTTTTATTTTCTCTTTGTCCTTTTTCCCTTTCTCAAATATTGGGGCCAGTGCTGTGGCTAACAGTGTTTCACATGTCATGCTGACAGCCTGCATTCTATTCTCAGAGCTCATGGTAGAAAGACAGAACTGACGCTCTCATGAAGTGTCCCACGACTTCCACATGTGCTCCATGCTGTGCATGCACCCACACTCACACACACCACACACACAAATGATACTACATTTTTTAATTTTTAAAAAGAATGTTAACGTTAGATAAGCCATTAAATGACAGGTTTTCTTAAAGACACCAGATGTATTAATATTCAAGCTGAAATATTGAAAACCATTCAAATGAAGCTGGGGCCTAGGGATTTGAACAGCTCGGTAGAGATGCTTGCCTAGTGTGCATGAGGCCCTGGTTTTCAGTATCCAGCCAGGAAAAAGATACTGCATGGAAGAAATAATGTGCATCAAGCTAAGTGCTCCACAATAGCCTCCATTCAAGATTCCACTAATTAATGAGGTCTCCTAGAACAGTTGGCATTTAATTACAACTTTTGAGGAATACTTTGTAAGCAAGCCCTACCTGGGCTTTCACTCATTAATTGAAATGATGAGTAAATTAGTATGTTGTGGTAATTCTGAAGCTAATTGCCTTCTATCTCAGGTTGGTCGTTTTTACATGAAATTTTCTAAGCCAAGACATTTTTTTTCTCCTATGTCCATCGGAACTTTCAGTGACTGGCATGCTAATAAAGATAATTATAATATCCTAGTGGAGTGAGTCTTGTCTCAGACATGCACTCTGCTACGTGTGTAAAGTCACACTGCCAAGAAGGTTATATGTTATGTAATGATGTATATCATATACTGTACTCCTTTCTCAGAAAAATCTTTATTCGAGGCCCCAGTGGCACCCAGGTCTTAAACAACGGCTGCTTTTCAGAACCACTTGCCCTTCTTGCCTCCAGCTGAGCGACTTAGCTCCCTCTCTTATTCGCCCTTGCCTGGGGCTTGACTATCGGAGACCTTCTCCCAGTCGGGTCTGTCTTAGAACCTTATTATCAATATACAATGAGACAAAGGAAATAATAAAGCAGCACATTTAAGAATGGGATTTAGACTCTAAGTTGGCCTTCGGTAGCTAATCCAGTAGAGATTCATTCATTACATTTCGATACGATAAAACTTGCATTTCTGTCTGACTGAAAATACCCACTATGGCTATGTGGCAGGGTTATGAACTCTTTGTATAAAAGGCTCTTTATAAATAAGATTTCTTAAGGCTGTAATGATTTTGTTATCTGGGAGGGGAGTGTGGGAAGAAATGTAAAATGCAGGCAGAGAGCGTGCAGGGGAGGCAAGGTTACAAAGTTCAAGGCAGCGGAGTTACAAAACTCCTTTCTTTAGATTGCAACGCTGCCCTGAGGTTGGCTCTGTTAGAGAAGAACACTCATACTGAAGGTGAGCCCAATTTCAGATCAAGCTCACCGCCGGCATATTTATTTTCTGACTCGTCAAAATAGAAGCAAAAGACTCAAACCCAGGAGAATCAAAAGTCTCTTTAGTGAGAGTTCCCAGTTCCAGGCAGTATAATCTTTTCCACAGGCTATGACCCCATCACCACCACCACAGAGTGCATAGATTTAGAGTGTAAAGTCTCAGGAGGTGTGGCCATCGGCAGCTATCTCCACCTTCACTCTCTTCTAGGGGCTGAGCAGCCACTGCTGTGAAATCACGTGTTTCTCAGTAGGAGATCTAAAGGATGCTAAGCAAAAAATACCACATGGTGACATGACTGGTTTTCTTAAGCTCTCTCACTGGACAGCTAGTGGAGATGTATTATTTCCACCCTAGAATAAGAGTAGGGAGTTAGAGTCAAGAAACAGAGGCTTCCTAAAAAATGTCACCTAACCAAAGTCTCACACACCCTCACAAACACTTGGGGTGACTTTTACTTTTTGCAGTTTTTTTTTCTGGTTTTTCAAGACAGTTTCTCTATATTGCCCTGGCTGTCCTGGAACTCACTCTGTAGACCAGGCTGGTCTCAAACTCACAGAGATCGGAAGCAGTCCTATCCCACAATGCATTTGACTTCAGCCCAGTGATTGAAGTTGTATTTGACCATGCTTACTTAAAACATGAAGCCCTGCACTCTGTTAGATACATTTTACCCTCATGCCAGCTGATTGAGGGTAAGTTAGTGTACACTGTTTTTCTGTGTGATGTGGCCAGCAGGGGCCGGTGGAGGCATGGCAAAGGCAGACAGCAGGGGGCATATGTGTTCATTCTCCCTTCTGTCCTCAGTCCTCATCAGTGAGAGTTCAGCATATCATCCCTGGGACTGGGGGCGGGGGGTGGGGGGTGACATGCCTGGGCACAATTCCCAAGTTTCTCTCCATTCAAAAAGAAAGGCCATTCCATTCCGAGACCCTTTCTAACAAGTACCCCTTCTTTCCTGGCCATTAGCAGAAGTGAGTGATATATCATGTTGACTCCATCTTCACCTCTCCTTCTGGCTTCCTTCCCTTCCACTCAATGGAATCTGCCTTCTGTGCCTTTCGACCCTCACTCACTAGGCTTGCCAGGGACCTGCTGACTACCTGTATGGTATCCTTTCTCCCTCCTTCTTATGACTTTCTGATACTGTTATCTGCTCACAGCGGTACTGCTGTGTCTTCCTCTGCATCATCGCTCCCTTGGCTCCCCCCGCCCCTGTTACATTGTTCCATGATTCTGCTCTATGGACTGTATGATGCACTCATACTTGTTTTCTCCGCTTCAGTCTTCCTTTGGGGGCCCAGCCTTCTTCAGATTCCATCAACAAATACAAAGTCTAATCCAAGCTGTGTTTTCAGTCTTGAGCGCCATAGTTTCTCCTGGACCTCTTCTTTGAATTTCTGTTTCTGTCTCTAACAAACGGAATTAATGTCTGTCTCATCATCTACCCTCCCAGACCACAGCATCACTGTGGTTGTTAGATGTTAGATGTACCAGGTATCTGACGTCATGCCATCTAAGCCTTTATTACACTCTTAATCCTGCTTCCCCAAGACCTTCTCACTAAAGTGTCCTATGAATTTATTTTCCTGCTATCTCAAATAAGTTCATAGTGTTCCCACAAACCTCTGCACATAATTCTATTACTACACTTTCTGATTTTTATTTTAATTGTATTTGTTTCCCTTCCTCATAAGCAACTCTGGAGGTTATGTATTTTTGTAATCTCAGACCAACCTCAATCATAGATACTTCACATGCATTTGAACTTCTAAGTAGCTAAGTGAAGCTAACAGAGTCATTAGACTCTTAGGAACAGTAAGAGTAGACAGTGGCTATGTCCCGCCTGTTAACACCCATTCCAGTTGTCTTCAGATCCTCACTGTTCGACGTTGTCCGTGGGTTAGATCTCAGGAGCTTGTTATTCCTCCTACACCACCTAGGCTCTGAGAGAACAGTTCGCTCTCTCTACTTTTCTTAAGTTAACTTTATATGTGACCCTGGTGTCATCTATGCAAATGTCAAGAACTAATGACACCACACTATTCATGACAGATATTTGGCAAGATTTAAAATGCTGAGATGTCAGAGAGGGAAAGGAAGGTGGCCAGGCTCTGGGCACAGTCAGGAACCAGCTTCCACACTGTAGCCTAGATCAGTATGGTGTCTCCTGGCTTTTTCTTAAACAGTAGGAGGCCGGTGCTGGGAGCCTTTCTGAACACTTCGCCTACAGACAAAGGTCACCCATCATCTGATGGATGGTTACGTTCACCTTAAAACTGAATGCTGACCCTCAGGTAGCCAAGGTTAATGAAAACACAGACACCCTGTTGCCAGTTGAAACTCAGCTTTGAATACTGAGTATCAGGCAGACCACACTCATCTACCAGGCACAGGGTAGTGTTTTACATGCTTGTTTGAGAAGCACTGTTGGGAGGTGGGAACACTGGCAACTGAAGAATGCAGTCATTAGATTTTCACCACATGACTATGCCAAAGTATAGTGAAGATGTATGCCAAGTGCAGCAGAAGCCTACACCCAGCCCACATAGCTCAACATATGAATGTCGTTAGAATAAACAAGATGTGTATGGTTTACATTTAAAGGTAGAAATGCATCTTTGTTGCTTTGTTTGTTTGTTTGTTTGTTTGTTTAACCTTTAAAAAATCAGCCTGTTAATCAGTTAAGTTTCACCTGAAGCTCTGTGTAACATATTCCTGCCAGAGGAGACAGATGCCTAAACTCTGTATGACTAGAGAGTTACAACAGTGACATCGGTCCATTCCATCTTGACTCCTGGACTAATTAAATATACATGGAGGGTAAATAACTGCAATAGCATGCTAGCCTAGTTCAGAAGCCAGGATAGACTCTATCCTGGTGGCAAGACAGACATGCTATCTTTTAGGCAGTAGGAATGGTCAATTAAATGTGATGAGCTGGGAGAGACTAAAACAGAGGCGAGGCAGGGAAGCACAAGGTGCTTCAAGCAATGGTGGCTCTCCCAAGCAGATCCACTGTTACAAAGAAAAGAGAGGAAGCAGTACATGGGGAGGGGTGCAGGAGGAGGAAGAGGAGTCTGAGAAAAAGCCAGAAAGATAGGTCAGAGCTAGTGTGCAGAGGCCTCAGTGAAGACCAGACAGGGCTGGCCCTCTTCCACTGGGCAAGACCATGTGGAAGCCACCTGAGGGTATGTGCTGGGCGTGTAGCACCTAAAGTGAAATTGCATATGAGAGGAAGCAGGAAACAGGCTACTTGACCCATCCCTTTTATTGCCAGATAAAATTCATTTCTAGCACAGCTACCATCTTCTTACATATAAATGTCTCATGTTGAATCAAATCAAGAAGCAAAGAAGAATAGGATCATAGCTGCCATGAGAGACCCTAAGAGGCGATAAGAGAAGCACACAGCACAGCCGCCCTTCACTATTTATAACTTCCAAGAACCGACCAGAATGTGTGCATCCCACCTCAGCGTGCAATCCTTCCCACAATATGCTGTGATCAGAGATGCCACATCTGCAACCCAAGTGGAAAGTGCCCAGCCTCAGAGCTGTGGGTCTGTGGCTAGCCAGCTACCTCACCCACTGAGGACTGCCCTTCCTGCCCTCCTGGGACAACAAGCTCTTCATTCTGTGCCTCTGCAGAAAGATTCTTAGAATCCATCCCAGTGCAGGATAAGTTGCAGCTTTTAATCCTACCACTTTCCCAAGGGACATTTTAAAGGAGCTTGACCTTTCCGTGCTGAACTGACTTAGACCCAGACCCCGCCCAGGAGTCCCACGCAAGATCCCAACACTGCCCATGTCTCAGGTTTCATTTTGAAGTTTAGCTTTAAACCCTTCATTAACCACAGTTTCCTTCACACCAGGCCCTGACACCTACAAATGCTTCTTTTCACTGTCTGCCTCCACCCAGCCCTGGCAAGCCCTTCTGGACTGCCCAGCTATGAAGGTGCTGTCCGAACAGCCCCAGGTGCCTTTGGCCATAAGAACAGGAAACGGGGATACCCTCGAGCCACATTCAGCTACGCATGGCCGCTTTTTTTGAGTTCCAATATTAAGGTCAGCCAGTTAATTTTAATTGAGATATACATCATAGTGGGCGTCTCAGCACATTGCCGTTGACGTGTGAGGTAAGCTATTCCTAATGATGTATCACACCTAATGGCTGACTCTGACATGGAGAGCACTCTGAATTGAACTCATCACTAATCGTTTCTCTTCACATTCCACTTCATTCTGATATTGAGAACTCATTTATTTTAAAAATTAAAACATTAACCAGTTCCTCTTTTAAAAAAAAAGAAGACCCCAGTGGTATATCAGCTGAACAGTCCTCCCAGTTTTCCACACTCCGTTATTTATGAATTTACTCTCTGTAGATGTTCACCAATGCCACCTGTTTTATTGGAGGGATTGAGTGAGACAGGGCTTCACTATGTGACACTAGTTGTCCTGGCAATCGCTTTGTAACCAAAGTTGTGGAGATCCAACTGCCTTTGCCTCCAAATGCTAGAATCAAAATGTATACCACCACACCTGGCCCACCTTTTAATTTTTTTAATTAATTTTCATTAAAGTATAATCATGAGGCTGAAGAGAAATAGTCAAGGTTGAGAGCACTTGCTGCTCTTGCAGAAGACCCAGGTTCAATACCCAGCAGCCACATGGTGCTTCATAACCATCCATAACCCCAGTTCTAGGTGATGCAATGCCCTATTCGTACTTTCTTGGATGCCAAGCATGTATGTGTATACATACACTCACATATAAAATAAAAATGAAATCTAATAAAAAGTAAAAAATATAATTGTTTCCCTTCATTCCTTTTTCTTCCCCCAACCTTCCCATTCCCCCTCAAAATCATGGCCTCTGTCTATAATTGTTATTTTTACACACACATATATGTTGTGTGTAGGTATATATGTATGTGTATATATATATCCATATATGTATATATATGTATATATACATAAGTACAACCTGCTGATTCCTTTTTGTGTTGCGTACATGTACGTGACTTCTGAGCTGACCACCTGATATTGGATAATCAATTAGGGGACTCCTCCCTGGGGAAAGAGAACTCCCACCCTTAGTTGCTGTAGTTCTTTGTTTAAAGGCAGGACCCATAATACTTCCCCTTCCACTTTAGCCTGTCTATTGGGTTGTCCTTGTTCAGATCTTGTTTAGACAGCCATACTGTTGAGGTAGCATAGCTACAGCTTCCCTGCCATTTCTAGGAGACAATTTCACAGCACATCTCCAGGTACTCTGGCTCTTTAATCTTTCCGCCTCCTCTTCTGACATAGTTCGTGAGCCTTCAGTGTAGGAGTCGTGCATTCCTTGGGATGCACCCCCTACATGATTATGGTTATTTTCTGCATCAGGACCAGTTGTTGTTTTCTGTGATAGTCCTGTATCTGCTGCAGAGAGGGCTCCTTTGATAAGAGCTACTTTTCTGTAGCATACCGTTTCAAAGACTCCAAAACAGAAAACTTGCTCTAGCCATTGAAGAGGAAATTTCCTGCCCAAGTATTTAGCTTTAACTTGAATGAAGAGCTCTCTTCTTCCCAACCCAGTGCCAGGGCTGAGGGTGCTCTGGGTGAGAGCAGAGACTCCTGGGCTTGTGCTGAACAAAGAATGATTTCCTTTAAATCACTCCCAGTGGGTATGGTAGGATGTACTTGTGATTCCAACATTTGGGAGGTGCAGGCAGAGAGATGGGTTCAAGGTCATCGTCCACTTCATACCATGTTCAAGGCCAGCCTGGCTATATAACAATTCTGTCTCAAAAAATTAAAAAAAAAAAATAAGATTGCTTCCATCTCACTTAAATCAATGCACCTTTCATGATAATATGGCTTCCTTTTCTGGCTGATTTTGGCAAGCGAATCAGACCTGGGATTCCAGCTAGAGGCCCAATATGCAGTCAGCAAAGGAAGTGTATGTGTCACAGGAGGCTGTTCATTCCACTTTCAGCATCTTCATCACCACAGCTGTCACTTGCTGTTCTCATGTCCCTAAAACAAGTTGTTGAAGAACAGACTGAAAGAGATGCTGGGACCTCAGCCTGAAAGCAGGTGAAACATCTCAGAGCTCAGCATATTTAACAGAGTCCTGAATTGGCCATGGTTCAGGGTGGCCTAGCACAACCAGGCATCGGGTGCCCCCTGCTGCCCAGTATGGAAAAGGGCATGCCGAATTAGCACTTCTCAAGTAAGAATGCACTGGGGGAAAAACTCCTGGGACTAGAGAGGCTGTAAGGACAGTCACTCGCTGAAGTCCCAGGCCATACTAGGTCACCTAGATCATCCCCAGTGTAAAGATGAGTGGATGTCATCTGACTGGGGTAGGCTTTTACCAGCAAAAGTTCTACTCTGGAATTGGAGTGCTTCCTCATTGCTCCCTCTGCATCTGTCTGCTCCCTGGACCTATATCATACCATTCACCTTGGAGTTTGTTAGAAATGCAGACTTGCCCAGACACCATAACTTCTGTCTGTAATCCCAGCTACTCAGAAAGGAAAGAAAAAAGAAGAAATAGTGGGAAGCTTTCCTGAGACAGACTCTTACTATGTAGCCCTGGCTAGCCTCAGACACGTCGCAATCCTTCTGCTCTAGTCTGAATGCTGGGATTATAGACATGCACCACCCTGTCTAACTTCAAGAAACAACTTTTAAAAGGGCTGGTCATTTACTCAGTCACTAGAATATTTGCCTAGCATATACAGTACCCATGAAAACATACACATAGTCCATTAACACACACACACACAGGAAAAGTCAACTCTCGGCCCGCAGCCTGGATTTCCTAAATTCAAATATGCATCTAAACAAGGTCACTGTCATATTTATAAGGCACCAGACATAGCTGTCAGTGGAACTTTAACCTGGCAGAAAGCCCACATTTTGGCCCAGAAGGCTCAGTGAGGAAAGGCCACCAAGCCTAATGACCTAAATTTAATCTCCAGGACCCACATGGTGGAAGCAGAGAACTGATTCCTATAAATTGTTCTCTGACCTCCACATAGGTACCATGGAGCAGCTCACGCATGCATATTCATGTGCGTGCATCTCTGAGTATGTGCACACACACAAAGCAACATAAAAAACTAAAGTCCATCTTTCCAAAGGTTTGGATCAGACTGTATTGCATATGGGAAATGAACAGGACTCCAGCAGAGCCATCCTCTCTCGTTGTCATGGCTGACACCGTCATTGCCTCCACATCCACGTCTGCTCCATGCATCTTGGCATCTCTCAAGCCTGTGTTTCCACAGAAGCTAACATTCACCAGTTTCCTTCCAGCTCAGTCTGTTCCCAGCAATTTGTGGCAGGCTTCCAGTTTTATCGTTTGTGTATGTGTGTGTGTGTGTGTATGTCTATGTCTGTGTGTGTGAATGTGTGTCTATGTCTGTGTATATGTATGTGTGTCCTGCTTACCTTTACTGCTTAAAGTCTCCCTGCCCCTGCACATTGGAGCTGTGCTCCCCAATCTCACCCTCAGTCCTCCACCCCATCCCTACCCCATGCCAGTCTGTTGTTAACCTGGAGTGTTCTTTTCCTACACCAGGTCAGGGAAGAATGCCGGCTCCTGAACGCCCCACCTGTGCCGCCCCGAAGTGCAAAGCCTTTGTCCACAAGTCCCTCCATCCCTCCTCGAACAGTCAAGCCAGTCCGGCCACAGACAAGATCTCCAAGCCCCACCCTGTCTTACTATTCTTCAGGACTGCATAACATGTGAGTGCCCCACCCACAGCAGAACCCCCAGCAGCCAGTCCATGGGCCTTGGGAACATCACCTAGCAGCAGGGTGGGAGAGGAAATGCTGTATGCCTTTTAAAAATAATTTCATAGGAAGGTCATAATTGGGCCTCTACTCTTTAACCTTGAGTGGAAGAACTGGTATCTTGATTTAAAAAAACAAAAACAAAAAAACAAAAAAAAGACGCCACAAGGGTCTGTAAGAGCCACAGAGGGCTCCTCCTCTTGGCCACAGTGTGTGGGCTGCTATCGCTTCTCAGGAGATGGCTTTGGCACTTTTCACCTTGACTTTGACACAATCAGTTTATCAGAACCTCAGACTTAAACTTAGCTCTCTGCTCTGACCCTGAACCGAGAGGGATCCCTTCTTAGCTGTGGCTACAAAGAAACAAAGCAGACCAGCCCCATTTCTCTCAGGAAACATTTTAGGTCTTCTGCCAAATAAAGTGCCCATTTCAACTGTCGTTTCCTGAGATATGACAACCTGCTCACCCACCTTTCAGCATATTCTGGTTTTACTGTCAATGTTAGGATGTGAAAATATGGCCCCCAGCCCTAACCTGGGTTCTTGCTGTTTAATGTCTATGTGGGCAGTTTTTGTTTTGGTTTGGTTTGGTCCTCTGGACATTAAAATTCTTAGCTATATCTATAAATCTACTGTTCAGAAGCCAGGGCAACGATGAGCACTGTATTGGAAACATTTCTTCCTATCAGACACTGGGGAGGACCCAGCGCTATGAACAGTGTTGATGTGGCTACATCCTTGTCTCTGGCATGCATGTAGGAGCAGCAGTCACCACCCTGTCCCTCACCCGTGCCCACTGCAGACATTGCTCTTACGTTGGCCCAAAGAATGGTGTGAAAATTTTTCTCAATGTAAAGGTTCAGGCACTTACTAACAGCACTTTCTTATTAGCTGTAACATATATGTTTATGTATGTACACATATTAATTTTTCTCTCAGCTGGAATGTTTTAAATTATTATATACATATACAAGTACAAAGAACTTTACTGATTCTTTTTCTTAAAAGCAGGTAATTTATTGAATTTAAGAAAAAATACACACACACCCCTACCTTTTCACCTTAGAAATAACATCTATAAATAATTACAAGGAAAAGCTTGGGCTTTGACTTTTTTTAGACAGGGTCTCACTGTGTAGACCAAGCTGGTCTGGAACTCACAGAGAATTACCTGTATTGACCTCCCATGGGCTAAGGTTACTTTATTTTTTTTTTTTTTACTAATTTCCTTTTCTGTGTTTGCTTCGTGAGCAGCATCACTCAGAGTGATACAAGTCCTCCCAACAGTGCCCCTGTGTCCTGCTACCCCTGCACCCGAGTGAAGAGTGACTCTGTGGACCCCAAGTCCCCATTTGGAAGTCCTTCTGCTGAAGCTCTGTCCTCCCGGCTCTCATGGCCCAACCATTACTCAGGAGCATCGGAGAACCAGACAAGGAGTGACTTTCTGCTCGATCCGAGCAGGAGCTACAGCTACCCCAGACAGAAGACACCTGGCACACCAAAGAGAACCTGCCCAGCGCCTTTTGATTTTGAGGGTTGTGAGCTCCTGGGCAGCCCACCCAGCACAACCTCTGCAGAGTTCAGTAGCAGCGGTGTCCCCAGTTGCCCCAAGTCGGCCAGCTACTGTCTGGAGAACTCCGAGGACAACTCCTTTGCAGCTGGCATGACCAAGCAGAGCGTCTCCTGCCCTGCCTTACCCCCAAGGGCCCCAAAGCCAGTGGAACAGAAAGCCACCCCTGAAACATCTCCTTTGCCTCTGAAAATTGATGGTGCTGAGGAGGACCCCACAGCAGGGTCACTGGACCTCTCAGAGGACCAGTATTTTGTCAGAAAGGGCATGCAGGACATCTTCTCTGTCTCTTACCCTTTCTCATCTCCACTCCACCTCCAGCTGGCCCCCAGATCCTGTGGGGATGGTTCCCCATGGCAGCCACCTGCTGACCTATCAGGACTCTCTATAGAGGAAGTGTCCAAGTCTTTGCGGTTCATTGGTTTGTCTGAAGACGTCATAGCCTTCTTTGTCACTGAAAAGATCGATGGGAATTTGCTTGTTCAATTAACAGAAGAGATCCTCTCAGAGGATTTCAAACTAAGCAAACTACAGGTAAAGAAAATATTGCAGTTTATTAATGGCTGGAGGCCCAAGATATAGCCAAATGGCCCCATCTGTCATGAGACAGAGCTAAGAAGTGTGTGCTGGAAGGGGTGGGCTAGGACACAGATTCATGTTTTTGCACTTAAAAAAAAACAAAACAAAACAAAACAAAACCTTCTCTGTAAATAGAGATAAGAGAAAGTCTTACTATGCAGATTCCGTTTCCGAATGGTGAACAGGCTATTTTGTACATCAATAAAGATGCTATACAGAACACTTAGAGGTGTGCCTTGTACGTCACTCAACATTCAACAGCTGCTAAAAGAACTAAAGTCATATCCAGAGAACTCATTTGTACCCCTAATAGGTCTTGGAGAAGGCATGGTATTTATTACAAAACAGCCAAAGCTGAAACACATAAACACTTGTGAGCAGTTCGCTTCCTGGGGAGTCAACGGTGGACAGTCCATTGTATTCTGCAGCTCGCTTTGCTTCCTGCCAGTTGTTTTCCTCCTGTGCCTGATGATGTTAGTGGTGTGAAATGACACTTTAATGTTCTATGCTTGGTGGAGATCTTTTTATCAAAAGGCATTTTCCAAAAATCATGTTTTGATAGAGGATATCTGGTGTCCTTAGGAATGACACAAATCATGGCCATTACATTTGATCTGTAACTGCTGCTAGTTTCATGGAGCAGAGGAAAAGAAAAAAAGGAAAAAAAAAAAAAAAAAGGACATGTGTGTGTATGCGCACAGATGTGTTTTAATGTAGTTTTTTAATCTGATATTTTTAGATAACATCTTTTTACTTTGTAATATCCACTGAGGTTCCCAGGCTTTGAACTGAATGGATTCGCTCAAGAACAGTTGGCATAACGACCCCAAAGAGTCTCAGAACCTGAACTTTAAAGCTCGGCCTCCTAGGCTCCAGCCCTGAAAACTCAGAAGGAATCAGGGAAGATTCTGCTGAAGAATTTAATGTGCTCTGTAAGCCCGTGGGAGGACTGACTCTTGCATATCTGTGCTGACATTTGGGGAAATGACAGCTGCTTTGGAACCTTCATCCTGTCCTCCCGTGTGCCCCAGTGAAAGGTCTGAAAAGCCTTTCTCCACAAATGTGAGGTCTGCTCAGCACACCTCTTATGTTAGGAAACCTCGTGACTCAGACAGACCACCTCTCTATTTTATATGCCATATCTCTGCACTGATTCCTAAGATACCAATAAGAGTACTTGCTAATTCCATAGTCGATCTCTTTCTCCTCTTCTAAAACACAGTAACTATCATATTCTTATTCTGAGAATTCCAGAACATGTCTAAGGATTTTTCTAAATGTGGTTAAATACCCCAAACGATACCATCACTTTTTTTCTCTTGACTGTTTGAAGGAATATAACCTCAAAGAGTTCCATTTTTTTCTGAGCAACATATCCTCCACATAGTCCCTAAGTCTGTCCCCAGATTCTCACTGGACAGACATCCTGTTAGTGAGATGCACACCTGAGCTGCTCAGGTAAGATTGTTTGACCACCAGGAGTCAGTGTATCCTGAACAGATGACCCTATTTTATCATGTCTTCCTGTTCCCCCAAAGGAAGAAACACCCACCAGTTTGGGTTTCCAGCCATGTGAAATATGTCATTATTTCTTGCCATTAGAGATCTACTTAATTCCATCTTGTGATCTAGAGTTGAGATGAATTGATACTTTGTCTAATTTCTCATCTCTGATCTCATTACTAAGAAATAGCTTTTATCCCTTCCTAACATACAATCCAAATGTAAATATTACACTGCAAGTAGCAAGAATCAAACAGGCAGCTGGAATGCTTCCGGAGTCAGTAATGAATCTGTGAAGTTTCCATACTGCTCTCTCACACCTAAGACTCATGGAGAGTTGGTTTCAGAAAGCAGCCCTCTACAAGGGGAACTAACTCCTTAGAAAGTTAACCTATCCTGAGAAAATTAACTTCCCTCGAGAATAAAGACAGCTTGCAATGGAGACACTTCAGGTCCCCACTGGAAACCCTTTCTTTATCCATCCTTCAGCACCCAGCCCTTGGCCATGATTTTCAAACTCGGAAGCAAGCCCTAAGTTTGGTTTGCATTTGCTGTGAAGGTTGCCCCATGTAAACTCCTTTGATCTTTGCAAGAACCTTACACAAAACAAGATTTTCAGTCTTCTTTTAGTTTATTTGCTTTGGTCCTGGCATACTTATGCCAAATCTGTTTTGATTGGGATCCTGGAACCTTCCTTAAAGCAAGGATTGGCCTTGGGGTCATACATTCATTGTACATTCAGTAAGCACCCTCTGTGTGCCAGACCCGAGGCTGAGGAAAGGCCTAACCCCTGCCCTCTTAGAACTCGTTGATGTTTCAAAATCACAGTTGCTGGCGGTGTATATGTGTGCGAGAGACTATGAACAGTTCCTGGAAGCTGGATGCATGGAGTCCCATATTTAAGGAGCCCACAGATGGAAGCAATGGCAGGTGCCTCTAAGACAAACAAACAATGCCCCAGACGTTGGTGAACACCCCCTGACCCTTGGACTATATTAAAGAAGAAATGCATCTGTCTTCCCCGGCTCCTATTTTCTTTCACTGACTTGGAATTTTTTAATGATAATCAGTACTGGCATTTCTAAAAGCCACAAATAAGTATAATTGCCACTTCTGAGCTGAGCACCTGTCTGAGGAGGATCCTGACTAGACAAGGAATTCATAAGCCAGAGAGAATCAGACAGGCTACACAGAGCAGAAAGCAGAAACACCCCTTGCCTTCCACACCCTACAGTGGAACCTCTCCAAAACCAGCCAAATCAAGACAATACCTCCGTTAGCGGCAGAGTCCCTCTGTCCGTGAGGGACAGTGGTACTTGTGGAGAAGTGCTATCTTTGGGGGAAATCCTTAAACTCACGGCTAAAATCATCTTCCTGCCCCTCCCCTGTCGGAAGAGACCGTGTCATCAAGAAGCTGGGCCAAGCAGCTAAAATGTAAAATACGAAGTCAATTCAGAGAGAAAACTCAAGTGTTCACCCACCGCTTCCTTCACAGAATCTTCCAGACGCCTGCAAGTTCTGTCTAAGTTGAACTGCTCAAGTTTATGAACTGTGAAATGTCCACATCTACTCTCTCTCAGCCCACATAGACCATTCAAATTTATGAAGTTGTATCAAACTGCCCATTCAGCTAAATTGCAATGTTTATTCCTGTCCTGCAGAAATGCCACAACCTTATGGGAAATGTGACAGCCCATTCCAGCTGATCAGATTCATACATAAACAGCCTCCGTTCGCACTGCAGAGCCACCTGCACAGCATCCGTCCGCATGCTCCCTTGTGAAGTTCAGGGGCTTGAAATGGATGGATGGAGAACCCATCATTTTCCTAGTGCTTTGTGTAATAAGTCAAGTCTCGTGCCTATCTTCTGTAAGTATATACCCTGAATGACAAACTGGGAAACACAAAGATTTCCAAGGAGCCCAGGAAATTTGAGTTGCAGTCTACCAGGAAAAGTTCCATCTATTGGTGGACACACGAGGCTTTGAGAAACATGCCCATTGTGTGAATTCCCAATGCTCTTCTCGAAACCTGAAAGCTGCTAAGGCAAAAGAATCAAAGTCCCAGAGGACAAATCGTGGAACCAGAACTTTCCTTATCCTGTAGGTTTGTAATGTAGGACTCTGTGGCTGTACACGTCGGGTCACATTTCTAGGTTTTCAGGAAGTCTTGTTTTATACTTTGACTCATTGTGATAGCCAGAAACACGTGAGCATGAGTGTGCTTTAAGCAGCCAGGTGCAAGTGTCGTCTGCGGTTGTCTCCCTCTGCCCACCTCCGAGGCTGCGCATCTCTGTACTAGAGCTTAGCAGAGGGTGAGCTCCTTTGGTTTACAATCTCCTGTAGGATAGGGCTTCCATAATTCCCTAGCCATAAACCTGTCCCCTGTTTTCATATGTTCCATTTGGAATAGTGTTTCAGCTAAAACTAGAAAGGAAGGATGGAAGGATGGGAGGGAGGGAAAGAAGGAAGGAAGGAAGGAAGGAAGGACCCCAAGAACTTGGGGCGTTTTCCTTCACTTAAATGGAAATTGTATTTTCTAAGAATTTGGAAGTCTCTGTACAGTTTCTGGGCTGGGAGAACAGTGGGTTGCTAGCCACACATCAGCAGTTCATTGTGTTGCTCTCCGGAGCGTTATTTAATGGGCCCAATGTGTACCTCAAGATAAATGCAGTATATTATGTCTAAAAAAGAAAAAGCCGTTGTCTGTTGATTTAAATGGTTCTGAAATGTCTATAAATAAAGAAAATTTCAAGGTTGCTCTTGAAGTCTTTCCTGAGCGAGTCAGACCTACTACTGACTTTTCAAAGGCCTCATTGCCCAGCCCCTCAGGCATAGGGGACTAGAAAGGGATTCCTAATGCTGCAAACTCCATTCAGAATTGAGATCCAAGACAAAAGCTGTGGTTTATAGAAGCTCAAAGCCAGGCAGCCCCAGGATGCTCAAAGAGGACCTGTGTGGTCAGAGGCAGAGAAAGCACCTGCAGATGCTGTTTTAAGTTGAAAGGAAGTTCCAGTGAAAAGGGCGCTGATGCACATTCCTACCTTTGGCTTCCTTGTTTTCAAGTGATGCAGTCAGAGCCTAGCAAAAGTGCTCCAGGATGCTGGAGAGGACAGTCCACTCTGCTGTGGCAGGTAAGTGTCATAAGGAAGCTAGGGAACGGCGGGTGGAGTTTTTGTTGTTCTCCACTTACGAAATCGCTTCCCTGCACTTTATCTCCCGATCAGAAGCATGCCTCAGTCATTCATCCCACCATTTCCTAAGCCTCCTGTCCCAGTCTCCCATTCCACAGGGGTGAGTATCTGCTACCCTGGATTGCAGTCAGGCACTAGAAGACTAAAACTGAGAGTTCTCAAGCTGGATGTACTTAAGAAATTGGAAACTAGAAAGAAGTTGTTAGGTCCTTGATTCCTATGTAACTGGCATTAGAAGAGGCACTATCTGCAGAAAATATTAACTGGAAGATACGTTGTAACTTTGTCTAGATGACTCCCCCTTGTGATGCCTGCTCACCTTCGTCCCTTCTTGCTTGGATAAATTGTCCATATGCTTTGGGAATTATTAGACATCATCACCAGACTGTGTAGGTTCTTCTCCTTTGTGAGAAAGCAGCCTGTGTGTGTCCACCCCTTGTGAGCTGACTGTCCTTTGGCCTCCAGAGCCTTCAAAGTCAGAGGACTCTTGAACAGATACACCATGACATATCTGATGGTGGCCAGTCACTATAACATGAAGGCATCAGCCACAGAGTAACAGAGTGGAGTTAAGTCAGATGAGGTCCAGAGAATGAAGCTCAGTGGGAAAGCACGGGCCCAGCATGCTTGAAGCCCTCAGCTCAGTCTTCAGCATCCAAAATCAAAATCAAATGAATGGCAAGTGTGACACTCACACCGTCAAATACAGAGCAGACGAGAGAGTAAGACACAAACTTGCTTGGTGATCCCAGCTTCACTTATGTGACAAATGCAGCAAGAATTTCTTACAGTGGGGACGTTCTTCTCTTACAACTTATGCCAGTGACTTCCCTGTAGTTATGGACATAAAAATGAAGGAAGAGCAGTGTGTCCCACAGAGGGCCACCAACATTAACTTCCAGAGATGCAGGCAACTGAGAGTACATGTGGTGGGTGTTTAAACTCTGGGCGTTCTCAGGCCCGTGTCAGTAGGGAAAGATAACGCAGGTCTGTGTCCTCCAAAACAGGAGATGTATCCCAACAGGGCTTTAAAACAAAGGGGACTTTGGAAACCCACACTTTTAGCTTCATAGAAATAAAACTCACTCTCAGTCCCTCCAGAGCACATGTGGGCTATAATAAAACAAAGGAAAGAACTTGGATCTCCATCTTATACGCATTTCATTGCAGCTGTCTCCCAATTTCCCCACCTCTTACCTTCCGTAAATGACTGAGCAGCCTTTTGATTCACAGGTGGAATGCCCTGCCCTGATCCACTACCTACTGTCCTACAGCTGAAAAATCAGTGAGGGTACAATCCTCAACTGATCCGCCCCAGGTGATGCTAGAGTCGAGGAAACTGTAGCTGAGCATGGTGGTGCACACCTGTAATCCCAGTAATTGAGGAGCTGAGGCAGGGGGATCTCTGTAGGCTCAAGAGCAGCCTGTACTGCACACCCTTTGTCCAAAAAAGAAAGGAAAGAAAGAGAAGAGTAGAGAAGGGAAGGGAAGGGAAGGTGAAGGGGGAAGGAAGGGGGAAGGGGAAAAGGGAAAGAGGGAAAGGGAAGGGAAGGAAAAGTGAAGGGAAAGGAAAAGTGAAAGGGAAGGAAAAGTGAAAGGAAAGGGAAGGAAAAATGAAAGGGAAGGAAAGGAAAAAGAAAAGAAGGGGAAAGGGAAGGGGAGGGAAGGGGAAGGGAAGAAGGGAAGGGAAGGGAAGGGAAGAGAAAAGAAGGGGAAGAAGGGGAAGGGAAGGGGAAAAGGAAAGACTCCTGTTGATAAAACAAACTGTACTAAAGAGGTGGCTGAGCAAAATAAAATCCCAGACCACCTGAGTTCAGTGCCCAGTACCTACATCAGGCAGATCACATCGCCTGTAACACTAGCTAGCTCCAGAGCTAGTGTTCTCTTCTCTTCTACAACCACCAGCAAATGCATGCCAAATGATACATATACATATACATACACATATACAAATACATATAAGTCAAAAAATCTTTTTTCTTTAAAGAGGATCTGAGAACATTAGCTCCTTCGTTCAAAACAATGACTCAGTAAAGATACTAAATAAGACTTTAAAATATAAACGGTTTTCAGATAACATGTACACACACTTCATTTGGCTGTATCCAAGCAAGAAACAGCTTACAAAGGGAACCAAAGTGGAGAAAAGCTGTTATACCAAATATGGCCACTAGGTGCCAGGCTCTTCCATCCATGACTGCCCCAGGACTGCACCAGCCAGTTCTGGATAGACAACAATGACAAGAACGGATTTCAGTTCTCTTCTGCCAATCATGTTTTTACACTCGTCAGTCAATGGAACCGGAATCCTGAGGTTGGGGAAATTAGTAAATAGATGTGGCTCAAGAAAAACAAAGAATTAGGAAGCAGGGCACTGTGTGGTTTTTTAAATAAGGTGTCCACATGAAGGGGCCTGGAGCACAATGCTCAAAGCACAAAGCTGTTTAGCTAGAGCTGTTTGATGGGATGCCGACTTCATGTTTCTTCTTCACATTATTCCTACTGCCCTAGTTTGCTCTCTGTTGCTGGGATAAACACTGATCAAGACTAACCTGGGGAGAAAGGTGTTTATTTGACTTATTGGTGACTTACATTTGACTCTGTTGTGGACTTAAGCCAAGACAGAAACTGGAGCAGAGAGAGACGAGGAGCAACACTGGTGACTGGCTTGCTCCCTCTGGCTTGCTCAATTACCTTTCTTACATAGTCAGTGAGCCAGGCCTTCCTTCATCAATTAACAATTAAGAGACACTCCCACAGGCAAGTCTGGGGACGATGGGCAGTTCCTCTGCTGAGGCTCCCTCTTTTCAGGGGTGTCAGGTTGATGGTCCTTTCTGTCCTGCACCTGTGGGACAACAGGACTCCTGCAGTCTAGAGAGGTTCCCTATTTTCCTTCTGAATTTGAAAATGTTCAGCCATGCAGGTAATTTTACAACTGAAACAAATGCATTCTTTTTCTTTATCATCTATGGTTATTGTGTATGGTGTAGTATGTGTGTGCACATACATTCTTCATGAGTCATGAGACTTATTAGCTTGAGGCAGGACCACTTAGGAGCCTTTATCCACAATCTGCACCCCAGAGGACTTTTAGCTTCACACCTTGGGATCTTGCTGCACTTGGTCTCCAGAGCAGCAGGTCCCGTCTCTTCATGGACAGGTCTAGGTCCTGCCTTCTCTGTTAGCCCAGTGTTTACCTGTTCATCTGGCCCCTCATGGAGACAATCTATGAAGCTGGTCACTCCTTACCACGTTCCTTCTCGGGCCCAGAGACTTCATTTTAATTCCTCATTTTCCTTAGATGAGAATGGCACTTGACTTTCTGTCCCCGTGCTCGGGTCTAAATACACCAGCTGCCTGGAGCACATTGTTCAGAAGGAAGATTCCCCTGTATTCACATCCTGGGTGATGGAAAGATGAGGATGTTATCTGTTCTGGATGAGGAAAGGCAGTGTATTGGAATATACTAATTCCATAATTAGTATAATGGCTACACATGAAGACCCCTGACCCACCTGTGACTCAGTTAACCACTGAGAAGTCATAATCTGAAGACAGAAATAACTAATTTCTCTTTCCCAGATGAAATAAGAGATAAGAAAATGAAGGGCTTGCTATTCGGTGGTCTCTCAGGAATGTCCCCAATAAAAGCTTGAGAAACAGGTATACTGAGTAGCCCTGGCAGCTTCTTTGACAGGCATGTGCAGTGTCTGTTTATTCATTGCCTCTGCACGATGCCAGTACCCACCACACTTACGGATCCCACCTTCAACCCACAGGCACGATCGCCTGCTGATGGTGACTTATTGTCAGGAAGTGAATTGGTCTGGATTTTTGTCACTTTGTTTATGTGACAAATACCAGAGGGGAAAACCATTTAAAAGGGAAAAGGACTGGTTTCATCTTCACTTCTGAGCATCAGTCTGCGCTTGGCTGACTCCATTGCTTTCTATCCTATTACAGTGGAAGGCTGTGTGAGCGCGGCCACTCCCCTCAGGATAGCCAAGCAGCAGAGACAAGAAGAGGCAAGAGCAAGATGTTTTGCTTCTGAGTCACATACCAGACCTTCCTCCAACTGAAGAGAGCAGAGCCCACCCCTCAGGGGTAGAGTAGTAAAGAACACTGAAAATGATCCGAGCCGTGCTTGCAGACTTTCAACCCGAGCTTGACTGTCCTCTGAGAAGCTCCACCCATCAGCTGACTGAAACAGACCCAGAGACCCACAGCCAAACACTAGATGGAAGAGTTTGGGAAATGATTGAGGGCCCTGAAGGGGACAGGAACTCCACAGGAAGGTCAACAGGAGCCAACTAACTTGGACCCTTAGGGCCTTCCAGAGAGAACCCATCAAAGAACATACAATGGCTGGACATAGACCTCCCCACACATATATAACAGATACGCAGCTCGGTCTTCATGTAGGTCCCAAACAACTGGAGCAGGAACTGTCCCTAAAGCTGTTGCCTGTCTATGGAATCCATTCCCCTGGCTGGGCTGCCTTTTCTGGCCTCAGTGGGAGAGGAGGTGCCTAGTCTTGAAGAGACTCATTGTGCCCCAGAGGGGGGATACCCAGGGAAGGTCTTTACCCTGTCAGAGGAGAAGGGAAGGGAGGATGGGAGGAGGGACCTTGTGAGAGAGGACCAGGAAGAAGGAGGTTGTGACTGGGAAGTAAAGTGAATAAATAAATTAATAAAGGGGAAAAGGGGATCCAGTGGAGCCCTTCCGTGACTGTCACCATAAAGCTCACGTGAGCATGGAGAATCACCATGAATGGAGAGTCAAAAATGAACCAAAAGTAGGCTAACCTGAGTGCAGAGGGAGCAATGAGAAGGAAGTTACTCATTCAAGAAGTGATAGGAACTGGATGAAGTGCGACTGGGGGGATGCAGAGGAGTGGGCCAACTCTAACACTGTTGGGGAAGCAATGCTTGAACTGGGCTAACCACTGTGGCCGCTGATGTTTGAAAACGTGCAAGCTCCTCCCCAGGCCTCATGTGACTGTGTCTCACAAGCTTTTGACCTCCTCCTTCTGACACAACATGGGAGAAATGAAAATTAACTTTATGATGGTTCCTGGTCACTAGATGGAAAAAAGAGTTATGTGACAAGTGACAGTGTGCACTTATGTTGCTCCATCCCCCATCACAACTAGCCCAGGTCATATGTCCAGACGTACCCTCTAACACCATGCTATTAGCAGATAGATAGGCGTTCGGAAGTGTTTAGACAATGAAGCTGGAACCCCTGTGATTTATACAAGGACATCCTGGGGCTGGAGAGGTGGCTCAGCAGTTAAGAGATCATAGCACTCTTTTAGAGGACTAAAATTCAGCTTCTAAAACCCACATCAGGCTGCTTACCACTTCATGTAGTTCCAATCCCAGAAGATGCAGTGCCCTCTTCTGGCCTCCACTAGCACTTGCACTCACAGGCATAACTCCCCCACCACATCCATCCACCCACACAATTGAAAATAAAATTTTCTTTAAAAAAAAAAAAAAGACATCAAAAAGCTAACTAGCCTTTTTCTCCACATGAAGATGTGATAGATATAAGGCAACATCTGTACAAATGCAGGCCTTCACCAGATAGCGCCTAAGTGTGGGCTCCCAGCTTCCAAACCCATCATACATAAACCTCTGCTGCTTTAAAGACATCCAATCTATGGCATTTTCTTATAGCTGCCCAAAGTGACCTTTTTCAGGCCAGAATCCCTGCTGGATCCTGAACTCCTGAGAACAGAAATGAAATGGGACCTTTATCAACATTTATACACTCCACAAGGATTCTCTCTCTCTCTCTCTCTCTCTCTCTCTCTCTCTCTCTCTCTCTCTGTCTGTCTCCCTCTCTCCCTCCCTCCCTCCCTCCCTCCCTCCCTCCCTCCCCTGGAGCCATCCCTGAACAGGATAGAGTGTATTAAAGATAGAAGTAAAAAAGGAAATTAGCCTCATTTGCTATCATAAGTGGGTAGGAAAAGAATTTGATATCCTTATTTCAGCAGTATAGTCAGAGGATCTTAAAGAATCGTGTTTACTGCTTTATATATATATATATATTGAACATACAGCACAAGGTCTGTTCTATAGTAAGTGTCCAGTTGCCTGACTGAAATTTGACAAAATCTCCTGAAAGATTAGCGAAAGCTTCCAGATGTAACGTATTCGTGAACTGTGTTCATAACTCTCACCAATCCCTTCAGGAAATTTAGTTGGGGTCTTGGGGTTTGAACCCATGCCCACAACTAGGAGATGATCTGTGACCACAAAGGACTGCCCACCCACAGCCTCTGTGTCCATCAGGTTAACATCGCTGTAATGATACTGCCAGCAACAATGGGAAGGAGGAAAGACTTGTTTTGGCTCAGTTTCAGAAGGTTTCACTCCATTGTGGTTGGGAAGGCACAGCAGAGCAGCTTAGTTCATGGTGGCCGAAGTGTGTGACAAAGACTGTGTACACACACAAATGCACACACACACACACACACATGCATACATAAACATGCATGTATGCCTGCATATACAAACATGCATACATACACACATGCAAATACATGCACACACAGCATACATACACAAGCACACATTCTCTCACACACACATGCATACCATGTAAGCATGTATACACAAATACACAACAAACACACACACACACCTTTCTTTTTCCACCATGAGCAGCATAAGACCCTCACTAGAAACCAAAAATATCCTGCAGCCATGCTCTTGGATACCTTAGTCTCAGAATCACAACCCAAAACAAAATTCTTTTCTTTATATGTTACCCAGTCTCGGGTATTCTGTTACAGCAGCAGCAACATTAACAATGACTATGATGACTACAACAAGCAGATGAAGACACACACTTCCCACAAGACTAACACAGGAACATCACGAACAAGGTCGGATTCTTTACCTAGAGCTCTGGGGACATAGTGTGCAGAGTCCTACATTTCCTTCTTCACTTATCTGTCACTTTTAGCATAAACTATATTTTTACTGCTGACCCTTATTGCCTATACTAGGTGACTTTGTTGTTTATTGGTTGGTTTTTTTTTGTCAATTTGACACAATCTAGAGTCATCTGGGAAGAAGGAACCTCAGCTAAAGAATTGCCTCCATCAGATTGTCCTGTCGGAATATCTGTGGGGAGAACATTCTTTATTAATGGCATACAAGAAGGGTCTAGCCCACTGTCAGTGGCGACATCCCTGGACAATAGTCCTGAATTGTGCAGGAGAGCAGACCAAGTCCATAAGCAGCTCTCTCAGTTGTCTCTGCTTCAATGCCCGTCTCTTGGGTTCTGTCAGTGATAGTGTGTCCTGATTAGATTTTTTTTTTTCAAACTTGAAACGTTCCAGGATCATCAGGGAAGAGAAAAATTCCACTGAGAAAACCCCTCCACTCAGCTGACCTATAAAGCAAGCTCATGGAGTTTTTTGATTAATGATTGATGTAGCCAAGATGAGACTAGCATGGGCAGTACACCTCTGGATTGTATAAGAAGGCTGAGTAAGCCATGAGAAACAAGCCAGTAAGCAACACTCCTCCTTCAAGGTCTCCATTTCAGTTCCTGCCTCCAGGTGCCTGCCCTGCTTGAGTTCCTGCCCTGGCTTCCCTCAGTGGACTGTGATCCAGATATGTAAGCCAAATAAACCCTTTCCTCCCCCAGATTGCTTTTGGTCAGAGTGTTTTATCATGACAATAGAAAAGAAAAAAGAAACTAGAACATCCCCATAACCCCCATGAAAGGGACATGAGAGACCTGCCTTGTTAAAGATAAAACAAACAACTGGAATAAATTGTACACTTCACAGAGAACCTCTCAACCTGGAATAATTTATTCTCTTTTTCTCTAGCTTTGACAAGTTTACAGTCTTGGGAGTAGTGGGGAATAAAAAAGCCACCAGGAATCAAAAGCAAGACTTCATTTCCTTGAAAAGAGAAATGGAATGGGGGGAGGGGGGCAGGGCAGAGGGCAAAGAGGCTTACAGCAGGCCAACAGAGAGCAGAGCGCGGTCTTGTTACTGTCCTGAAGCGGCCAGAGGAACGACATAGCAGCATTGACCTTTCTTTCCCCTGGAAAGAATGAGCTGGCCTTTGGCTCCCTTTCTGAGGTCAGAGATTGCTCTAATTGCTCTTTAGGTCTTGGTGAACAACGTAACAGTTTTTGGTAGTTTAGTTGGGTGGGCTGGTAAGTGGGTAAATGACTGCGTTGGTTGGTGTAGGTTTAAAACATACTCATTTTATACTTTTCACTGGGTGGGTGGGTGGGGGCAGTATGTACGTATGAGAATGTGCAGAGACATTGGCTTCCCCTGGAAGTGGAGTTACAGGAAGATGGTAAACCACCTAACCGGAAGCTGGGGATCAAAACTCAGGACCTGTAGCAGGGCAGCAAGTTTCCTTAACGCTGAGCCTCTCTCCAGCCCTGGTGGATTCAAATGTAACAAGTTCTCCCCTCTTCTCCACCGTAGAAGGGCCTTTTTCTCCTGCCCCCACCACAGGCTGCCTTGCCAAGCTACCATCAGATGGTAAGCATGTTTCCATCTTCCTGGTGGCCTCAGCCTGTTCCCCCAGGCACTCAGCGAAGATTTAGTTGCCGTTAAGTTAGGCATATTTTAAATTCTGCCTTTGAAAGTCAATTCTTCTATAGTGTTTTTGCTACTGTTGTTTGTTGGTTGGTTTTATTTTGTTTGTTCTTTGGTAAAGAAGAGTAATGTTTATTAAATACGAAGTCTGTTGAAATACCTGTACTTCAAATTTTCCTTTTGTGACCAAACTTGAAGCCTACCATTAGTTTTCAATCCAATGAAATAGTGTCAGTTTTCAGAAGACACAAGACAGTGCTTCTAGCTTTTTCAGTCTTTATGACTCTTTTCTCATTCAAAATGATACAAAAAAAGTTTTCAACTTAATGAATATATAATTCTCTCTAAATTATAATGTGATGGCTTGAAAGGTTCGCCTCTCTTAGGTTTTCTTCTCACCCTGTGTGAACAAGCAGATGTATTCTGCTAGTGCTAGAGCCACATCAAAGCAGAAGGCACGTGCTTTTCACAGGATGCATCTTTAATTCCCAAATTATTCCCATTGCAGAGTTTCTCTTTATAGTTTTTTCTCTTTGAAAACTTTTAAGAGAACTCAAGTCCTAAAAGCATTCCACCGTACAGTGTTCTGCCTGTGACCGAGAGGAGCCAGGGAAAGGTTAACAAACACAAAGAAAAAAGTTTAACTCATTCTACTTTATGGAAGGCAATTTCCAAGTAGCTTATCTGTTATGACAATAACGTCATCCACGCATTTATTTAATAGTTAATTAGAAGCGTCTCTTAAAAGACTTCCGCAGCCATAATCCCGACTAATAATATCAAACTGATGAGCAAAGACATCACACCTACGTGTTCAGCTGCTGATGTGGCAAAGATCATGAAATTCTGCAAAACTCAATCTAAAGCGAGTTGTAAATCGCACAAATACCAGCTAATGGATAATGAGATCCTATTCTAATGTTGATAATGTGCAAAGTAAGTGTTTCCTGTTTTTTAAATAGGATATCTTTGACCATTTAAACAAGTCTTTAGCACCAGGCATCCACAGACATGAGTATATTAAAAAAGCCATTTTGTGTATGCCGCTCGGAGGTAATGAGAAAGAGCTTCTCGATGGGACACGCTTAAGAGGACACATCAATGTCTTATTAATAGGTGAGAGCACGCTGAGTTAATAGTGCATTGATAACTTATTTTTATTGTCCCCTCCTCATCACGCTTATGTGATTCCATGATGTAATATTAGCAAGAAAATAAAAGGCCAACGTAGCACAATTACTGTGTCATCATTTTCTTAGTATAAAGGCATGCTTGCTTTTTAATGGAGATGTCTTTTAGCTGTGAGGCTATCGTTTGACCTTTTGCACAGATACATTATGTCCAGTACATCAGCCAGGTACCCCAAATTCTTCCACTTGGTTCCTTGCTCCCCTAATTATCTCGCAGCAAACCCAACTATTGATCTACTGAAAACTCTTAACAGCCTGAACTATGGTCAGAATCTTTTTCTCACTGGGTTGTTGCCAGTCTTCCTACTTGCCCTAGAGCATGGTTTCCAAAGCCAAGCAGAGCTTCAGCAAAGCCTTTCATCTAAGAACTGGTAACTCTAGAATGGAATCTCTACCTGCCTTTAAGTCAGCCCTCAGTGATGGGCCCTCTGGTAGACTGGGAGAAGGATACAAAAACACATGTGGTTGACTCTGCTTAATTGTAGAAACAAATCAAATATATTGACTGGACTTGTAGGAATGAAATCCATACTGCACACACCCACACTGACAGAAGGAGAAGTGAGAGGTACTAGGACTGAAGTTGCCTGGGGAAGGGGCCACATCTGCACTATGCAGTCGACAAGCTGATTGACAGACTAAAACCTGTGACTAGACATCTGGATTGTTACATGTTAAGAGCCAATTTTTTTTTCCAGCTTTCTGCTGCCCCCTAAGCAGCCATTCCTTACTCTCTGTGTGCCACCCAACATTCTTGTGACTATTACATAAATCCTCTCAGACTACACAAACACACCCCTAGCTTCCACCAACCCAAGGCTAAGAATGTCACCTGAGGCCACCTGAGACCCAGAGCAGAGCCCACCCAGCCTTGCTATGACCCACTCACCTGCCTGATATTTTTTGCCAGCTTCCTTGAAGGATGTCTCAGTTTATGGCTCCCCGAGTTCTGTTGTTACAAACACTTCCCTAATCTGTTATCAGCTTGGAGTGTGGAACCTGGGGTCTGTATCTGTGTTCTGGGCCAAGTTAACTCTGAAATAAACTCTCTTCTCTTTGAGGTGTCGTTTTTGTATTCACCTCCAGCTTGACCTCAAGGGGCTCTCAGAAGAGAAAGGAGAGATAGACAGATACAGAAGTCAGTGCACCAGAATGATTCAAAACAGAAGGCAGAACAGGACGTACCAGAAAGGAAGTGGTTCTTTTATTTTAAGGGTTTTTTTTTTTAACATTAAAAACAAATTCTTTGTGTGAATAGAGTTATGTGGTGGTTATGAACATGGATGGAGCTGCAGGAGCCAGGCTTCCACAGCCTGGGTATAGAGAACGACTTGGAGAAGCCGGTTCATTCCCTCCATCAGGTGGGTCCCAAGGATTGAACTCAGGTCACCAGGTTTGTCAGCAGACCTGAGCCACTGAGCTACTGAACATCTTAGAGTCCCCAAGGCAACTTTAATGTTACAGCTTCTTCTTTCAATGTCTGGGATCCACGCATGATCTTCTGGGCTCCTCCTAAGGGATGGTGTCACTTCTCCAGCTCTGCCTCTGTAGCACTCTTAAGTTCAGGTTGATCCACTCCACTGCCACTGCTGTTCTTGGTGATCATCCCATGGCACTGGCATCTCAATACAATGGAGTATTACCCACTGAGCCATCTTGCTGGCTCCTCCTTGAATATTATTTAGGTCAACAACCTGCTAGTCATAATTAGGAATTCAGATGAGGTGCTGTCTCTGCTTTGAATCTTCTTTCTACAAAGTCTTTCCTTGCCACACGCTTTTTTTTTTTTTTTTTTTTTTTTTTTTGCCATGCCTTCTGTTGTGTATCATCCAGTTCAGTTCTGTCAACACAGACCACCCAGCCACCTGGAGAACCTGGGCAGTGGTGGGAAGAGGAAGAGGGGTGACGGTGCTGTGGATATCAGGAACAGAAACATGAATTTAAAAAAATAAAAATAAATAAAAATTAAAAAAAAAAAAAACCTAAAACCTAGCACCTTCTGTGTGTTCTTGAATGGTTTGTTTTTGGCTTCTTGGCTCTGTGAGTCACAGTCTTGTTTTGTGTCCCTGACTGACTGGGTCTTTTGTAGTGATCTGAATGAGCATGGTCGCTATGGGCTCATAGGTATGAGAATCCTTGGTCACCAGGAAGTAGCACTGTTTGAAAGAAGAAGGAAACACGGCCCTGTTGGAAGAAGTACATCACTCTATGTGGGCTTTGAGATTCCAAATGCCAAGCCAAGCCCACTGTCCCTTCCTCTTCCCAATTCCTGTGGGTCTGGATATAGGACTCTCAGCTACTTCTCCAGACCACGTACAACTGACTATCTGAGTGCCTCCATGCTCCTGCCATGATGCTAATGGACTAAACCTCTGCAACTGTAAGCAAGACCCAATTCAATGCTTTCTTTTTTTTCTCCCTCCCTTGTTTCTTTCCATCCATCCATCCTTCCTTCCTTCCTTTCTTTTTTCATTCATTTATTTCTCTTTGTTTGTTCATTTGAGACAGGGTTTCTCTGTGAAGCTCTAGCTGTCCTACAACTTGATCTATAGACCAGGCTGGCCTCGAACTAAGAGATTTGCCTGCCTCTGCTACCCAAGTGTTGGTATTAAAGGTGTATGCCACCACTGTCCACCTAAATGCTTTCTTTTAAAAGAGTTGCTGTGGTCATGGTGTCTCTTCACAGCAATAGAACACTGACCAAAACATTTTTTTAGAACCCAGTCTAGCCTAAGACTTTCAGCAATCCTCCTGCCTGATCTTTCCCAGGTGCTGGTATTTCAGGCATGCACTATCATGCTGCGCTTCGTACATTTTTACTGAGGTGCTGAGGATGGGAGCCAGGGCCTTGTACATGCTAGGCAAGTGCACAACCACTGAGCCATATCCCCGGGATATGGTAAAGACAGCATGTCTCTCTTTCCTGAGTGTTTTCCATTAGTCCAAGTGGAACTGAGATCAGAGAAACTGCATTTGCGTTCAAGAGCCCTGGCCCCAGTTGCTGCCCATGGAACCTTATCTAATCTCCTAGGTTGCCCCCAGCTGAGTTGATTCCTGCTTCCTTCTTTATGGGAAAACCTAGATGATCATCTGTTGCTCTGAGCCCCCAAACAGGAATGTCCTCTGTTATTGCTGGAGATAAAGCCATAGAATGTTGGAAATGAAAGAGCCAGAAGGCTGCAGATGCTCACATTGGACTGCACAGAAGCCAGAGGAATGGCCAGACATTTCACTATTGACTAGACTTCTGTGGAGCTGACTGGAAGAGCAGAAGAGTGAATGGCAAGGACTCATAAGGCAGGAGAAGTGTAAAGTGATCCCCAGAAGCAGGCAATGCAAAGCTGGTGGACCCTCAGGCTGGAACAGAGGGAAAAGTGGATGCTTTAGGCAGAGTTTCATTTCTAAGAACATCAATAACTTGTTTTGTTTTGTTTTGTTTTGTTTGCAGACTTCTTAAAGAATATCAAAGTCCTTCTTTCTGTTGTTGTTTTTACATTTATTCATTTGTGTATATGTATGTCTGTGTATGTGTCTGTGTTTCTGTGTGTGCCTGTGTGAGTTTCTGTGTGTCTGTGTGTGCCTGTGTGAGTCTGTGTGTGTGTCTATGTATATGTGTCCGTATGTCTGTGTGTGTCTGAGTGTGTGTGTCTGTGTGTGGATCTGTTTATGTCTGTGTGTGTATGTGTGTCTATGAACATATGTAGAAATCAGAGGGCAACTTTCAGGAGTCAGTTCTCTCTTCTCACCATGTGAGTTCTGGGTAAGTCCTGGTAGTGTGTGCTTTTACCCACTGATCCATGTCACTTGCCTTGAGTTCAAGGCTCTAACAAAGGAGATTAGGCTTCTGATAGAGATAAGAAATGCCCTGGTGAAGGAAGGGCTGGGGAGATGACTCAGTTGGTAAAGTGCATGCCATGCAGTCACAAAGACCATAAAGCACAAAGTTCAGTCCAACACACCAACAGTGAAAACAAAGAAAACCAGGCATGACAGCCTCTGTTTCTGATCCAAATGCTGAGGAGGCAGAGACAGGATTCCTGGGATTTGCTGCTGAGCCAGCCTAGCCTAATCTGGATCCCAGTGTGAAATTGTCTCAGTGAACACAGTGAGCTGCACATGATACCCTCCCTACAATTCATCGTCGGAGGGAGAAGGGTAATGAGTGTATGCCATTCATTCCCTAGGGGGCTATAGACAGCTATGGCTGCTGGTGGGGTGTAGGACCCTGAAAGGCAACATGGTTCCTGGTTGAGCTAAGGCTAGAAGCCCCAGTAACCCTAAACTGGTGGCAGGCATTTTGCCTGGTTCCCAAACACTAAGGCTCCTGACACAAGGCAGCCCTCCATTGATTTGTGGCCCAGTCACGTAAGGGCAACGCCCCAAGCCCCTCCACAGGTAAAGGATGTGACCACAGGTCATGTAGGCTCAAGACAGGTCTACATCTTAATGAGGTACCTAAAGGTCTGGAGGGCTTAGCCAATTAAGTTCTCCTTCCCAGACACTCCTCCCTGCAAAAGGTATCTAACTTCAGCCCCACCCTGAGAAGTGGGATAAGTCTTACTCATCCATTATCTGCCTTGACAATAAATGCCGTAACACCAAGGACTGCCTCTTTTCATTGGGATCCACCCTGGGGAGCCAGAGGCCTTTGTCTATAGAGCCATCTAGTCTCCCATAGAAGGTCTCTCTGCACTCCCAGGCTCTGAACCACCAAGCCAAGCTCAAGCCAAGTCAACTGGAGGACAAGCCAAGGACTCTATCCCCTGAGGGACCAGCCGGAGCTCCCCTTTCCCCTTCGGCCCCGACCAGATCCAGCCCTCGGGCCCCCACTCCATTCTCAGCTCTTCTTCGGCTCCCAGCAGCCCCTGAGTGCCCAAGAGCCTGAGAACCAGATGGCCCCAGCCTCATCGAAGAACCGGGGACCCCCGAGCCACTCCGGCTGCCCTAAGACCTCAGACTGTGCCTTCCCACCCCTGGAGCAGTGTCCCTCAACTGCCCGGCGACATCATGGGATAAGCGCAGTCAAAACTCCTGAGTCCTGCCTCCTCAGCGGTGGTATAGAACCCCATTAACCGTACAGTAGGGTGAGCTCACTTTCTTCAGTGGTGTAGCCACTGATAAATTGCCCATAAGCTGATAAGAAATTACCACCCACACTCATAACTAGACGAAAGCACATTTAAAAAGATATGAAAGTAGCAGGAAGACTGGCAAAGAAGAGGCTCAGAAAACACAAGGGCAGTAAGAGGATAATGAGGTGAGCAGATTAATTATACATGTGTGAAATTGTCAAATACTACATTTAAAAAAAAATCAACAGCGCCTGTGACCACATTCCATTCCATCTGCCTGAAACTCACAAAAAATTTAAAACAAATAGAAGATAAGAAAATACCTCTGGTGGGAAAGGATGTGGCTTGGTGGGTAATGTGCTTGCCTGGTGTGTGTCCAGTCCAATCCCAGCACCACATAAATCGAGTAGCATTTGGCAGGTAGAGGATTGAGAGTTCAAAGTCACTGGGCTAGAGCATACAACTTGGGCCTAAACCTTGGGCTAAGGAGATGGCTCAGTAGGTAAAGGGCTTACGAGCATGAATTTGCATCCCGAGTAGAAGCCGTAGAGCAGCAATGTGCACGGGAATCACGCAGCATTTAGAGTGAAGTGGGAGGCAGAGACAATGGGGTTCCCAGGAACTAGGTTAGGGAGCAGTTGGGATACACCCAGCTAGCCTGATGTATACGGCTAAAAACAAAAAGCCTGTCTCACACAAGGTGCAAAGCAAGAACAAACACCTGAGGATATCCTCTGGTCACCTCACATACTCTGTGGTACGTGCATATATGTGTGAGGGGGGTGACTTCTTAAACTTCCAGACCTTCAAGAGGGAATGGGGGTTACAGTCCCTTCAGCCCCTATGTGACCAAAATCTACACCCAAATCCTGAGCTAATGCCGTTTTTTAGCCCAATGTATTACGAAACAATAATCTATGCCTTGGATGTGTATACAGTCAGAAAACGACACCTGAAGAGCCTGGTCACCTGGCACCCAAGCATGTGGAGAAGTTCAGGTCAGCAGCAGAGGCCACCAGAGCAGAGTCAGCAACATCCATCACCTCCTTCCCCAAGTGACAGAACACTTCTGCTTTGTCCCCTCCTCATCCTTAATGTGAGAGCCAGGAACTAATTCCCCAGCCAAGCCATCCTCCTTTAACTCAGATCCATTTCTTTGCTTTCTAAAATAGCTCAGCTACAACAGAGAAGAGTTCGGTGTAAACATATACATATGATTTGTGATTTCATATCTCGAAGGCTCTGGGTGACTGTCAGTCAAGCTCTACATGTATATAACTCATCAGCACTGTGAGAATCCACATCGTATGGTTAGCTGATAATTGCTGTCCTTGGAGGCCAGCTGGAGCTGGAGGCAATTATAAGCTGCTGGACTTGAGTGTTGGGAACCGAACCCAGGTCCTCTGGAAGAGCTGCAAGAGTCATTAGCCACCTCTGTTGCTTTTTAATGAATGAGCTAGGGATCAAACCTGGGTCCTCACACATGCATGACAAGCATTTATTGTGGGGCTGAGCTGGCCCCTAAAATATCATTTAAAAGTCATCCCAAGATCAGGTTTTGCAACACACAAAACAGTATGTCCACAGTGATTTTCCAAGGACATGGTCTCCATTCCCCTTCTTGGCCAGTGGGGTTTATGTGTGAGTCAAACTGTACCAATCACACCGCCACATCCTTTTCCACAAGCACACTCAACCAAAGCCAGGACAACCAAATCTTTCAAACAGGAACTGGGAAGAAGAAAAAGTTCCTATTTGTGGCAGAGCTGTTGGAACCTCAGTGCAGTCTCACCAGTCCCACCACAAGCCTGCCTCGGAAATGGAGCTGGTTTGACAGAGAGGGGCAAAATGGGAGAGCAGAGGACAGGACCCAAGAGGACCTGGTGCCATGGCTAATTCTGCTACCTGTCTTCCCCTGTGGACCCCAGCCTTCCCAAAGTTCAGATCTGCAATCGATAAAGGGTCCTCCTCCTTACGCAAACTTGTAAATTCTTCTTCACCTGTGGTCCAAAGGCTTCTGACTTTTACAAGCAAGAGTCCACCTTTAACTGCCTTGTTCCTCATTCTCTTCTCCCTTATCTGAGTTCCGCCAAAACATGGATGACTAACCAGCAGCGATGGCACTTTTCTTAAAGTCAGCTCCAATTTCTCTCTCATTTCTCATGGCTCTGCCAGGCAGCAATAGCTAAGTGAATAAACTGAGACTAAAAGTCCCTGTCAAATCCCAGGGCCAGCTGTCACTAGCTGGGAGATAAAAGCTTCCTGTAACACCTGGGGAATGTGGCCTGTGCAGATGGATCCTACAGAGCTGTGTTCCTTTCTCTTGTGGGCTGCAAGTGGGATGGCATGGATCACAGTTTATAAACAACACCAGTCATGGGATTTGAAGAGGTTTAGTTCCTGAAAGCATTCCTGCTGCCTGGGCCTCCAGTCTTTTAGTGTGACATATTAGAAATACCAGAAAAAGAAAGTACTTGTTTTTAAGGCAGAAGCCAGCAATGGTAGAAGAGCTTGTAATTCCAGCACTTGGGAGTCAGAGACAGGAAGATGGTGACTTTGAGACCAGCGTAGGTTATGTAGCAAGATCCATTTTTAAACAAACAGGTAGCTAGCTAGCTAGTTTCTGCACTTTATCTGATCTGTACACACTTGAAATATAGATTTGGTAAAAGACATAAAAGTATGATTTCTTTTTTTTTTGATTTTTAATATTTTTATTACATATTTTCCTCAATTACATTTCCAATGCTATCCCAAAAGTCCCCCATAGCGCCCCCCACTTCCCTACCCACCCATTCCCATTCTTTTGGCCCTGGCATTCCCCTATATTGGGGCATATAAAGTTTGCAAGTCCAATGGGCCTCTCTTTCCATTGATGGCCGACTAGGCCATCTTTCGATACATATGCAGCTAGAGACAAGAGCTCCGGGGTTCTGGTTAGTACATCATGTTGTTCCAACAATAGGGTTGCAGATCCCTTTAGCTCCTTGGGTACTTTCTCTAGCTTCTCCATTGGAAGCCCTGTGATACATCCAATAGCTGACTGTGAACATCCACTCCTATGTTTGCTAGGCCCCGGCATCGTCTCACAACAGACAGCTATATTTGGGTCCTTTCAGCAAAATCTTGCTAGTGTATGCAATGGTGTCAGCGTTTAGAAGCTGATTATGGGATGGATCCCTGGATACGGCAGTCTCTAGATGGTCCATCCTTTCATCACAGCTCCAAACTTTGTCTCTGTAACTCCTTCCATGGGTGTTTTGTTCCCAATTCTAAGAAGGTGCACAGTGTCCACACTTTGGTCTTCATTCTTCTTGAGTTTCATGCGTTTAGCAAATTGTATCTTAAATCTTGGGTATCCTAAGTTTTGGGCTAATATCCACTTATCAGTGAATACTTATTGTGTGAGTTCTTTTGTGATTGTGTTACTTCACTCAAGATGATGCCCTCCAGGTCCATCCATTTGGCTAGGAATTTCATAAATTCATTCTTTTTAATAGCTGAGTAGTACTCCATTGTGTAAATGTACCATAATTTCTGTATCCATTCCTCTGTTGAGGGACATCTGGGTTCTTTCCAGCTTCTGGCTATTATAAATAGGGCTGCTATGAACATAGTGGAACATGTGTCCTTTTTACCGGTTGGGACATCTTCTGGATATATGCCCAGGAGAGGTATTGCTGGATCCTCCGGTAGTACTATGTCCAATTTTCTGAGGAACCGCCAGACTGATTTCCAGAGTGGTTGTACAAGCTTGCAATCCCACCAACAATGGAGGAGTGTTCCTCTTTCTCCACATCCTCGCCAGCAACTGCTGTCACCTGAATTTTTGATCTTAGCCATTCTGACTGGTGTGAGGTGGAATCTCAGGGTTGTTTTGATTTGCATTTCCCTGATGATTAAGGATGTTGAACATTTTTTCAGGTGTTTCTCTGCCATTCGGTATTCCTCATGCGAGAATTCTTTGTTCAGTTCTGAGCCCCATTTTTTAATGGGGTTATTTGACTTTCTGGAGTCCACCTTCTTGAGTTCTTTATATATATTGGATATTAGTCCCTTATCTGATTTAGGATAGGTGAAGATCCTTTCCCAATCTGTTGGTGGTTTTTTTGTCTTATTGATGGTGTCTTTAGCCTTGCAGAAGCTTTGTAGTTTCATGAGGTCCCACTTGTCAATTCTCGATCTTACAGCACAAGCCATTACTGTTCTATTCAGGAATTTTTCCCCTGTGCCCATATCTTCAAGGCTTTTCCCCACTTTCTCCTCTATAAGTTTCAGTGTCTCTGGTTTTATGTGAAGTTCCTTGATCCACTTAGACTTGACCTTAGTACAAGGAGATAGGAATGGATCGATTCGCATTCTTCTACATGTTAACAACCAGTTGTGCCAGCACCATTTGTTGAAAATGCTGTCTTTCTTCCACTGGATGTTTTTAGCTCCCTTGTCGAAGATCAAGTGACCATAGGTGTGTGGGTTCATTTCTGGGTCTTCAATTCTATTCCATTGGTCTATTTGTCTGTCACTATACCAGTACCATGCAGTTTTTAATCACAATTGCTCTGTAGTAGAGCTTTAGGTCCGGCATGGTGATTCCACCAGAGGTTCTTTTATCCTTGAGAAGAGTTTTTGCTATCCTAGGTTTTTTGTTATTCCAGATGAATTTGCAGATTGCACTTTCTAATTCGTTGAAGAATTGATTTGGAATTTTGATGGGGATTGCATTGAATCTGTAGATTGCTTTTGGCAAGATAGCCATTTTTACAATGTTGATCCTGCCAATCCATGAGCATGGGAGATCTTTCCATCTTCTGAGATCTTCTATAATTTCTTTCTTCAGAGACTTGAAGTTTTTATTATACAGATCTTTCACTTCCTTAGTTAGAGTCACGCCAAGATATTTTATATTATTTGTGACTATTGAGAAGGGTGTTGTTTCCCTAATTTCTTTCTCAGCCTGTTTATTCTTTGTGTAGAGAAAGGCCATTGATTTGTTTGAGTTAATTTTATATCCAGCTACTTCACCGAAGCTGTTTATCAGGCTTAGGAGTTCTCTGGTGGAATTTTTAGGGTCACTTATATATACTATCATATCATCTGCAAAAAGTGATATTTTGACTTCATCTTTTCCAATTTGTATCCCTTTGATCTCCTTTTGTTGTCGAATTGCTCTGGCTAGGACTTCAAGTACAATGTTGAATAGGTATGGAGAAAGTGGACAGCCTTGTCTAGTCCCTGATTTTAGAGGGATTGCTTCAAGCTTCTGACCATTTACTTTGATGTTGGCTACTGGTTTGCTGTAGATTGCTTTTATCATGTTTAGGTATGGGCCTTGAATTCCTGATCTTTCCAAGACTTTTATCATGAATGGGTGTTGGATCTTGTCAAATGCTTTTTCCGCATCTAACGAGATGACCATGTGGTTTTTGTCTTTGAGTTTGTTTATATACTGGATTACGTTGATGGATTTCCGTATATTGAACCATCCCTGCATCCCTGGGATGAAGCCTACTTGGTCAGGATGGATGATTGTTTTGATGTGTTCTTGGATTCGGTTAGCAAGAACTTTATTGAGGATTTTTGCATCAATATTCATAAGGGATATTGGTCTGAAGTTTTCTATCTTTGTTGGGTCTTTTTGTGGTTTAGGTATCAGAGTAATTGTGGCTTCATAGAATGAGTTGGGTAGAGTACCTTCTGTTTCTATTTTGTGGAATAGTTTGTGAAGAACTGGGATTAGATCTTCTTTGAAGGTCTGATAGAACTCTGCACTAAACCCATCTGGTCCTGGGCTTTTTTTGGTTGGGAGACTATTAATGACTGCTTCTATTTCTTTGGGGGATATAGGGCTGTTTAGATCATTAACCTGATCTTGATTCAACTTTGGTACCTGGTATCTGTCTAGGAACTTCTCCATTTCATCCAGGTTCTCCAGTTTTGTTGAGTATAGCCTTTGGTAGAAGGATCTGATGGTGTTTTGGATGTCTTCAGGATCTGTTGTTATGTCTCCTTTTTCATTTCTGATTTTGTTAATTAGGATGCTTTCCCTGTGCCCTCTAGTGAGTCTGGCTAAGGGTTTATCTATCTTGTTGATTTTCTCAAAGAACCAGCTCCTTGATTGGTTGATTCTTTGAATAGTTTTTCTTGTTTCCACTTGGTTGATTTCACCCCTGAGTTTGATTATTTCCTGCCGTCTACTCCTCTTGGGTGAATTTGCTTCCTTTTGTTCTAGTGCTTTTAGGTGTGTTGTCAAGCTGCTAATGTGTGCTCTCTCTAGTTTCCTTTTGGAGGCACTCAGAGCTATGAGTTTTCCTCTTAGAAATGCTTTCATTGCGTCCCATAAGTTTGGGTATGTTGTGGCTTCATTTTCATTGAACTCTAAAAAGTCCTTAATTTCTTTCTTTATTCCCTCCTTGACCAAGGTATCATTGAGAAGAGTGTTGTTCAGTTTCCACGTGAAGGTTGGCTTTCTATTATTTATTTTGTTATTGAAGATCAGCCTTAGTCCATGGTGATCTGATAGGATGCATGGGACAATTTCAATATTTTTGTATCTGTTGAGGCCTGCTTTGTGACCAATTATGTGGTCAATTTTGGAGAAGGTACCATGAGGTGCTGAGAAGAAGGTATATCCTTTTGTTTTAGGATAGAATGTTCTGTAGATATCTGCCAGATCCATTTGATTCATAATTTCTGTTAGTTTCACTGTGTCCCTGTTTAGTTTCTGTTTCCATGATCTGTCCATTGGTGAAAGTGGTGTGTTGAAGTCTCCCACTATTATTGTATGAGGTGCAATGTGTGCTTTGAGATTTACTAAAGTTTCTTTAATGAATGTGGCTGCCTTTGTATTTGGAGCATAGATATTCAGTATTGATAGTTCCTCTTGGAGGATTTTACCTTTGATGAGTATGAAGTGTCCCTCCCTGTCTTTTTTAATGACTTTGGGTTGGAAGTCAATCTTATCAGATATTAGAATGGCTACTCCAGCTTGTTTCTTCATGCCATTTGCTTGGAAAATTGTTTTCCAGCCTTTCATTCTGAGGTAGTGTCTATCCTTTTCTCTGAGATGAGTTTCCTGTAAGCAGCAAAATGTTGGGTCTTGTTTGTGTAGCCAGTTTGTTAGTCTATGTCTTTTTATCGGGGAGTTGAGTCCATTGATATTAAGAGATATTAAGGAAAAGTAATTGTTGTTTCCTGTTATTATTGTTGTTAAAGTTGGCATTTTGTTCTTGTGGCTGTCTTCTTTTAGGTTTGTTGAGGGATTACCTTCTTGTTGTTTCTAGGGCGTGGTTCCTGTCCTTGTATTGGTTTTTTTCTGTTATTATCCTTTGAAGGGCTGGATTCGTGGAGAGATAATGTGTGAATTTGGTTTTGTCGTGGAATACTTTGGTTTCTCCATCTATGTTAATTGAGAGTTTGGCTGGGTATAGTAGCCTGGGCTGGAATTTGTGTTCTTTTAGTGTCTGTATAACATCCGTCCAGGATCTTCTGGCTTTCATAGTCTCTGGTGAAAAATCTGGTGTAATTCTGATAGGCTTGCCTTTATATGTTACTTGGCCTTTTTCTCTTACTGCTTTTAGTATTCTATCTTTATTTAGAGCATTTGTTGTTCTGATTATAATGTGTCGGGAGGTATTTCTTTTCTGGTCCAGTCTATTTGGAGTTCTGTAGGCTTCTTGTATGTTCATGGGCATCTCTTTCTTTAGATTTGGGAAGTTTTTTTCTATAATTTTGTTGAAGATGTTTGCTGGTCCTTTGAGTTGAAAATCTTCATTCTCATCCACTCCTATTATCCGTAGGTTTGGTCTTCTCATTGTGTCCTGTATTTCTTGGATGTTTTGAGTTAGGATCTTTTTGCATTTTACATTTTCCTTGATTGTTGTGCCGATGTTCTCTATGGAATCTTCTGCACCTGAGATTCTCTCTTCCATCTCTTGTATTCTGTTGCTGATGCTGGTATCTATGGTTCCAGATTTCTTTCCTAGGGTTTCTATCTCCAGTGTTGCCTCATTTTGGGTTTTCTTTATTGTGTCTACTTCCCTTTTTAGGTCTAGTATGGTTTTGTTCATTTCCATCATCTGTTTGGATGTGTTTTCCTGTTTTTCTGTAAGGACTTCTACCTGTTTGATTATGTTATCCTGTTTTTCTTTAAGGATTTGTAACTCTTTAGCAGTGTTCTCCTGCAATTCTTTAAGGGATTTTTGTGCTTCCTCTTTATTGTCTTCTGCCTGTTTAGCAGTGTTCTCCTGCATTTCTTTAAGTGTGTTATTAAAGTCCTTCTTGAAGTCCTCTATCATCATCAGGAGATATGCTTTTAAATCCGTGTCTAGCTTTTCCGGTGTGTTGGGGTGCCCTGGACTGGGCGAAGTGGGGGTGCTGGGTTCTGATGATGTTGAGTGGTCTTGGTTTCTGTTAGTAAGATTATTACGTTTACCTTTCGCCATCTGGTAATCTCTGGGGTTAGTTGTTATCGTTGTCACTGTTTAAAGATTGGAGCAGAAGCTGTGTTCCACTCACCAGCAGTCCCAAAATCCTGCGGCGGGGGTCGTGGGTAGCTGGCGGGTGTCAGGCAACCCTGCGCTCCCGCTACCCCGGCGCTGATCCGGCCGGATGAGGCCTGTGGCCCTACTCAGGCCGGTTTCTGCTTCCCTAACTAATGCAGTCTCTGCAATTGGATTGGAGCAGAAGTTGTGCTCCACTCTCCAGAATTCTTAAGATCCTGTGGCCAAAAATATGATTTCTTTAAAATAACTCATCTTCCCAGATTATGTGTCCTAAGCGTAGTTATTGGAAATATGTAACAAATTTAGTCGTGTAAAACATCAACTAAGAAATAACTAGTGAGCAAAATACTGCCTGCCCCCGTCTCACTCTTGTGGGATCTGGAAGTCCTACTCCCTCAGAGGACTGTGTGCACCAGTGTATGAGTGGGCAGGTCACTGGAAGGGCCTCCAGATGTCCTGTGGGAAGTGTCGTCAGAGTGGGGACAGAGGCTTGCTGATTTTATAGCATTAGTGTTCAGTTTAGGTCTTAAGGGAAAAACAGGATTGTTTCTTTCCCTGGGGGAGACAAAGCAAATTTCTATCCCTTCTTTATAGGGCACTAATGACAGACCAAAGTCCTGCCTGGAAAACCAGTGAGCTTAGTAGGCTTACTTACAGAGCATGAACAGGGGTTATCTACAAACTGTGGGGGACCCTACAGAGTCCACACCACTGGTAAGTCTCATCCCGATAGCTGGAGTCTCCACTTGTGCTAACCTTCCTCAATCAATGAACTCCAGAACTTCCTGATGCCACAAGGCCATATAGAAATAGGGAAAGATTATATGCAAATGTCTGGCAGGTGCAGGAGGGAACTTGTGAGTAAAGGTCAATGCCCCCGTCCACCCACATCATCTTTGAGGGAGTGTCTAGTAGGTGCTGCTATTATGATGAAGGTGACGGCTACTGTGCTCCTAGAATGACATTCTACAACAGCAGTTAAAAACAGAAACAAAGAAAGTCCAAGGCCTAGTCCTTCAATTAGCAGTTCCCATAAGCCCCTTAGCAAAGCAAATGCCTTTCGGAGCCATCCTTGCTGTCTCCACCAGAAGGCCAGGCAGGCACCTCACCTCACCTCTCTCCCTGTATGTAGATCACACCATCACTTCCCGTTATCATGGCTTGGCTCTGCTTCACAATTGACCATCACAAGGACCTTCGTGTAAGTTCCACAAAAGTTGTACTGAAACAACCCCTCAGGTAAGGCTGGTACTCAGTGGGGTGGCCTACCCTGCCTGGGACAATACACACACACACACACACACACACACACACACACACACACACACACGATAGGTGAAAGGTAAGACACGGATACCTCAGAATAAGTCTCGTGACTGTTTAGATGGCCAGTGGTTAGTTGGAGCTTTAAAACAGGTTTTGCCAATTTAGAATTTGAGAATTCTCAGGACAATTCCTGTAATCTGTAGCTCTCCTGACAGCAAGCCCTGCCTGTTTCATATCTGATACATCTCCACATGAGTTCATGTCCCTGCTATACACACACACACACATATAGTATTAGCCTTTGGCCCTGGCAATCCAACTTTAGACAGTAAAATTTAGTGTTCTGTTATAATTCAAGATTCAACACGTATTTCTCCTCAGTCCACACTCCACATTCCTATTTGAACATAGCTTTAAAAGCAAGTCATCTGGGTGGAACCCCATGCTTTGCTGGGCCCACGGGGTGGCAATATTATCAGATCAGACACAAGAATTTTAAGATCACCTTGAACCTTGGATTAAATAATTTTCAACCTCCTTCCCATACTTACAAAAGCTTATTAACTTGGTTTCTGCAGACACAGAGAGCCTCAGAAGACGACTGGAAGTGTGTGTAATTCCCATGAATATCTTACTGTAACAGAAGGATTGGGGGGGGGCGGAGCTGGGAAATATGGTGTGGCTAAATCCTATGCAAAATGTGACCATTTTAACTTGAAATAGCTTACTACTGAGAGTATTCATGAATTGTCTATGGGCAAAGCTTTAAATAATGTGAAATATATGACATTTAAAATCCTACAAGAATCTCAACATTTTAAAGCTAGTCGTCCATACCAGTTGAAAACCAAGATTGTATTCACAGACCAGTGTCACTTTTCCTAAATGTTAGCTACATTTTTTGTTGCTATGACCAAATATCTGTTGAGAAGCAACATGCAGGGTGAAGGATTGCTTTTCCCATGTGAACTTTGAAGGGATACTGGTCCTCGTGGCAGGAAAAGCATGGCAAGGGGGGCATGAGGTGGCAGGTCACACTGCATCCGCTGTCAGGAGCAGAAAGGGAACAGGAAATGGGCCAAGACTGTAGACCATCGCCTGTAGCTGCCCGAGGCCACACGAAATGGGTTCCTCAGTGGGAGGCTGGAGCTGTAAGGGAGGAAACAGCAAGAGAAGAAACGAGACCAAGACAGATTTCTGATCAAGGCCCAATGTTTACTAAGAGTCTGTGTTTATAAAGAGGGAAAGCTCATCCCCCTGCCATGCCAGGCTTCTTGATGCTTTGTTGCCAAGTTGTTAGCACTTAGTCTGCTAGAGCTGTTAGCATTAGGTCGCCAATTTGACAGGTTGTCAGCTATTTCAGGAATATCTCAGGAAGACAGGTTCAGCCTCTCAGTGGGTAGCAGAGTCTTGGAGAAGAGCAGCACAGGCCTTTAATCCCAGCACTCTTAATCCCAGCACTGGGGAGGCAGAGGCAGGTGGATTTCTGAGTTCGAGGCCGGCCTGGTCTACAGAGTGAGTTCCAGGATAGCCAGGGCTACACAGAGAAACCCTGTCTCGAGAAGAAAAAAAAAAAGAGCAGCACAGGTGACAGAACAATAGATGCAAGACTCCACTCTAGGTGGTCTCATCACTGTAGCAGAATAGGTCTGAGTCAGCCTGCTCAAGGCTGGGGGAGGCTACAATTGCCCAATTCCCACCATCAGTGATTCATCTCCTAAAGTTTGCATACCTTCCAAACCAGTCCCACCAGCTGGGGACCAAGTGTTTAAATACATGAAGCTAGGGAAGGATGTGCTGGCTACTTTTATGTCAGCTTGACATAGCTAGAGTCATTGGAGAGGAGGGAGCCTCAACTGAGAAAACACCTCCCTAAGATCAGGCTGTAGGAAAGCCTGTAGGGCCAGTTTCTTAATTAGTGATTGCCATTGGACGGCCCAACCCACTGTGGGAGGGACCACCCTAGGCTGGTATTCCAGGGTTCTATCAGAAAGCAGGCTGAGCAAGCCATGAGGAGCAAGCTAGTAAGCAGCATCCCACCATGGCCTCTGCATCAGCTCCAGCCTCCAGGTTCCTGCCCTGTTTAAGTTCTCGTTCCAACGTCCTTCAATAATGGAAAGTAATGTGGAAGTGTAAGCCAAATAAACCCTTTCCCCCTCAACTTGCTTCTGGTTGTGGTGTGTCATCACAGCAATAGTCACACTAAGAGGGAGACATTTCATATTTAAACCACAACTAGTATTGAGAAATAACCTCTGTCAAATATCCTCTTGTGAGTCAAAACTGAAAGAAATGAATGGCCCCACACACAATTGTACAAGCATAGGCAGATATCACAGTCAGAGGCTGCCAGAATTCTGTTATAATAAGATACTTGGATAACACACATGTCCATTCTCTCTTCTGAGTTGCTTGGTACTTGCTGAAATTATGATCAGTTGCTTCCTTAGATTGCCCAGACCACTGCCTACCCTTAACAGGGTCAAAACATCCCATTGAAAAGACCTGGCTGATGCTCTGAAATTCTTGAATTCTAACTACCAGGGAAGCAGTCAGACACCCATCACCTAAGTGTGTGCTGTGAATAATCACAGGGACCTTCAGGAAAATAGGCAAAAGAAAGTGTTCCACTGTGGCAAGCAGTACTGGGTCACAAACTGAGATAGCTCCATCTCCCCCTCATTTTCATGACAATCAAAGCGGAATAGGAGATATCATATAATAGAACTGTGCACAAATCATTGGAAACAACTTCAAAGCAAAATGCACAGACTACTAAAAATCTAACAATCCGACGGATACTGAAAATATGGACCCCATTGAAGCTGTGTGACATACATGGATGCCATCTTATGAATGTGTGTATTTCACTCCTGTGTCCTATGTGTGGCTGCTGGAAGAAATAATCTGATCGACCCTCAAAAGTTAGATGACCCAGCAATTTGGGTCCTAGATGTTTACCCAAAACACTGTGCGTAAGGATACACACACACACACACACACACACACACACACGACTGGGCTTGGTGAATATTTGTAACCCAGAACTTAAGCAGTGGAAGCAAGAAGAATGGGAGCTCAGAGTCATCCTCAGCTACACAGAAATGTTAACGCCAGTGTGTGTGTGCGTGTGTGTGTGTGTGTGTGCTCATGTGTGCATGTGTGTGTGTACTCACGTGTGCATGTGTGTGTGCTCATGTGTTCATGTGTGTGTGCTCATGTGTTCATGTGTGTGTGCTCATGTGTGCATGTGTGTGTGCTCACGTGTGCATGTGTGTGTGTGCTCACGTGTGCATGTGTGAGTGTGCTCACATGTGCATGTGTGTGCGTGTGTGCTCACAAGTGTATGTGCTCATGTGTGCATGTGTGTGTGCTCACGTGTGCATGTGTGTGTACTCACATGTGCATGTGTGTGCGCGCACACACACATGACCCAAAGTCAAACAGACTAAAAAGAATCTCCCCCCAGACAGTTTAACTGTGTAAATTTGATAACTTCAAGAAAATACACCCATCCTTTGAAAAGCTCGTGAAATAGATCATCTGGCTCCCTAACTTGAGAAAGCTAAAGGTACAAGAATAAGCCATCCCATGTGCTCCCACTGCAAATCCTTCTGTTTTTAAAGCCCTGTGAGAAAAGAGAGGTGCAGGGCACTGGGACAAGAGAGATGAGGTCCAAAAAGACAAAAACCTTTGGGCCATACTGACCAATGCAGTAAAAGATTTTGACAAGAATCTATATCCATTTGAGATTTTTAAAAATTGTTCAGGGGCTCCAGAGGTGGAATCGCTCTTCCAGAGGATCACTGTTCAGTCCCTACACCCACATCAGGTACCTCACAACTGCCTGTAACTTAAGCTCCAGGGGATCCAATGCCCTCTTCTGGCTGCACAGGCACCTGCATTCACACAGCACACACAAGCTCACATAGGCATGAACACATACACATAAATTTAAGAAAAAAAAAATCAAAGAAGATAAATGTGGAGAGGACCTTTCTCAACTTGTTGAAGAGAAGTTACAGAAATGGATGATGTCATAGCAAATGATGAGAGACTGAAGGTCTTCCTAAGACAAGAGCAAGCCAACAGTGTCCACTTCCATCACTGTATCAGGAAACACAGAGGGGTTCTGGTCAGTCCAATCAGGGAGGAAAAGAAGGCCAAAGGTCCACAGACAGGAAAGAACAATGTAGCAGCCTTATTGCAGATGGCATGATTGTATAGCGAAGTCACTGCATACAAGCTCAACATACAGAAGTCAGTGGTCTCTCTATGCACCAGTTGTTAGCATTCCTTCTAGGCTCCACCCCATAATTACCTGGCAACAACCAGCCAGGGCTACACAGAGAAACCCTGTCTCAAAGTTCTTTGGAGTCCTGGGTAATGCTTAAAAATGTCAAAGCTCCTAAGATCCCTCTGGCCCACATGCTGAGTTAAAACTTTTCCTGAGGGCTGCAGTTTTACATTAAGGCAGGTTCAAGTGCCACAAAGACCACAGGAGAAAGTAAGAAAGGAGACATTTGGAAGACCATGTGAGGGTGTCCCGGAAGGGCATCCCACTCTCCTCCCCTACCTTGGGACAGGACAGCACTGAAATGGCTGTGATTCTAGCCCAGGCTCCCTCCCACAGTGTGTTTTCTGTGGTGACTCTGGTTAATTGCTCTGAGGTTGAATATTTTGTCCCTAAACGGAAGAAACAATAATTTGGAAAGCTGTCTCTCTTTTTCTCCCTTTCCTTGACAGTTTTATGCAAATAGTATGGAGAATCCTGAACTGTGGAGAGTAGCAGGGGAGGGAGAGAGATCACCAATTTGATTTTTACCAAAATAATGCTTTATTACGCCTTCAGCTATTTACAAAGATGATCTGGTTGGAAATGTCACATGGCTTGGGTAAAATATTCTTCTATGATGGAAGGTCTCTTTTCATTTCACCTGCTGGCGTGAGTTAATATTCAAAACGCATGTTGCTGAAAGGAGAAAGGACAATTTATGACATAATTCCTAAATATAAAAGATGGGTCACAATGCAACAGTCTGGTTTTCAAATGAAGTCGCCAAAACAGATTCCTGACATCCCTCCCAGCCGACATGCAGGACCTGCTCTGTCCTAGGGAAGATATCCTGGCCCTTGTGACTTGAGATTCTCACATGCAAAACATGATGAGGGTTCATAAGGGTGAGCATCTCAATTCAAGATCTACACTGGATCTGCAAAATCCATTCTAGCTGAACACACTGAAGAAATGCAAAGATGAAGGAAAATGTAGCGGACTTCTCACACCTGACAATATATTTACGGACTTGGATTGTCATTAGGAGGACATCATAGTGGTGTGTTCATTCACTCAGTATCCTTGCCATGTCCCCTGTGATATCATGGTGGCATATGTGTCCACTCAGAGTCCCTGCCTTGTTCTTGCTATGATGGTAGTGTTCTCCTCTATGAACTTAGGCACATCTCTTTGTTTTTCCCATGCTTCTTTCACATGCACTGAGCCCTTACAACCTCTCCCACACTGCCCAGTTTCTAGAGAAGGGCTCTTGACAGTCACGTACACTCACATTGCTGGTTCTCCCACCCTACCACGCTCTGCTGTTCCTGCTCTGGTGTCTGGTGCATCCTTCCCAACTATGGGGACCTGGTCCATGGACACAGGTTCAGACAGGCAGTGCAGCAGGGTCCCACAGTGATTGCTCTATCACTGTTATTTACTCAAAAAAATAAGCTGAGAAAAAAGTTTTCAAATGAAAAGCAACTTGTATACATTTCATTTACTTTTTCATTATTGTTTTTGGTTTTTTGAGACAGGATCTCTATATAGTCCTGGCACTGCCGTATAATTGCCTTGTATTACCTATGTAACTGCTATGTGGTGCCTTCCAAGTGCTGAGATTAAAGGTGTGCAACACTGTGCCCAGCTTAGATACTTTTAAAATATGTGATGTGGGGCTGGAGAGATGGCTCAGCAGTTAAGAGCCCTGGCTGCTCTTCCAGAGGACCCAAGTTTAGCACCCAGCACTCACGTGGCAGCTCACATTTATAACTCCAGTTCCAGGGTTTCTGACACTCACACAGACATACATTCAGGCAAAACACCAATGTACATGAACTAAAAATAAATTGTATATATAAAAACTATGATAGAATCTATAGCTAGGTGATGGCATTAGAAATCTTCCTGAGGTTGAATTAATGCTAAAAGAGAATAGAACCATTTGCTTTCAGCATTGCTGTCCATCTTACAGCTGATTTTACAAAAATAAAAGTCTTAAGTAAAACATGGAGTCATAGTGTCTAGATACCAGACAGTCCACTTAAATGCTTAAAGCATGGTAGTAGCTCTTCTTAAGAAACTACACTCTTGCTTTAGCTCACTGAAATGTTTTTATGTTAGCTCTTTTTCCATGCATCTCACTAGCCATCTTCCAGGTACTTTGGTTCTCATTGGAGTGTTCCTGTGACACCCTTTGTTTGAGCTTTTGTGTAAGACTGCACATTGGCCTGTGCTCTGTAGCTCTGGGGTCACTAGCAAATCTCAGACATGTTCAACCCTGCCATTCTACATGAAAACTTTCATTCAAGCAATGTCCTCCCTCAAAGACTGCTGTCTAGGCAGTTTTGTGCAACTCCTCAGGGTCTACCCTCCTGCACTGGCCAGTCAAACAGTGAGTACAAAGACCTGCCCCTTCCTTCAAAGTAAAAAGTGGGTGGGGGTCCGTCCTGGCTCCTACGCTCTTTGGGGGACAGCTGAAACCCAGGTGCACCTACACCAAAGCCCAGACTCACCTAATTCCAGCCTAGCTGCCCTGTTCCCAAATATGCACCTCTGAACCTATCGTCTAGGACCCATGTTGTCATTTAGAATTTCATCTGAGGCAAAACTTTAAACCTTTCACATGAAAAAATAAAACTGCCTTGGTGATTGTTACTCCAGAAGCCAGAATTCACTGGAACCTTTTTTTAAAGAGAGGCACTTCCCCAGACATACTTCTCACCTCCTGAGCCCAGTCACCCCAAGACCCTCAGAACGAAGACATTTATAAGCCATGGCCTCTTTGCTAGGATGATGGAGACTTGCAGGAAATGTCAGCTGTGTTGTCACCCCAAAGAAGCATGAACAACCAGATACAAATCCCAGAGTATGACTGCCCCTCTAAGAAGCTTCTACAGATGCCGAGCCAAGACTCACCGATTTACAGTGGTGAGAATGGGCATGCCAAGAGACTCAACCCAGTCTACTTAGCTTAAGACCAAAAAACAGTTAAAAATGAAGAAGTGTAGCCGGGCGGTGGTGGTGCACGCCTTTAATCCCAGCACTCAGGAGGCAGAGGCAGGTGGATTTCTGAGTTCAAGGCCAGTCTGGTCTACAAAGTGAGTTCCAGGACAGCCAGGGCTATACAGAGAAACCCTGTCTCGAAATACCAAAAAAAAAAAAAAAAAAAAAAAGTATGTAAAAATGGCCAGCTCCTCTTCGTGTGGTTCCATAACCAGTCGGTACACTCAACTTACGTTTTCTAGAGTCATGGCTGCCGTATTTGCTCTAGCCTTCTGACGATATTTCCTCCGGGTGCAGTAGACGCTGACAAGAGTGATGATCAGCATCACAGCAAACACGGTGACCGTGGAAGAGACAGCGATGATAACAGTGTCTCGGGTGGACCCTCTCTTCTCACACCTTTTGCCCATGTACCACCAGTCTTCTCCTGCAGGACACCTACAGGAAGAGACAGGCTGCCATTTAGGGTGTTCTTTATGGGTGACATCTGTGAACATCATCTTAAGGGCCTGGTCACTTCTAGTATATGTGAACACTGATGGTCACTGCCATACATAACTATTTGTATACACAACCACCTGAAGAGATGAGACTAGCATCCGGTGAGGCAGGAAAGAGGGGAGGGGTGTACTACAATTAATCTGACACCCGAACAGCAGCTGGGGGAACAGGGAGAAAACCAGCTGAGGGGATCAGGGTCACCACTGTGAGCTCCACACCTTGGCTAAGGACTCAGCACTTCAACACATTTGACTAGAAAACGGGGAACAGCAGAGTCAAGGGACAAGACTGCTGTGAGAATTTAGTGATAAGTAATGTAATAAGATATATAATTCAGGCAATTAGACTATAGTGCACTGTTTCTTCATGAATCATTATTATGGTGGCTAGCCAGAGTCCCAAATGGAGTTTAAAAGAGTAACTGCTGGATAGTTTTATGTCAGCTTGACATAAGCTAAAGTCATTGGAGAGGAAAGAAACCTCAATTAAGAAAAAAAAAATGCCTTCATAAGACTGAGCTGCAGGCAAGCCTGTAGGGCATCTTCTTAATTAGTTATTGATGGGGGAGTGCCCAGTCCTTTGTGGGCGTGGCCATTCTTGGGCGGGTGGTCCTGGGTTCTATAAGAAAGCAGGCTGAGCCAACCTCAGGGAGCAAGCCAGGAAGCAGCACTCCTCCATGGCCTCTGCATCAGCTCCTGCCTCAAAGTGCCTGCCCTGTTTGAGTTCCTGTCCTGACTTCCTTCAGTGTTGGGCTATGATGTAGAAGCATAAGCCACATAGACCCTTTCCTCTGCAAGTTGCTTTCGGCCATGGTGTTTCCTCGCAGCGATAGAAGCCTGACTTGGACACTCGATCAATATCATGCATGTAAATTGTCAGCATCTAATTCCCAGAAGGGCAAAGGCCGATCTCATGAGAGAGTGAGGTAGTGGTGCCCCCCACGAGAGTCCTCACTTGCACTCAGCTCTGCCATCTTGGACAACACAGATGCCACCGTTCTGACATTCAACCTCAGAGCAGGCATTATGGACAGCGGAGGTGGGGATTGGGTCGGGGACAGCTGATGTAGAATTGAGGTGAGATATGTCTGCAGAGGGAAGGAGAGAGCACGGTGGAGATCAGCTTTTGCATTCATTGCCGTCGGACGCAGATACTACTCAAGAGTTAAGGCCTGTGAAAAGGTATGTAATCTTGATTCGTGACCCAGCAACACTTATGGGCGGTCAAAAAAGAATCAAGCAAAGCTGGAGAGACAGCTGTTAGCTGAGGACTTGGCTTTGCTCTCCAGAACCTGTGGCTTGTTTGTTTGATGTTTGTTTTTTAAAAGCCATCTGAGGTGGTATATATTTACAGTATGAAAAGGTAGAGACAGGTAATTAATGGTTGAGAGGCCAACCCACCTCACATGCTCTCAAAGGGGGCTAGAAAGATGGCTCAGCAATAAAGAACATTGGCTGCTCTTCCAGAGGACCTGGGTTCAATTTGCAACACTCACATGGTGGCTCACAATGACTCCAGTTCCAGGGAATTCTGCCACCCTCACACAGACACACACACACAGTGAAAACCAATGTACATTTTAAAAATAAAAATAAATAAATTCCAAGAAAGGGGATAACATTTGAAATGTAAGTTTAAAAAATGACCAATTAAAAATTTATAAAATTAATTAATTAATTAATTAAAAGAGCCAATGGTGCCGAAGGCAAGCAGAGTTGCTTACACACACACACACACACACACACACACACACACACACACAGAGGAGAGAGCTGGAGTGACAATCACCCTGCTTCTCTGGCAGAAGGAGCTCTGAAGGCACCCCCGTCAATCTCCTGCCCAAGACCATGTGCTTCCTGTGTTAGGAAGTAAGATACCAGAGGATTTCAATCTAAAGATTTTCACTATTATTCCATAATGTAGTAAATAAATGATTAACTCTGGAACTTTTGGTATATCAAATGAAATTGTTTCATATTTCTAATTATTCATATAAAAAATCCCACTCACGCATTTCCTACCATAACCTATAACATAGCTAAACACAAAAGCCAAAAGAATACAGCAAACAGACAACCGCTACAACAAGAAACAAACTCACATAAAACTATTATTTCGATACCTTCAACAGTCAGTAAGATGTAAACGTCATCTCCTTTTATGAACTCTCTGCTCTTCAGCCTCTCTCGGGTTATGAAGACAAAAGTTCCATAGCCTCTACCTCTGCTAAACTGAGTTCCATTAGGGAAAACATCCATCACTCCCACCTTGGAAGGCCTGTCCCAAAAATAGCTTCCATTATCTGAAAAAGCAATTTATATTAATGGGCTGGATTGAGCATCATCACAGCTTTCAGCAGGAATCATCAACAGGCATCGAGACATAATGAGAATGCTGAAGGGAATCAACTGATGCTATTGAGCTATGGTGTATTCCCAGGCAAGTCGATGGACCTTGCTCATTCACACTGTCCAACGGAAATAAGACTGCTTGCCAGTGAGGCCCTACCTCTAGACAACAAGTGGGGGACATCACACATATGCAAATTGCCTGTCACAAAAACCCTTCTGTCTGGTGGGATCGAGCCTCAACAGCCTTCTGAGTTGCAGTTGGGCCTTGTTTAACTGAGTCAAAGCAGTAAGTTGCTGAGATTTTTAAATATTAGCAAAGAGCAATTTAACTCATAAACTGAACTAAATGCCACTTCATCCAGAGGAGCATGATGAAAAAGAATGAAAATTTCCATTTCTGTTATTTTTTTTCTCTCTATCAGATTCAGTTGCTATTTTTCCTATGTCGTTTTGATTCATCCTTGTCATTTATAAAATATATTTGGTGACATCCTGCTTCCCATAATTCTATTTTCCCCTCTACCCAGTTTCTAGGAACAACAGATTATTGTAATTCTAATTGTGGTCCTGTTTCTCTGGGCAATGGCCTTTTTGAGACTTGGAATGCTGTCACTATCACTCAAGTTTGTCAAAAGCACTGTTGTCAAAAGCATCCACTTCTACACTGCTGCCACCAATGTCCCAGCATCTCCGTTCTGACTATAAGCTCTCACCTTAAGAACTGAGTTGTTTTTCACCATGCTACTGTGTGACTAAGTCAGCATGGGTGAGACACTCAACATCAGAGAGACTCTCCCTGCCAACAGGCTTCTATCTTAACCTTTCCCAATTCTCTTAGTAGATTTGTGGGATTATTGTTCCTGCCTTGGTTCAACAGCTAAGAACAGTGGGGCTTCAAGAACTTTTTTTTTCCCCCAAGATCACAAAACTAATGAGAAGCCCATGTTGGGCTTGAACCCAAGCATGTCAGCCTCTAAAGTCAGCACTCCTAAGCCAAAATCTGGGATGGTTAGTTCCCAAGGTCCAGGCCTTGCTGACATTCCTAATAGTCTTCTACGTGGGGACTGCGTTTTCCACTAGTAAGTCCTTTCTCTGAAGCTGAATACTTTCCAAGTAACCAACAGTGCTATCTCTCACTCCCAAGTCACCCATCCCTCCTTGAACAATCATCATGGCCCTAGCCATAAGGAACATAAGCCACGAACCACTGGTCATCGTTGGGTCTGTGGTTATACTCCGCTGGTTGGACATACGCTGTCGAATGTCAGGATTTTGATCCAAGAGTGTCATTGTAGCTTGTTGCCAAGGACATGGCCACTGTAATTGATCATCATTGGCACCGGAGATCAAGTGGAAATAAATTCCTACATTCGTTGAGGATTTTAGATCCATGGAGATCTGAAAAGCGTAACCTTTAGAAGAATAAAATGGAGGACTGTATACAGATGTGTCCTGGCCGCCAAGAATCTGTGTGAAATTCTGTATGTGCCAGATATGGTGAGGACACCTTGTTTCTGAGAGATTGATGTCATCAATAGACAGACCGCCTGATGACGTGCCAGGGCCTCTGAGTCCTTCAAACACCACTCGAAACTTTTTAGTCACTTGCAGTGTTACATAGTGAAGTTGCCAGCTCCCGATGGGTACCTCTGCAGAAAGAGCAATGAAGGACTGTGAACTCTGTGCTGACATGCTCAGTGTTAAAGTTCTAATCTTCAAAAGCAAATGACAGTCCCAGCGCCTCTGATTCTCCTTTTTTTTTTTTTCATTAATTAATTTATTTATTCAATTTACATCTTGATCGCTGCCTTTCCTCCTGGCCCCGCTTCACACAGGTCCTCCCCATCCTCTGTCCCTTTCTCCTCTGAGAGGGAGGAGGTCCCCCATACCCTCCCATGGATTTGAAGAAAGGTTTTCTCATGTTTTTATACCGAGATCATTGACTTAAGGGTGCCTCTGAGCTTAGACTGTTCCCTGGGATATTTAAACTTTACATACCTGTTCCTCAGATAGCACAGATAACCCTTTCTCAGAGGGGTAATCACCCAAGTCCTGAGTGCTACACGGCTGCTTACCGGTTACCTGGCGCTCTGTACTGATTAACAGCTGAGTCCAATATAACACCTGTGGTTGCTGATACTCAAAGACTTCTTTAATATACTTGTATAACTTAGCTGAAGTACTTAAATGTCTGCTGAATTTTAGCAGTATTAAACAGGACTCTACAAACCCAGGAATACCATATCCTATTGATAGATGCACAATGCATGCATATTCTTCATGAGACTGCAACCCTCACTCTTCATAGGTCTTCATGAACATAAGCAGCACCTGTATCTCAGATGCTTTCCTGAATCAGAGGTGCCGTGACATATAGGACAGTATGGATTCACTTCCTAATGAGTTCGGTTTTGTCATTAAATTAAGGGGTCAGTGTGAAAGAGAAAAGTAGTCAGGGTGCTGTAATGGTGGTTAATTATGAGTGCCAATTTGATGAGATTTAGAATCACCATGGGGTCCAGCCAGCCCTGTGCATGTCTGTGAGAGATTTTCTAGAAAGAGGTCAATTGAAATGGAAAGACCCATCCTAAATGCTGGCAGCACCAATACCCAGGCTAGGATCCTGGATTGCATCCAAAGGAAAAAAAGAGTCAGCCACCACTGCCATTGGTGTCTTTGCTTCCTGACTACAGATGGAGTGTGACCTTCCCTGCTGTGAAGGACTGTGCTGTCACACTGTGGTCCACAATAAGCCCTTCCTTCATCATAACAAAGAGGAGAGTAATACAGTCTTCAACCCTTCCTTCCCCATCTGCTTTAGTATGTGGGCAGTTGGCCCACCTCTCCCACACATGGTTGATGTAAATGTGGACTCTCCCTTCCCACAGACAGAGCTCCCATTATGACATTTATTTCATATCACAGCAGAGGCCTTTATGGGATCTATTTTTTAAGCAGGAAATTAGATAGAATCCTTTTTCCATTTGAATGTCACTTTGGTAAAACTGAGCCACAGTGAGGGAAAATGAGAGGTGCCAAGAGTGTTTCTTTAGGGACAGACCAAGCCTCCCTGAGGCTGATCCTTCCATCATCCACTCCATACTTTGGTTTCTTTTAGCCATCAACATTCAGTGTGTTCTCATTTCTTCTGGAGAACTCATGTCCACAGTTCCAGAGACCTGCTATGTTTTGTTTTGTTTTATTTTTTTTTAAGATTTATTTATTATTATGCATAAGTACACTGTAGCTGACTTCAGACACACCAGAAGAAGGCGTCAGATCTCATTACAGGTGATTGTGAGCCACCATGTGGTTGCTGGGATTTGAATTCAGGACCTTGGGAAGAGTCTCGCCATCACCCCTGCCCTCCCCCTATGGCTATGTTTTCTAAGTACCGCATAAAGGACCCTCATTTTAACTTCATTTCAAAACAGATCAAGTTCTATTTGAAACTCACGTGTCACCAGCCCCTGCTCTGCTACAAGCTCCGAGAACACCTCACCCTAAATCCAAAGAAAAGAAATGTGTGTACTGTACCTTTTATTTCTCTCTGAAGGGTTAAAACACCACCCTGCTGGCCTGTAGTGTACTCCCGGGTGTAAATGTTCAGTTGGTCATTTCCACTTCCACTGTTGTACAGATAAAACTCCAAGCACTGAAACCCTCTCTTGGGGTACAACAGTCTGCTCTCCAGCATCGCTGTGGCCCCCTCATTCACAATGCTAGTGTTGAAATGCATGAAGAAGCCAGAGTCTGCTCAGAGCACACAAGCAGAATGGATAAAAATAAGATGTTAGGATGGCTATCTTTGAGCACGTCTTCCTTTAGTGTTTGCCAAATACCCACCATACACAAATGCTATAGTCTGGCTGTGGCCGCCAAAGTTCATGCAGTTGAAATAACTTTCAAATTGATGTGCTGACAGTATTTGGAGGAGATGAGGACACCATGAAGTCATGAGTGGAGCCCTCACCTAAGTATTTGTGGCTTTGTGAGTAGAAGCGACTTGAGCCAGCAGACTATTTCTTGTGATCAGGTGATGACCCTTGCCCTAGGATGTATCAGAATGTCCCTCAACAGATGACAAGCAGACACTAGGCACCCTAATCCTAAACTTTTGTTTGGTTTCCGACCCCAGGACAAGAAGCTGGGGTGCATATTTTACATAACACAAAAGACCTGGCCTTCTGGTTCTCTCAGCATCCCTCAGTCCCTACATGTCCTGACCTGCCCCCAACCCTGAACCCTGGAAAGCCCAGTAGTTGGGCAGCCTTTTCCCCAGAGGCTCCTCCCTATATAATCCAGACATTTTGGTCTCCTCTTCTCTCCTTTCCTCTCTTCTAATCTCTCTCTCTCTCTCTCCCTCCCTCCCTCCCTCCCCCTTCCTTCCCCCCTCCCTCCCTCCCTCCCTCCCTCCTCTTTCTCCTTATTCATGGCAATAAACCTGCCTTTATATATTTTAATCTGGCTTGAACTGACCTGTTTCACCAATGGAGAAATAACTTATCAACTTCCAGTGTCAGTGTTCAGACCCCATGAGAAAGTGATATTTAAAGAAATTAAGTATCCAGTCTCGGGTAATCAGTTATAGAAACCAAAAAGACCAAACCAAGCACGGTGTTGGGCATTAAAATACCGTTCTACAGTCGGGGAATTCATGAATGAGACATAGTGAGGCATCCTTTCTCTTACTACAGAAATTAGCTTCCAAGAAAAGAGGAATGTGAAAGCACCTAGGTTGGAGCATCCTGTCTTCATTGTAGGTACCTCGAACTCACAATTGTGCCCACATATGGTCTAGAACAGAGTAACTCACAGCCCAGCAATGCTCACTAGACTCCTACAGTCTGGAAAATGCCAGGAAAGGCATGGCAACCCCTCCAATCACAGTCCTTCCAAGAGGGTCCTTCCTGTCCTACTCTTGGTCCTCGCAGAACCAATCCCTTGATTTGTAGAAAGAAAAATCATTCTGAGTGAGCAAAAGCAGAACAGCAGGCACTCCTGTACAGTGCATCTGGCCCATTCCATTGGAAAAACTGGATGTGTTTTCATTAGTAATTCTGATAGAGGCAATAAAGGGATGGCTCAGGGGTTAAGAGCATCTAATGTGCTTACAAAGAACTGGAATTCTATTCCAAGAACCCATGCCTGGCAGCTCACAACTGCTTGTAACCTCAGAGAATCTAATGCCTCTGGCTGATAAGGGTATCTGCACGCACATGTGCATACCACCGACCCCACACTCTAACACATAATTTAAGATAATAAAAAACAGATTATTTTAAAACAATGATTCTGATAGAAATGAAAGATGAAACACCAGTCTTTTGGACTGAACAAGAAGGCTGGAGTCACTGATCATAAAACCTGTTACCTTTGCACTGGCCCATCTTGGAGTGGTCGCTCTCTGGGCCACTGAGAACCTGTGAAACCCGCTGCCAGTCAGCACTATCCCCCGAACTTTGGATCATGCCACAGATATTTTCCAATTCAAAATCACAGGAGTCCATAAAACTCAAGGAAGAAGCTACAAAAGCAGGAAAGGAGAGAGATGTGATTGCTCACACACAGGATGACGTGTGTGAGCCCAGGGATCACAGAACTACAAGGGGCATCACTTGAAGGGGGCATCTGGCTGACTACAGGGCCTGCCGACCGGTAGACATGTGTCCGTCCACAGAGTCTTGTGTGTGTGTGAATAGCCAGTCCTCATCTACTTGTAGAAACCTGAGTCAACGTTCCTCCTGTTAGTCAAACCTTCATGCCACAACAAAGGTTTTTTGTTTCATTTATGGGACACTGCATGTTTCATTCTGGCTTAAAAAAGGTTTGAATATAGAAACCGTCTGTATTTGAATTAGTAGAACCTCAAAAATCTGCATGGGGTGCATTCTTACGAGGATTCAGGCTGTTTTGCAAGGGTAAACTTTGTAAGAAAAAAAGTATTGAAAATGTTTGTTAGATTGGGATCCAAGAGCTATTCTCCTAATCTAGCTTTCATAATCTTGGAAACCCAAATGTATACAGAGCATCTTTTTTTTTTCCTGCAAGGCAGAAGAAATGAGTAATTCAAGATACCCATCACATACTGCAGTTATACAGCTGATTCAGCTTCAGAAGGTCATAGTCACTGAAGTCCATTCGTTGGCCAATCACGTCCTCGAACTCTGAGATTCTCGTGACGATGGTGGACTCTGTCCCGTTCTGGAAAGCGGTTTTACTGTAGTGCATTACTGAGGTGTAGTCATATGGGACATTCAGGGAATCAGACACACTGTCATTGTAGATGTTGAAGTTGTGTTCCTTGCCTGAATATATTTTGAAAACTTTCATTATTTTATGCTCATAAAACTAAGGTGCTTTTACGAAATACTGTTAACTGAGAAATACAAAATGTAATAGAGAGAACTTTGTACACATTACCTACTGAGTGTCAAGGGTTCCAGATACTCTTGTCTTTGAACCTGACATCACGCACAGTTATGGTAGCAACAGTTGAACTAACATATATACCTTCACTTCCAGGACACTAAAAAGCGTAAGACTCTACCAACTGCTACTAGAAAGGCTGGTTCTACAAAGCAGTGTGGAAACAGTCAGTCACCACCCAGCACTGATGGAGGCTTACAGTGCTCACAGCAGACTACTCACGTGAGAAGCAGGACTTTAGAGAGTATACCAAGATAGGACCCTACACTGATAACATGGATATGAGTCATTAGAAATGATGGCTATAAACTGATTGGTGGAGGCACACACCTTTAATCCCAGCATTTCAGAGGCAAAGGCAAGAGGCCTGTGAGTTTGAGGCCAGCCTGGTCTACAAAGTAAGTTCCAGGATAGCCAGGGCTACACAAAGAGACCCTGTATTGAAAACAAAAAACAAAAAGCAAAACCAAATCCAAAAATTAAAAAAAAGAAAGAAAGAAAGAAAGAAAGAAAGAAAGAAAGAAAGAAAGAAAGAAAGAAGGGAAGGGGGAGGGGAAGGGGAAGGGGAAGGGTGGGGAGGGGAAGGGAGGGGAGGGGAGGAGAGGGGAAGGGAGGGGAAGGGAGGGGAAGGGTGGGGAGGGAAGGGGAAGGGTGGGGAAGGGAAGGGGAGGGGAGGGTAACGGTGGGGAGGGAAGGGGAAGGGAGGGGAAGGGAGGAGAAGGGAAAAGGGAAGGGAAAAGGGAAGGGAAGGGAAGGGAGGGGAAGGGAAAAGGGAAGGGGGAAGGGAAGGGAAAAGGGAAGGGAAAAGGGAAGGGAAGGGAAGGGAAAAGGGAAGGGAAGGGAAGGGAAGGGAAAAGGGAAGGGAAGGGAAAAGGGAAGGGAAGGGAAGGGATAAGGGAAGGGAAGGGATAAGGGAAGGGAAGGGAAAAGGGAAGGGAAGGGAAGGGAAGGGAGAAGGGAAGGGAAGGGAAAAGGGAAGGGAAGGGAAAAGGGAAGGGAAGGGAAAAGGGAAGGGAAGGGAAGGGAAAAGGGAAGGGAAGGGAAGGGAAAAGGGAAGGGAAGGGAAGGGAAAAGGGAAGGGAAGGGAAAAGGGAAGGGAAGGGAAAAGGGAAGGGAAAAGGGAAGGGAAGGAAAAGGGGAAGGGAAGGGAAAGGGGAAGGGAAGGGAAAGGGGAAGGGAAGGGAAAGGGGAAGGGAAGGGAAAGGGGAAGGGAAGGGGGAAGGGGAAGGGAAGGGGAAGGGGAAGGGGAAGGGGAAGGGGAAGGGAAGGGAGAAAGAAGAAGAGATAGACATTGTTGAAGACTCCCAAGGCTACTCTACACTTGTATATTCATTTAAATCACAGTGGCTAGAGCTCATGATTGTAGTTGCTTGTAATATGAATGCTAATTATGTTCCCCCTAAAACTGTTTGTACAAGAGTGCCAACACATAGCTTCTGGGAACCTGCCCCCAGTTGGTTCTGACTGATGAGTCACGATGCCTGCAGCCAATAGCTGGGCAAAACAGGTAGAGGTGGGACTTTTAGGATTTCCCAGGCTTGCGACCCGGAGGAGGAAGGAGAAGTAGATCTGCTATGAAGGAAGAGTGTGGAGGAGAGCAAAGACACCGTGCCTGAGAATAATGCCGGGTAAAGAGACATAGCTGCCATGTAAAGGAGCGGAAAGAGTGTGGCCCAAGAGGGCTGCCCAGCTGGGCCCAGGGCAGCCAAGGTAGAATATATAGAATTTAGTAAATAATAAATTGCGAATATTGACAGGAGGTAGATTAACCCCATGGAGGTTAGGAAATAGCCCAGCATTTGTGCTGTCTAAGGCATATTAAAACACAAAGGCTGAGCCGGGCGTGGTGGCGCACGCCTTTAATCCCAGCACTTGGGAGGCAGAGGCAGGCGGATTTCTGAGTTCGAGGCCAGCCTGGTCTACAGAGTGAGTTCCAGGACAGCCAGGACTACACAGAGAAACCCTGTCTCGAAAAACCAAAAAAAAAAAAAAAAAAAAAAAAAAAAAACCACAAAGGCTGGGCTGGCAAGATGGCTCAGTGGGTAGGAGCACTGATTTCTCTTCCAAAGGTCTTGAGTTCAAATCCCAGCCACCACATGGTGGCTCACAACCACCCATAATGAGATCTGACACCCTCTTCTGGTGCATCTGAAGACAGCTACAGTGTACTTATGTAAAGTAATAAATAAATCTTTGGGCCTGAGTGAGCGCAGTTGACTGAAGGGAGCAGGCTGACCAGATAGAGCAGAAGTCAAAATAATTCAATTCCCAACAACCAAATGAAGGCTCACAACCATCTGTACAGCTACAGTGTATTCATATACATAAATTAAATAAATCTTTTTTTAATTAAAAAAAATACAAAGGCTGTGTGTGTCTTTCATTTGGGAACGTAAACCATTGAGGCAGGTAATAAAACTGCCCGCCACCAGGGTTTATTTATTTAATATTTAATTCAATACATGATAGAGTATTATATCCTTTAAGATTGTAAATAAGTTAATGTCTCATCAACAAAGTGCCTTCTCACAAGAAAATGCTGAGTAAGTGACAGGCTTGCTGATTGAGTTTATTTTAAATGAAGCAATAACTGTGCAAATTATTTTATTAATGTGCATATAACAAAATATCACCTTGTTAGCCATAAATATATAGAATTATAATTATAGATTTAAAATGTGATATTTTTGAGTTATCATGAGCTCCAAAGATAATCATTTTAAAACATTAAGTTGAGAGTATTTAGAGAAGATACCAGGCTACTTAGCTCCCCGTTATTGGACAACCCATTGCACCTTGATATCAGATGAATTTGTAGACATGATGAAGAGTATCTGGTCTCCAAACACCCATTACCAGGCTGCTACTGATGCTTACCTGCTCAGAAACTTGACCTGTAATTAAGCATGTAAGAGAAACATACCTGACTGAATCCTGTCCCAAACTATAATGACGTAATCATCCCGGTCAGCACGTGACTGCTCATGCCAGAATCCCAGGGCGTGGAGGAACTCATGCTGAACTGTTGCTATTCTGTCACAGTTTGTCCCAATGGACAACTCCTGCTTCCCAACATGAATGTTTCCCACTGAAGACCAGCACCTGATACAGACCAGGAACAGGGTGTTTGCCTCACTGTGGAGCTCACTTCCTTACCTTATATGTCCTTCCCTTTTCAGTGGGGGACACACTGGACAACAACATTGAATTGTGCTCTGTAAAGGAATTTCAACCCAGCAACATGGCTGCTCTGGAAATCTGGCTAGAATGCAAACATGCCCTTAGTACACACCTTTAAGGTAAAATTAGTTTGTAGAAGGAAGCAGCCATGTTTAGAATTGACATCTAATTAAGGGGCAGAACAAGTGATGTATCAGAGAAAGATTTGACAGAACGAGTCAGAGATAGGGAAGAACAACACAAGAAAGAGTGGCTACTCAAGAGCAGTGCAGGGAGAGAGAGAAAGTCAGGCAGTTGGGAGTCAGTGCTGTGAGTGCAATGGAGTTGAGTTTGTTCAAGAGTTTATGTTCAGTGCAGGTAGCAGAGACAGTTGAAGCCAGAGAATAAGAAGGAGCCATATTAGAATCGATGACCAGAGTTAGTCAGTCTGAGGCCAAGCAGAGCAATTCAATGAGAAGCTGAGAGAAGCCATACTGAATCAGTCAGCTTGGAGAGGAGTTTGAGCCAGAACATCTGAGTTGAACCAGGCAGCCAGTTCAGAAAGAACAAGAAATGGTGAACTTGTTCACCAGTAAGTCTCTGAGGTGGCAACTACATTAAGTGAATAAAAGTTCCTTTTACTTTTACAGCACTCTTCATTACGAACCTTGTAAGACAGATAATTTTTAGAGCATTTCCCTCAGGACCATGTATTGTACAAGGACAAGCTATCCATGTCCATCCCTGGGAATTGCAACCTTTCTTTAGATAGGCATTGGTATGTCTTTCATCGCAAATCGCTGTTTTGTGTAGTTTTATTGTTTATCTCTGTTTGGTGTATCTGGAGACAGGCATGTGTTTGAATGCCCTCAGACGTCGGATGGAGGAATGGAATCCCCTGGAATCAGAATTGCAGGTGGTTGTGAGCCACCCAGTGTGTTGCTGAGAACAGAGTGTGGTTGCTCTGCAAGAACAAGAGTTGACTTGTCTCCTCAATTACCAAACAAAAGGTTTCTAGGGAGATCAATTATTCAGAGTCATTGTGTTTCAGGTCCATGACACTGCTACCTTCAAGTAATAAGACCTGCTCAATTAAAATGAATTCACACACAATCTACAACACATTTTACTTGAGAGAATAAAGACTATTAAGCTGTAAATAAGATGAAATTCACAAGTCTATAGAATAAATGACATCAATCAGCTCATGCTTACTAAATGTAGTCTGGTTGTGTGGATAAAAACACTTCTAGTTTCTTATTTATTTTAGTGTGTGTATATCTGTGTATACACATTTATGCAGATGTGCATGCATGTGGTAGCCAGATCGAGTGTCTTCCTTGGTTGCCTTCCACCTTCCCTTTTGAGACAGACAGACTCTTTCACAGAGACTGAACCTCAGCAATAAGGTTAGGCTGGGTAGCCAATGAAGTCCAGGAACCTGTCTCTACCTCCCCAAAGTGAAAAGCTGTCTCACATAGTAGTTTGTTTGTTTCACATAGATCTGGGGATCTGAACTCTGGCAGTCTTCATGTTTATGCAGCAAGAATTTTAGCAACGAAGCCATCTCCCTAACACCAGGTTGGCCACCTCTTCCTCCCTCCCACCCTTCATCCCTTTCTTCTTTCTTTCTTCCCTCCCTTCCTTCCTTTTCTTCCTTTTCCCCCTTCCCCTACTCCTTCTTCTCCTCCTTGGTTCTCCCAAACTCTTTCCCTTTTTTATAGTACTGTGAACCTACCCCAGGGGCCTACAGGCCATCTACTACTGTGAAAACATTATTTTATGGCCAGAGAAACTGGGCTTAAAGGTCAGACTCTGCATAAATAGCAAAGGAATTTGTCACCCCACCCAAAAGTCAAGCAAGACCTTGGACCTCAGGCCAACCTTCAAACTTACCCACTGCCCTTGAACACTGAGATATAGTTAGCTTCTCCGGACCAAGGCTTGAAGTCAATGCATGTTTTAAGGCGATAGCGCTCAAAAGCATTGAGGATAACTCCTTTAGCATTCATTTCTGACAGAAGACAAAAGTGGGCAGTGAGATCTATGTTTTTTTTATTTAAAAAAATATTTATTTACTTACTTTTGATTTTTAAAGACAGCCTTACACGTCCTTAAAATAAGATAGAATGTCATGGCCACCACATGACTATCTTAGAGTAGGGTATTGGGACCTGCTAGTAAAGCTTTGAGAGGAGAGTTTCTGTCCTGAGTTGAACCATTCTGAGAACCAAGCAGAACATGTGTAAAAGCATAAACTGTAGAGGCCTCTACCAAGTTAATCTGTCCATTTACCTCGTGCCTTTACTACCACAGGTTTTGTCTTACTTTGGGTCATTTGTAGAAAGCTTGACCTGGGTCACGTGGCATCTCAAGGATAAAGAACATTCCAGAACATCCCAGGATCTCAGCAAACAGTGATGCAATTCCTGGGACCCACATGGTGGAGAGGGCCTCTGACTCCCACACACATGCACATGTATGCACCCATGTGCATACACACCGTACAGGAATAATACGAGTTAAAAGACAACATGAGAAGGCTATGCCGGGGCCTGGCAAACAGAAGTGGATGCTCACAATCAGCTCTTGGATGGAACACAGGGCCCCCAGTGGAGGAGCTAGAGAAAGTACCCAAGGAGCTAAAGGGATCTGCAACCCTATAGGTGGAACAACATTATGAACTAACCAGTACCCCCCCCCCCCCTGGAGCTCATGTCTCTAGCTGCATAAGTATCAGAAGATGGCCTAGTCAGGCATCACTGGGAAGAGAGGCCCCTTGGTCTTGCAAACTTTATATGCCTCAGTACAGGGGAACACCATGGCCAAGAAGTGGGAGTGGGTGGGTAGGGGAGGGGGCTGTGTCTGGGAGACTTTTGGGATAGCATTTGAAATGTAAATAAAGAAAATACCTAAAAAAGAAAAAGAAAAAAAAAAGGGATGTACCTTCAAACTCTTGAGAGACAACCAAGAGCAACAATAATGGTCTACACTGTTATGTGAGCCACTTTATCTACCTAAACTTGTACAGTAGTTTCTCATGTAAGGTATTGGAGTATTTTGTTAAGTAATTCATGACTTTTAGGGAGTATTGTCAACCTAAGTGTCATAACGTCACTATATATCTATTTATGTAGTAGAATTGGATCTCTGAAATATGAAATTAAAAACAAAATATAACCTACAATAACAACAAATAAAAAAAAAAAGAAGTGCAGTACACTGACTGAAAGAAACAGGAAAAACTATATCACCATAGATACAGTGATATAATGGTCTCTTTATCTAAATGGGAGGAGCTATGCTGAATTCTCTCTCCGTCTTTTTTTTTAAAGATTTATTTATTTTATTTATGTGAGTACCCTGTAGCTGTCTTCAGACACATCAGAAGAGGGCATCAGATCTTATTACAGATGGTTGTAAGCTACCATGTGGTTGCTGGGAATTGAAATCAGGACCTCTGGAAGAGCAGTCAATGCTCTTAACTGCTGAGCCATCTCTCCAGTCCCTGTGCTGAATTCTTAAGCTATCATGGTTTCTAAACAATTGTTCCCCAAGACTGGGCTGCATTTTGGCCATCCACTCACTCAGTACCTTCCTCTTAGTCACTCACTAAGAGCCATGACTATGAAGTGATGCATGTGAGGTACAAGGGCTACACACATGCCAAGTGAGCACTCTCCAACATGAGCTACATGCCCAGCCCAGGAAATGATTGGTTCTTAAGTAGACATTATTTTTTTATCGCCCCCCCCCCAAAGGTATCTTTCAGATTGACATTTATCAGAGGCAAGAACTGCTTTCCCAGTCCACAGAGAAAATGAGCTTGCTACAGGTAACCTGGGCTGCTTTGTGTTCTCTGTGTCTTTCTGTCGTCTCTATATATATCTGTCTCTCTGCCGGTGTCTGCCTGTCTCTGTCACCCTCTGTGTCTCTCTGTGTATGCTACTGTCTGTCTCTCTGTCTCTGTCTCTCTTTGACTCTCTGCCTCTCTGTCTCTGTCTGTGTCTGTCTGTCTCTCTGTGTCTGTGTCTGTCTGTCTGTCTGTCTGTCTCTCTCGCTGTCTCTCTCTCTCTTCTGTATGGGCTCCGGCCTCAGGTTCAGGATCACCCTGCCTTTCCTTCTGCAGGGCTACCAGAATTACAGGTGTGCTCCCTACTCCTAGCTCATGACTGATTTCTTCTGTACAAAAAAATTTTCTTTGTTATTGTTATACTCTTTTTACTTCCCCCACCTCTCTCTCTCTCTCTCTCTCTCTCTCTCTCTCTCTCTCTCTCTCTCTCTCTCTCTCTCTCTCTCTCTCTCTCTCCATGTATGTGTATGCATGCACATGTGTATATGTGGTGTGTGTGTGCACATGTGTGATATGTTTGTGAGTGCACATGTCTGTGATATCAGAATTTATCCTCCATTGCTTTTCTACCTTAGTCATTAAGGGGAGTTCTCTCTAGTAAACTCAGAGCTTTCCCGTATGGCTAGGCTCCTTAGCCAGCTTGCCCTGGGCTTCCTCATCTCCAAGGAGGATGGAATTACAGCTGGCTCCCCAACACACACAGCATTTATGTGGGCTCTGAAGATCTGAATTTGCATCCTCATGCTTGCCATCTCCCCAACCCTCTTCTGACTTTTTAATAATTTAATGCTAAATTAATAATTATTTATTTCCAGAAAAATAAAAGATAGCAAACTCTTGTTAACATCTGGATTTGGCAAAATAAAATCCTGACAAACTGCCATTTTCTACAAAAGGTTATTCTGTGTTTCTTACTCCTATTTACATCCCGCACTGGGGCTAGGGATGGGATGGGAGGACGTAGTTCTTGTGCTGCTCTTCTAGAGGACTGGAATTTAGTTCCTAGGACCTACAGCAATGTCTCATAACAATGTCTCCAGGGGATTTGGTGTCTCTTCTGACCTCGGCAGGCACTGCACATGTGTTATTCACTCGCTAGACATGCACAAATACACATAACTAAAAGCAATAAAAATTAATATTTTAGAAAATTCTTTCCAGTCTGGGAGTCAGCAATGGAGGGATGGCTTAGCGGTTACGAGTGTGCATTGCTCTTCTAGAGGACCAAACTTGGGTTCCCTGTGCCATGTCAGGTGGCAGACAGACTGTAACTCTGGCTCCAGGGGACTCATCCTCTTCTCTGAGTACACAGAGACTGATGCATGTGAACACACACATATACATGCACATACATACACACACTCTCTCACACACACATACATACATATACACTCATGTATACTCATACATACATATACACACTCATACATACATACATACACATACTCACACATACATGCACACTCACACACATACCCCAAGTGGGGGAAGAGGGAGGGAAAAGTACAGGGAGGGAGATCAAATATATATATTAAAATCGCAATAAAATCTAGAACAAACATTATTAAAACCAAGAGTGCTTCCCTAATCTTTTTGTCCTTAGCATTCAACACAAAATAAGTTATCCATCAAAGTTGACTGAATTGATTTTATATTGGTCAAAACCAACATATATTCAGTCAAAAATGTTTAAGATCTTTTAATTCTGCATTTTGCTTATTTTTTAAAGTAATTGTATATAGCCACATAGAGGAACAACAGCAACAATAACACCACACAGGTCATTCTGGTCAATGTTGGCCCTGTCATCTCAGGAACACAGTAGCTGCAGAAACTCCAAAGTGTGTACTAACCCAAGCTGTCCTCTAGAACATATGGAATGGTATGTGGCCATCTCTTGTGGTCTCCAATGATGGAATTCTTCCCATTTGCCTGTCAAAAATAAGTGTGAAAGGGATCAGTTAAATGAGATAGATAAAGCTAATCAATTATCAGTCTGGAAATAAGTGAAGTTTCCAGTTCTTCCTGGTAATCCAAACCAATGGGGTATGTGTCTAAATTTCTACCATAATTTAATAAAATTTGCAGATGGAACTCAAAAAAAGATTGTTGGAAAACACACTATAAGACTGTAGATGTTTAGATATTAAAAATACATAAGAATGGGCTCTCAACACCTCTACAGTCAAGACTATTTCTTGTTCTTGAACAGGATCTAAATTTAGTTCTCACCCCCCACATCAGCAGCTCTCACACAGCATGAATAACTCCATGCAAGTTCACACACACACACACACACACACACACACACACCATGCATATGATACAGATAAACTCATGCAGGCTTACACACATAAACTCATGTAGGCACAAACACATACATACATGTGTTATACATAAACACATGCAGGTTCTCACACATATACACAGGAAAACAGGATGCATGTAGTGCACATAAACTCATGCAGGCACATACTCCTATAAATAAATAAATAAATAAATAAATAAATAAATAAATACACAGAAGGGGAGTGATAATTAAACCAAACCTTAAAAATCTAAATCTCAGAGGGAAAAAAAAAATCAGACATAAGATGGATGAAAATTTTTCTGGAGGAGAAGCCTGGAGAAACAGCTCAGCTGTTAAGAGCACTTGCTGCCCTGACAGAGGACACAGTTTGTTTCCCAGCACCCACCTGGTACCTCAGAATCCCCAGTAACTCCAGTTCCAAGGGATCCAATGGCCTCTTATGGCTCCAATGGCCCCAGAAACACCCATGGCACACAGAGACACATGAAAGCAAAGCACCCATACATGTAAGCTCAAAAATAGACAAATAAATATGCTTTTAAAGGCATCCTAATTTTATAATAGAAGATGAATAATATATTTTTTAATGCATCTGCCCTGGCAACACAATAAATGTCATTCTGGAGAGCAGAACTTTTGGGTGGTAACTGCAGCAAGGCCCTCACACTGGCTCAGCCAGTGCTTTATCTGAGTCACCACATCAGCCCACAGTCATCTATTTAAAGAATGACTTTACTCCAGGAAATGAGTTTCAGGGTGGAAAATATTATGGAGAAGGAAATGCAATATTTGAAACTGAAGGGCGAATTGGAGGGCTATTGCAAACATACAGGGAACCAATGACAGGGTTTGGATGCTGGGGAAAAGTGACTGAGCCAAGACTGCTGGGAGAGGCTGGCAGGGGCGCTAATGGACTGGGAGAGAGTGGGGATAGACCAGGAGCAAGGTGGACTCCTGAAAGTGTTAAGGATTTCCTTGCGATGAAATTTCTGAAGCAGTGACAGGCAGCTGGAGAGGAAGGCTCTAGGGGAGGGTCAGTGCACACCTAGATTTGCTGTATCTTGTAGACATTCACATACAATGTGCAAATGGAGACTGGGGCTTGGGGACAAGGCAGGGCTACAATTACCCACTCAGACCTACTTCAGAGGTGGCACAGTTAAGCCATAGCTCAGGTGAGATGGAGAAGCAGAGAGAAAGGGGCCAGGACCAGGAGGAAGCCTTCAGATGGCAGCTTCCTCCCTATTTCCCTTCCTTCTCTCCTTTCTACCTCTTATCCTCTCCCCCTGTCTCTTCCCATCGTCCCTTCCCTTACCTCCTCCACCCTCTTCCCCGCTTCCTTCATCCCTCTGTAGTCCTTCCTTTTCTCTCCCTATCTCTTCCTCTTCCCTTCCTTCTCTTTTCTCCCCCCATCACTTTCCTCCCCTCCCCCTCTCCTTCTTTTTGTACTATTGGAATCAAACCCAGCAAGAGCCTCAGTGTCACACTGTATCCCTAGCTTCTCTTTGACATTTTAACTTGAGTTTGGGTCTTACTGTGTACCCCTGGCTGGCTTTGAACCTATGGTTCTCCTCCCTTGACCACCAGAGCAGGTGGGATTAGAGGTCTGAGCAACAGGTGTAGGTCATAGTTCTATCTCTTCAAGGAGGATTTGAGAGGTTAGCCTCTGATGTGTAGAGGGCAAGGAGGGATCACAGAGTGTGTTGGGGAAAGCAGGAGAAATCTGAAGAGCAGAAAGTTCTACTGGGTGATGTCTATGTCCACGGGTGTGCATATTTTAAATTATAAACAATCTTGTTAATTTCTCTATTTTTAAGTTTACACAAACTTCTACAACATAGCAATTATAAATGAATTGTTAAGCATCTTTGACTCCATCACCTACAAAAGAAGAGTAAGTTCTTAAAGTTTTAAAAATCTGGAAAACTGGGGCTGGAGAGATGGCTCAGCGGTTAAGAGCACTGACTGCTCTTCCAAAGGTCCTGAGTTCAAATCCCAGCAACCACATGGTGGCTCACAACCGTCTGTAATAGAATCTGATACCCTCTTCTGGTATGTCTGAAGGCAGCTTCAATGTACTCATATAAATAAATCTCTTTTTTTTAAAAAAAATCTGGAAAACCAAAAAAATATATCTTACTTTTCTTTTTAGAAAGTGCTTAAGACACTGAATTCTTGTTTGTTTGGTTGGGTTGTTCTGTTGTTCTGGGGTTGTTGTGTTTTGTTTTGTTTTGTTTTTGTTTTTGTTTTTGTTTTTGTTTTAGACAGTGTTTCTCTGTGTAGCCCTGGCTGTTCTGAAACTCACCATGCAGACCAAACTGCCCTCAAACTCAGAGATCCATCTGCATCTGCCTCCCAAGTGCTGGGATTAAAGGCGTGTGGCAGGACACCATGTCCAATAAGATACTGAACTTTTAAGTCCTCTTAATCCACATGTACATCTGCACATGTGTTCTTCTGTGTGTCATATGACTAGATCAGAATCAACACTCAAAGACTGGTTTGTGAGTACCCTTTCTTTGCATCATTATTTATAGCTGATTTCAGGGGGAAAGTAAAATAACAATAATAATAATAATAACAATAACTGATAATTATATATTATACAGTATATGTATATATAAATATATTTTGTTATATGTAATAATATAATAATATAGTGATTATAAAATACCATAATAATTATATATTTATACATAATATATTTTATATTATAGAATACATTCTATATATAATTTATTAAATATATCAAATATTATACAATATATTATTATAATGAATAATTATTAATAATAATAAGAGCCTAAGTCATTGGATATAGTTACAAATTCAGTTTTAGTTTACTCAACTAGACAAAGTCAGTGCAACTCTTGTTTTTGAACAAAAATTCTCCTTATTGCTGCAATAATAAGAATCATTCAAAGCGCCCTTTTCCCTTTTCCCTTTCTGCCACCGCCAAGCCATCCAGACTGAGGAAGACCCGGAAACTCCGGGGCCACGTGAGCCACGGCCAGGGCGGCATCGGTAAGCACCGCAAGCACCGGGCGGCCACGGAAATGCTGGAGGCGTGCATCACCACAGGATCAACTTTGACAAATATCACCCAGGTTACTTTGGGAAAGTTGTATGCCGCATTACCACTTGAAGAGGAACCAGACCTTCGGCCCAACCTGGATAAACTGTGGATGTTGGTCAGCGAGCAGATGCAGGTCAATGCAGCAAAAAACAAGACTGGAGCTGCTCCCATCATTGATGTTGTTCGATCAGGCTACTACAAAGTTCTGGGCGAGGGAAAGCTCCCTAAGCACCCTGTCATCGTGAAGGCCAAATTCTTCAGCAGAAGAGCTGAAGAGAAGATTAAGGGTGTTGGAGGTGCCTGTGGTTCTGGTGGCTTAAAAGCCACACCAGAGGTTAATTAAATGCTAACATTTTCGGAAAAAGAAAAAAAAAAGAATCATTCAAATCACCACATACATGTTAAGAGATAGTGAATTTCACTACACAGAAACCTAAGCACTGGAGGATGAAGACGTAGCTATACTTGAGTCCTTACAGGACAGCGTACGCTCCGAATCCATGTCACCCGGCTGCTACGCCTTCTGAAAGAACGCCTGAGCCAGCAGCCAGTGCCCATCGTGCTCAATACTCAAAATCCGCGCTCAGGATCCAGTCGCACAAACATCATTGCAACTCACCTCGAGTCTGATGTCTCCCTCAAAAAGGTCCAGTCCCAAACCTAAGAGAAGAATTGAGATAAGCCATGTTATTACATTGACTTCCTGTGCCACATAATAGACAACGTTTTGAAATTTTCTAAGAGAGGGGCTCACAAGGCCCCATCCCTAAGGATCTGTAGGCAGTTTAATGGTTTCTTGGGGGTGGGAGAAAACTGTAGCCACTGGTAAGCAGTGCATGCTCTTGTGAATGACCCCTCACCTATCTTTGTAACCCTGATGAAGTTCAGAAGAGGAACAGCAAAACAGAGCAGAGAAGCAGGGATGGGAGGGGGTGATGAGAGGGTGGAGCTTGGTGGGAGCTTGGGGAAACTGGAGAGGACAGAGAGAGCAATGGGTGGATATGATCAAACACGTTATATACACGCATGAAAATACCGTAATGAAAGCCATCATCATATGTAACTAAAAACATGATAATAAAAAAGTTAAGGGGGACCCTGAAAGATAGCTCAATCAGGAAGAGGTGCCTGCCACCAAGCTTTGACAACCTGAGTTTGATCCCTGGGAACCTATATGGTGGGGGAAAGAGAACCCACTCCCACAAGTTGTATACACACACACACACACATAATGAAAATGTTTAAAATATTATAATAAAAAAGAATGAAGAGCCACAAACCTTGATTAATATCAAATATGTCTTGATCAATTCCCCCATCTATGTCTTTGACTGAAATTACAAAAAACATATGAAGATTATGTTCATGAAAGAAAAAAGAATCTCATTAATCACACAATCAGAAGGAAATAAGTTTTTGCCTCAGATTCTCATTTAGCTTGCATTAATTAATTGATGGGGACTCTACTTGATTGACCCTCCTGTGAGCCAGATTGGGGACTGAACGGGGGACTTTTGCGTGTATGCTCGTCCTTTCCACTTCCTTGAGTGTCAGATGACTTTAGGAAGAAGACATTGCTCACTCTGCATGTCAGTATACATAGCTTGGAAGGCAGGACTAACTAGAAAATGAAAGTTTAAAACTGGTCACCCAGAAAGCCACTGTAGTGGCCTTTCTTGTACTTCTGGTTTTCTGATGGGCAGATGGGTCCTGATCAGCCAGTGTTGGTGCTGGGGTGATGGCTTAGTGGTTAAGAGCACTGGCTATTCTTCCAGAAGCCCCGAGTTCAATTTGAAGCATCCCTATGGCAGCTCACAATTGTCCATAGCTCCAGGGGTCCCAACACCCTCCCTCATACAGAAATAAGTAAAGATGAATAAATCATTTTTTAAAAAGCCAGCATTTGATCAAAGTTCATCACACAGTTGCCTGGGTTCTGCATCTGCTGTCATGCCTTCCACTCAACAGAAGTACACCTTTATGGCATCTGCTCATTTGATTCAGCATGTAACTTTCTTACACTGTCTAGAGCAAAACTCAAAATAGACTTACCAAACTTTTCTGGAGCTGGCTGGGAAACAAACACCGGGAAAAAAGGTATCATTACAAAGCTCATGGTATAAGTGACATCCTTTGCTCCAACTTTGGATCCCTTTGATAATCATATTTAAAGTTTATTTATTTATTTATTTATTTATTTATTTATTTATTTATTTATGTGGTGTCTGTATGTGGTGGACAGAGGAAAACTTGCAGTAGTTCGTTCTAGTCAGTTTTCTCTCTGTACCATGTGAGTCTTGGGATAGAACTCAGATCATGAAGCTCAATGGCTGGTGCTGAGTCACCTGCTGAGCCAGCACCGTGGCCCCAATTTTGTATGTATTTTTTAATACCAGGTCTCTCTGTAGTTCAAGCTGGAACTCACTTTGTAGTCTCGTCTAGACTAACCTTGAACTTGCTACAACTCTCCTCCTGCAGCCTCCCAAGTGCTGGGGTGACAAGCATGAGCCACAGTGGTTCTAAGTCACACGCAGAAAGTTCTTTTTATTACTAAGATACAGCACTTTCGTTCATATATCCCAGACAAATCAGCTGGAGTTTATCTAACATTTTGACCAGACAGATTATTCTCCTGTTGTATAGAAACTGAAGTTTCCTGAAGCTTCCTGTTAAATGAATTTAAAGATAGAAACAAAACAACAACAACAACAAAATCAACTTCAAAGTTTGAGAAGAAGGCAATACAACCGCAGCCCTCAGGAAAGCACTCAGTTTACGCGTGCTCTCCCGGAAGACCCAGTGCTTGGAAAAGCTGCAACCTTCTTCCCAGTGAACAGCAGGAACTTTACCTAGCACCTTACTAGAATCATGTCTACCATCGTGCCTCAACCAGGACTCTACCTCTAAACACAATACCAAATGTCTAAGCAAAATACAATGAGTAGATTTTGTGAGTTTTTTAAAAATGCATACAACTTTTTGTTGTTGATTTGCTTTTTGTTTGTTTGTTTGTTTGTTTGTTTGTTTTGGAGACAAGCTCTTTCTGTGTATCTCTAGCTACCCTGTAGACCAGGCTGTCCTGGATCTCAGAAATCTGCCTGCCTCTGTCTCCCTAGTGCTGGAACTAAAGGTATGCACCACTACCAACTGGCTAAAATACACATTAAAAAAAAATAGATTGTAAATAAATGACTGAGTTGCATGCCCAATAAGGGAAAAAAATGGAATCAACACTGGAAATTTATTTTGGGGGTGGGGGTATGTACATGGGCATATATTTGTGCTGTTGTTTCAGAAATCAACAACAAGTGTCATTCCTTTTCACACAAAGTCTGTCACTGGGCCCCAGGGCTCACCAGTTAAGCTAGGATGGCTGAGCAGCCAACCTCAAGGAGCCCTGCATCTCTGTCTCCCCAGCACTGCATACAAGCACATACCATCATACCTGACTTTTTATATGTGTTCTAGAAATCAAACTGAGTCCTTATGCCTACGATGGAAAGCACTTACTAAAGGCAACCTCCCCCAGGTTCTCTGAGAACTTTCTAATCAATGTGATCTAGGGAGAAGTCAGCGGAACTCGTAGAAAATCCGTGTGAGTTATACCTGGGTTCTCTACATTTAAGGCATTTTACTTCATGGTCCTGAATCTTAAATCATCTGTGTGATGAGGTCACCACCTGATTTGGGTGACCCTCATGAGTTATATGACACCACGCCAAAACATGCTGTAAAAATGTAGTGCTGTTTCACACGGGTGTAAAGTACAATTGCACTTTAAAAAAATTTTAAAAACAAGGTAACAGTGGAGATAAAGAAAACTAAACTGTTTAACAAGATGTGGGTGTGAACTAACTGGTCAGATGGCTACCACCGTTTTGACAGCAAGCATCCTAGTTTTCTCATTTGGTAACCACACAGCACACATTCACAAATGACCCCATTACCTGCAGAAAGAGATTTACAAGCAGCTTCTCTGAACCCCAGTTAAATGTGTGTGAAATGGCCACTTCAACTCTGTAAGTCTCTATTTATCTGTACACCATCAGCTCAATAGAATGTATTTAAGTTCCAACTAAAGTGTTAGATATTTAACCTTGGCCATTTGGAGATTTCATATAAGACCTTGAGTTAGCTTAGGGTACAAACTACCTAGTCCTGCTGGAAGATTAGTTTTAGACTGGCAAAGATGCAGAAGAGAAACTCCATATTGTGAAACTTTGTTGATGTGGACATTGCTTGCCTCTGACATTTGTCAGTTTTCACCTGTGTCAAGTTATTCTCAGTAGCAGTCAATATGTCACTCAGCAATAAAAATGGCTTACAAAACTTGTGTTCGCTATCTTATCAAAAGAAAACCTGTCACACAACAGTGAAACAGAAAGGAAAATATAATTTTCTGTCACAATCTCTGAACCTCTCTAGCAGAGTGACGTTTTATAATCAATACCTTCCAGCCCCTGCCTCCCAGGAAGGGATGCTTATTTAATACCAACATTTTAAATTATGTAAAGCAAAAGACAAACAAACAATTATCACTCAATGGTTGATATTGATAGACCCCCAATTTTTCTGATAATTTTCTTACCAAACCAGAAACCAGGAGAAATGTGGCAAAAACCAGAAACCAAGGCTGATGCTGGGCATCCATACTGTGGCTTCCAGATGAAAGCTGCAAGCTATGACAGTCATGGCAGAGCTGACTTTTAAAAGCTAAACATTATAACTTCCAGCCTTTGATCTTAATGTTAATGATCTATCTGTCAAGTCATCTTGCTGCTATAGTAACTTCCAATCAAGGAGCTAAAGTCCAGGGTTGCTGACACACCTCTTTTTCCCCCTCTTTACTGTGCCAACATTGAACAACTAAAACTTGTCACTGAGACATATTCTCTGATGTATACATATTGCTTCCCAACATTACTAACACTGTTTCAGCAAAAAGAAACATACATGTATGTGTACACACACATACACACACACACACACACACACAAGCACAGAGTATGTGAATCAACCAACCTCTCACTGTCTTCCTCAGACTCTAATGATAGTTTATTAAATCCAGAATCAAATAGCTGTTTCCTGACTAGGGCCATGAGAAGCTACAATACAGAGTCAAGAGGGTATTAGGAAGGAAGAGAATAACTCCTGTGAGGCCAAAAGTAATACATACACGCCAGAGAATGAACCCACCCTGAAGGGTCACACATGTGGAAATAAGAATATTTCCATAGTGAGACTACCTAGGATGGTAACTAAAGGAATAATTTTCCAAGGATGCCTGAGGAGAGACAACATCAGGGATCATATGTGGCCCTGCCAACACCTCTGGACTTTAAACTTGGGCACAGAATCATTTATTTGGTGTTGGAGATATACTTCAGCAGCAGAGCCCATGCCTTACATTTACAAGGCCCTGCGTTTGATCTCCAGCAACACATACACAAAAATAGCTTGCCCCTCATTGGCTGCAGTGAAATTTCTACTACCTCCATGGAACTAATAATGACTCTTAAAGAAAAATAAAGGGAGGAGGCTGGAAAGAAGGCGCGGCCATCAAGAGCAGTGGCCCGTCTTTAAAGGACCCAGGCGCCATCCTTAATACCCACACATAGATCAAAGGTGTCGTGATTCCAGTTCCAGAGACTCTGATGCCCTCTTCTGGCCTCTGCAGGCACCAGGTACATATGTGATATATAGCCATATATACAGGCAAACAGTCAAATACAAACAAACAAACCTTCTCTTAGAAATAAAGGAAGATAAAGTGAGATCTTTTAATGAGGAAGATCAAATTATGAACATCTGGCTTTCCAGGCTGCAATGTGTGCCTAAAACACCTAACTGCATTCTAACTATTAGGACAGACAGCTATCATTTGAAAGTAGGAAAAGAGAAGCAGAAAGAGCAGGAAGCAACAGTTCGTGGGACAGGAGAGTCTATTTTCCACTCTAATTACAGGGTATGACCCAAGTCTGAATAGGAGTCTCATAGAAAGTTCACAAAGCACAGCTGAATCCAACTGCAAAAGCTGCATTCTGCCTGGGCTGGATGGATGACCTCTGTATCCTCTTCTGTCCTGGGTTTCAGTGAAATCCTCCTACAGGAACACAACCTGAGGGGAGGGGTTTAGCTTACCTCCAAATGTCATCATGTACATCCTGTCCCTGGGAGCCTTCAGGAGCTTCATCCTGCATTTGAAGCTGTGTCTGCTTCTGCTTGCTGGTCCAGCTGTGCTATTCATGTCTCCCTAGGCAACATCATCAACTGGAAACCTGGTGTCAGGATCACAAAATTTATAGATCACTGTTTCTCTCAGTAATGTGGTTGACGAGGCATCCATGGAATAGGACAGCATTCTAGACCTGAGTTTTGCAAACCATGAGACTGCAAGAGCTAGTGCAGAGGTACAACAAGAGGGTCCAAAATATCTCACAATATGATTTTCTTTACCTGAGTCTACCTCCAAAATGTATAAATTGTGGGGCTAGGTCTCTAGCTCAGATGGTAGAATATTTGCTTAGCATTTGTGAAGCCCTGGGTTCAATCCCAAGCACTACAGAAAATGAGCTGTTGTATAAGTCTGTAATCCCTGAACTCAGAAGCAGAACGAACAGAAGTTCAAGATCATGCTCTACCACATAGAGAACTTAAGGTCAACCTGGGCTACATGATCCTATCTCAATTAAAACCTAAAACAGCAAGTTATGACCTAAGTTTCTTAATACCAGCTCTTCATGAAATATTATAAGCACTCCTAAACATATTGTGAGAAGATCCTTCCATCCTTCTCTCTATATACATTTGTGTGTGCATAAATACATACATATACTTAAACTACATAATGTAGAGAAAAGGAAAATAATAATTATAGGTGAATATAGATATCTATGCATTGAGAACACAATGCACAACCAACTAGACAACAAAAGCACTCATAAGGGCTGGAAAGATGGCTCAGAGGTTAAGAGCACTGACTGCTCTTTCAAAGATCTTGAGTTCAATTCCCAGCAACTACATGGTGGATCACAACCATCTATAATGAGATCTGATGTCCTCTTCTGGCATGCAGGCATGCATGCAGACAGAATGCTGTATACATAATAAATAAATAAATCTTAAAAAAAAAAAGCACTGATGAGCCACAGGCCCAGGGTGGCTACACTGTTTGATGCTAATCAGGCTGTCACATTATTCAGAGAGATTTATTTCCAAGTCCCTCCCTTAGATTACCATTTTTTACAACATTTCTCAGAATTGTGACTTATTACTAGTTAGCTAGGGTGCTTCAAAAAGGGAAAATCACCAGGATGTATAAATACCCACAGGAAGACTGCCTTAGAGAGCGTTTCATGGCTATGAAGAGTCATCATGGCTTATAAAAGCATTTTTTTTTAGTTGGGGATGGCTTACAATTTCAGAGGTTTAGTCCATTATCATCATATTGGGAAGCACGGCAGCGTGCAGGTAGACATGGTGCTGGAGAAGGAGCTCAGAGTTCTACATCTAGAAACGAAGGCAACCATAAGGAGACTGTATTCTGCAGGCAGCCAGAAAGGGACTGAAATCCCACGCTGGGCGGAGCTTGAGCATAAGAGACCTCAAACCCATCCCCACAGTGACATACTTCCTCCAACAAGGCCACACCCACTGAAACAGGCCACATCTAATAGTGCCACTCCCTATGGGACGTGCATTCAAACACATGAATCTATGAGAGCCAAACCTATTCAAACCACCACAACGACGAATTTACTTTGAGGAGTTGGCACCATGTGATTGCAGGTGCTAGCTCATCCAAAATTTACAGACAGTGGCCTCAGGAGGCTGGACAGCCAGGCTGGAACTGGAGTTGCAGCCACTGAACTAGAGAACTACTTCTCTAGTGACTAGAGAAGTTCTTTCTATAAGGGCCTCTATCCCTGATACTCAGAAAGCATCCAAGGACCAGGAGTAGCTCATCAATAAGTCAGTAGACTGAAACTGAAAGGGGAAAGGTCTATCCCGACACAGACTAGCCCAGTTCTGATGCCTGTGCTGGTGCCTCAGAGGGGGCCCTTCTACTGGCAGCCAGCCCACAGGGGACAGTGTGGCACAAAGGATTTGTGCCTCCATCAAACCAGGCAACAGCTCCCTGAGGCTGCCACAACCAGATTCCCAGGGGACTCTAGTCTGGCTCAGCTTGTGTCCTGTTACTCTGGACTTCCATAATCTAGAGTGGGATTGGTAACACTGGGGGTGGGGGGTGGGGGGAGAGTAACAATGGAACTTGCTTCTTAATTGGTTATATGTCTGCTTCAGGGGACCACTAGAGCGATTTGGAGAAGGGAAAGCTTGTTCAGTGGTTAAAAGCACTCACTGTTCTTGCAGGTGACCAGAATTTAGTCCCAGCTTAGCACTGCCTACAACTTCAGCTCCGGTGGACCTGATGTCATATTCTTAACTCCTTGGGCACTTGCACTCGGGTGAGCAAATACCACAAAGAAACTACAAATATATCTAATTTTTTAAAGTAGTAGAGTAAATAGTTTGTTTTTAGATACAAGTCGACTCTCTCAGAGACAAGTCCAGCTGAGCGCCCCTTGCAGTTCAAGCTTGCAAGCATCTGGAAGAAGCATCCCTCCTCATTTTACATGTATGAGTATTTTCCTACATCTATGTCTCTGCACTACATGTGTCCCTCGAAGAAGCAAGAAGAAGGTGCTAGGTCTCCTGGGACAGAGGTTACAGTTGGTAATGTTAGGTGCTGGGAGTGAACCCATGTCTTCTGGAAAAGCAGCCAATACTCTTAACCACTGAGACATCTTTTCACCCCATTCCTGGTTTTTGGTAAAATGTTTGCTTATTTGTTTGTATGTCTATCTATGCACATGGGGGCTGGGGGGTGAGTGCCTCTGTTCACAGGAGCCCAGGAGGGCATCAGGTGTCCTCTTTGTCACTTTTGGTCTATTTCTTTGAGACAGGTGTTGTGTGGTATTCTTCAGAGAAAACTGTTCAAACATGAGTTTAAACCGATAAAGTCTGTATTAGCCAGCTGGCATAAGGGGCTAACAAGGGGATAAAAAACTGGTTAGTCCCTATTCCTATGTAGTACAGTAGTTAGGTCTCCAAACATAACTAGCAATCCTGGCTGAATTTTGGCTGGGAATGATTAACTATATCCTCAGGGTAACTTCTTGTGGCATAAAGTCTGATTCTCTGAGTTTTGTTTTGTTTTCTGTTTTTCAAAAGCCAAAATCCAGAAGAAGGCATTGGATACAGATGGTTGTCAGCCACCATGTGGTTTCTGGAAACTGAACTCAGGACTTCTGGAAGAACAGTTAAGTGTTGAGACCGGCCAGCAGCTCACATGTCCGGGTTCAAGCCTGGAAGGCATCTTGGAATCTGGAAGAAAAGGGGGAGCCTAGGCGGGTTGAGAAATAATGGAACCAAGACATGCTAGTCTGTTCAAGGTTCAACTTTAATGTCAGGGAACATGCCTTATAAAGAAAAGGGGAGAAGGTCCATTCCCGCCGATTCATCCTTGGAGCCTGGAACCAGCTGCAGATGATGACATGCAGGATAGGGTGTAGTCTCCAGAATAGCTCCAGGGCTTCTCAGCAGGTAGCAATATCTTGAAGAGGAACAGCAGCAGTGGCAGAACAATAGAGTGATCTAGGGAGGAAGGCTCCACCCTAGATAATCTTCTTAGTGGCAGCAAGATCAAGTTCTGGATTAGCCTGCTTCAGGTTTATGGGAGACTACGGTTAATGCTCTTAACCGCTGAGTCATCGCTCCAGCCCACCAGAATCTTTTTTCAGAAGGCCTTAGTTTTACCACCCCAATTTTTGTAATGGAAATTCCCTTGTTTCTGGCAACTAGGGGGCCCAGATGCAGGGCATACATAGAATTTTAAACTTTGCAATTTGAATCTCAAAAGATAGATTTCTATGTCTTTTTACTCTCCATACAACCAGACACTTAAAGTGGGCATCAGCAAAGGTCAAGATGGAACACAGGTTTCTGGTCTATAGTCAGAGTAATCGTTAATACCTTTCCCTCTATCTATCTTTCCCCACTCCCAGTTCAGCCCTGAGGACAGCGGGGTTTGGACCATGCCCCTATATTCATACCTATAGTGTAAACACAAGGGTCAGGAGGACATAGAAGGGCAGAGAATGGAAGGGCCAGGGCCAATGAAAACTTAATTTCAATGGATTCATAGTCTAGAAACGGTTCACTTGGCAGCAGCATCTGTGGATTCACCAGAGTGGTGGATCCATTGTGCAATGCCAGCTACTTTCATAGTCACAGGATTAAAGAGAAAATCACTAGGTAGGGTCTCTTCCAGGCTAATTTCAGCACCCCTTCGGATATTCACTTGACCCAGATGGTATCACTCGACTTGAACAAGGGGAAACGTGATGAACTCATATGTTGGCTGAGTCTCTCAGATAGTCCAATGAAATAGCCTGAATAGAGAACTGGAGGGTCCATAGTAACACGAGAAAGGAAAAGTTAGAGATTTTTGCCAATTACAGGTTTCTGAGGCAGGTAAACAGAAGGGCAGGTATGATAGTCTGTATATGGTCTGCCCAGGGAGTGGCACTATTAGAAGATGTGGCTCTGTTGGATTAAGTGTGTCACTGTGGGTGTGGGTTTTAAGACCCTCATCCTAACTGCCTGGAAGCCAGTATTCTAATAGAAGCCTTCAGATGAAGATGTAGTATTCTTAGCTTCTCCTGTACCATGCCTGCCTGGATGTTGCCATGTTCCTGCCTTGATGATAATGAACTGAACCTCTGACCTGTAAGCCAGCCCCAATTAAATGTTGTTCTTTATAAGACTTGCCTTGGTCATGGTACCTCTTCACAGCAGTTAAAACCTAACTAAGACAGCAGGTGTTTGAAACATAATCTTATAGAGGTAAATCCCTCCCTACATGAGGTTCAGCAGACTAAAGCAAAGCAAAGGAAGGAGACTTATCCATCCTTTTGTAGAATCTAATGAAGAGTTTAATGGTTTCTTTTTTAAACCTGACCAGAACTCTGAGGTCTATGTACATAACAAAGTTTTTAATCTCAGTCTAAAGCTTTAGTGATTAACTAAAAGGTTTTGGTCATGAAAGCCAGGCCATTCATTATCTGGCCTCACTGCTAAGGTGGGAAGTCAAAATGAGGGACCTGTTCCTGGAAGAACTTTGTAACTACTATATGAGCAGTTTTGGTCCAAATGGGGAATGCTTTTACCCACCCTGAAAAGGTATCTAACAAGTACTTGTATCCACCCCTGACAGGCTAGATATTGACAAAGATAGTTTTCCCAGAGTTCACTGGGGTGTTGGTCTCTCATCTGAACCCCTTTCTGGGTAGGAGCTCTATGTTTTGAATTTTCTTGAGCTCGAAATTGTCATCTGGCTGAGACATCCCATGCTAGGCTATCCAGTCTAGGAATAGTATACCTTGGTATAAGCAACTCAGAAAGTTAGTGTTTTAGTTACAGTTTTAGTGCTGTGAACAGACACCATGACCAAGGCAACTCTTATAAGGACAATATTTAATTGGGGCTGGTTTACAGGTTCAGAGGTTCAGTCCATTATTATCACAGCAGGAGCCTTGTAGTGCCCAGACAGGCATGGCACAGGAAGAGCTGAGAGTTCTACATCTTGTTACAAAGGCAAGCAGGAGAAGACTGGCTCCCTGGCAGCTAGGACAAAGGTATTAAAGCCTATGCTCACAATGACACACCTACTCCAACAAGGTCACAACTTCTAGTAGTGCCAGTCCCTGGGACAAGAATGTAAAACTATCACAGTTACCAACAATCCTGCCAGGTGTTATCTCAGAATGATCTCTCCCTCTGGTGTCCTCCATCAACCTGTGGGTTTGAGCTATCCATTCCTTCTTTACCATGGAGTCTCAGGCAGTACCTTGCCATGGTATCTCATCAATAGGCTCCTCTGGTATTAGGGTCAACTCAGAAGCTCTGCAGTGAAGGATGGCAGCTTGTAAGGAAAGCCAAATAAGCTTCTAGGAGAGCCAAGATTTTTTAATGTATTATCTTTCTCAGTGGTGAGAGGCCCCTTTTTCTCTATAGATCATACTGTGGACACGCCAAGTAGTAAAAGCATACCAACTGGTGTTTCATGTGTATCATGGTGGACTTTCCTTTCCCACATCTGAAAGCCTGGGTCAGATCAATCAGTTATGCTGTCTGGGCTGAGGTACCTGGCTTGGGCCCAAATGGTTTTGGTTACAGTAACTACTGTAGCTCCCATGTACCTGGTTTTATCTTTCATCTCATGACAATCACATATAAGCACCTGGGTAGCCAAACTGATGACAGTGAATTTTTCAAACAGGACTCAAGGGTAAGCCAGGAGTAGGGCCTGGAACTGGGTTACACAGTCATTAGACAGTGTTCTGGTGTTTCTCTGAAAAAGGCCCCAGCTGAACCATGGAGTGCTGTGAGTCTTGACCCAGAATTTGTTTTTTGTTTGTTTGTTTGTTTGTTTGTTTTATTAAGCCATCAGTAACTACTTCAGCTCTTAGGTGGTTCATCCTGTGACTACAGGGTCAAATGGTTTGGACAGGTATTCCAAATCATTGGGTATTTCCATGGCACCAAAGTTTGGATTAAAACCTCTTTTTTCCTTTGTTTCATGGATAAGTAGATGAAAGGATTTTGAGACATCTAGAAGTTCTAGGGCTGGAGTGGAGGACAGAAATGATTTTACAACCTCAAATGCCTTTTTTCAGTCTCAGTGCAGGTTAGGAGCTCAGTGCTCCCCAGTTTATGCTGGTCTATAGAGGCCTCGCTAGTTCCACAAATTCTGGTGTCCAGAGGCATCAGTATCCAGCTGCACCTAGGAACCCCCCAAAAAATAGCAACAGGAAACATTTTCTGAGCATACAAGGACCAAAATTATTGGGAAATCAAGTGTGTACTGACAGATTATCTGTACTGCGTGTGTCTTCTCTGCTGGCTTTACTCAAACTCTGCAGAACACCTTGGCTCAGATTAGAAACTAGTGCTCATTACTTTTTAACTGTATGTAGAGGTCAAAGGACAGCTTGCGGGAGTCAGTTCTTTCTCAACCGCATGGAGTCTAGGAATCAACCCATGTCATCAGGTTTCACAGCAAAAACCTTTGACATCTGGCCTAGTCTGACTTTATAATGAACTTCAGTGTTTTCATTATACATAGTAAGGCTTTTGCCCATATAGAAACAAGAAGGTTTGATTATGGGGAAAAAAAAGTTTTAATTATTTTCCCACTATTATACCTCAAAGTATAGGCATCAAACTGTTTTGTCTTTGGATTGGTTTGTATTATTCAAACAAACACATCCATCTCATTACCATGAAAATTTGCTTTAATCTCCAATAAATGTCATAATTTTAAGTATATCAAACAGTTTTTCAAAAATACATTTTGTGATACCCAGATACTTATACATTCAGAGAAAGCCACCTTCTACAAAGGGGACACACACACACTTTTCACTTTTTATTTTGAACGGAAGATCTCACTAAGTTTCCCAAGCTGGTTTCAGTTTACTCTGTAGTACAGACAGGCCCAGAATCTGTGATCCTCCTGCCTCAGTCTCCCAGGTAGCTGGAATTACAAACTGAGTCACTAAAACCAGCTTAAAATAATTTGTCACTTAATATCAGTGAATGTTTAATTTGTATGCTTCTTTCATATACCTACCTAGCCAGGATCAGGTAAGATTTTCTCAGGCACAATAGCTTTCTAGATAAACAGTTTATGAAGCCCTGACCTCAATGTGCTGAAGAGACAAACATTGCCAAGAATGTGTAAATGACATGACAGTTGCACACAACAGCCTGTTGTGTCATGTGGGCAGATGAACCAGGAGCTAAGGTATGTTTCCACAGGACAGATCAGTTGTCCTGGCAACCACCCTACCAACAAGAGCAAGCATAAGGAGTTTGAAGAACCATACATGATGTTTCTCAGAGAGAATCATTGAGGTCACCTTAACAACAGAAATTATTGAAAAGGAAAAAAAAAATCCAAGAACAGAATATATTCTATGATCTTGTTTACATATAAATGACCTAGTGTAAACATTTAGAACTAGACAAGAAATTAGTACAAGAACATAAAAATCATACCTGTAATCCTGGCAGTAAGGAGATAGAGACAGGAGAATCAGAAGTTTGGAAGCAGCCGGGCGTGGTGGTGCACGCCTTTAATCCCAGCACTCGGGAGGCAGAGGCAGGCGGATTTCTGAGTTCGAGGCCAGCCTGGTCTACAGAGTGAGTTCCAGAACAGCCAGGGCTACACAGAGAAACCCTGTCTCAAAAAAAAAAGTTTGGAAGCTTAAAGTTCTCAGCTATTTAATAAGCTTGAGAACAACCCAGGCCATGTGAGTCCATGTCTCAGGGGGGGAAAGCAACAATAAAAAGACTATTTTATGTTAGTATAAATAACATTTTAGTGACAAAGCACATGTTCAAAACCAAAAATACAACAATGTTTTACAAACTCATAGTCAGGTTTAGTAAAATGTTGGTGGAGTCTCACATCTAGTGATACATTCAACTCATCAGTAGAAAATATACCCAAAGGATGCTCCACCATACCACAAGGACATGTGCTCCACTATATTCATAGCAACCTAATTCATAATAGCCAGAAGGTGGAAACAACCCAGATGTTCTCTAACCAAAGAATGGATACAGAAAATGTGGTTCATTTGCACAGTGGAATACTATTCAGTCATTAAAAATGAGGGCATTATGAATTTTGCAGGCAAATGGAAGGAACTAGAAAATACCATCCTGAGTGAGGTAACCCAGACCCAAAAGGACATGCATGGTACATACTCACTGATAAGTGAATAATAGCCAAAAAGTTGAGAATACCCATGATACAACTCATAGATCGTAGAAAGCTTAACAAGAAGGAAGGCCTGAGTGCAGATACATGAAACCCACTTAGAAGGGGAACAAAATAATCACAGGAGACAGAGAGAGGGAGGAAACTGGTTGGCAGTGGGGAGGGCAAAAGGAAGGGCAGGGTCAAGTATTGGGAGAGTCAGGAGAGATGCCCAGAGGGCCAGGAGGATGGATCGAAACATGCAGCAGTGGGGGTTAGGGAATGGGGGGCAGGAGTCCTAGAAAGTCCCAGAGACCTGGGATATGAAAGGCTACCAGGACTCAATGTGGATGACACTAGCCAAAATGCCCAACAGAGGGGAGATAGAACCTGAAGAGACCACCTCCAGTATTCAGACATGGCCCCCAATTGAGGCAGGGGGCCACCTGCTCATCTTCAAAAAATTTAACCCAGAATTGTTCCTAAGGGAAATGCAGGAACAAACATGGAGCAGAGACTGAAAGGCCATCCAGTGACTGGCCCAACTTGGGGTCCATCCCATGCACGCACAAATCCTGACACTATTACTTGAGGCCATATTGTACGTGCAGACAGGAGCCTGGCATGGCTGTTCTCTGAGAGGTTCTACCAGCAACTGACTGTGACAAATGCAGATACTTTCAGCCAACCATTGGATTGAGATCAGAGACTAATATGGAAGAGTTAGAGGAAGGACTGAAGGAGCGGATATGGATTGTGACCTCATAGGAAGAACAACAATGACAAGTAACCCAGACTCCTCAGAACTTCTAGAGACTAAGCCAAAAACCAAGAAGCATACATGTGTAGCAGAGGCCTGCCTTGTGTGGCTTCAGTGGGAGAGGATGAACTTAATCCTGTGAAAATTTGATGCCCAGGGAAGGGAGATGCTGATGAGGGTGAGGTGGTGTGATGGTTTATAAAAGTTTGGCCCAGGAAGTAGCACTATTTGGAGGTGTGACCTTGTTGAAGTAGGTGTGTCACTGTTGGTGTGGGCTTAAGACTCTCACCCTAGGTTCCTGAAAGTCAGTCTTCCACTAGCAGCCTTCACAAGAAGACATAGAACTCTCAACTCTGCCTGCACCATGCCTGCCTGGATGCTGCCCTGCTCCCACCTTGATGATGATGGACTGAACCTCTGAACCTGTAAGCCAGTCCAATTAAATGTTGTCCTTTATAAGACTTGCCTTGGTCATGGTGTCTGTTCACAGCAGTAAAACCCTAATTAAGACAGATGGGGATGGATGGTCCAGTAGAGGAGCACCCTCTCAGAGGCAGGGGGCAGAAATGGAGTGAAGAACTTGGGGGGACAGGGAAGGGGGAAACTTTTGGAATGTAAATAATAAAATAATAATAATAAAAAAAGAAAGGCCGGCAGTGGTGGTACACACCTTTAATCCCAGCACTCGGGAGGCAGAGGCAGTCAAATTTCTGAGTTCGACGCCAGCCTGGTCTAATCTAAAGAGTGAGTTCCAGGACAGCCAGGGCTACACAGAGAAACCCTGTCTCAAAAAAAAAAAAAAAAAAAAAAGTCGCAGCTAAAGATCATGGATAAAATTAAAATGTGACCTCAAAGAAAACAATACTTGGAAAAGAAGCATTTTCTAATATTGTAGGTGGCTGCAGGTTTTGTGGTGATGGTATTGGTCTATTGCTTTTAAAGTTTTTTAGACAATTACTCCCTATAGCCAAGGCTGGAACTTACCCTACAGACTTCATTGGCCTGGAACTTCTGACCATCCTGCTTCAGCCTCCTGAATGCTGCATTGTGGGCACAGAACCACCAAACACATCTTAGATTATGAATGTTCTAATGAAGCACTCAGCTTCATGTAGTCTTTTTGCTGCTCATTTGTGGAGGGAAAAGTGCTCATGTGTTATCACATGAGGTGATAACACATGAGCAGGTGCTAGGGAGCCTGAGGAGGCCAGATGTCTCAGAGTTGGAATTACAGATGGTTGTGAGCCACCATGGAGGTGCTAGGAATAGAGCTTCAGTCCTCTGCAAGAACAGCCAGTGCTCTTAAATCACTGAACCATCTCTGCAGGCCTGGCTACCTTGGCTTGAAACTCGCTAATTCCACTCAGCTGGAATCTACCTGTCTCTGGCTGTATAGGACTATGATTACAAGCATGTGCTACCATGCCCAGCTTTTTTTGTTTGTTTGCATGACTTTTTTAACATGGGTCTTGTGGTTCCACATTCAGCCTCACCACTGGGGCGTGTGAATGCTGCTCGGGCAGAAGAAAGAGGAGAGCACTCGGCTACATTCCATCCTCTACTCATCAGGCTAAGGGAGTGGAAACACAGCCTCAGATGGGGGCCACAGCTCGATGAAAAACGACACAGGCTGGGGCTGAAGAGACCGGGTTTCCAAAACTCTCAGATGTCCAGACGCCACTGGGAACTGCGTGGAGTCAGGACGAGCCTGGGGCCAGGGAAGGGAGAACTTCACCTTAGTTCAGGGGGTAAATGTCTGGGAGCACAGAAGGGCCTCGGACTTAGGGAGACTTAGGCTGCACAGCTCTGTATCATGAAGGCTTCCCCTAACTGTGGTTCTTGATGACAGAGACAGTCCTTGATTGTCCAAGCTGTCTATTCATTGCTCATTGTGGAAAATGGGTGCATACCACTTTCTCAGGGTGGACCAGAGATTAAATACCTTTTGCAGGAAGAAATGTCCAGAAATGGAAGCTTATTGGCTAAACCCGCGGGCTGACCCATGTAGAGATTTCATTAGCATGGAGGGCTCTGTGCTACATGACTATTGGTCACAGTCTTCATGTGGGGTACCGCGGTTATGCATTTCGGAACAGGAACCTGTACAGGAGTAGATGAAACACTTACCGTTTTCAGATGCGAAAAGTACCGGAGTTTCTGAATCCGTTCAGCCTTCCCAGTGTTTGTCTGGTGACACTTGCCACACAGTTTCACTTAAGAGATGAAACTTGGGTTCCCAGCTTTGCAAGGCTTTTCTCACAGAGCTATCTCCTCCATCCCGAGAGCCTCATTTTCCCAAGATGTACTGGGAGCTCCTGGGATGAGGAGAACCCACCGCTCAGAATATCACACGGTGCCCGTGCCAGGGAAGCAGGAGCCAGAGACTGTGTCTTGAATTCCTGATTTTTTTTAAACTATTTATTTACAACGTTCTTGCTAATATAACTGCTTTTAAAATATAGCAAAACAAGGTCATTTACTAACCTGTGAAGTGGTACATACATGATATAGAAAAAAATCCAGTCAGTTAAATTATTATAGCAGATTATTGAAAATTATGTAACAAGGAGACCTGTAACACTCCCTGAACGTGTAAGAAATAAAATACTCTTGGCCATAGTAGCCCAGTCATTCTGTATTACTGACTAAAAGAAATATTACAGTAGAAGATAATGGCAGATTCACAACATTTTTGACAATAAATTTCCAATCTTATTTTAATGATATGACCACAATAAAAAGTTCACCACACATTATATCTATGCATTTCACAGGCGATTAGCAAAACTGAAGACAACTTCAGAACTGTACAAAGAACAGAAGCAAGTCTTAACACAGTTTTCCCATGGTCTTATCCTTTGAAATAAATTCAATACAGTAGTCAAAACTAAATCAAGATTTACTAGTGTCTAGAACAAGAAAGTAAATAAAAATAAAAGTCTCTGAAACAATTATAAAGTACATACTAATATCTTTTTTTTTTTTTTTTTTTTTTGAGACAGGGTTTCTCTGTGTAGCCCTGGCTGTCCTGGAACTCACTTTGTAAACCAGGCTGGCCTCGGACTCAGAAATCCACCTGCCTCTGCCTCCCGAGTGCTGGGATTAAAGGCATATGCCACCACACCCAGCTCATATTAATATCCTATCTTCGCAACATATACAATGTTTTGTAATCTTTCTCTTCTTATCTCAATTTGCAGAAGAAAATTCCAAACGATCTTAATTGTATGGTTAATAATGGTGTATCTTTTAAAATTCATGTGTTAGATCTCTTATTTTAAAAGAAAATAAAATGCAAAAGAGCAGTTAAGTACATCAAACAATCCAACTGAACAAGCCTCTAGAATGTAATCAGAGGTTTTTATTCAGCATTGCTGTTCAGTCTCTGCACAAATTGAGATACACAGATATGTACTTCCAAAAATTCAAGATACTATACAGATACACATTAGTATTTTGCACCCACCAATTGTTTACTGTATCAGGGTTACAAAGCTACTGATTATCAGGAATAACTTAAGTCACTGGTCTTCAGATGTGAGATTCAAATAAAGATAAATTACATCAAAATCAGTATTTTTTTTACATAGACCATCTTGAAAAGTGTATTTCAAGAAAATAAAAACAGCATTGGTTAGTGTCTAATCTTCTCTAAAAGTTTACTAAGTGCTAATTCAAAGAACCACGTAAGTCAGCATCTTATTGAAGCATAAGGTCCCATGGGACTTCAGTTTCATATCAAGTGAGTTGTAGATCGACTTAATGTATGACTTCTCCGTTCAAAGAAAGAAGGGAGGCTGGCAAGGGAGGGAGATGGAATACCTGCTAAGGATGATGTGCTGGACAGACGGCTCACAGCAAGTTTTCCACTACTCGGAGGACTCCTTCCCTCTGAGCTAAGGGTGATGAAAGAGCCATCCGTAGGGCTTTCTTGGGAGTTTTGAAAAAAGAGAATCGCCCTTGTAACCTTTTTTGAAGTCTTTTTTTATTGCTCTAGATGCTCGACTCAATGTACTATCCATATCTTTTGTATTTACTTCAAAAGATTCTAGATCAGCCACATAAGATTCTCAGCATCTGCCTTACAAATGGTGTTGACTACATGTCAACACAGCATCTTCAGCCATTTCTCCTTTGGAAGCTCCTCTGACGTCATCTGGAAGCTGAGCAGTACATTGGCCTGTTCTGTTGGTGGCCTCACAAGCAAGGCAAAGGCATTGTGACAATCTTCCGTCTCTCTGATGTCCAGCACCTTCTTAATCTGAGAAAGAGGCATTAGATGAATGTGCTTCAGAGAAGCTGGTGGCCAGGTGCGGTCATGAGGACTTCTAAAAGTGCCAATAACCTTGTGCCATTTTCTTGCTATCTCGAGGCAGTCATTGAAGAGGAAGAGAGTGACTTGCTCTCCTTGGTCGCACCACTCTTTGCACCAGGCTTCGATGAGAAGATAAGAGATTAGCTGGGCATCCATCTACTTCATAAACAACATCAAAAATTTGCTTCTGTGCTTCTGTTTTTCTCTTATCCTCATTGATATGTGTCATTACTTCTTTTAGTGATCCAATAGCTTTTTCTAAAGTGCTTTTGTCTGGATTTTCATCAGCTGTATGTTTTTTAAGATCATTTAAAAGTAAAGCGACACTGGGTAGCCGCTGTACTGGCCGAATGAGAAGTTCCACAAGGCTCTGTTGTCCACATTCTAGTTTAGCTTGATTTATCTTGAGGAAAGCATGAAATCTGGGCTTTTGTTTTTCACATTTCCTTGCTCATTTCAAAGAAGTTTACAAACTGAGGGTAGATTTTTAACCAAGTCTTTTGAATATTTAAGAAAGATGTCACCAATACTTCTGCTCTCATCCCAGTTAGCAATAAGGTCTTCAAGATCATCCTTTATCTTCATATGCACATCAAAGATATCTGGGATGCTCCCAAAAATAGTCTTGATCTCCTCAGGTGCAAGAATAGATCCACCGCGTTGTCCTTCTTCTTCTAAGGGTACCTGAAATAATTGAATGATTGTGGCCAGTATATTGACATAATTGCTCTCAGTCTGGTAGAGCTCTTTCACCACCTGCCACCTAGCTGACTGCTTTGGAGGAACTGGAGTAGAACTTCTAGAAGACTTAGCACAGGACTTCGGTGTTTCTCCATAGTGGATGCTGGACTCCGGTGTGTTGGAGATATCCAGGAGTGATCCAATAGAAAGAGAGTGCTCAGCTGAGGGCTGCTTATGGGGAGGGAAAGGAGAGAGGTCAGTCTCCCTGGAGAGCTGAGCCAGGGTCTCTTTCAATCTCTGTCTCTTGCGGTTGCTGTTTGGAGAAAGCAGAGACCCCGATTTCTTGAGCTCAGGAGTATTAGCCTTTTCATACAAATACATAGTTTCTCCTGCACGAGCATCCATCTGAATGCTTCCCCAGAACCACTCTTGCTTGACAACAAAAAGTTTCTTTGAAGGTTCAAATGGAAGGTCCTTTACTGTATTCTCTTCAACAATAAGGTGAGTGCATCTTTCATCCCCAACTGGTAAATAGCTACCTCCTTGCATTTCAGTCATTTCTTCCATACTATGTTTCTTTTCATCTGAAAATCCCAGGAAACTTAAAATGCAATCTTGGAATGGAGAAACTTTAAATTCATTTCTAAAGTCATCAACTGCTGCACAAAAACACTGTTCCTTGCGTCTTTCCCATGCTTTATAAATCCATTCTGGCCTCATAATTGGAGTGCCCAGGCTCACAGCAACCCTAAATTTTTCTCCTTGTGTACAATTTGCCACCAGATGTGTTACTTTGGAATTACATCCTTTTCAAATAACTCCACCCATATGATAAACCAATGTCACCAATTTGACAAGCTCCTCCTTCTTCCTGAATCCAGTGAAGCAGAGCACCAGGTTCAGCATACAAATACAATACAGCAGCCGGCAGGAAAATGGCAAGGGCTCTCCCCTTTGTGCACAGTTGAGTATAACTGGTGGCCCAACAACCATACAATCAGCCTTGTATAAGTCATTGAAGACAGAATTCTGGAAGTCAGTAACTACAAATATATTCTCAAATTCTGGGGAATCCAAACTTTCAAATTCTTCCATTGAGTTCATCTTTACACAGGGCACTTTCATTTCCATATTAATACTACTTTTTATTAATTTTTCCTCCGATTTTCCAGGACAACTTTCTTTTATCTTTATAACAGGGACTTCCATTATCTTAATAGTCTTTAAGGCCTTTAGAAGTTCTTGTTTCCCAGCATCCTAGACTATTATCACTCTTGCTTCAACCTGAGGCATTTCTTCATCAACATTTGAAGTAGACGCCAAGTACAAGTTTTCCTTGGACGTTTCAGTAACTTTAGAATCAAACACTGAAGAGTCTGCCAAGCTAGTTATCTCAGTAGGAGATGGTAGCACGATATCGTCAGCCATTGTTTGCACTACTTTACGAAGGCACGCTCAGAGATTCTAAAAAGTAACTACTGCGGTGCAGTCCTCGTAGTCCTCCCTTATCATTCTCAAACACTGAGTCTCTTCACAGGTTCCGCCATGGCTCAAGGGATCGGGTGGACTGCCGATTGGTCAATCTCAATGTACCACTTCGGGAGGCGCCGGCTGATTGGCTGTGAGTGTGTTTCAAACCCGGTAAATGGCTGCAGAGTGCGAACGTTGGCAGGGTGCCCAGATGTGGGCTTGTGCGGGCGTGGCTCCGCAGCACCTCTGGATGCAGCAGGTGTTTCTGTGGTTACCACTTGTTTACTCCATAAACAGCCCAGTCCCTGATGAACGGTCTCTCTACCATCACCTCTAACTTCAAGAAAAAGTACCAAGGCCGGGCGTGGTGGCGCACGCCTTTAATCCCAGCACTCGGGAGGCAGAGGCAGGCGGATTTCTGAGTTCAAGGCCAGCCTGGTCTACAAAGTGAGTTCCAGGACAGCCAGGGCTATACAGAGAAACCCTGTCTCGAAAAACCAAAAAAAAAAAAAGAAAGAAAAAGTACCAAGCACCGCAAACCGATCCGCTCTCACTACTAACCAGATTTTATTTTTGAAGACAAGCTTGCATCTGTCTTAGTCACTCTGCTATTGTTGTGAAGAGACGCCATGACCAAGGCAAATCTTAGGAGAGAGGAGGGCTTGCTTACAGTTTCAGAGGGAGAATTCATGGAAATCGTGGTGGGGAACCCAGCAGCATGCAGGAAAGATGCTAGAGCAAGAGTTGAGAACTACATCTTCATCCCTGGGCAGACCGAGTCTGCTCTCTTGATTTTTCAGACACCACTACCACCACCGCGATGGTACAAAGGAGCCAAAGCCTCTAGGCACAGGAGGTCCCTGAGACCGCAGCAACTCATTGTCAGTGGAGCTGCACTGTGGTGGGTTCCAGGGTGGGTGCCTGGCCTTATTGAGTATTCACAAGGCAAGTGGACTGCTGGAGGCAGTCAATGCAGGTTTTTGATAAGAATGAAAAAAAAAAACAAAAAACAAAAAACCCACTGCTTCCAAGTTCAAATGTCCTCATTTAAGTCCATCTAAGCAAAAAGTTACACCAGGGCCCAGAGGCCAGTAGAGGATTCCCAGTCAGACACAAAGGACTCCACCTTCATTATTTGCTAAAGAAAGTGCAGATCACTGCTCTATCTACATCTGAGAGGGAGAAAAGGAAAGAGACAATTAGCAACCATGTGAAGTGTGCCCACAGGTACACATGGGAGAAGAAACTTAATGATTAGAATTCAATATTCTCCACTTGAGCAGCACAAACCAAACACAACCTGCATCTTTCTCAAATTAGCCCCAAAACAAATTCTTCAACATAGTGAAATGACTAGATTTGCTCTAATTGTGCTATAATTATCTAACTGGTATGGTCATTGATGGTCTTTTTAAATTTTATTTATTTATTTATTTTACTTATTTACTTCACATCTTGTTCACTGCCCCTCTCCAGGTTGCTCTCTGCCACAATCCTTCCCGTATCCCTCCCTCCCACTTCTTCTCTGAGTCAGCCGGCCGAGAGTTCCCCTTGGTATCCCCCAACCCTGGGACTCTGCCAGGCTAGGCACTTCCTCTCCCATTGAGGCCAGACAAGACAGCAAAGCTAGAAGAACATATCCCACAATCAGGCAACAGCTTTTGAGATAGCTCCTGCTCCACTTATTCAAGACCCACATGAAGACCAAGCTGCACATCTGCTTCATATGTACAGGGAGGCCTAGGTCTAGCCCATGTATCTTCTTTGCTAGGTGGTTCAGACTCTGAGAGCCCTAAGGGTCCAGGTTAGTTGACTCTGTTAGTCTTCCTGTGGAGTTCCTATCCCCTTCAGGGCCTACAATCCTTCTTCCTATCTTCCATAGAGTCGCCATGCACAACTGTTTGGTTGTGGGTGTCTATATCTGTCCGAGTCAGTTGGTGGGTTGGACCTCTCAGAAGACACCTATGCTAGACTCCTGTCTGCAAGCATAACAGTACCATTGAAAGTGCCAGGGATTGGTGTCTGCCATGGAGTTGAACTCAGTTGGGCCCATTATTGGTTGGCCATTCCCTCAGTCTCTGCTCCATCTCCAATCCCTGCATTTCTTGTTGACAGGATAAGTTTGGGGTTGAAAGTTTTGTGGGTGGGTTGGTGTTCTTATTACTCTACTGGGGTTCCTGCCTGTCCACAAGAGGAAGCCTATCCAGACTCTCTATTCCCAATGCTAGGAGTCACAGCTAAGGGCACCTCCATTGATTCTTGGGCACCTGCCCTATCCCGGGTCTCTGCCTCTTCTTGAAGATGCCCCTACTCCTCCTAACTGCCATCAACTGCAGATTTCCATTCATTCCCATGGCCCTTCACCCATCTCCCATGTCCCTCACCACACCTGACCCTGAGCCCCTCCACACCCCTCCCCATCCCCTCTCCCACCCACTTCCCTCTCTCCATCTGCCTTCCATAACCATTCCATCCCCCCTTCCAAGTGAGACTCAAGCATCCTCAATTGTACCCTCCTTCCTGTCCTGCCTCCTTGGGTCTGTGGGGTGCAGCATGAGCATTCAGTATTTTATGACTAATATCTACTTATAAGTACCTACCATGCATGTCCTTTTGGGCCTGGGTTACCTCACTTAAGAGGATATTCTCTAGTTCCATCCACTTGCCTGCAACATTCATAATGTCTTTGTTTTCTATAGCAGAATCGTATTCCACTGTGTAGATGTACCACATTTTCTTTATCCATTCTTCAGTTGAAGGGCATCTGGATTGTTTCCAGTTTCTGGATATTATGAATAAAGTTGCTATGAACATAGTTGAGCAAATGTCAGACTGTAAAAGTTCTATAAGGCAAAGGATACTGTCAATAAGACAAAATGGCAGCCTACAGATTGAGAAAGGATCTTTACCAACCCTACATTTGACAGAGAATTAATATCCAAAATTTATAAAGCACTCAAGAAAGTAAACACCCAACAAACCAAAAAACCCAATTAAAAAGTGGGGCACAGAGTTAAACAGAGAATTCTCAACAGAGGAATCTTGAACAGCCGAGAAGCGCGTAAAGACTGCTGAAATGGAATTCCCGATGAATTTTGAGCTGCCACGTTGGTACCAGGAGTTGAACCTGGGTCCCATGGAAGAGCAGCCAGTGCTCTTAAACTTCGAGCCCTGTTTTCAATCTTCCCAATTTGCTCTTTATTTAAGAGTTTTGTAAGAAGTCCATGGCTCAAGAATCTTGAGGAGAAGGCTGTCTCCTCCCATCATACTGCCCTTCCTGGATGAACACTGCCCTGAATTTCCACAGAGGGACAGAAACATTTGCTTGATAGTTCCAGGGAGCAGTCAGGGCACCAAATCAGAGGACTTAAGCAAGCTGCTTTATCCATTTGGTACCATAGAAGCAGGGCCTAGGGCCAAAGAGCCAGCACAATGGTGTCCACAAAACCACATAAGATAAACAAAGGCATGAAAAATAGCTTTAAACTGAAAATAGAGCTACAGTTGTAAAGTCAGCGCATGTCTAACTAAATGTTGTACCAAATATCATATGATAGGCTCATCACCAAATTTAATATTCATAAATATTTTTGCACTCAAAAAATCCACAGATCAGTTTTATTCTCACTTTTCAGGCAATTGCAAGTAAACTGCTTATGAAGAAAGGTAGAACAGATTTTTTTTTAAATTGCAGCCAGATAGTCCCAAAGCAGAATTATGAAAACACATCAAATATTTTATGAGGGGGTAAAAACTACACTTGCATCATGTGGAATGTCTGGATTTAAAAAAAAAAAATAGCTGATAGGGTGTGCGGTGGGAATAGAAGTTAAGAGCAGATCCGCCAGCAAAAGTGCTAAGCCCTGATGACCAAAATTATAACTTGTGCTCTTGCCTCCCACACGCAGCAAGGCTTCCAGACAAGGATGCTGAACGTTTTGACTTTATGACGTGCTGCAGGGTCTATAAGTCTGTAGGGCTGCATGCATAGCCACTGTGAGTGTTTGAATAGATACGACCCCCATAGATTCATGCGGTTGAATGCTTGGCTCATGGAGAGCAGCATTATTAGTAGGTGTGGCCTTGTTAGAGTAGGTGTAGCCTTGGTGGTGGAAGTGTGTCACCATGGAGGCTGGCTTTGAGGTCTCCTATGCTCAAACTTCACCCCATATGAGAGTCCAGACCCCTTCTACTGCCTGAGGATCAAGAAGTAGAACTGCCAGCTCCTTCTCCAGCACCAAGTCTGCCTGCACACTGCCATGTTTTCCACCAGGATGGTAATGGACCGAACCTCTGAAATTGTAAGTCAAATGTATAAGTCTGATGTAAGTCCCATTATAAGAATTGCCATGTTCATGGTGTCTTTCCACAGCAAGAAAGTCCTAACTAAGATAGCCATCCTGGGATAATAGTTTCCTTTACGTTGCTGTCATAAAAATACCCCTACAAAGAGCAAAACATGTTGCGGGGTGTCAACCAGAAAAGATTGCTGGGACACAAGTTTAAGCCAATAGAAAGTCTTCATCATCCAGCCAGCAACTATATTGTGTATTCAGGATCCCATGTCACACCAGACCTTTCTCAGGGTCAGCTTTTAAGCATACACACACACACACCAAAAAAAAAAAACCATGTCTGGGTTGACATACTTCAGTTAACAAGAACAGTTAGCCAGATGCAGTACTACAGAAGCTAAAAAAGCAAGGTTAGTAAACTTAGAGTCGTTCCCAGAACTACCGACTTTGATGGATTAGGTCTTTGGTTTTATTTTGGCAGGTGGTGCTGCCTGTGTGCTGAGTTTTACGGCCTGAATGGTACTTCCACCATGGAGTCAGTTGTGCTAAGGTCTGGGGGGCTGTTACATTCCCCAGGTTACATTCCCCAGTGGTCTTAGTGAATGACTCAAACCATGACTCATCCTTTACATAATTGGTCAAATAGTGTGAGATTCAGGGCCCCACCATTAATCAAACAGAATGAGAATCAAAGGCCCAGCCAGTGCTGATAGCAGAGTTTCCAGGGGGCCAAGAGAGCAGAGACTGGCATCAATTATCTGATTCATGTCTTTATCTCTTTCTCTTTTTGAGGTTTTGCCCAACTATGACAATATTTTCTCTAACTATTCCTGATCAATTAATATAGAAACAAGAGGTTTTTTCCCAAAGCCATACACAGTCCCCACTATATCATGAGAAGTAAGTTTCTCTCTGGTTTTGTTGGACCACTTCTGTGAGGGAATTTAACTGTTTTTTTTTAATTCAAAGATGGAAATATTTAATACTTCTTGGTCCTGACCAACCTGCCTACTGACTTTTTAACATATTTAACTCCCATGATAAAGGCTAGTGTGTCTATGGCTGTTGCCAGCTCCAAGCATGAATGGGATGAAGATAAACAGCTCTCTTTCTCTCTTTCTCTCTCTCTCTCTCTCTCAGATATATATATGAGAGTCCATGTTATACAGGTATACCTGGGGCAGAATGTGTACTAAGAAGCACAAAAGAAGTTTCTCAATTTGGAAAGCATTAGTAGAGACACTTTGTAGTTAATCTACTAATATATGCCCATCAAGTAGTTTCAGAGGCCCAGGAATATTGCTATTGCCCAGATGAGTTAACCTATAAGACACAATAGCAGGCAAGAGAATAAGGGGAGGTTCCTAAGTAAAAGATTTTGGATATTACACAATTTTCAACCCCTTGTTATTTCAGGCTGTCCCCCAACCCCCAGTTACAATAAGATTGGTCTGTCAATGGCTAACTGTCTGGTTAGTTCCTATCCCTGTGTAGTATGGGGATTCAGGTCTAAGCATTTCGAGCAGTCCTAGCTGGTTTCTGACTGGGAATGATTAACTAAGTGGTGGACCATGTCAGGAATGAAAAATAGGGATGGGGACACCTCTGCTTCCTGGACGGTAGAAGATAGGACTCTGGCCCTGGGTGTGTTAGGTGACTTGGAGGAGAGAATTGGTCAGAGCCTTGGCATAATTAGGAGATCTTTGTTAGGACCTAAATGTCTGGAGACCTTGAAAGGTGGTTTAAATCTATCCCTAAGATTCCCTTGCTGTGACATAAAGCCTGATTCCCATGTTTCTCCCTGTTTCTCAAAGGCTAGAATCTTTCTTAAGGAATTTTCCAGAAAGCATTAGTTTCATGACCCCAATTTTTACAATGGAAACTCCCTTGTTTCTGGCAACCTGAAGGCCCAGCCACAGGGCACACATAGACTTGTAAACTCTGTATTCCTATCTCAGAAGATAAACTCCAATATTTTTCCTTATTTCAATACATCCAGACACTTAATGTGAGCATCCATAAGCAAAGGTCAGGATGGAGTGTAGGTTGCTAGTCTGCAGTCACACTAGCTAATATCTTCCTGGTGTGAGGACAGTGGGGATTGGACCATAACCCTCTATTCATACCCATAGTGCAAAAACAAGACTCAAGAGGAGGCAGAAGGGCAAGGCCTGGAAGACCCTAGGAGACCAAAGGAACTTTAATTTTAATGGACTCACAGTCCAGAAACAGTCAATTTGGCAGCAACATCTGTGGCTTCCACTTTCTTGACCTAGTTGTGGTGTATGCATGGTGCAGTGCCAGCTACCTTCATGGTTGTAGGGATGGAGAGACTCGCCATGCTGAGTCCTTTTCAAGTTGGTTCTAGTGCTCCTTTGGCTACCTGCTTGACCCAGGCAATATCACCATACTCAAATAAGGGGAAACATGTGGTGGACTCAGAGGATGGCTGGGTCTCTCAATTAAATTAATAGCCTGTATAGAGGACTGAAGGGTCTGTAGTGACTTGAGAAAAAAACCGGGTTAGCGTTTTTTGTCAACTTTTTTTTTTTTTTTTTTTTTTTTTTTTGGTTTTTCGAGACAGGGTTTCTCTGTATAGCCTTGGCTGTCCTGGAACTCACTTTGTAGACCAGGCTGGCCTCTAACTCAGAAATCCCCCTGTCTCTGCCTCCCAAGTGCTGGGATTAAAGGCGTGCACCACCACGCCCGGCTTCGTTTTGTCAACTTTAGGCCTCTGAGGCAGATAAACAGTAGAGGAGGTCTTCCAAAACATAATCTCATAGAGGGGTCACCCTTCATTGGACTCTACTAAGAGTTTCATTAGGTGGTTGTTGTTGTTGTTGTTTAACCTGCCCAGGACTCAGAGGTGTGTCTGCACAATGAAGTTTTCAATTTGTGTCTAAAACTTTAGCTATTAATTGAGGAGGTCTTATCCATGAAGGCCGCTGTCAGACTCCATTGCTAGGGGGAGGCCAAATCAGGGGATCAGTCCACAGAGGAGGTTTTTAGCTGTTTGAAATGGATGAAGAATACTCCTATCCTTTCAGAAATGGTATCAATAAAAACTAGCTAGTACTGTATCCTCCCCTAGCAGGCCAATCTCAATGAAGTCAGTTTCCCAGAGTTCACTGGGGTGTTGGTCTCTCACTCAAATCCCTTCCTAGGTAAGGGCTCTCTGTTTTAGATTCACTTGAGCACAAACCTGGCATCTGGCTGAGACATTCCACTTTAAACTGTCTAATCTACGTATAGCATACCTTGGTCTGAGCAACTAAGAAAGTTCTGTGGACCCCAGATGAGCAACCTGGTAAAGGTTCATTACCAGAGTCCTGACTGCTGGTTCTGGGAGAATGACCTTCCCCTCTGGAATCTCCACCAACCTGGAATTTGAACTGTCCACATTTTCTTTTGTCATCCCCTATTTCTTCTTATAACATGGAGTCTCAGGCAATGCCGGGTCAGGGTATGTCCTCATTGGTCTTAGGGCTATCTGTTGGGCAGCCAGATCAGCACTCCAGCTATCTCTTCCCTCAGTGAAGTTATCATTTTTATGACCTCAAAGTGGAGCAGTAGAGGATAACAATTCACAGGGGAAGCCTATTCGGAGGAAGAGCAAGATGTTCTCTTTGTTTTGGGGTTTGTTTGTTTGTTTGTTTGTTTTTTGTTTTGTTCTCTTTTGTTTTCACTTTTTTAATCAAACTAAAAAATTTTATTTTAAAATATACAACTCAGTATTGACATTTTTTAAGTCATCAAAAAAATTTTATAATAGTTAAATGCCGTTCTCTTTGTTTTTAATGTCTGTTCCCCAGTGAGGAAACACCCTTTTTGCTCATACCATAGACATGCACAATAGTAAAATCATACCAACTGATGGTCTGTGTATATGGTGGTGGACTTGGCTCTTTCCCATCTGGGAGTCAGTTCTGCTCTCTGGACTGAAGTCCTGGACCTGGCTTGGGTCCAAATCTTTTTGGTTAAAGTAACTACTGTATCTCCCACATACCTGGTTTCATCTCATGACAGTCATAGATGAGCATCTATAGGTCCTCTTAAGGCAAGAGTGTAGCAAGATTAATGGTGGTGGGTTTCTTAAGCTAGACTCAAGGGTAGTTCAGGAGTAGAGACATATACTGGGTCACACAGGCCTTAGCCAGCCAGCGTTCTGGTGTTCCTTAGAGGAGGGCCTCAATGGAATGAATGGGATACTATGAGTATAAGATCTTGACCAGAGTTAACATTTTCGTTGCCCCTCAACCCCATCCTGCTCCTCCATAAACAATCCTCCATAAAAGGGACGGGGTTTTGCCATTCGCCCCTCTTCGCTCTCTGCCTCCTGAAGAAGTAAGCAATAAAGCTTTTGCCGCAGAAGGTCCCCACCACACAGGGACCCAGACCTACCAGGATCATGAGCAGGAGTCAAGCAACAAATACATGCAAGTGCTCTAGAATGGGACAGGCAGAGGGTTTGTAGGCTTCTCTGGGTGACCTGGGAGAGCCAGAAAGATTTAAGTCCACATCAAGAGTCACAGTTCATAAGCTAGGGTGGGGGTGGGGGCTCTCATATCAGAGAAATCCAGTGGTCAACACAGGAAAACAGAACTGTCAGAAACACATAGTAAAGACAACCAGGGGTGGCCACCACACATTCATACATCTAAAACAGACAGGTGGAATCCAGTGACATTTCACACAGATCCTAGACATTGGATGAAAGGCCATGTCTGACTTTCTTACCTGCCCAAACAGAAGATAGCAGAACCAGACCTATCCAGAGGTGACAGACCAGGTGACTTTTTTTTTTTAATTCACTTTACATCCTGATTGCTGTCTATCCCGAGCTTTTGTCCCCACCGGCAAGAACACGCTCAGGACAACCGGAATCTTCTGCGGCAAAAGCTTTATTGCTTACTTCTTCAGGAGGCAGAGAGCGAAGAGGGGCGAATGGCAAAACCCCGTCCCTTTTATGGAGGATTGTCCTCCGCCTCGGATGTGTCCCTCCCTGATTGGCTGCAGCCCATCGACCGAGTTGTCATCACGGGTAAGGCAGAGCACATGGAGTGGAAAACTACCCCGGCACATGCACAGATTATTTGTTTACTACTTAGAACACAGGATGTCGGCGCCATCTTGTAATGGCGAATGTGAGGGCGGCTCCTCACAGCTGTCCCCTCTCCTGGTCCACTCATCATATAGTTCTTCCCCATCTTCTATCTCCTTCTCCTCTGAGAGGATGGAAACTCCCCACTGAATGTCCCCCGCACCCTGGCATATCAAGTCTCTGCAGGGCTAGGCACATCTCCCACTGAGGCCAGACAAGTCAGACCAGTTAGGGGAGCATATTCCACACACAACAGCTTTAGGGATAACCCCCACCCCACTTCAGTTGTTGGGGGAGCCACGTGAAGACCAAACTGCACATCTTCTACATACATGCTGGGGTGCCTAGGTCCAAACCCCTGTGTATGCTATTTGGTTGGTGGTTCTGTCTCCGAGAGCCCCCAAAGGGTCCAGGTTGACCAGACTCTGTTGGTCTTCCTGTAGAGTTCCTATCCCCTTTGAGGTCCTCAATTCATCCCCCAACTCTTCCATAAAAGTTCCTGACCTCTATCCAATGTTTGGCTATGGGTATCTGCATCTGTTTTAGGCTCCTGCCTGCAAGCATGACAGAGTATCATTAATAGTGTTGGAGATTGGTGCTTACCCGTGGGATGGATCTCAAGCTAGGCCAGTCACTGGCTGGCTGTTATGTCAATCTTTGCTTCATCTTTATCCCTGCATTTCTTGTAGACAGGATAAATTTTGGGTTGAAAGTTTTGTGGGTGGGTTGGTGTTTCTATCATTCCAACAAGGTTTCTGCCTGCCTACAGTAGGTGGACTTTTTAGGTTCCATAACCCCACTGCTGTGAGTCTCAGCTAAAGTCACTCCCATTAATTCCTTGGGAGCCTCCCCATTCCCAGGTCTCTGGCATGTCCTAGAAATGCCCTCAAGGTGACTTTTTAATGTTTTCTTTTGTTAGACAGCGGTTGATCAAAGGGAGTCCTGGGAACCTGGAACATCTCAGGTTGCACACCCTGTAGAAATCTCCTGGCCACCAGATTCTTCCTCGCTTCAAGGGGCTCTGAGACCCCCAGTGTGTCTAGGTCTAGCCTCTGGGGATCTCTGTAGGACCTCCAGAACTGTTATGGGTTATCCACCAGGGAAGACTGGTTAAACCTAGATGTAAGCCAATAAATAAACTTAGCATTTTGACAGCACCACCAGCCAAAGTAAAAACAAAGACCTAATCCATCAAAGTCCACAGACATGGGAAAGTCTCTAAATGTGCTAACCTTGCCTTTTGGCTTCTGTAATTCTGCTTCTGGCTAACTGTTCTTGATAACTGAAGTATGTCAACCCAGGATATTTATGTGTGTGTGCGTGTGGTGTGTGTGTGTGTGTGTACACGTGAGTGTGCACGAGTATACACTTAAATGCTCACCCTGAGAAAGGCTTGGTGCTACACTAGGATCCTGAAAACTCAACACAGTCACCAGAGGGCTAATAAAGACTTTCTATTGGCTTAAGCCCATGTCTCAGGAGCCTTCTTTGGTAGACACCCCACAACAGTAAGAACTCACTGCTCAGACTGCTGATCCTGCTGTGGAGAGCAGCCTGCCCTCTGCAAGTTGGGATTCTTCTGGGTCCTCCCTTCGGGGCTTTTTCTATCAGAATTGCTCTTTGTTTGTTCCCTAACAACTCCAAACAAATCCATCACAGACAGTCACCTCCCACAGTGACAAGTTCCACTGAAGGGACAAATGGCTATGCCTGTCTCTCCTCCACTTGCTTGTTCCCAGCTGTCTCCCTGCCTGCTCTCACATCTTTCTGTGTAGCATTAATAAAATGTTCCTGCCAAGGGTGAGATAGAATATGGATGGCCCCAATACTGTGTTGAAGGCTTGACTCCCAGCTGTTGGCACTATTGAGAGTTCACTGCATCACAAGTGCTAACCAAGAGGATGGATGAGTCTGCTAGTGAGTGCATAGCTCCACTGGCTATTAACAAGTGGGGCCTGGTTGGAAGACTGTTGGTAGATAGATATTACTAGAACTGTATGATGGAGAGAGGGGAAGAGAGAAGGCCTGGGAAGAATGTAGAAAAGTGGGGAAGGGAAAGCTCAGATAATACTCTAACAGCAAGTTCTTTCTTTTGTAATATTTTTTTAAATTGTATTTATTTAATGTACAATGTTCTGTATGCATATATGTCTGCACACCAGAAAAGCTGACCAGGGCAGGTTCTGAGGCCTGGACTTTCCTGGAATCTCCCAGTCCTTGGAAATAGATTTAGGCCTAGTCTTTTTTTTTTTTTTTTTTTTTGGGGGGGGGGTTGAGACAGGGTTTCTCTGTGTTGCCCTGGCTGTCCTGGAACTCACTCTGTAGACCAGGCTGGCCTCGAACTCAGAAATCTGCCTGCTTCTGCCTCTCAAGTGCTGGGATTAAAGGCGTACGCCACCACTGCCCAGCAGATTTAGGCCTGGTCTTATCTGCCAATTTGAAGCCTCTCATAGAATCAGCCTAGCCTTCTCTCCAGCAATAATGTATGTTTCCAAGAGGACTGAAAAGAGTCCTCTTTACAAAACAGATAGATTTTATATATAGATTTTATATATATATATATATATATATACACACACATATATACACACACATATATACACATACATATACATATGGTGCTTGAAGTCAGCAAGGTCAGGGATATATAAGGGGGCAGGGTGGGGCCATTGATGCAACTGGGAGGGAATAAAGAGAATTTCTTTGGAGCCAAGTAGGAATGGCTATGGCCCAGGAACATAGGTTCCATACTGGTAACAGTGTCATGAAGTTCTTAAAGTAAAAGAACAAAGACAGTCATAAATCAAGGTGCCTTAAAAATATATGTAACTTAGCTGGGCGTGGTGTCGCACGCCTTTAATCCCAGCACTCGGAAGGCAGAGGCAGGCGGATTTCTGAGTTCCAGGCCAGCCTGGTCTACAGAGTGAGTTCCAGGACAGCCAGGGCTATACAGAGAAACCCTGCCTTGAAAAACCAAAAAAAAAAAAAAAAAAAAAATGTGTAATTTTAATTTTTCACACCTTATGTTTAATGATGGTTCTTAAGCACTTTAACCTCACTTGTAGCCCACTACCCACCAGAGGTAGTGGAAAAGAAAGGTTGGGGGGGGGGGGTGGACCTGTTTAGAAAGGTTTTTTGGAGCAACTTCCATCTATGTTGTCCGGAAATCAACAGTTCAGTTCACAGGTCAGCAGTGGCAGCTCGATCCATCTGTAAACATTTCATAGAAATATCACCAGCCCAGTTCAGTTAGAGTCAGGTTAGCAACAGCAGTGACACAACTAGCAGACAGGCCTCAGCCTCAGCTCAAGTCAGCAGGAGGGGCCCAGAGGGTCACCAGAAGTTCTCAGCTACGCCTCAGGGAAGTAAAGATCGGTGAAGACTCCAGACCCACAAGCATTGCACAACTAGCTGTATCAGCAAGCCAAGCTCTGTCTCTATCATTCCGTGGAATCCTATGTATACCCTCCAAACGTCATGTGTCCTCCACAGCTCTGGTCTCAGCATGTACATCCAATCAGCCCAAGTCCAAGGAAGCCGCAAGAAACTGCAGCACACCTCCAGAAGCTTTTTGGTTCATTTCTCTCTATGGCACCCTGAAAAATGCAGCTCAACTACACAATGTAAGGCAGACCAATACATGCAAGTCCTCAGCAAGGACTCCTTCATCACGTGTCCTTTCATGTGATGCTTTAGTAGAGTATCCTCTCTTCTGTGTCTGCTTCAGTGAAACCTTCCTTCACGTGTTTGCCCCAGCAAAACACCATCCAACCAACTTCCCAAAGAACCCTTAAGTTTCCACTTCAAGGGCTGGAGAGATGGCTCAGCGGTTAAGAGCATTGACTGCTCTTCCAAAGGTTCCAAGTTCAAATCCCAGCAACCACATGGTGGCTCACAACCATCTGTAACGAAATCTGATGCCCTCTTCTGGAGTGTCTGAAGACAGCTACAGTGTACTTACATATAATAAATAAATAAATCTTTAAAAAAAAGTGTCCACTTCAAATATGTTGATGGTAAAAAGATCATTATCAGCCCAGAAGCCCCAAGAACCAAGTTCTCAGCACAAAGGAATTTGTGTACCCTAGAAGGGCAGAGGACAAGAATAAGAAACAAAGACAGGAGACAGAGGACTAGGGACACGGGAGAGAGGGAGGGATATTTGTCCTGGAGGGGACGAAGGACTGCCTCTGGATAGAGAGGAGAAGAGACAGACATGGCACATAGGAAAATGGCAGGTTTTTAGAGGTAAAATGGGAACTGTTGAGATGAGGTGTTTAATTTTACTTGGGCATGTTAATTGAGTGAGCTAAAGGGGGGCTTTTGATTGCTGGACTTTGATACTTTAACAGCTGGACCTTGGTAGTCAGCCTCAGGAAGAGGAAGTGGGCAAATAAGGGAAGTCGATTTTTATGGCTAGCTTTAGGAATGTAACCCAACAGTTTTTAACAAGGCAGAGGGAATGGGGGAGAAGAGCAATGCCTGCCTGAGCCATACTCAAGCTGACCAGAGTCCCTTCAGGTAAAAACACCAGGCAGTTTCGTCAAAGCTAAGCGGGCAGGTAGGTTACAGGTGGTCTCTGCTCTCTGCCTTGATGTCATTTGATGGCATTCTCAGCCTTTGGACTGGTGGGAGTTGGGGGTCTTCTTATATTCTAAAACGATTTATGTAAAAGTCAGGAAGGTGTTATCGCGAGCACAGAAGAAGACAGCGACTGCCCTTTTTAGCCAGGGCTCTGACTCCACAGCCATGGAAGTTCTTAACAGTCACATAGCTCTGTAGACTCTATACACAAGTGTATATCCCACCCCCTTCCCCAGGCCCTGCAACTTCACATCTGAGAAACTACACGGCGGAGCTGAAGACCAAGGGGACTGGGTGAAACACTGGGATATCCCAGAAGGGAGACACATAGATAACCCCAAAGGAAAAGCCCACTCCATCACAGAGCTGAGCGCAACCTGGCCCAGATCGCCAACACACTATGGGAGCGATCAGCTACAGTTGTGGATTCAGCCACTGCCAAACATCAACTAGGTGATCCAAGAGGTGAGATGTAAGCCCACGGGTAAGTCACTACACACACAGCCACACCACTGTGTTCTGCCCCGTTTGGGTTTTCTGGATGAAAAACAGTAATACCTCCTTGATAGACTTTTTCTCTCCCTCAGTGATGCTGATACAGGCCAGATTAGAACAGATTAAAAGCTGATAAAGGCAGATTTATTAGGCGCTGCTCCAGCGAGGGTTCACCAGTCCCAAAGAACGGGGATGAGGAAGTCGCACAACCAGTAGAGACGTTTTATATACTATTGGTGAAGGATGATGACTACGTGTAAACCATAAACCAGGTTGTTTGTGCTCAAGTATGGTCAAGAGCTGAGCACTTAGGCAGGGACTTGGGTAGCTGGCAACGGGGGGGGGGGGGGGATGTTGCAACAGCTGCCAAGAATGCCAACAACTGGGCTCTTGGCACCTTTCCTTTGTTCAGACGTTTCCCAGTGTGGGCAGGGTTGGGCAGAAAAAGAGGGCAAAGGGGTTTGCCAGCTTGTGCAGGGGTGAGTAGGACTTCCAGCCGAACACCCCTCACTTCATACTTAGCACCCCTAACTTCATTCCGTGCACGTGTGACCTTGGAACTCTGGAGGGAAGAGAATCTGCCAAATATAACTTAGCAGCTCAGCTGTCACAATACAGATCCGCCATGGTTAAGGAGGGATAAGGAGTGCCGGGGAATGCAATTAATTTTCAACGCGATGGTCAAGGAAACATTTACTACGAAGGTGACATTTTAGCCGGGCCAGGTGACATTTTAGCCAGGTGTAGTGGCCCACAACCTGGAACCCCAGACTCAGGGAGACAGCAGCCAGATGATCAAAAGTTCAAGGTCATACCTGGCTACCCAGTGAGCGCCAAGCCAAGCTGGATTGCATGAAATGGAGCCTTGTCTTGCCTGGTGGCTGCCCCTGCCAGTGCCACGCAAGCAGCCCCAGTTTACCTCAGTGGTGACAGATCAGTCCTCAGTTGTGGCTGAATCTAGTTGACAGTTTCTCTGGGGCTTGCCAATGCCCCTGCAGAGACCCTAGCATCAACTACACTCCACCCCCACCCCACCCCACCCCACCCCACCCCACCCCCGCCCCTTAAAATTTGCTTTGGTACTGCTTCTTTTAGTTGCTTCCTTTTCTATAACTTGATACATAGTTATTTTTATTAAACTCTGCCTTCTAAACATCAACAGCGAAGATGACTTTCGAATATTGGAAGGGAAGTTGGAATGCAAACACTAGAGACTTTACAGCCAGGGGATTGTGACTAGAGGGCAGAGTGCATGATGGCTCTACAGAGAGCACGCTCAAAGAATCGTAAAGATGGTAAGTTGCTGTAGAGTTCGAACAGCAGCAGGAGGGGCTGAGTGAACGGTGAGGAGAGGACGTGGCCAAGACTTTGGCTTCAGCTCAATGGCATAAATACCCACTGAACGATCTTGAACAGGGAGCAACACACAAGTTTTATCAGGACTTTTCTGGATGCTGTACTGGAAAGTACACTGAAAGATCCACAAATGGAGATAATTCAGTTATTGTAAAAATCTCCAGAAGAGCTGGTTTGAACCAAGGGAGTAACCATGAAGGTGGTGGAAAAAGGATCCTGGGAATATATTATTTGAGATTTATTTATTTTATGTAAATAAGTACACTGTAGCTGTCCTCAGACAAGCCATAAGAGGGCATTGGATCCCATTACAGATGACTGTGGGCTGGAAATTGAAGTCAGGACCTCTGGAAGAACAGCCAGTGCTCTTAACCACGGAGCCATCTCTCCAGTCCCCGGGAATATTTTATAAGTGGAGTCAATTGAACTTGGACAGGACATGAGATATAAGCGAAACAGAAATCAAAGGTGAGGACTGATTTTTGATCATTGAATTATTATTGGTTAAAATTTGAAAAAAAAAACCTGAAGAATGCATGGTTTGGGTGGGATGGAAGGAAATAGGGGTTCAATTTAGGCAGAGTAAGGTTACATTATTATGTTGATGCTGTGACGGTTCATCTTCACTGTAAATGTAATTTGAAATCACCTAGGAGACACATCTTTGGGCATGCCTGTGGGATTGTTTTCACAGAGGTCTGAGTAGGGAAGACTCGCCATGAATGTAGGTGGAATCTCACTGGCTAGAATCCCAGACTAAATAAAATGCAAATGAAGAAGAAAGCAAGCTGGACCTACACTGCCTTCTTCCTCTCCCACGATTGACTGCGTCCCCTCAAAGCATGAGACAAAGGAAACCTTTCCTTTATTAAGTTGATTTTGTCAGAGTTATTGCAGACTCCCTTAACTACAGACATTCCATTTTGTATATAGTCTCCATTCTCTTCTATGCTAAATTCCCAGAAATGGCTTCTAACTCAAATGTCCCAGATGCTCCAAGTCACAATATCACACTCTATGCTTCAATGCTTAGTACCCAGCTGGAACAGAGACCACAGCTTCAAAAAGAGCTCTGATTGGCTGGCCCCAATCCAGGCCAAACTCTCAAGGAAGCAGCCTGAGATACATGATACATAGGAAGCCATTTAAAATACCAGGTGTGAAATACCCAATGCATGCATGAACCTAGTTGGATGGCCCTACCCCACCTAATCTGTGGTTTTGTTTTGTTTTGTTTTTTTCTTAGAAAGTTGTTCTGTTCTGCCCTCAGGTAACACAACTTGGATCCCAAACCCATCTGTCTCCCTGATATATATCAGCTTTTGAATGAAGATACTTTTTGCTGGATAGAACTTGGTTTTTGTAGTGGGTTATTCCCAAGTTCTTGGACCCTACCAGACGATTGTCACAGTAATGAGAAAAGTCGCTAACAAAGTAGCATAGAAGCTATGAGGTTACAAGCGTAAATTGCATCTCTGAGGCCTCCTTGCAAAACTATTCCTCAGTTGTCTTAATACCTCCATGCCACCTCTACAGCTTTCATCTCTTGGCTTAAGCTACCTCCTCCGAGGAGCATGCCTGACTTCCATTCTGAGCCAAATACCTTTACCAAGGGCTGTAGCTGTCCAGCAGCCATGGATGAACTAGGTCTACCTGAAAGGGAGGCTGGAAATGAAAAAGGACAGGCTGGCAAGAGAAAGATGAAGCAAAGACAAAAAGTTTCTGATCAAGGCTCAAAGTTTAATTTTCAACTCTGCCTTTATATAGGTGGAAACCCACAAACCCATCTTTGTTTCAGCTGGATTGAGTTGCAAAGCAAGCTCAGCAGGCGGTCAGCTCCTCAAAGCTCCAGTAGGAAACTGCAAATGCAGTGAGGCTAAACTCCCACTCCAGCCAGATTGTAAAACCATCCGGGGGTTTGTTTAGCCTACTCAAGGCTAGGGGAAGGGCACACCGGGCTGCTAACACACCTCTGGGTTCTCAGCTATAAAAGTATTTAACAATTTGGTTGATATTAGTTAGATGACCTATATCTAATTAAGCTATATTTGATGATATCGTGAAGTCCTTTCTAGTATTGTGAGGGTTTTTTCCTGATAACTGTGACATTAAGATATAATTATGCTAGGTGGTGGTACCACACTTTAATCCCAGCACTTGAAAGTCGACAGGTACATCTCTATGAGTTTGAAACCAGCCTGGTCTACAGAGTGAGTTCCAGGACAGCCAAGGCTATACAGAGAAACCCTGCCACAAAAACAAACAAACAAACAAACAAACAAACAAACACCATATAATTTACTATATAATTCACTCTAAATATGTAATGTACAATAACTCAATATAATCACAAATTCTTAGCCACAGCCCAGATACATTTTAGAATTTCCATTACCCTCCCACCCACCCACCCCCCAAAAAACCTATAGCATTTAGCATCAATATTCTATTTCATCACCATGTCCCCAGACCTCAAATCTCCTGTCTGTTTTCTGTGGAGTTCCTACTGTGAGCATTTTGTATAAACGGAATCATGTGATATGTGCTATCTTGTATCTGGATTATTTCCATTATTGTGTTTTAAATACCCATCCATGCTGGCGGATATACCAATACTTTGTTTCTTTTTATTGACAAATAACATACTTTACACAGTTTTCTGAAGCTCTTTATCAGCTAATGGCATTTGAGTAATAGGCTATGGGATTTTGGGTTGTTTATTGGTTTTGTTTTGTTCTGGTGTTTTGTTTAATTTGTTGCTTGGTTAGTTGGGTTTTTTTTTGTTGTTGTTAGTTGGTTGGGTTTTTTTATTATTGTTGTTTTGTTTTGGTTGGTTGGTTTTTATTTTTTTGTGGGTTTTGTTGTTGTGTTGTTGTTGTTGTTGTTGTTGTTGTTGTTTTTGAGACAGAGTGTATGTAGCCTACCCTGGCCTTGAACTTACAATTGACTATCTCAACCTCCTGTATGCTGGAGTTAAAGGCATGTGCCACCATACCTAGTTTATGAATTTTTTGTACAATTGTTTTTTACCCTTCCCCATTGTACAAATTTTTATGTGGATATTTGTTTTCACTTCTCAGAATCCATCTTGGAGTATAATGCTGGTTACATGATAGTCTTGTGGTTAACCTTATGAATGGACTGACTACAGCAGGAATATATTTCCATTACCCGGGTAAAAGTGTTTCTCAGTGGTAGAAGACTGAACCCAAGACCTTGAGTACAGTAAACAAATACTCTACTGAAGCCTTCCTCCAACCTCCACCCTATAGAATGTCTACACATTTGTCTTTTTTTTTATGTCGTGGTTAGATGGAAATTTAATGAAAGAACTTTATATTTGGGTTGGCTGATCCTTTTAAGGGTCAGGTTGTACAGCAAACATTGCCCGCTGACACACAAAAGGTTATAACTGCAACACTCCAGCCAGCAAGATAGCTTAGCAGGTAAAGGCACTTGCCACCCAGCTTTGATCCCTGTGGAAGGAGAGAACTTACTCCCTGCAAAGCAGCACTCTACACTGGGTACTTAAGGTGGGTTTGGAATCTGGCTTCTACACGACATCATTAGCATTTTCAACTTCTCTCACCATCTCCACATTTTAAAATTATGCACTTAAAAGTGATTTAGTAAAATTTATAACATATTTAGCCATTCAGTCTTAAGTAGGTGATCAATTTACTGTCCATATTTATAAACACATAGTAGCTGCAGGAGTATTTTATGGTGTTTAGATTACTTGTAAGATAGCATTTTATTTATTTATTTATTTATTTATTTATTTATTTATTTATTTATTTATTTGGGATGTATGTATGAAGAGCAGAAGTACACTTGTGCCATAGTATGAATGCGGGGGGGGGGGGGGGGGGGGCGGGGGGGGGCAAGCAGAAGAAAACTTGTAATGTCAGTTTTCTCCTTCTATCACGTATGCCCAGAGAACCGAACTCAGATTGTCAGCTATTTTGCTGACATTTTCCTCCTCTCTCCCTCCCTCCTTCCTTCCCTCCTTTCTTTCTTTCTTTCTTTCTTTCTTTCTTTCTTTCTTTCTTTCTTTCTTTCTTTCTTTCTTTCTTCCTTTCTTCCTTCCTTCCTTCCTTCCTTCCTTCCTTTCTTTCTTTCTTCCTTTCTTTCTTTCTTTCTTTCTTCCTTCCTTCCTTCCTTTCTTTTCTTTCTTTTCTTTCTTTCTTTCTTTCTTTCTTTCTTTCTTTCTTTCTTTCTTTCTTTCTTTCTTTCTTTCTTTCTTTTTTTTTTTTGGTTTTTCAAGACAGGGTTTCTCTATATAGTCCTGGCTGTCCTGGAACTCACTTTGTAGACCAGGCTGGCCTGGAACTCAGAAATCTGCCTGCCTCTGACTCCCAAGTGCTGGGATTAAAGGCATGTGCCACCACCGCCCAGCTTCTTTCTTTCTTTCTTTCTTTCTTTCTTTCTTTCTTTCTTTCTTTCTTTCTTTCTTTCTTCTTCCTTCCTTCCTTCCTTCCTTCCTTCCTTCCTTCCTTTCTTTCTTTCTTTCTTTCTTTCTTTCTTTCTTTCTTTCTTATTCCTCCTCTTCCTCTTCTTTTTTCTACTCCTCCTCCTCCTCCTCCCATCTCATGTAACCTGAAGCTGGTCTCAATCTCTGTAACTGAGGATTACCTTGAATTTCTGATTCTCCTGCATCTGCCTCTTGAGTGCTAAGATTATAGGCTTGTACCTCTATCCTTGGTTTGAGTGACACTTGGGATCAAACACAGGGCTTTGCACATAATAGGCCAACTACTAACTATATCCCTCATTAATATTAATTGCCAACTTGACAGAATATAAAATTAATTGGAAGAGAAGCCTGCAATCATGCCTTTGGGGGATTATCTAGATTACACTAATTGAGGTGGGAAGACCTGCCCACTTTGGGTGGCATCATTCCCTAGCTAAGATCTAGAACTATATAAATGGAGAAAGAGAACTGAGTAACAGCATGCTTATCCCTTTCTGTTTCCTGATTGTGGGTGTGATACAACCACCTACTTCATTCTCCTGCTGACTTAAGTCCCTACCAAAACAGACTCTGTCCTTCAACTGTGAGCCAGAATAAATCCCTTCTCCCTTGCTTTTGTCAGAGTGTCTTATTGCAGCAACAGAGACTAAAATACCCTAGATTATTTTTTTCTACATATTTTTGTTGATTCTTTGGAAATTTCACACCATGTACCCTGACCACAATTCTCAGTCCTTCCATGTCCACCCCAACCCCTTCATACCTCCCTCACCCAAAAAATTAAAAATAAAAACAAGTTTTAAAAAATACGAAAACAAACAAACAAACAAAAAAGCTAGGTTCAATTTGTGTCGTCTATACTCATTAGATTATGGTCAAACTCTCAGTGGCCTTGCCCCTTAAATAGAACTGAGTGCTTCCCTTCCTGCACCCCTGCCAGAAGCCATCAATTGTAGAGAGCTAACTTCTTCATCCTTAGCACATTTTTTAAGAGTTCTCTTCCATAGTTTCCTGTTTAGGCTGTTACTTTTGGGGTGTGGGGATAGGGTAGGGTTAGGGGTTGTCACAGAAGCCTTCCATGCCCCTCTTTATCCGTGTGTGTCTGCAGTCGTCCATATCATTGTAAAAGTAGCCTTCTTGCTCTTTACAGTCGGCAGGAACATGGAGCAGGAGTCTCCACGATGAGCTTCCACTGACTGTCTCTTGGATGACTTTTTAAATAAAATTTATGTATTTATTTTATTTTATGTATGTGAATACACTGTAGCTGTCCTCACACACACCAGCAGAGCCACCATGTGGTTGCTGGGAATTGAACTCAGGACCTCTGGAAGAGCAGTCAGGGCTTTTAACCACTGAGCTATCTCTCCAGCCACATTTGGATGATTTTTTTTTTTTTTTTTTTTTTTTTTTTTGGTTTTTCGAGACAGGGTTTCTCTGTGTAGCCCTGGCTGTCCTGGAACTCACTTTGTAGACCAGGCTGGCCTCGAACTCAGAAATCCACCTGCTGGATAACTTTTTAAAAACAAAATATTATTTCTACTCTTATGCAGAACACTATATTCTGCATATCTCCAAAGTTTATAGTACCCAGGTCACTACCTCAATGAAAGACCGTTGCTGCTAAGTTAAATGATACAAACTTGGGCTTGCCTCCTAGGAATCTTCAGATTGCACCATCTGTATCTCCAAATCTCCCTCCAAACCCCCCATGAATATCTGCTCTGCTCACCCTCTTCCTGAATCTGTCTCCTGGCCCCAGATACCAGGTATATTTCACCCCTCTATTATCATCTGGATAAGCTTCTGCCAGTGTCCAGAGCAGTGCCAACCCAATCGATGAAGGCTTCATCCCTGAGATTCCATAGCATTTACCTTTCCATTTAGTTCGATGTGTCGCTGGAAACTCGTCTCTCTCCTGACTAATGTACAAGCCTGGAAGTATAGACCTGAAATCCCAGTACTGAGGAAGCAGAGGCAAGAGGATCCCATCGAGAGCTCTGGGTCATTCTTGGATACATAAAGAAGCTGTTGCCAGCCTCTATGAGACCACTGTCTTATACAGATAAGTGAATGCTAATAAAAAGCTGGCAAAAGGACCATGAGTTTTGTGTAGTAGGTGTTTGCTCTAAAAGGGGGACAAGATGCAGGTATGTTATTTTTCTTCCCTTTCCCCTCTTTGTGACCCTCCACATTGTGCTGAATTTTCACTCTGGTACCAGCTCCACATCTCCCATTTTCAGACCCCCTTTTCTCCTTCAGTCCAGTCAGCCAACATCTCTTGAGCACCTACTGTGTGTGAGTCATGATGGAAAGCACTGGTTCCCTGACTTCTCAATGGAGGGTATGTATTATTAGGAATTACAGATAAATCTCCAAAACTGCACAGCTCTGAAGTTTGAGAGCAAGTATCTTAGGTGAAGACTGGAAGGTTAACTAGCCTGTAAAAGCATATCAGAGAGGCTTGCAGAGAGTGAGGCTTTGAGTGTCTTATGTGTATGATAACATACTGTTCCACAGGGAAAACAAAATGTGAGATGAGTGTAGCAAGTACGCAAACTGTAGTCTTTCCTCCCTTCTCCACCGACTGTAGAGTGGCCAGATTCCAAAACTGCTGCATCTTTAAATGCCCTGTCGTGTCATAGTTCTAAGATGCCATCTAGTGGCTCCTACATGTCTGTTCTAACCAGTCTGTGAAGGGAAACTTGATTTCAGTCTGATGCCACATCCTTTGTGCCCTCTTCTGCTCCTTCTGCACTCCCTGAAATCTAGGAGCAATGCATCTCACATACAACAGAAGGAATAGATGCTCCCTTCTGCACCATTGCAAGATTTCCTGTAAGGATCATGAAAATGGGTTATGATACTTCATATCTTTCAAGAAAACAAGTTTCCCAAGACTTCCAAAGCCAAGGTACACATACTTACAACTTTTTGATTACCATTGAATTTGCATTTTAAAGGCTCATTATTCCACATGTAATTCCATGTGCAGTTATTGAGCATCTGTGAGCCAACCTCATAGAGTAGTGTCTTCTAGAAACATCCAGGCTCAAATCAGAAATTTGGTGGAAAAGCAGATATTTTCTCTCTGTCTCTGTCTCTGTCTCTGTCTCTGTCTCTGTCTCTGTCTCTGTCTCTCTTCTGGAACTCTGTCCCAAGCTCCACAAATCTATGTATTTCAGGAATGCATTTAAATGCTCTTAGAGGAAACACCTTTGCTCTTATTTTCTTCAAAACAAAATCCTCTACTGGAACTGGGGAGATGGTTCAGTGGTTAACCTGCTGCTCTTTCAGAGGATCCAAGTTTAGGTCCTGGCACCCACATCACCTGGCTCACACCCATCTGTAACTCCAGCTCTAGTGACATCTAATGACTTTTTCTGACTTCTCCAGGCACCTGCACTCATGTGGATATTACCACCCTCCCCTAACACACACAAATTTAAAATATCTTTTAAATAAATATATATATAATCTTGGGGCTAGAGAAGTGGCTTGGTGGTTAAGAGCACTGCTACTTCTGCAGAGGTCCCAGGTTCAATTCCCAGTCGCCACAGGGCAGCTCACAATCAACTCTAACTCCAGCTCCCAGAGACCCAATGCATTTGGCCCCCTCCAAATCTGTACTTGTGTTCACATCCCCACATGCACATACACAAAGCCATCCATAACTAAAAATAATAAAAACAAAATTAAAAAAAAAAAACAACCTATATTAACCCATAAAGGATTTCTGGGATAAAACTTGACCGATGGCAGGATTATCCAACATTAGTTTTCTTTAATACAGTTCTTCCATTTCAGAATTACTAATTCCTTTCATTATTAAGCTTTGGTTGTTTTTGAAAGGGGGGTGTATCTTGCTCAGGCCAGTCTCGATCACTTTATATCCAGGATAACCTTGAATTCTTCCCTTCCACTCACATGTTCACCTCACTCAGCTGTATTCTGGGATGAACATCAATTCAGGGGCTCTAGTGTGTTAAGCCAAGAGTTTATCAACTGAGGCATATCCCCAGCCCTCAAAATCACTAATTCTAGAGTAAAATAATATATTTATAGCTCACCTGTCCCTGAAGCTGGAGTGAACATAGCTACAGTGATATCTCCAAGGAATTCTTGGAGTAAGTACATGTTTAGTGCCTCACAGGAAAGACAAAAGAGAGAAGGAAAGGGTCCTATTTTCTCCCATTCTGATTACATGCCCACAACCTGGCTTAGAGAGGGATCATCCCTAGAGACCTTGAGAAGCCCAAGAGAACATGATGTTGATCATACCAAGGCAGGCATTATCTCTGTAATAATTAATAAATGATACTCCACCAAACAATGTTTTTGATGCATCTAAATTGTAGATTTGGATTATTGTAAACCAATTCAGTCTTGTCCGATTTATAAATCATATATTTGTCAATCCTTAAAAATGGTCTTCATAGTCCTGGGAGTATAGTTGAGTGGTAGAGTGGCCTAGTGTACAAGTCTACTGCTCAGTGATACCACATATGCTTTGCATGCATAAGCTCCTGGGCATAATCCCAGGGGACAAACATTAAAGATAAAATAGTTCTAGGCTGGAGAGATACAGCTCAGTGAGTAGATAAGCATTTGCCATGCAAGGGTGAGGACCTGAGTTTGAATCTCCAGAACTCATGGAAAAGCCACATGCAGGGGAGGCACATCTGTAATTCCAATGACCCTATAGGAAGATGGGAGGTGGAAGCAGAATCTCCAGAAGCTTGAGGGTTAGCTATCCTGGCATTGGCTGTGTAACATTTGCCTCTGAAATTGAAATATTCTATCCTACAGTGAGAGCTTCTTAGGCCAAGGGAAGCCATTACGGACTCCCTGGCCAGCCCGATGTATATCTATTCCAGGCAGTAAACAAGCCCATATTTGGTGGGTGGCACGCCCCTAATCCCTGATTGGCTGAGCAAGCCTGCCTGGTGAGGTGATGTAACCTGTGGTGATTGGTGGGGGCGTGGTTGTGGCTGGAGTGGAAAAAAAACACTGGTCGTAGAGAGGCGGGGGATTTTGGAGAAGCTACCTGAGTAAACTGCTTAAAGAAGAACTGGTGGTTGCGTTTTCCTTGCTGGTTGAGTTGGACGCAACATTAGGCAAGAAGATCAGCAAACAAAAAAAAAGCTCCAGGAAGTCCCTGAAACTGACCAGATTGACTATCCACTCCCTGCCAGAGGAAGTAATGAAAGCTGTGAGTCCCTGATACTAGTACGCCACAGAAACAAACATTCTCAGGAGAAAAGCTACAAAGAGACTCTGAGCCCAAACCAGCTGTCTAGAAGAAGCAAAATCAGCTGAGCTGCCCTGAAGCAGAGGAGTGTCCTGGAAAGGACACTCTCCAACCTGCTGAGCTGTAGGCTCTAGGTTCCCAGCTTTGTGAGCTGTCACCCACGCTGGGGTGGACCTTCATAATGCAGCTGTCCTTGAGCCATTTGTGCTCCTGTAAGTAGCCTCAATAAAACTTATTGGTTCACCAAGCTGGGCTTTTGTAGTATCCATACTTTGGTCTGTTGTGGGTTCCCTATCTGGGGTGAGCAGACATGTGTTGTCTACTCAGGAAAATTTTATCACACAAGAGATGAACAATAAAGAGAGAGATGAGAAGCAATACCTGAAGTTATCCTCTGACCTCTATATGCACACCATGGGACTCTCAGGCACGCTCACACACAAAATGATAAAGATGAAAACTAGCTTACAGCTGAAGGCATGGCTCCATGGTAGAGTGCTTGCCTGGCATTTACAAGAACCTGAATATAATCCCCATGAACCCCAAAAGTAAACACAAAATTGAAAGTCGGCTACTCAATGTGACATCAGAAAATCACTTATCTCACACATACTTCAGAGACACAGCAAAGAATCAATACATCTTAACCGGTGTGCTTGAGGCAGTGCACTGGAGACTAGAAACACATAATGAGATTCTTGTGACGAGCAGGAAACCAAGACAGGAAGGTAAGGAAACATGCCTCTCCATTTCTCCTCAGCCTGACTGGGTCCAGACTTCTGATGGAAAAAAAGCTGAAGACCCAATTAATTGTAATACAATCTGCACAGATTTCTGTTACTCTCACAAACCTCTCAGTTATAAGGACTTCATGTGGCTGTATCACCAGCAATAGTGTGGACTCATTTTCCACAACAGGTGGCGAACCAACATTTTGAGCAAGAATCCGCTAGAAATTTAAGATTATTAGCCTGAGAGTTAGAGTTTTATTTTCTAAGTGAGAGAAAGGTGGCGTTGGGATGAGACATGTGGACTCAAGCTTAGAAACCTTGAAACAAAGCCGGGCATGGTGGCACACGCCTTTAATCCCAGCACTTGGGAGGCAGAGGCAGGCGGATTTCTGAGTTCAAGGCCAGCCTGGTCTACAGAGTGAGTTCCAGGACAGCCAGGGCTACACAGAGAAACCCTGTCTCGAAAAAAACAAAAAACAAAAACAAACAAACACCCCCCCCCCCAAAAGAAAGAAACCTTGAAACAAAGAAAGGGCTCTGAGGTCCTCTGCTGTGGAAAGAGACAGGATAGCTGCATTGAGTCAGAGAGCCAGAGAATGGAAGCTGCCTACATCTTGGGGCAGATATTGATTTAACTGTGAATTTATAAAATTGGGATTATTTGCTTTTAGGATAGATTTACATACAGATTTTGTCCAAATCACATGGGAAATTTTGCCCACCATTTGGAACTGGGATAGGGAAAATTAGTCACTGACTCCAAGTAGAAAAGGCAGTGATAATTGCCTGCTATGAACAGGTATTAATAAATGTCTTCAAATGCATCAGAAGTCCACAGAATATGACATTTATGGACATTTCTGTATTAAAGATCATTTGACTGGAGACCTGTCTGCTCCGGACAGCATCCCTTTCTTGGATTCAAAGAAGAAACTGAGCATCAGTGGAGTTGCTCCAGTTGTGAAAAGACAGCCACTAAGCAAGAATTGCTTCAATTCATCTACAGACAAAATTATGTCCAGAAAAAGGACACACTATGTGGAGCAGTCGACTGATAATCTCTGCCAAGACAGGGTAATCAGCCCTTCAAAATTCTGCATTACAAAGGTCTGTCAGATGACCCTGGGCCAGAAGACTGAAGACTGATGATGCTCCAATGTTTTGAAGTATAAGGGATTGATTGTCCAGGTGATGAGCAGTCTCCATAAATTGGCTAAATTTTGGAAGCTATGTTTCGTGTTTTCATATTTTCAGATAATATTTGTCATTCTTGGATTTCTGACAGGGTTGAAGACTTATACAGTCTATATCAGTCTTATAGCCTAAACAAGCTGTTTAACACTGTGAAAGATGATGTAGATTTGAGAGAATGGTTTTCAGGTGGCATACAATGTAAAGCCAGGACATAAGTCAGGTGTAGAATTATAAGTCGTTTTAGTTAGGGTAGATAACAATGTTCTATTTAATTGACCAAAATGATGGACAGGGTGTTAGGTCTATCTTGTACTTTATAAATTACAAATTGGTAATAATTGTGCTCAATTTATATCTGAGATAAAAGAGCCTTTTAAGTGGACAGAAAGGGGAAGTTTTGTGAATGGCCCTGGTGCTGTTTGTATTTTGATGATAATTCTGCTTTCCCAGGAGGGGTTGTCTGGAACAAGGAAGGAGTCAAGTACTCCGGTGACTTCTAGTAAATAAAGGAACCAATCACTGGGCAAGTAGGCGGGACTTCAGGGTTGGACAGAGGAAGAGAGGAGGCAGGAGAGAGATAGGGACAGCGAGGACAAGATGTAGCTACTAGTGTCTCCTGGTTTAGATGGCGAATCCACCAGGATTTGCCACCAGAGGATTTAGATTGTGTTTTAGTTAGGATTTTACTGCTGTGAACAGACACCATGACCAAGGCAAGTCTAATAAAAACAACATTTAATTGGGGCTGGCTTACAGGTTCAGAGGTTCAGTCCATTATCTTCAAGGTGGGAGAATGGCAGTATCCAAGCAGGCATGGCGCAGGCAGAGCTGAGAGTTCTATGCCTTCATCCAAAGACTGCTAGTGGAAGACTGACTTCCAGGCAACTAGGATGAGGATCTTTTGCCCACACCCACAGTGACACACCTATTCCAACAAGGCCACACCTCCAGATGGTGCCACTCCCTGGTCCAAGGATATACAAACCATCACAGATTGAATATGACTTGCAATATTAGGATTCTAGTTGATGTGCCCAGCGATTGAATTACCATTGATTTTAACTAAGTTTGTGTGGTGTTTACCTTCAAGCAGCAGCTCGACAGGGCTTCAGAGAGAAGGGTACAGCTGCAAAGCACGGGTTTGCCTGAAATGCACCATAAAAGGCCGTGGGAGTTTTGAAGCACAGGCTGGTGTGGTAGCGACCCCACCAGTGAGAATTTAGGGAGCGAGGTGGAGAGATTTCGGTGCTCTGAGTCAGAGGGTCTCCACGAGGGTGAGAACAGGCTAGCCATTGCCCACCAGTGCCTTGCAGGCAATAGCATACGTGGATTCATTTTTTTTTATTATTTCCCGCAACAAAGGCTATGCGGCCACCATGACATAAGCTTCTGAGACTCAATGCCATTTCAAAACACCAAATGGCAGAAAGCATCCAACCTTAGGGTGTTAGGGTCCAAGAATCCCTTAAGGAAGAACCCAGAGTCAAATAGTATGCAAAGGCAAAGAGCATTATTCTGCAGAAATTACCTGCATGTGGAGTCAGCCATTCATCAAAATGGCAACAGCTCAAGGGGCTCATAGGCCCCCTTTTATGCATGGAAATTTTACAGGATTAGGTAACGTTTAATATGATTGGTAGGGGACAAAGCAGTGACATTAGTATAATTTTGATTGGCTATTAGTTCTATTATATTTAGTGAGACCTTGAAGAAATTTGGAAACCAGCTCAGTTCTGGCCTTGTCATCTCCTCTGGCCAGGTGTTTCAGAAGCTGACTCAGCCCCAGAGCTGCCCTCCCTAGTTCAGGATCATCACTAACTAAAGACCCATTTGTCAGTGGCTCCCTCTGAGAAGTCCAACTTCCTTCCTGGGGAATTGAAAATTTATTCCCAAGGTTCCATGACCACTCATGGAGCTAAAAAGCTACAGTGCAGGGCTGGAGAGGAGGCTCAGTGGTTAAGAGCACTGACTGCTTGCTCATCTAGAAGTCCTGAGTTCAATTCCCAACAACATGGTGGCTCACAAACATCTGTAATGGGGTCTGATACCCTCTTCTGGTGTGTCAGGGTTCTCACATAAAATTAAATAAAGAGCCACAATGCAGTCCCATTCTTAAAACTCTTTCGTTTCACTGTAAGGCAGGACCTCACCCCCAGTTACTCAAAACACAGCCCAGTAAAAAATATGAGGTCCCAGCTCAGAAAGACCCATTTCCATACATGGAACTTAGCTTCTGGTTTATGTGTTTGTGTGGAAGTGAATGTAAATATCAAGGAACCAGAAAGGGGTGTAGAGGGAGAAAGAGGTAAAGAGGCTTTAAGCAAAACACACATGAAAAGAGGAATACTGGTGGTGGAAGAGTTTAAGTATGGGTTGGGATGGAGGAGGGGAGAGGTTCTTCTAAAAAGTATATGTGAAAATGCCAAATAGCTGAAAGACATTTTGTACCCATGGAGGTTGAGTGACATTAATAATTTGTTCTACAACTTATTTTTAGTCTTAATATTTATACAACTTTATTAAATATGCAAAACAAACCCAGGAAACAAGAGGTTCAAGTCATACCTACCAAATGGTTTGAAGACTTGAACCTTGTTACCAAGATGTCTCAGCTGGTAGAAAGCGCTTGTCCTGCAAGCCTGATGACCTGGATTTGATCCCCGGAACTCATAGTGGAAGGAGAGACTTGTAAAAGTTGTCCTCTACCCTCAAGATCCAAGCACTCACATTTCCATTCTTTCTCTCCCCCTCCTCCCTCCCAATTTCTCTCTCTCTCTCTCTCTCTCTCTCTCTCTCTCTCTCTCTCTCTCTCTCTCACACACACACACACACACACACACACACACACATTTTTGTTGAAAAGATATGTAAACAAAGCTATAAAAAGTCAGGTAGAAACACCAGAGCATTGTCAAGCCATCTGCACCTTTCTTCAAACAGCTGGTTTTGGGTTTTCATTATATACAGCATCTCCAAAGCTAAGACATTGCCTGTGCAATAAAATGTCCACAAAACCAACACTTTATTTAGGTGTTATGGAATGTGCCTACAATCCCAGTATTCAAGAGGTTGAAACAGGATTCGAGTTCTAGGTAGCCTGGGCTACAGAGGAAGATCTTGTGAAGAAAGTGAAACTCCACATTTCTAATCTGAGCAAAAGACAATTACGGGGAGATACATGAACACAAGCATGCACACACAGACACACACACACACACTGCAAAACAAAACAAAACAAAAAGCCAAAAAACTTGCTGTGAATATGTCACTTTATGCTTTTGTTCACTTTGTGGATACTGGTCATGTCCCATCAATGCCCATGGATGGACCTGTAATTTCCTTGCTGCTCACATCCAGTGTTGAAAAAAATTAAAATTCAAGGTCCCTGACTCATGTAGCTTGCTAGTTAGGAAGGCTTTTTGGGCCTAGAGCAAAGAACAAAGGCTGCAAAGTCATCCCAGGAACTGACTAGCCATAAAGATAGAGAAGACATACAAGAATGTCCGAACTGGCCCGGCTCCTCCCTATCTCCTGCCCTTCTGACCTGGGTTAAATGTTAACCAGATGCTCTGCTGACTTAGATAAGCACCCGGCCCTCAGAATTCCTGATGCCCTGACCTGCACGTACTCATTTTCTGATGTGTAATCATTCTCCTGATGTATAAATGAACCAATCGTGTGAACCCGTGCCAATTCCTCCCCCAGCCCCAGACCCTTTTCTATAAAAACCCCTAGCTTTCGAGCCTTGTCTCCTGTGTGAGATACGTGTCAGTCTGGAGCTCCGTCATTAAACTACCTCGTGTGTTTGCATTAACATGGTCTCTCGTGATTCCTTGGGTGGGCGCCAACTCAGAACACAAGTGGGGGGTTTCCAAACTAGGTTCTTTCAGTGTCTCCTGCTCCATCCCCTTCCATTTAATAGTAATTCAACTAATCATGTCTTGTATCCACTCTCATTCCCTTCCCTTACATACTCTACTCATCAACTACACAGTATCTTTTCTCTGTCTCATATAGATGAGGAAGGCCTTGATTCTCCTGTCTCCATCCCTCAATTGCTATCATGACCATTTTTTTTTTTGAAGATTTTTTTACTTGTGCATGGAGATTGTGCACCATATTCATGTCTGATACCTGGTGAGGCAAGCAGGAACATCAGATGTCCTGAAACTAGAGTTACAGGTGACTGTCAGCTGACCTGTGGGTATTGGGACTTGAACCCTGATCCTCTGGAAAAGCAGTCATCTGTCTACACACAAGCATGCAGTTTTTAAAAACTAGACTGGCTAAAAACTCCTAACCCTCCTGCCTCTGCTTTGCAAGTGCTCATATCTTTTTAAAGACAGGATCTTGAGAACAGCATGGTCTCCACTACCCCAGCAACGGCAGAAAATACAGTCTAATACACTTAGGAAGAGGTTGATAGGCTCTAGATCAGGCTGTTCTTGACATTGCAGCAATCCCTTGCCTGCACTTCCCCAGAACTCATTACCACACTCTTACGGATCCCTTATACAGGAGTTGAAAGTGTACCCTAGCTGTAGAGCATGTGCTTCAGTGTCTAGAACAAAACAGATCAGAAACATACTGGTTTGTACCTAAGCAAGATTGGAATACACAGTTATCTTTTACTAGCGAGGATAAGTGTGGATGGCCTCTCTCAAGCCCACAGCAGGCAAGTACTGTTAGATGTGGAGGGCAGGTCATTCTCTTTTCACAAGGCCCTTGTATCTGTCATTAAAAAAATTAAATAATGGGGTATTTGCTTGCCACACTGCTGTGGAGGTCAGGGAACAACTTTGTGGAAGTTAATTCTTTCCTTTTAGTATAAAGTTCGAGGAATCAAACTCTAGTTGCAAAGCTTTGTCAGCAAGTACTTAGTAACTACCTTGTGAGTCACATCCATGACCCTCTCTCTATCCCCCTTTACTCTCTAAATCTATGACCTTTTAAAATAGATTTGTAAGTGTGTTTTGCCTACATGTATAACTTCTACAGATGCCCTGAAAATGGAGTTATGTATGAGATATGAACCACCTTGAGTCCTGGGAACAAAACCCAAGTCCCCTACAAGAGCAAGTGCTCCTAACTACTGAGCTATCTCTCCAACTCTCAATATACAACCTATTATGCTTTGTTTCCATTCTCCTTTCCCCAGTCATGTACTGTAGAAATGAAACTACAAAACAGGTATAATCATGCAATATACCCACCTCCACTACAAACTGTACATGGATCTTTGGGTGTTTGCCAGGACAAACCTTTTCTACATAAGCTACAATAGCATTAGTTTGATGAATCTATTTGAATATAAGATCTACAATTCTTATAGAAGGAATGGTTCACTGAAGATAGCAATACTTACCAAAAGCAACCCAACACAGAGATGCAAAATATTCTTACAGCCCTATTTTTGACTATAGCTGATTTCTTCACATTAAAGATGTCAACTAGCTGACTTTTTGCTTGAATGCTAACAGGACTTTGTAGCCTCCCCCAGCCTTGAGTAGGCTGGCTTTGACCTTGTTGCCACTGAGAATGATACCACCTGGGGTGGAACCTTCCAATTTAGATGACTCTATTGTTCTGTCACATGCTGCTGCTCTTCTCCAAGACACTGCTATCTGCTGAGAGGCCCTTGAGATATTCAGGAGACAGCACTCAGCAGATCTGCCTACAGGCTGGCAACAGGCATCAAGAATGGATTGGTGGGGGATGGGCTTCCCCCCTTTATAAGCACAGACTCTTAGTAAACTTTGGGGGGCCTTGAACAGAAACATGTCTTGGCCTCCATTATTTCTCTCGCCATTTCCTTCCATACAGCTCCTGCCTCCTAGTTAGTGTGGCCACAGGCGGTTACAGGACTTGAAATATCTTGCTGAATGGACACTTTATGAAATGGCTTAATGCAGATGTTTAACACTGGAAATACATAAAAACAAAATCTTATACCCACTGTGTATTAAATTTCAACCCGCCGGGCGTGGTGGCACACACCTTTAATCCCAGCACTCAGGAGGCAGAGGCAGGCAGATTTCTGAGTTCCAGGCCAGCTTGGTCTACAAAGTGAGTTCCAGGACAGCCAGGGCTATACAGAGAAACCCTGTCTCAAAAAACAACAAAACAAAACAAAACAAAAAATTAAACCCAATGTACAGTGGTAATATCAGCACTTAGCCTGACAACTTTTACAAGTGAAAATAATGGAAAATCTCCTACATGTTTTGCAGGGTCTTATGAGACCTAAAAATGTTTGTCTGAGGACAAATTTTAATTAAGACACACAAGTAGGAGAAAACCATTTTAATTGAAAAGTAAAGCAATACATCTCAATCAACACTGTGTTTATGGACATAAACTAAGTTGAAGGAGAAGGGGCTTTTCTAACTGGTACTGTGAAACTGATGTATCAGCATATTGCTTATAGCTTCTCTCCTTTATCCTGATAGCTATTAAACATGACTACTGAGGTGCCCCCCACACATGAATTAAATTGTAAAGTCAATCCTTATTCTTAATCCACTGACAAAAGAAGAATTTAAAAGTTTTTTTTCTATATTTAAGAAGCTACTAATGCAAAAAAAGATAATTCTCATGAAAAAGCTATTATCTATTAATATAACTCATCCACAAGACTTCAAAACAGGATCCCCAAATGATCTCTAGTACAAGTTTCCCTTTAAGTTTGTACATCCCAGGATGATTTAGGAACACACTGGCTAAATAAAACTTTAAAAGTATCCAAGTTATTGCTTTAAACTAGAGGACTGTGGACAGAAGTCTCCTTTTAAAAAGTTCATTATATAGATGTTCCTAGAATTACTCTTGCATGTCAACTCAAAGTGCTAGAGAACACAGTAAACATCACGCTCAAGAAACAACAGAAAAAAAGGCATTAAGATGTATGGCTTCTTGTGAGTCTATATTACTGAACATAAATAAAGTCATTACCGTTTAACTGAAAAAGGTTTTTTACAAAACTGCACATCCAAAATTAACATTTTTATTAAATCAAGTTTAAAAATGTTCATTGTAGAAAAGTCAACAAGGGTATTAAGAAAATCAAAATATACCTTTTTTTTCTTTTACAATATATGTATATATTAGCAGCAAACTACTTCAGAGATTTTCTTTTGCGTTTAGTTATTTTAAAGAAAGCGTAACAGTGTTATGTTAGCGTGGAATGTCAGAATTCCCCCTTCACCCTTTACTTTGTGACTTGGCCTTCTCTACAACACTTTATACCAAAGATTAAGAACAAACTTTGTTTTGACTAAAATGTAGTGAAACAGTAGCTGGTAAAATCTCTCACCACACATCAGCTATGCATCATTTTCAAACGTAACAAGTGAGCACCATTTAACATTTTTCAGGTGTAATAACAGCCAACTGTACCACGTAGTATTTGGCTTACTGTTTTAAAAACTTGGTAACATACAAAATTTTAAACAAAGGAGATAAATACTTCAATCCTATATTGCTTGTCCATTATTAAAACTCTTTAATAGAAATTCTATACATAAACCTGACAAACTCTAGGCAAAGATATATATGTGTATATATACATGCAAAAGTCTATGTACATATCCACATACATCTGCAACTTTGGATTTTTAAAAAACTAATTGAATGTATCATTCACTGGCTGAAAAGTTTCATCAGCTAGTGAGAAATACTGACTACAAAGAACTGTGTATAACATTTAGGCTTACAAATTATTCAACCTAGATTGAAATAACAAACTGACCACCAAAGAAAACTTCTCTTGATGTTCTTCTAATAGCAAAAGAAGAAACATTTGTACAATACTCTTTCAAAGTAAAAATTATTAAAGAAATCTCACTAGTCTTCAAAAATACTAAACATTACATAAATACAATTTTCTTATTGTTGAACTCCTCAGCTAGAATCTATACTTTTTTAAAAAATCCCTTTGGATTATCCCACAGCACTTCAAGTTTCCATTCTACAGCTCTGACAAATGGCTCAGGTTTATTAGCTTTTTAAGAATCACATCGTTCAGAATTTGCTGTTATCTCTGTACTAAACAGAAGGAACTATATCAAATACCAAAAACAACTTAATGAAACATTGAGAATATGTAATACAAGGAAGAAAAAGACAACAGAGATTCTCTTTTCACCACACAAGTGAAATACAACCCTTTCCATGCTGTTAAAGTAACTGTCTAGAGAATGGTATTAGGGTGGCCCACCTTTATTTTCAATTAAAAACCTAATACAGTAGACTGAATTATTATTTTTATTAATATGCACAGCAAATTACTGAAAGTGGTGACTTCATGTCTTCTCCTTAAAGATGGCACTTGTAGGTTGCAAGGAGGCAGACATGTCTATGCACGTCACATGTTTACTTGAAAAGACTCTTCCACAGCAGTTTGATATTGGGTTTCCTCATCTAGCTGAAGATTCTTTAAAAAAAAAAAAAAAAAAAGTAATGTGTCAACAAGAAAGTTATCAACTATTCAATTTTATCTAATGCATTACAAATCTTCATATACATTTGCATACAAGGGAGTTTATGGACAATAAACTTTTTATGCCTTAAAATGCAAGACTGAACACCATGGTATGTGTCATACTCTCAGCCACTCAGGAACCTGAGGCAGGAGGATACCTTGAGCCTAGCAATTTGAAACCAGCATGGACATAATGGGACCCCATCTCAAAAATTAATGTAACGAAATATAAGGTTTCAATACATGAACTTTAAAAAGTTAAAGTTCAGCTATAATTATTTAGTAATAACTAATAACTGTTCTGCTCAGCAGAGGATACTTTATACTAATCAAAATTATGCTTAATTATAACTAATAATATGGTAAATATGTATCACTTCTACAAAACATTTCTATGTTGAAGGGAAAGTAATTTAATTTAAGAAAAATAAGCATTTAATGAATTAACAGTTGAGTAACAGCTTCTTAACCACAGCATGGAACTAAGCATGGAACACAGCTTTCAATTATAAAGTGACTCTTTAGGACTTGGGGCTTAGTACCTCAGTGTAGAATGGCTGTTTAGAATGTACTGAGTCCCTGAGTCCAATCCTCAGCAGCAAAACAAACACACCAGGCAAAACAACAGCAACAACAAAACCTTTATCTTTAAAAAACATTATTTGCTGTTAATTTTATGTCACATGGGTTAGCTTTAAAAGATATCAAGACTTTGACTTGACAACTGAAATAGTTTTCTACAGCAAGGTAAAACAAAAAATTATAGATTAAAATATGGTTGAAAAAAACTACTATGCTCTTCTAAATATAGCTCTCCAGACGCAATAATTGCTCCTAAAATGGAAACGTAATAGTAAAATACAATTACCTCCTAAAAAAAAAAAAAAAAAAAAAAAAAATCACTGAAGTGGCACGTGTAAATTTTATGAACATTTAAATTATTCCAAAATAGTAGACTAAAACTGCAAATTCCATAAAAATAAAAATTATGCATGCTTGTGTTTACCCAAACAGGAAAACAAGCATCTGTTATTCCTTACTGGAATTAACCGTTTATTAAATAAGCCTTAACTACACATAAGCCAAATAAAGTACAATTTTACAACTAATAACAGAAAATTTTTCATGAATATGAGAAGAAGAAACTGGCCCATTTTGGTCCAAGGGCCCTTGCTGCCCTTCCTAAATGGACAACCTGGTGATGATCAGTTTCTTTGGTTTGGTTTGTAATTGTGCCTCACGTGCTTACTCTATTTACTCTATATTTGAAACATAACTTCCCACACAGGTTATGCCAATTTTACTTTCAAGGAGGTATAATTTCTCTTAATTCTAAATGATTTTTACTTAAACCTTCATTTTGCATTAAGGGGTTTATTTTTCCAGTAATTATCTCTCTAGTATAAACAATAAATTCAATTCTCAGAACTTCCACAAAGCTTAACAATGTTACTACTAAAATACAGCAACTTGCTCTTTATCCAAGCAGTCTGATTCCACAACTTGCTTGAAAACTCAAATCCAGATTGAAAGAGTTAAATTAACTTTCTTAATCTTGAAGAACTCACTTACCACAAATTCTCCATAATCAAACTGATGTCTTTGATTTAGATGACTAACGAAATTTCTAGTAATCTGGCTAGGATCTCCCCAAGGAAGAGACACACAAATAGGACATGTCTATGAGAAACAGATTGTTTTAAATAAAAAAATAGCAAAAATAATGAAACATTATATAATTATTGAGAGCATTAAATACAAGCTCATGTTACTGAAAACATCGGGTATACTTTCTTGTGCTTCAGTTTGCTGCATTTTGCAGATATTACATTTCTTTAAAATTTGAAAATTTGTATCTACCTAGTGTGCCTATTTGACACCACTGTTCCAATAGCTCAAATAACCATTAATACTATTTAGCAATGAAGCATTTGACTCAGATAATATATATATACTTTAGACATAACACTACTGCATACTTAACAGACACAGTATACAGACTAACATTTACATTCACTAAAAAACTCAAAAAGTATAGCTAAATTCACATCAATTTTTTACTTTATTTTTTGACTTTTGAGACAGGGTCTTTCATGTAGTTCCAGCTATCCTGGAGCTTGCTATCTAGACCAAGCTGGCTCAAACTCACTGAGATCCTTCTGCCTCTGCCCTCGATGTGCTGAAATAAAAAGCATTCACCACCACACTTGGCCTTCATCAATAATTAATTTAATACTGAGATCTGTACTCAAATCTAAGATATCTCTAAGGTATGACTGAAATAAAAAAGCACTGGATGGTATACAGAGATTGGAACAGGATCTCACTCTGTGTGTGTGTGTGTGTGTGTACAGGATCTCACTCTGTGTGTGTATGTGTGTGTGTGTGTGTGTGTGTGTGTGTGTGTGTATCCCAGGCTGGCCTTGACTTGGGATCCCCAAGTCCTGGGAGTTCAGACACGTGTTACCATGTGCCTTTTAAAATCATTTCTAAAAGTCAAATCCCATGACAACATCATTTCTCAAGCAAATTACCATAGAAAATGACACTAATAACAGAGACCATGGACATTCTATTATACGACTAAAAAAATCATATATAGCATATATTAACATCAATGTAATGAGTTTTTATTAACTACATACCATATGTATAACATATATTATTTGATCTAATTAGTAACCATTACAGAATTATTACTAGCTTGATTTCATTTATATGTAAAATAAAGATGGAGCAAATTATAAAGTTTAAATTAACCTCAAAGTTTTAATGAATTACATTTTAAAAAGTGACTAGATGACAGACTTAAAAGGACATAAAAAGAAACTTTAATAACTGGATTCTAACCAAAGCTGACAATACACAGACTGGTTTGTTCCCACCCCACCCCACCCCTCCCCACCCCACCCCCGAGACAGGGTGTCTCTGTGTAGCCCTGGCTGTCCTGGAACTCACTTTGTAGACCAGGCTGACCTCGAACTCAGAAATTCACCTGCCTCTGCCTCCCGAGTGCTGGGATTAAAGGCATGCGCCACCATGCCTGGCTAATACACAGAATGTTATGCAGAAAAAAATTGCCAATTACGTAATATAAAACTAAGCATGATGTCTTTTTTTTTAACATTTATTTACTTATTATATATGAATACACTGTAGCTGTCTTTAAAAACTCCAGAAGGTGTCAGATCTCATTACGGATGGTTGTGAGCCAACATGTGGTTGCTAGGATTTGAACTCGGGACCTTAGGAAGTGCTCTTAACTGCCAAGTCACCTCTCCAACACCCTAAGATGATATCTTAAATATGAAGCATACTTTTCTGATAGCATATTTGTTTATTTAACTCCTTCCATTCTAATGAATGGTTGCAGTAATTGAAAATCCAATAGTTTTCCAAATCCAAAAATCTGGGCTTTTTTTTTCTAGTATATTCACCAAAAAGATAATGTTATTAATAATGTTATTAATACATTTTATTCCTTATTTTGAAGAAGCTGGTTGTTGCTGCACAAACCTGTAGTTCCTAGCCCTATTGTAGACTGGTCTACATTACCTTTACCTCACAATATTATTTCCCTTTATATGAGGTAATAAAAATTTAATGTCTCATTTTGTCATCAATCATTAGTAAAAATATATTGTATTAATAACTTAAATCCAAATTTTAATCAACAACCTTTTTCTGTATACATGTAGAGAAATATATAGAACCACTTCTTCCCGAGCCTGAGGCAGGAAGAATAATACAACTGCACAGTCTGTTTGGGCAACTAAGTGAGACTTCATCACACATATTTATCAGAAAAAAACTTAAAGGGCTGGAAATGGGGGCCTGGTTAAGAGCACCGACTGCAGGATGGGGAGATACCCTCTCAGAGGAGAAGAGGAAGGGAGGATAGGGAAAGGATTAGCAAGAGGTGACACGGAGAGAGGGAGTGGCAGTGAGCGGGATGTAAAGTGAATAGATAAAATAAAATAAGATTATTAACTATTAAAAAAAAAATGCTGGCTGCTCTTCCAGAGGTCCTGAGTTCAATTCCCAGCAACCACATAGTGGCTCATAACCATGTATCTCTAGGGCCCTCTTCTGGCCTACAGGCATCTATGCATACTGTATACATAATAAATCTTTAAAGGGGATGGAGCTGAAGATGTATTTTAGTAATAGGATGCTTCTGGGGCAAGTGCAAGGGAAAGGAAATTAAAAAAAAAAATTTCCAGCTTAATATCTCCTCTTTTATTTTCTAGAGTTAAAAATCACTTATCTATAAAATATATACTTCAAATGACTTCTTCAGGGACCATAATTTTGGAACCCTGCAATCTACATAAACCTACCTAAAAATGACATAAGACAAGTATGCATCAAAATAAAAACTCTGACTTCTTGCTTTTATACATTCATATAAAAGATTCTTCAAAGATACAATCAAAACTATTGGTTTTAATATACTCTTTGGTTTTTGAGACAAGTCTCAATGTGTACCTCTGGCTGGCCTAGAACTATCTGGAGATCAGACTGGTGTCAACTACCTCTGTTTCCCCAGTGCTGGTATTAAATACATGTGCCACCATGCCCAGCCCAGCTTTTTTATACTTATACACACATACATTGCAGCAGATTTGCATGAATGGATCCAGTCCTCTGCATCCAGCAGAACAAAGTGCCCAACAGCACTGGTTCTGCCACAACACAGCAATGACTACCACTTTTCATTCTTTCCTAGACTAGTCTACATCACCTCACAATAATTTTCTAGATGACATGAGGCAATCAAATTTAAAAAAATTTTTTTTTCTTTTTCAAGACAGGGTTTCTCTGTGTAGCCCTGGCTGTCCTGGAACTCACTCTGTAGACCAGGCTAGCCTCGAAGTCAGAAATTCACCTGCCTCTGCCTCCCAAGTGCTGGGATTAAAGGCATGTGTTACCATGACTGGCATTTTTGTCTTTTTTTTTTTTGGTTCAAATTTTAAATCTTATTCTTGTATTACAATCAATTATTGGCGAAAACCTACCATTTTCATCATTTCAATATAAATTTTTATAAAGAACCCTCCCCTTTGTATACATAAAGAGAAATACATGGAACCACATGCTTTAAACAAACGATTCTTTTGAATATATGTACTCACCACAGGAACTATCTGAAATAGGTGGTTACTATTACAGTGATCCAATAAACGTTGTCTGGTGAAATTTGACTCTTGACATAAGGGACACTTAAAGGTGGGATGCCCAGAAGAACTAAAAAGCAATTCAAATGAGACATATTGAAATTCAAAACCATCACACACAAAAAAATTGTTCCTGTTTTTTAACCCATTGTTGTTTAAAACTCACTGTTGTGCTGCTGTGTTTTAAAACAGTCATAGTTATGAAATTATTGAACACTTGATTCAGAGTAGAATTTCTCATACAGTCTCACTTTATACACTACTAGTATTTATCATTTCAGTCCGTTTTCCCCCCTAGCACCAAGGGAGGAAAAAAGCTGGGTATGATAGTCCCTGTCTATAATCCTCAGTATTCAGAGGCTGAAGCTGTTGGGATAACCCAGACATTGCATCAACAGGCTATGACAGTGTATTTTTGAGTTCTCAATTGCTAATTGCTGGGTGGGTGGTGCAGGAAATGCAAATATTTGCTGCTTCTTCACCTGACCAAAAAGAAAAAGAAAGACAAGCTGCCCGAGGAAAGGTCACCTCCAATGCCAACTGGAGAGCAAGAACTGGTGGCTGGTGCTGGGGCAGAAGGACTTCGCTAAGAGACAGACTGGGAGCAGGAAGAAGAGCAAAGAGAGCAAGCTACATGGCAGAGACACAGTGGCAGAAGCCAGATTAAGTTTAGATAGGCTAGCTGAAGAACTACCCCAGCAAAGAGGTCAACAGCCTTATACTATATAGATATCTCGATCTCTTTATTAAGGTTCCCCAAAAGCCCCTGCAATATGAAACAGCATGATCATGAGTTCAAGATCAGCCTTACCTACCTAAAGAAACCTATCTCCAAACAAACAATTACAAACAAAATACAGGACCAAGTTTAAGAAGTTAAATCCAATTTTAATTGTAATCATTCATGTGATGTCAAGTCACTGGGGCCCATTCAAGGTTCATTTTAGAAAGTTCCTATGTAAAGAGGCTAGAGAGATGATGGTAAGAGCACTGGCTGCTCTTCTGGAAGTACTCTGAGTTCAATTCCTAATACCCACATGGTGGTTCCACAACCATCTATAATGAGACCTGATGCCCTCTTCTGTGTGCAGGCATTAACTGCACACACAGAGACATCTAGATAGATATCTAGACAGACAGATAGCTAGATCTTTAAAAAAAAATTCTTAAAACAGTTTCCACGGCCGGGCGTGGTGGCGCACGCCTTTAATCCCAGCACTCGGGAGGCAGAGGCAGGCGGATTTCTGAGTTCGAGGCCAGCCTGGGCTACAGAGTGAGTTCCAGGACAGCCACGACTACACAGAGAAACCCTGTCTCGAAAAGCCAAAAAAAAAAAAAACAGTTTCCAGACTCCATGGACCACTTAGAATGCTAAATAAAGTAAGTAAAGGGACAAGTAGTTATCTGACCTGAACAAACGCACAGTGGAATACACTTTACTCCCCTTCCCAAAGCACACAAAATAATGTAGTTTAAAAAGGATTTCCATCAAATTCTAACTTTGATCTACTTCAGATTAACAACCTAAAACAAAATTCACCAAAAAAGAAAAACAAAACAAAACAAAACAAAACACCCACAAAACAAAGATATTGATAGCAAGAATGCAGTGGTCTGGTCAGGCAGTGGTGGCACACACCTTTAGTCCCAGCACTTGGGAGGCAGAGGCAGTCCGCCTTCTGAGTTTGAGGCCAGCCTGGTCTATAGAATGAGCTCCAGGACAGCCAGGACTATACAGAGAAACCCTGTCTCGAAACAACCAAAAAAAAAAAAAAAGAATGCAGTGGTTTAAATAACAACTACCCCCAAAAACTCACATGTTTAAATACTTGGTCCCCATCTGTTAGTACTACTTGGAAAGGATGTGTTAAGTGTTGCCTTGTTGAAAGTGTGTCACTGGGCAAAGTCTGAGTTTCAAAAATTTGACAGTGTGCTTTCTTTCTGCTTCCTCCTTATGTATCAAGAGGAGAGCTGCTCCAGCTGCCAATAGCCAGGACTCAGTACCCCACTTCAGGCTCTAATCCTCTAGAATATAAACCCCAAATAAACTCTGTCTTCATCTTTTTTAAGATTTATTTTATGTATGTGAGAACACTGTTGCTGTCTTTAGACACACCAGAAGAGGGCATCAGATCGCATTACAGATGGATATGAGCCACCATGTGATTGCTGGGAATTGAACTCAGGACCTCTGGAAGAGCAGCCAGTGCTCTTCATCACTGAGCCATCGCTCCATCCCAAACTCTATCTTCTTTAAGTTGCATTTGTCATGGTGTTTTATCGTAACAATAGCAACCCTAAGACTTTGTACGTTGAAACAATCTAAGAATTAAGCACCACTGGATCTAATACCTCTAAATGTCAAGCAAGGAACAGTTCAATATTGACACCTTTGCCTGACTCATGCAAGGAAAATATCTGACCAAGAAAATAGATAAGTTCTGATATATTCTTAAAAGCAATAACTATTTAAGCTCTGTTTATTTCTGAAGCATTAACTTCTAGCACTATAGTTAATGATTTAACTGAATAAATGTTTGTTTTAAAAATATAGTACCTGGGCTAGATAGAGAGGTAGCTCAGCAGCTAAAGACATTTGCCACCTGAGTTCAATCACCAGGACCAACATTGTGGAAAGTGAACCAATTCCCGCAAGCTATCCTCTACATCTCTATATGTGTTTATTACACACACACACACACACAAGCACAAATCACACAATAAAATTTTTAAATGTTTAAATAAAAATCTAATAAGTAATCTATTGTTATAACTGATAGGCCTGAAACTCTAAGCACTCTGAAGGCTTAGGCAGAGTATCATGAGTTTAAGGCCAGCCTATGAGTGTGCAAAACCCTGTCTCAGAGAAATCTATTATGAGGATTCAAGGTTACAGTTAAACGGCATAGCGAATGCTCAATGTATTATACATGCTCAATCCTGAATTAAATTCTTAACCACCACAAATAAAAACCTTCTATATTATTCAACAGTATTACTTATTGAAGTAGAATTTTTAAAATTTTTAAAATTTTACCTTGTATCCTCTTGATAAGTTTCTGTGTTATCAGATGCAGATGTTTCACTCCTATTACTTAAGAAGCACAGGGGGGAAAATAATAACATGTCAGGGTCATTAATGTAAGCTGCTTAATAAAAATGACCAGCCTGAACTTCAAGGGCTGGCACTTAATTAAGAACATTTGTTGCTCTTGCAGAGGACCCAGGTTCAGTTACCAGCACACAACCATATTTACCTCCAGTTTGAGGATCTGATACCTTTTGGTCTCTATAGACATCAGGCACACATCTGGGTACACATGCAGGAAAAACATACACCCTTATTTTAAAAAAAAGTCTAAACTTCAAGTAGTCATAAAATACTAAATATTCATGGCACTGCTTTCCAAATCAAGTAAGACTGTTGGAATTTCTATTCATTCATGTTTTTTTTTCTTAAATAGATTACAAAAGGGCAGGAGGCTGAGGCAGAAAGGTCATAGATTTGAGGACAGCCTGAACTACAGAGAATTCCAGGCCAGCCACAGGCCAGCCAATGAAACCTTATCTCAAAAACAAAAACTTGAGCAAAAAAACACAAACTTCTACAATATTCAGGTACAAAAGTGTAAATTAGAAAACACAGAATTTTAATTACATAAGATCTTCTTCCTCAGTGATGTTCTTTTGGGGGTGATGAGGGGAAATGAGGGCTAGGATAGGGTCTAGAAATAGTGCTCCTGACATATACTATCATACTTGGCCCTTGGTAATTTTTTTTTAAAAATGTGTGTGGGTGTTTTGCCTGCATATGAGTCTATGCAGTACATGCATGTAGTGCAGAGGCCAAGAAAAGGTGTGGCATCCACTGATTCTGAAGTTACAAATGGTTGTGATTCCTCTTGTAGGTACTGAGATTCAAACCTAGGTCCTGGGAAAGCAGAGGCAGTACTCTTAACTACTAAGTCATCTCTCCTTGTTAAGTTCTTAAACCCTGGGATTGAAGTAAGAACTTCTATCATGTAGCTAGGATATGGTAGAAGACCTTCAAAGGTGACGTTTCACAAAATATATGAACTTTTAAAATGTTCATTATTCCTTAAAAAGAAAGAAACTAGGCTTCATTAGCACACTTCTCTAATACAAACTATCCTGGCATATTTACTTGTACCCTATGACAGAAAGTCAGTGGCATATGGAATATTAGAAGGAGCACTGTATATAGAAACTGCAACTAACATGCCACAGAATTTGATAAATATTGTCAATATTATGAAAACAAGTACTTGCAGGCTTTGGGATTTCTTTTCCAGTTCACTAGCCTTCTTTTACCATGGGAGAACACTTTCTCTCTCTCTCTCTCCCTCTCTCTCTCTCTCTCTCTCTCTCTCTCTCTCTCTCTCTCTCCCTCTCCCTCTCCCTTCCTTCCTTCCTTCCTTCCTTCCTTCCTTTCCTTTCCTTTCCTTCCTTCCTTCCTTCCTTCCTTCCTTCCTTCCTTCCTTCCTTCCTTCCTTCCAATATCATTATACGATGTGTGTCAGAGTGCAGGAGGTGATCTCAGAGGCCAGAGACATCCTCCCACCTCCCCACGGATCCAAGCTGGAGTTATGGATGGTTGTGAGCCCCACCTAGTGTGGGTGCTAAGAACCAATACAGGTCCTCCAGAGGGCAAAAACATGCCTTCCCAACCTCTGAAGCAACACCAATAAAAACAAAAACAAAAACAAAAAACAAAAAACATTTCTCTTGCCAGGCATCATGATTCCTATAATCCTATATTCAGAAACCAGATCACCAGTTCGAGGCTTAGCCGGGCGTGGTGGCACACGCCTTTAATCCCAGCACTTGGGAGGCAGAGGCAGGCGGATTTCTGAGTTCGAGGCCAGCCTGGTCGACAAAGTGAGCTCCAGGACAGCCAGGGCTATACAGAGAAACCCTGTCTCGAAAAACAAACAAACAAACAAACAAACCAGTTCGAGGCTTGCTCAAAACTACCTTAAAAAAAAATTCACACAGCAAAATCCTGTCTCAAAAAAAGCCCTAAGCTTTCAGGATGTAGCTAGGTAAAGCCATGGGTCCCAGTCTGATCCCTAAACACAATAAAACCAACCAACCAAACAAACAAACAAAACCTTTTTTATGGGAATGGTGGCACACACCTTTGATCCCAGCACACAGGAGACAGAGGCAGGCAGATCTGAGTTTGAGGCCAGTCTGGTCTACAAAGCAAGTCCAGGACAGCCAGGGCTCTGTTACACAGAGAAACCTTGTCTCAAAAAAAACAAAACAAAGGTTTTAAAACTTGGCCATTTCCATACTGAAAATTCATTAAGCCTTCTATGGTAATTCCAAACTGCATAGGATATATATTAAAAAACAAAAACAAAAAAAAAAAAAAACTAGATTCCAAATAAATACAACCAGCACTTGGGAGGCAGAGGCAGGCGGATTTCTGAGTTCGAGGCCAGCCTGGTCTACAGAGTGAGTTCCAGGACAGCCAGGACTACACAGAGAAACCCTGTCTCGAAAAACCAAAAAAAAAAATAAAATAAAATAAATAAATAAATACAATAAGGTTGAAAGGCTCTAATTGGAACATAAACTACAGTTCTATCAATAGGAAGAAATTCTAAGTAAGGAAATCTTTCACAGGGTAGCTAAGAAGTCTAAAAAAAGAAAAAGCCAGAAAAATAACAAAGGGGTTAGAAAAGCTTTCCACACAGGCCAGAAACCTGAGTTTGATCTTCAGATTTCACAAGGTGGGATGGATGGATGGATGGATGGATGGACAGACGGATGGGAGAGAAAAGAAAGAAAGAAAAATGGACAGTCAGATGGATAGAGGAGAGCTCTCAGGAGCTGGCTCTCTGATAAATCAACGGTCTACCAGCTGATGAGGTTAGGAGTACTGACTGCTCTTCTACAAGATGTAGGTTCAATTCCCAGCACACACATACAGCAGCTCACACCTATAATTCTAGTTCCAGGGAGATCTGACACCCTTACACAGACACATATGCAGGCAAACACCAATCCACATTAAACAAAGATACATCAAAATTTTGCTGGTCGGGAGTGGAGAGGCCTGGGGGTAGGGGGTGGGGACGAGAAATGGGATGAGGAACTGTGGAAGGGAGGACCAGGAGGGGGAACAACGACTGGACTGTAAAAAAAATAAAACTGAAAGTTTTTTATGTTGGTCATGGCAGTGATGCACACCTTTATTAGGGAGGCAGAGACAAGTGGAACTCTGAGTTCAAGGCCAGCCTAGTATACAAAGCAAATTCCAGGTCAGCCAGGGCTAAACAGAGACATCTTGTCTTGAGAGGGAAAAAAAAAAAAAAAAAGTCTACCAGCCGAGCTTGCAAGGTATGGTTTGGGTGCTAAGGAAAAACAAAGTACCACTTACAAAGGATGGAGGTGAAGGTGTGAACACCATGCAAGTCATTATTCAACTTAACCTTACCTACACTATCAACCCCATTTTTACAGAGGTCAGAAAACCAAGGCACAGTTTCTTGACAAAGTCAAAAAATTATGAAATGACAGCTTCAATCTGAGCCAAGACATTCTCAAATCTAGTGTGCAAGCAGGCAGTGTATGTTCATTTGCTCATTCATTCATCTTTAAGGTACTGGAGATCTAATCTAGAGCATCACACTATAGCCCAGCCCTATCCCACAGCACTTGGGTCAGCATCTTGCTAAAGTTGACTTGTCTGGCCATGAAAGCCCAGGCAGGTCTTGAATTTGTGATTCTCCTTCAACCTCTGGAGTAGTTGGGATTAAAGCCCTATACCACCAAGCCTATCCCTATAGTTTTTATTTTCTTGTATTCATTCACTTACTTTTAAGTAAAGCACTCATGAAAGCTAGTGCTCAGGGGAGACATAGACAAACAGATCCCTGGCCCCTCGTCGTATCAGTAATCTCCAGGTCCAGTGAATGACTGTATCTCAAAAGCTAAGGTAAAAAAGTTACTGAATATGGAATCCAACACAGGCCTTTGCTCCTGTCACCCCCACTGCTGCCACCACTGCCACCATCACCACCAGAACGAACACACACACACACACACACAAAAGGGTCAAATAAAGGTGTCTGGGGGGGGCTAGAGAGATGGCTCAGCAGTTAAGAGCACTGACTGCTCTTCCAAAGGTCCAGAGTTCAAATCCCAGCAACTACATTGTGGTTGACAACCATCCATAATAAAATCTGATGCCCTCTTCTGGGGTGTCTTAAGAGAGCTACAGTGTACTTACATATAACATCCTTCTTCCTAAACACTAAAGAAAATATACTAGCAAGGCTGGAAGACAATACAGTAGTTAATCATCCAAGAAAAAAAAAAAAGAGGACCTGAGTTTGGCTGCAGCAGCCACAGCAATGAGCTCATAACTTCCTGCAACCCCAATCCAGGGGATCTGACACCTTCTGGCCTCTGCAATCCCATGTACATATACACAAAGAGATACAGATTAGAGTGCCATCAGGCAGATTCATGAGCTACCAACTAGACTCTAATACAATTCAGAGAAATATGAGGGACTGAGGGAAGTAATATCAGAAAAGAAAAGAAAAAAGATAAGGAATATTGTTATTAGGACTATACACTGTCTGACCAAATGAATCTAAGGAACCAAATGAGCAAGGTCTGCCTCCTAGGGATGGGATAGGGAGTTGTCATTTAACAAGCAGTACAGGGTATGACAGTGTATATATCTGCAATTCCAGTAGTCCAGCAGCAGAGGCATCACAAAGTTTGAGGTCAGGATAGTCTACATATCAAGGCCACATCAGCCAGGGCTACAGAGTGAAACTGAGTATCCAAAAGTCAAAACAATATCAAGATGCCCAATAAGCAGTGACTGTATATGGACACTCTAGGAACTTTGCTGAGAGCTTGAGATACAGTGTTGAATAAAGCTAACAAAACACTATCCCATATTAAGAAAAATTGGGCAAAAAAACCTTAAATAAGTATATACTTATAATACAGCAGAAATACACTAAGCATAAAAGCATAGGGATAAAAGAACCCATGGGGCTACTCGTGTGGTCTTTGTGACTTCCACCATGGCGTACCGTGGCCAGGGCCAAAAGGTGCAGAAGGTGATGGTGCAGCCCATCAACCTTATCTTCAGATACTTGCAAAATAGATCTCGAATTCAGGTGTGGCTGTATGAACAAGTGAATATGCGGATAGAAGGTTGTATTATTGGCTTTGATGAGTACATGCACCTCGTATTAGATGATGCAGAAGAGATTCATTCTAAAACAAAATCAAGAAAACAACTGGGTGGGATCATGCTAAAAGGAGATATTACTCTGCTCCAAAGTGTTTCCAATTAGCAGTGAATGGTGAAGCCTGTAGGATGTTGAGAAGGCCGCTTGGGCATGTTTAAAGATGTCTGTTGCAAGCTGCATTTACTCAACTTGTTTTACTTGCACGTTATTATTAGGTGACAATAAATGCTGTAGGAAGTTTTTGTTAAAAAAAAAAAAACCCTTGGGGATTTGTTTGAAAAAAAAAAATCACTAAATGGAAATGACAATTTCATCTACTGATAGTAAATCAAGCAAAATGAGAACCTGATGAGTTCTGCTGAGCAGTGAAACCATTCCTAAACAATTTACTGGAGATTTCAGTAAACGGGTGGTTAAAGTACGAATATTAGCAACATGGATCAAGTACTGAAATTAAAATTTTATTTGTTCATCTTAGCACACTGATTTCCACAAACTACTATAAAATTGAAGAAACTGTTGGCTCAGACTATTGTACACAAGCTTGTTAATTTTCTAAATGAAGCAAACATTTAGTAATACATGTGGGAATGACAAAATATAAAGAAAAACAAGAGATTAACTATCCAAATGAAACAACAGTGGTTACAGGAATATGGAGTTCATATAGGACACAGTTCAGAGGAAGCAGATCTATTTCTTGAGCTAGATTAATGGCTATACATCTTATCACTATAATTTACTTGAACAGTGTTTACTAAGCTTCTGTTACTATTCAGTATTGTACCTGGGTGTGGAGAATAACAAGAACAAATTACCAAAGTACTTTTACTCCATATTAGTTAACATTTCACTGATCTGCTAATATAAATTAGGTACCTAAATTGAATTTTAAAGGATGCTAACAGAAGAGCCTGGTGTTTGCTCAGCAGGTATTAGCATGTGATACTAAGCCTGATGATCACCAGGACTGATGGTACATGCCTATAATCCCAGCAGAAACAGATTGATCTCTCGGAGTCTCTGATGCCAGTTCTCTAAGGCCAGGGTCTGAGTTCCTGCAGAGCCAGGATGATATGTAGTCCAAGACCCTGTTTTATTTTATTAAAAAAAAAAAAAAAGGCCTGATAACCTGAATTTAATCACTAGGACCCATATGGAAAAAGAAAACTAACTCCTCCAAGTTATCCTCTGACCTTTAAATATATGCAGCAGTGCACAAACACACACACACACAAATAAATGTAATAAATATTTTTAAATGATGTAACAATTAAAAAAAAAAAAAACAGTAGGTGCCAGGTTATACCCAGTCTCAAAATAATAGTAAGAAGAAAAGGTAGCAGCAGCAGTAGTAGAATAGATCTGAGAAAAGACATAAAAGCTTTAAAAAATTGTAGCTAAAAAAAGAACTAAAATGTTATCAGAATTACCTTCAAATACTAAGCCTATTCCTTAGAGAGCAATAAAAAAATCCAATGTTTAAATACATTATTTAAACTGATTTTGCCTAATTTCCAAATTCTTTCATCAGAAAAAAATCAATTAAATCTTCAATTCCTAGTTATAATTTTTGTTCCCTCCCAAATTTTGCTTTTGTTGTTGTTGTTCCAAGAAAAGCTCTGGGGAAGATAAGCTTAGGTATATCATGAAGTTGGTCTCCAAGATACAATACTATATCTACCTAATAAATTTTGAAGACAAATTCTAGTTAGGATACTAAGTATAATTTGTTAACCATATACATACCATAATTCCCCAAGCAATTCTCATTTTAGTAATTAAAATTTTGCTTTTAAAATAAATGCTGCTTACCTGCTCCTTACTGAATCTTGAGAAATCTTAAAGTTTGGAATGACAGAAGAAACACCATATTCATCCTGATACTTCTTACAAGATTTGTAATGATGTCTCATGCGATAGAATTTAATCTGTAAATTATTGGTTAAAATATAATCTTTAAAAACAGAATACAAAAAATTTTGAGATACTGTTAATAATAGGAAAAAAGATAAAGACAGATAACTAAATATTTAAGCTCAAAATTGAGATCAGGCAGGGTGGCACACACCTTTATCCACAACACTTGTAAAGCGGCTCTCTTAGAGGTCAAGGCCAATCTAGTCTACACAATCAGATCAGCCAGGGCTACATAGGGAGACCTTGTCTCCAAAAAAACATAAAACAAAACAAAGTAACTACAGGTAATATATTATTTTTCATCAGATCCACAGAATACAGATTCCATTAACTCTTTTGGAGGGTGGGGGAGTTAACAAAGTTTTGAAATGATAATACTAAAGAGAAAAAGTCAGGCAATAGGAGTGCATGTTTATAGGCTCAGCATTTGGGAAGTGGAATCAAAACAGTTGTTCGGGCTGACAAGATGGCTCAGTGGGTAACAGCACTGAAAGCTCTTCCAAAGGTCCTGCGTTCAAATCCCAACAACCACATGGTGGCTCACAACCATCCATAATGAGATCTGAGGCTCTCTTCTGGTGCATCTGAAGTCAGCTACAGTGTACTTAGATATAATAATAAATCAATCTTTGGGCCTGAGCGAGTACAGAGGTCCTAAAAAATTCAATTCCCAATAACTAAATGAAGGCTCACAATCATCTGTACAGCTACAGTGTACTCGCATAAATAAAATAAATGAATAAATCTTTAAAAAAAAAAAAACAGTTGTTCAAGGTCATCCTCAGCTACAACATGAGGTCAATGCCCATATGAGCTACCAAACACCCTATCTCAGAAAATCAAATGCAAAAGAATACATATTAAGAGGCTGCCTCAGGCTGGAGAGATGGCTCAGTGGTTAAGAGGTTCCACAGGTCCTGAGTTCAATTCCCAGCAACCACATGGTGGCTTATAACCATCTCTAATAGGGTCTGATGCCCTCCTCTGGTGTGTCTCACCTACATAAAAAAAAAATCTGGCTGCCTCATGGTGCTGGGCATGTCTTTAACTATTAGAAGAAGTAGGAAAAAAAATAATTGATGTTCCCATGGTAACACTGGGAACATTTTTTGGTTCCTCTCTCTGTGTTTTCAGCTTTATTTCACTTCCTTTTCAATTCAACACCTTCTTCAAAGAGATAGAAAGCAGATCTGACTTGGGTAAATGCTCAATAGACAAAAAGATATATTCAAGGTCTAACCACTCCTCACCCATTTAGCTTTCTTCAAGTAGAATAAATTCCAAATTAGACAATGTTATCAACACCTGATTATCCCATGTGCTTAAAAACTTAAACCAGTCTTCTGTGAAGTATTTCATGATTTCTTAAATTCTTAAGTGGGCAGCCAGGGATTTCAGTACATAAATCTATTTGACTAAATTATTAACATTTGAAACTTAGGTAGAACTTTTTTTAAAAAAAGTTTTGTATATAGATCTTAAAAGGCTGTCAGCTTATTGAAAAAATTAAAATTTTTATCTTAAAGATAAAACTCTAAATTCAACAAGGTTTTTGATATATGAAACTTTCTGGTCTTTTCTATATAATTCTCAACTGAAATAACATATCTTGTTTATTTCGTTTTTGAGGCTCTCAATTTGTAGCCCAAGCAAGCTGTGAACTTGCAATCCTCCTGAGCAGAGATTATAGGCGTTTAACGTAACGCCCGGGAAATGTCTTTCTTCTCAAAGCCATGTTCACCAGGAAAATTAAAACAATTACATAGCATAACCCTACCTTTTTTGAACAGCATCTGCAGCTACCAGAAAACCTCCTCATGATATTTTCAAGATCTAAGGCCCGTTCCGGACATGCTCTTTCTCTTCTAGTCACACTTCCACGACATAGGGGACAATGTATTCCACTTTCTCTCATTGCAGTCAGGAAACATTTTCTACAGAAACTAAGCCAAACATTTGTGACAGGTTAATTACAGAAAAAAAAAAAAAATCAGTGAAACACAAACAAGTGATTATGGTTACCTAGTCAGGCTATTCAAAATGCACACCTCAGTTTTAAAAGTTATGTATGTGTTCTCTGGCAAGAAGAGTGGATGAGATAGACAGTAACAAAATGAAACTACACATGTCCATTTTACAATTTGTTTTTTTTTTTTTTTTTTAAGAAAGGATCTTACTCTGAGGAGACTCAAGCTTAGGTTCAAACATAGCAATCCTACTTTAACTGCCTGAGCACCGGGAACCACAGGGATGTGTCACCACACCCAGCTACAGTTGTGTTTGAAAACTATGAAACAAAGACAAGCTTGGTAGGGTAGTACAAGCCTTTAATCCTAGCATTCAGGAGGATGAGGCAGAAGGATCTCTGTACGTTCAGAGCGCCAGAACTACATTTAAAAAAAAAAAAAAATTCCCCATTACCTGATTTAAACAAACAACACCCAATAAATAGATAAATATATATTTATTTCCAATCTTACAGTTCCTACTAAACCACAAGCTTGCCTCCTCAGATATAAACTTATTATCTCCCTTTTACTAGACTAGATAAATCTGCTAAGCAGAACTTATTTAAAAAAAAAAAGAAAAAGAAAGTCTTGATAGAAAAAAAGGAAAAGGTGCACACCAAAAAATTACTGAACTATTCAACATCAAAAGAACCTACAACCTCATCAGAACAGTACATATAGAAAGGGAATTTGTTGGTAAGAGATTTGGAGTTACTGAAAAGGAAATGAGAGAGGGTAATTGAAGATGAAAATGAACAAATTATATGTATTGGACTATCAACAAATAAATTTTTAAAAACTCATAGTGGGTTCCCAATAAGCTACAGCTACATAGCTCAAACTTTATCTCAAAAATAGAAAAGAAGCCGGGCGTGGTGGCACAAGCCTTTAATCCCAGCTCTCAGGAGGCAGAGGCAGGCAGATTTCTGAGTTTGAGGCCAGCCTGGTCTACAAAGTGAGTTCCAGGACAGCCTGGGCTATACAGAGAAACCCTGTTCCAAAAAAAAAAAAGAAAGAAAGAAAGAAAGAAAGAAAGAAAGAAAGAAAGAAAGAAAGAAAGAAAGAAAGAGAAAGAAAGAAAGAAAGAAAAAAGAAAGGAAAAGCCTGGTATTTTGGCACACATGCTTATCATCTCAGAACTTGAGACAGGAAAATCAGAATTCATAGCCTTAGTCATATAAGGAGTTTAAGGCCAGCCTTGGCTATATAAAACTGGGTCTGGTCTCAAAGGAAGTGTAATGTTTCCCAGAATTGTTAATCTAAATTTTCATTTGGATTAGAACTTAATCCTAGCAGTGCACAAATATTACTTGACATTTTACAAATCACCTAGGTAGAAAAAGTCAATTGAGGTTATTGCCTAGATTAGGTTGGTTGGATCTGTGGGTATATTTTAGGATTGTCTTGATAGTTATGGATGTAGGAAGACCCAGACCATTTCAGACAGCAACATTCACTGGTTTCCAGTCCTGAACTAAACACCTGACAAGCAAATTTATATCATCAGCTAGCTGAGGAGCAAGCAAGGTTCTGTTCATTTATTATGTCTCTGCTCTTGACTGTGGATGCAATGCTTTGAGTTCCTGCCTTGATGTCTCCAAAATAAGAGACTATAATTGTAAATCAAATAAACGCCTTTTTTCCCTGTTGCTTTTTGTCAATATATAATCAAAACAACAAAAATAAAAAAACTAAAATGTTTAAGATTACAAAGTAAAGTGAGAGAAATTAACCTTATCAATGCCCACTCTATTTTCTCCTAAAATGTTTTTTGGATACTTGCACATATACACACATACTTTATGACCTTTTCAGGAACAGTATTGCTATGTGGCCTATGCTCATTTCAAATCATGGCAGTTCTCTTACCTAACCTTCCAAGTGCTGTTTTTATAGACGTGCCACTATGCCTGGCCCAACTTCAATAATCTTGGGGGAGAGAATTTAACAGAACTCACATAGGCTAGATAACTATGTTAATACCGGGCTATATATCCCCAGTTCATTTTGGTGATTTGAGGCAGATCTCAGTTGCAATAGCCTAGCCTTAAAATTCCAACTATCCTTTCTCTGTCTTTCCAGATGCAGGCCTGTACCACCCAAGGCCTACTTTGTTTTTCAGTGCTCGGGATTGAACCCAGACCCCTGGGCATGCTACGCAAGCACTTTAGCACTTACCTCATCCCTCACTTTGTTTTTACTTATTTTAAAAGCATTATATCTGACTACTCTTAAGGTCACTGCTGTGGTTTGGATGTTTTGTTGTTGCTTTGCTTGTTTTTGTCTTGACTGTTTTTCTTCCTATCACGTCTACTCCTTCTCAGAGTACAGCTCTTTCTACTTCTAGTTATGTAAGTATTTGCCAGCACTTGGGTCTAAGACCTCTTCTTGCTTTCAGTTACATACTTACCTTGATGAATACACACACAAAACAACTTTACCACCATTTATTCCAGATCTATATGCAGTATATACATTTAACTACTTGATATGTGTCACCAAATCTTATACAAAACCCTTAAAATGTCAGTGGTCTCTTCTCTGCATTATCACTATTAGTTTAAGGTTCTAATCATTTTCTTCCCTGACATGTCAACATTACTAGTCTCAACTGACAACCTGAAACTTGACACTAATATAAACTTTCTAAAAGTGAAAGAAACCTCACCATGCTGCTCCCCTGCCAAAACAGATAGGTCTCTAATTTCTAGGAAAACATTCAATGGCGTTGCCCAGTAAGTTCCTGCCAATATATGTAAACTCCCGTTCCACCACACACATTTTTGGCTTCTACACTCCTCCTTACCACTTATGGAGATATATACCACCATGCCCAAATTCAGACCAATAATTTCATCAAGGAAATCAGCATTTATGTTTATATTCCTAAACTGATTTTAGACACTTGCTGGTAAGTACCAAAGTAAAATTTTCTACCCAAAATCTTTTAAATATCAGTTAGCATTCATTTATAGGTTTTCTCCACTAGACATCAACAGTCACCCAAGAAAGTGCACTGAGTACGCCTTTTGGCAAATAGAAAGCCTTAGACAATTCCTTTTTGAAGAAATAAATGAAGATTAAAAGGACATTTATATTTTTGATAAAGTAACTATGATGATGATTTTGCTCCTTCCTGTCATTAAAACGGCCACGAGAACGTATTTTTAGTGTCTACAAGATCCCCAGTGACCCAAATCCTTAATCCTCTCTATGAATCAGAGTAATTGGTACTCTTTTCTTCTTCTTCTTCTTCTTTTTAAAGACAGGGTTTCTCTGTGTAGCCCTGGCTGTCCTGGAACTCACTCTGTAGACCAGGATGGCCTCAGACTCAGAGATCCACCTACCTCTGCCTCCTTCCTGAGTGCTGGGATTAGAGGTGTAGCCACCACTGCCTAGCATACACTGGTATTCTTTTCCTTCTATGTTTGCTTTGTCCAATTCTGATGTTAGTTTTGTTTTATTATATATTGCTTATCTTTATTATCCCTTAGAAGCCTGCTTTCTTTGTTTTGTTTTGTTTCTCAAGACATGCTTTCCCTGTATAGTCCTGGCTACTTGGAACTCACGCTGTAGATCAGGCTGCCCTTGGACTCAGATATTCACCTGTCTCTGAGTCTTGAGTGCTCTACTGTGCCAGCACCTATTTTCTCGTGAGACAGAGAGAGGAAATGGATCTGGAGGAGTTGGGAGGTGGAAGGAACTGAGTAGTAGAGAGAGAACTGTATTAGAATATAGTACCTGAGGGGAGGTGGGAAGGATCTGCTTTTAATAAAGGGGGTAAAATTTGGTAGACTGGAGTATGTCCATACATTAAGGCACTAAGCTCAATTGTAAGCCCCACCTCAAACACATAACCTGATTTTACAGAAAAATAGAAACTTGTTTACAATTCTGTGAGAAAAAAAAAGATGTAGTAAACTAATAAAGTACTTTAAATTCTAGTTATAAAAACGAATCAATTTCTACACCCCATTCAATCTAGTCAATCTAGACCAAATTCCAACATTACCTACCTTCCCATCTATATAAAACATTTCCTCACTCTTTTTTCAAATTCACTGTTCAACAAGAAATACAAAGCAACTTGTTTTATATCCATGTCCTTACTTATTACATTTTCTGTTTTTTTGTGGTTTTGTTTCTTGTGTTTATTTTTTATTCTGGTTTGCTCGAAGTTTTTTTTTTTTAAGATTTATTTATTATTATATCTAAGTATACTGTAGCTGTCTTCAGATGCACCAGAAAAGGGCATCAAAACTCATTACAGATGGTTGTTAACCACCATGTGGTTGCTGGGATTTGAACTCAGGACCTTCAGAAGAGCAGTCAGTGCTCTTAACCATTGAGCCATCTCTCCAGCCCCTCGAAGTTTTTTTGATTGTTTGCTAAATACTGAGATAAAGAAGTAGCAGGTGGCAATCTAGACAGGAAGGTAGTCAAAGAAAACTGTTTAAAAGAGTGATATGCCAGGCAGTGGTGGCTCTCGTCTTTAATCCCAGCACTTGGGAGGCAGAGGCCAGCCTGGTCTACAGAGTGAGTTCCAGGACAGCCAGGGCTATACAGAGAAACCCTGTCTTGAGAAAAAAAAAAAAAAAACAAAGTGTGATATGGACACTGAAAACTAGCTTTTTACAACTGAAGGCTTCTGGTGGCAGTGTGGGAGGGGAAAGACTCACTCAATTCTATTTAAGAGGTGGGAGGCAGGCCATTTAAGAGTTAGACCATGTTCCAATGAGTATGTGAATAACATAAATTGGACTTTCTTTTCTGTATTTTTTTACTTTTCACAGGGGTGGGGTAGGTCCACAAAGGTTGGGCACGGATATGAGTTCTAGGTCTAGGCAGTGAGTGTGATTTGGGGTGCATGATGTGAAACTCCTAGAGAATCAATGAAAATGTTATGTTTAAAGAAGGGGCAGGTGGGAGGGGAACCATCATCAGAATATATTGTACAAGTTTTTTGTTTTTGTTTTTGTTTTTTAATTAAGATTATCAACGTCGGGGCTGGTGAGATGGCTCAGTAGGTAAGAGCACCCGACTGCTCTTCCGAAGGTCCAGAGTTCAAATCCCAGCAACCCCATGGTGGCTTACAACCATCCGTAATGAGATCTGACTCCCTCTTCTGGTGTGTCTGAAGACAGCTACAGTGTACTTACATATAATCTATAAATAAATAAATCTTAAAAAAAAATTATCAACGTCAAAAAAATTTATACTTTTTGATTAAGGCCCAAAATTCTATCCACCACTTCTTTTTTATTTTTATTTTTTTAAATGTTTCTGGAAGGGAGATTGTCAGAATATTGGTATTGTTGGTTGATTGTGTTTTTTTGTTTTTTTTTTTTTTGGTTTTTTTTTTTTTTTTTGGTTTTTCGAGACAGGGTTTCTCTGTATAGCTCTGGCTGTCCTGGAACTCACTTTGTAGACCAGGCTGGCCTCGAACTCAGAAATCCGCCTGCCTCTGCCTCCCAAGTGGGTTGATTGTGTTTTGAAACAAGATCTTGCTTGGCGTGTAGTCCGGTAGCTCCAGTGGACTGAAGTTACTAGGTAACCAGGCTAGCCTCAAAGTCAAAATCTGTCTGAGGCTCCCAAGTAGCATGTCACCTGGCTTCTACCTGCCTTGAAAAATTAAGAATACCATCACTTAAAAAAAAAAAAAAAAAGTGTGTCTATGGCCTGTGGGAGAGGCAGCAGAACAGGCCTTTACTCCCAGGCCAGCCTGGTCCAGGCCCTAGTTCTAGGATACCGAAGGCCACACAAAGAAACGCTGTCTTGAAAAAACAAAAACTATAACAAAACTAAAATAGTGGAAGGAGGGCCTTATCTAGAAATTTGAATTCTTTTCAGCTGTTTGAAAACACTGAACTTTTTCAGGCCCCACCTGCCAAAAATTCATTTCTAACTTCGGGATGGAGCCTAGGAACTGGTTATCTTTGCTATAAAGAGTCCCTCTGGGGAGCCTAGCTTTGATGGCCCATGCGTTCAATCCCAGAGGCAGGTGGATTACTGTGAGTTGAAACCAGTCAGAGCTACATGACACCTTGTCACACACATTAAAGAAAAAGTTCCTCGAGGGCTCTGATCATCACTCGGGTTTGTCAGATGCTTAGCATACGTTCTCATGGGCTGGTTCCAACTCCCACTGACACTGGTTGTCCAGAAAATGACTGAAATTCTTCCTATGCCAACTAAGACCTACCTCAAGTCACCTTGCCCAGCCCAGCCAGCGCCTTTGTGCTCCATCCACCTCATCCCTGGAGGAAACACCTCCTCTAACTGAACGGTAGGTATCTTGCCTCCATTCTTGTCATCACCCAGCAATAATAAACATAAGGAGAGCACAAAGGGAGCTATCTCGAGCCCCGGAAATCCTGCCGGTTCGGGGAGGGAGATGGAAGCTAACTCATCTTGGACCGTTTTATCACTGAATTGTTAAATTTGCTTAAAGATGGGGCTGAGCGGGCGTGCGAGGGGGCGGGGACGCTGCTGCTCGCCCCGACAGGGCTAGGGGCTACAAAGCCAAGGAAAGCCAAGAAAAGCGCGGCACCCCCGGCAGGTAGCCCGGCGGGCCCGCACACCTCTGCAGGGCCCAGGCCGAGCACCCAACGCCCCGGCCTCCGCAAGGATTGCTAGGAAACAAAAAAGGCTCCACGTTCTCTGTGATTCCTCTCGGGCCTGGCGAGGACGCCGAGGGATGCCATCTAGAGGGCCCGAGCACCGCCCCCGGGCGCAGGAAGCAGGCGACCAGGACGAGGCCAGGCGGTGCGGGGCACGGGTTCGGAGGGGCCGCGACGGGCCGGGGCGCACGAGGGAAGGGGCGTCCACTCACACGTGCTGACAGGCCGCGGTCCGCACCGGCGTCTTGAGCACCTCCTGACAGACAGGGCAGTAGAAATCATCTTCCGTGTAGGACGTGGCCGCCGAAAGTTCCTCGGACATGGCGAGGGGTGGGCGGGAGAGGCGCCGGCGCCGGCAGGAGCCGAGGTGGTGGTGGTAGTGGTGGTGGTGGTGGCGGTGGCGGCCCTGAGCCCGACGCCCGGAGAGGGCCCTGAGGGGGGAGGGAATCGAGTCAGGAAGCGGCTCGCTCAGGAAGCGGCCTGCGTCAGGACGGGGGCGGGACTCGGGGGCGGGGCGGAACCCAGAGACAAGGCAGCAGCACGAGCAGGTCCCGCCCATTCTCCGCGGGGGACACCGGCGTGAAGGCGGAGCTTAGCGGGAGGTGAGGTAGAAGACGCAGTCATTGGTTACGCCGCAGCTTCTATCAACGGCGCGCGCCGAAGCCCCGCCCCCCAGTGCCGCCATGGAGCCGCTGGCCCCGCCCCCGGCGGCCCGGCTCCACCTCTGTCCGCTCCGGCGCCCGCCGGCGAGCCTGTCCTGCGCGGCTCTCACAGGCGCTCTCGGGCTTCCCACGCCCTCCCCGGCCCGCCCCCTGTCTCCTCTACTCGGCCCGCCGGCGTCACCTCAGATGCCCTGAGCCCCGGCGCCCCTCACGCTCGGTCTCTGTCACGGGCCCGCAGAGCTGTGGTCCTGCGCCGTCTCCTGGTTTCAGTGCCGGGGTGAGCAGGCCTCATGGGACTAGGCCCGAGTGAGGCTCGTGCAGCACCGTGAAGCCCCCACCCCCGGAGCCGCAGTCTGCGACATTGCGCGGCTCGCAGCCCGCCCTCGGGCCACTGCCCACGGCAGGGCGGGGGCGGTGATGGCCTGCACGGCCCCTGTGGCAACCCGGGCAGGCGCGGCGGCGGATTGTGACGAAAGCAATGGGCGGTGGTCTCCGGTAGCCTCCAGAGCTGTCCCGCCGTATGGATTCCGTTTCTTATCCCCCTTACCGCAGAGATTTTTCTTCCATACAATTTCTTTTTTCATTTCTTCTTTTTCTCCGTGTGTGTGTGTGTGTATATGTGTGTTTTGGTTTGGTTTTTTGGTGTTGGAGTTTGAGGGGGGGGGGGGGGTGAGGGGACAGTTTTTCTTTAGCCTTGGCTGTCCTGAAACCAGCTCTGAAATTAGACCAGGCTGGCCTGCCCCACGATCTCATTAGACTCTGTAATGTACGTACTCAGGGAGACCAAGGCAGGAGGATCTCAGATTCAAAGGTCAGCCTATGCTGCTGTGGAGTTTGAATTTTCATTTTAAACAAAGTGACAGATGCAGTCTTCTATAATACTTTTTTGTTTAAAGAAAGTGAGAATGCTAGATCTGAAGAATGAGGTAGAAGCATGTACCTGTGCATCCTCTCTAAGCCACGAATTTGATATTTTTGCACTCACTGCGGAAACAATAAGTGTGTATTCTTGAATGGGCCTAATAAAGGCCCATTTAATTCCTAGTAAAGCCATATGAAATAGGAAAGTTTGTGGGAAAGCAAGTAAGGAAAATCCAGATTATATTAGGGTATCTTCCATTAACTTTGGGGGAAAGTTCCAATTTGTTAAAACCCTTAAACACAGTCTAAACAGGTGGTATTTAAGACACTAGTTAGGGGACTGTAACTAGTCCAGGAGTTGGCCCGGTGGTTATGAGCACTACCAGCTCTTCAAGGGGACCCAGATTCAGTTCTTAGCACCACATGGCAGCTTACAGCCATTTGCAAATCCAGTTCTAGAGGATCTGACTTCCTCTTCTGGCCTCCTTGGGCACTGAACATATGTGATGCACAGGCATCCATGCAGGCAAAACATGCACAAAAGGAAAATAAAATTGCAACAATATATATATATTTAAAAAGAAGACTCTAGCCAAGCATTGGTGACACACATCTTTAATACCAGCACTCCAGAGGCTGGGAGGATCTCAAGTTCCTGGCCAGTCTGGTCTCCAGAGTTCCTGAACAGCCAGGAATACACAGTGAAACCTTGTCTTGAAAAACCAAACCAAACAAAAAGCCACTAGTTGGGTTTCTTCTGCAGTTTATCACATTCATGGTCCTTGGCATTGTTAAGTAGAATCATTGATACTTGGTACACCAGGCTAGACTAAGATGGACACCTTCAAAGTCCTATGCCATCAAACTTGAAATTAAGTTATCTGCTCTTGGTGAAAATCAGGAGGAAAAGTGAGAAATAGCCAAATTCTCATATAACCCAATTTTTAGCTAATATCGGGAAGTCCCCTGCACTTTAACCTTAGCAAGAAAAATGTCTCAGCAGACTATATCCTCCTTGTTCTAATTTTGCTCTTTCAACCCTTTCTGTTTACAAGGTCAAACACTCCTACTCATAGCAACACCAGTTTACTTTATGGAATGAGATGTTGCAGATCTCACAAATTGCAAGTAAAAGCTAATTGAGATTTTAAAATGTATGATTTTTCTAGTAGTACTTAGGTATTTTGCAGACGTCATGAGTTTTATTACCAACTAATTTCACTCATATAGCTATCAAAATGATGCTTCAAAAAGAAGCTGGAGGAGCAAAGCATGGTATGTGGTGGTGTTAAATTTCACCTTAATAGTGGCTGTGAGGGTAGAAACTGAAATGATGAGAGCCTGTACAGTTAGAGAACACCTTGAGGAGAGGAGTCTCAATGTGCAAGATCATGCAGGGAGGCACTCCCAAAGTCAGCATGGGAGAGGCTGAAGGAGAATAGAGAGTTCAAGGCCAACCCCGACTACAGGCAAGACCTCTCTCAGGAGTGGGCTGCTAGAATACTTGATCCCTCTACCAGGATATAAGCAGCTGTATTCCTATTTTTACTCCTCAACAGGGAGTACGATAGAAGGGGAAGCAGGGCAAGAAAGCGAATATTAGCTTTAGATTTCCTGGGAGGGGAAGCATGAGAGGAGCCCCCTAACTTCACAGATTCCCAATGTCACTGTTTTGATAGTATTTTAACTCATTCCTATGTAGTATACTATATAGGAACTATATTGTCTATATGATACTGTTTTCTATTTAAAATTCATAGAATAAATTCTGATCACATTTCCCCCTCCCAGTTAGTCTCCATCTCCCCACCTATAAAACTATAAACCTCTCTATTTACAAAACAAACAGGGGCCGGGCGTTGGTGGCACACGCCTTTTCGGGAGGCAGGCAGGTGGATTTCTGAGTTCGAGGTCAGCCTGGTCTACAGAGTAAATTCCAGGTCAGCCAGGGGCTACACAGAGAAACCCTGTCTCGAAGAACCCCCCTCCCCCCCAAAAAAAAACAGGGAAAAAAGGAGGAAGAGAAAAGTAAATAAGGGTCTGGAGATGAAGTGCTCAGTGCCTAAGAGCACTTGCTGCTTTTACAGAGGACTCAGGTTCAATTCCAGCACCCACATGGTGGCTCACCATATGGACCTCCAATTTCAGGAGATGGCTTCAATTTCAATTTCGCTTCCAAGAGCATCGGGCACACTTGACAGTACACAGACATACATGTAGGAAAAACAAAGTAGCAAGGTTATTGTTTTTTGTTTTGTTGAGTTAGGGTCTATCTGGAATTTACTCTCTAGAACAAACTGGCCTCAATCTCAGAGATCTGTCTGCCTCTGTCTCCTGGGTTTTGGGATTAAGACCTACCACCATTATTTTAAAAAAGAAAAGAAATACAGTGGGGAAAAAGCACAAGAAACATGCACACATGAATGAAAAAGAATAAAAGTTAAGAACATAACTGCTCTCATATATGGTGGAGGGGCAGACACATCTGGGCAATTCCCAAGTGTTCATGACCCTGAAACCATGTAGGGAGAGGGTTTGGAAAAAAGGGGGAACCAAGTACAGCAACCAGGAGGCCAAAGGTACAAAAAGAGCAAAACAGAGGCAGAGAAGGCAGGTAACCAGCATGTCTGGATTAAATAGGTCAGAGCCTCTTGGGGAAAGGGCAGCCCAGCCCCTGGGCTATAAAGTTCAGGATAGAAAGGCGAAGAGGAAATGCCAGACATGCCTTATATTAGTAGGAACTGAGGGATGCTGGGAGAACCTGGAGCCAGGTCCACTTTGATATATTAAAAAAGCATCTCAGCTGCTTGTCCAGGGTATGAACTTATTGAGCCAGTCTATCAGCATGGGCTGGCTGGTTTTAAAAATCATTCCTAAGAATACCGAACAGTGAAGCTGATTGTATGACTATAATTTTGTCGGCAACCCTAACTTTCTACATGTCTATTACAGATAAATGTATACTACTCCCACCTATAGTCCAAATCGTTTGGTGTAGCTGAAAGCACATAGTTGGTAGCATGTATAAATCCAACAATAAATTGGTTGTAACAGCTAGACATGGTGGAACCAACCTGAAATCTCAACACTGCAGGTAGAGAAAGGATGTTCAATGCCAGCCTCAGTTACAAAATGGGCTCCTCGTGAGACCTTGACTCAGAAATTAAACAGATAAGACAATAGTTTTCTTTCTTGATGGAACCTAGCTTTGTCTCATTACAGAACTTCAAAAGTCTATTTTGTTGGTTAAAATGCCTTAGAGGAAACAACTGGAAAGCTACAAGAATGAGAGAGAGGCCGGGCGTGGTGGCGCACGCCTTTAATCCCAGCACTCGGGAGGCGGAGGCAGGTGGATTTCTGAGTTCGAGGCCAGCCTGGTCTACAAAGTGAGTGCCAGGACAGCTAGGGCTACACAGAGAAACCCTGTCTCGAAAAACCAAAAAAAAAAAAAAAAAAAAAAAAAAAAAGAATGAGAGAGAGGTTCAGGTCCCACCTTTTGCTTGTTCCAGGACCTTAGGCTACTAATACCTTACTGTCTTCTTAAATTGAACTTGCTCAGGGAATGAACTCCTTAGTTGAGCTTGCTTAGGAATAGACATGACTCTCTCTCTCTCTCTCTCTCTCTCTCTCTATATATATATATATATATATATATATATATATATATATATATATATGCCCCTGAAGAAAATCCCCATGATTCCTTTGTAAAAGGAGGGCATCATGGTAGAAGTACACACTCACACTCACACGCACACACACACTCTCATCTCAAGCATCGTGCTGCTGAGATAAGACACCTCTCTCCCTCTGTTACTTCCTGGCTGAGCTTATTTTACTTTTGCACTCACCCTGAAATGAACTGCCAGTTTCATCTTAGGGAAACTTTCAAAGTGCAAACACTAAAAACTTTGTTTAGCCAGCAAGATTGAAGAGCCAGGGCTGAGGCTGGGAAGGTGGCCTGGTGGTAGAGTACTTTGCAGGCATGGGTAAGGCCCTGAGACTCCCAGGGAGGCAGACGGTTAGAGAGATGGGCCATGACTAGGTAATAAAGATGACCAACTTCCAAGGCAGCCTGGCTTCTTCCTCACCCTTTTGGGCTGAGACAAAAACCCTTAGAACAAAGGCTTTGTAGGCCTCTGTCTCCAACCAGCCAGCCCGTTGCTGAAGGACTGGCTCAACAAGTTCATAGCTAGGACAGGGCATGTTTACACAACACTTGTGGGCCAATCAGCCATCGGGTCTTTCTTTAAACTGATCAACTCTAAATGAGGGAAGGAAAACTAGAGACCTTAAACTTTCAGCCCTCCAGAAAATACTGGGCTTCTTGCATTCCTAAGTGACCCCTCATACAGGAAAAATATCAGTTTAGGACCCGAGACCAAGTTCTCAGCACAAAGGAGATTTGCCACAGAGGGCAGGGGATAAAAGACAAAGACAGGAAACAGAGGAGAAGGGGAAGGGAACAAGGGAGAAAGGACAGGATATTTGTCCCCTGAGGGAAAAAGGACTGCCACTGGATAGATAGATAAACAGACCTGGAACATAGGAAAAAGGCCACTTTTTAGAGGCAAAACCAGAGTGTTTGGATGAGGTGTTTAATTTTCTTGGGCATGTTAATTAGGTGAGCGGGAAGGGGGCTTTTGATTGCTGGACTTTAGTACTTTGACAGCTGGATCTTGGTAGTCTCAGGAAGGGAGAATCAGTCAAATAAGGGAATAGATCTTGGGGGGCTAGCTTCAGGAATGTAATCCAGCAATTTTTAGCAAGGCAGAGGGAATGGGAGAGAAGGGCAAGGCCTGGCTGAGCCATGCTCACCTTGCTCCAGCTGGCCAGAGTCCCTTGACTCTGCAAAGCAGAAGGTTTTTTTCTGTATGTCTCCTGCATGTAGGTCTTTCCTCACATCCAATAGCATCTTTCTTCAAATGTTGGCTCTTGTCTATTCCTGTTGAGGGCTTTGAGATTTCTCTTATGCTACCTGTATTGTTTAAAATTTTGCCTGTCATTTTATTCTTTCATTGCCAGAAAGGATAACCCCAATAAAAACCCTCCTAGGAGGCAGAGGCAGGCGAATTTCTGAGATCGAGGCCAGCCTGGTCTACAGAGTGAGTTTCAGGACAGAGAAACCCTGTCTCGGAAAAAAAAAAAAAAACAAAAAAAAAAAAACGAAGACCCTCCTACTAGAATCTTAGCCCCAGACGTACCTGGCAACAGCCAGGTATGCCTGACTCACTATAAAAGGGAACTCACTCTTTCTTTCTTTCTTTCTTTCTTTCTTTCTTTCTTTCTTTCTTTCTTTCTTTCTTTCTTTCTTTCTTTCTCTTTCTCTCTCTCTCTCTCTCTCTCTCTCTCTCTCTCTCTCTCTCTCTCTCTCCCCTTTCGCCTTCTTGCTGTAACTCTGTCCTCTTGCTCTTGCTCCTGCTCCCCCTCTCTCCCCAGTCCCCTCACCCTCCCTCTCCACGTGCTCATGACCAGCCTCTCAACTTCCTTCCCCATGTCCTAAATAAACTCTATTCTAATCTACACCATCATGTGACTGGTCCCTCAGGGGCCTTTCCCCACACCTTACTCCATCTCTACCAAACATATTCTCTCTATCTTTTTATAAAACACAACAGACTGTGTCAGCCCAACTTCAGTTCTTAGTACCAAAAGTCCATAAAGGAAGGAGGAGGAAAACTGAATACAGTGGTGCACTTCTGTGATCTAGCTCTTAGGAGGCTGAGGCAGGATGAACCCGTTGGGGGCCAGCTAGTAGAGGTGGAGTTAGGTGTGGGGGAAGCCCTCTGAGGAATCAGTCATATGATGGTGTAGTATAGAATAGAGTTTATTCAGGACAAGGGGAGGGGAGTTGAGAAGGTAGTAAAAACTGAGGAGGGCAGAGAGAATAGAGGCCGGCCATGAGCACATGGAGAGGGTGGAGGAGAGGAATGGAGGGAGACAGAGATCTTGTCAAAAAAAAAAAAAAAAAAAAAAAAAGGAAAAAGAAAGAAGCCGGGCAGTGGTGGTGCATGCCTTTAATCCCAACACTTGAGAGGCAGAGGCAGGCAGATTTCTGAGTTCGAGGCCAGCCTGGTCTACAGAGTGAGTTCCAGGACAGCCAGAGCTATACAGAGAAACCCTGTCTTGAAAACTGAAAAAGAAGAAAGAAAGAAAGAAAGAGAGAGAGAGAGAGAGAGAGAGAGAGAGAGAGAGAGAGAGAGAAAAGAAGAGAGAGAGAGAAGAAAGAAAGAAAGAAAGAAAGAAAGAAAGAAAGAAAGAAAGAAAGAAAGAAAGAAAGAAAAAGAAAGAAAGAGGATGGGGGTTAAGTTGGTGGTGTGCTGATTGATGCCCTGGGTTCAAACTCCAGCACCATAAAAATAACTATGTGTAGGGGCTGGAGAGATGGCTCAGTGGTTAAGAGCACTGACTGCTCTTCTAAAGGTCCTGAGTTCAAACCCCAGCAACCACATGGTGGCTCACAACCACCTGTAATGAGGTCTGACACCCTCTTCTGTCTGGTGTGTCTGAAGACAGCTACAGTGTACTTACATATAGCAATAAATAAATCTTTAATAAAAACAAAAACACTGTGTGGAGGTATACCCTTGAATTCTGTACTGAAGAGGAGAAAGTAGGAGGGTCAGAAGGTCAGGGTTATCTTCTTCCTCTCCTATATTGCCAACTCGATATCAGCCTGTCTGGATTACATGAAACTCTATCTAGAAAAAAATTTAAAGAGAGACTTTAACCCACGTCCAATGCCACACACTTATACAGTCCGCACTGTCTGAGAAAATGGAGCAGAAGGATCACTAGACCCCAGGAGTTCAAGGCCAACATGGGTAATGTAACAAGACATCCCACCACTTATGTGTATAACTCAGTGATAAGAGCACTTGAATGGGCAGTGAATGAACATGTACAGGGAGCCTCATAGCTAATCCTCATTACAACAAAATAAAGATCCTTTAACTATGATTGCTATAGGCTATTGTGCCCTTCTCCATATGTTGAAGTGTTGGAGTCATCCGCTGACTTCCTGAAAATATGACTACATTGAAGATAGACTCTGAAAAGTAATTAAGCTAAAATGGGTGGGGAGGCTAGAGATGTAGCTGAGTGGTAGAAAGCTTGTCTAACTTGGGCAAGGTCCTGGGTTCCATCCCCATTGAAAAACAAACATTAAAAATAAAGGGGCAATCATGGCGATTCACAACTTATATCCCAAGCCAAGGTAAGAGGCTCTCTGTGAATCCAGGCTAGCCTGGTCTACAAAGTGAGTTTCAGGCTAGCGAAAGCTATATAATAAGACCCTCTCTCTCTTTTTTTTTTTTTTTAGATTTATTTATTTATTATATGTAAGTACACTGTCGCTGTCTTCAGACACACCAGAAGAGGGCGTCAGATCTCATTATGGATGGTTTCGAGCCACCATGTGTTTGCTGGGATTTGAACTCTGGACCTTCGGAAGAGCAGTTGGGTGCTCTTACCCACTGAGCCATCTCACCAGCCCCAAGACCCTCTCTTAAAAATAGGATTAAGATTCAGATGGTACCAATTAGGAGTCAGAGAACAACCTCATAGGAAAGGTGTAAATTCAAATGTGGTTGTGTGCTTTGAGCTTTATCGGAAATCTAATCAGAAATCGAGGGGAAAACAACAAGGAGTTTCTCAGTGTATTGTTTGTTTAATCTTAATTTTACATCCTGGCTGCAGTTTCCCCTCTTTCCTCTCCTCCCAGTCTTTCCCAAGACCCCACCTTTAAATGATTTATTTTTGAAACTTCAGGATCATTGCCAGTATGATATCTCTTTTCTCCCAAATTTCACTGCCAACTATAATTTACCAAACTCAAATACACACACCATATATATGTATATTGATACTGGGCTTAAAGTGTAGTATGTGTGCGTGTGCATGTGTGCATGCATGCTGAGAAATAACACTAATGTAATTTATTATAAGCTAAAGAGATGACAAGCAAGAAGAACTGATTTTGAGTCCCTGGAATCCATTTTGGTTGTTTTTTTAAAAAGCCAAGTGTTACTGGGCAGTTGTGGCACATTCCTTAATCCCAGCACCCAGGAGGCAGGATCTCTGTGAATTTGAAGCCATTTGAACTCTTTGAGTTTGAGGCCAGCCTAGTGTAAATAGCAAGTTCCAGGCTAGCCAGAGCCACACAGTGAGAACCTTGCCTCAAAAATAAAAAATATGGTGGAAAATGGTTGGTGAAAACCAATCTCCAGCCTCCACGAAATCTCACACTCACACGAACACATCTAGATCTATGGGGGATGGTGGGGGGGGGGGTGGGGACTAGAGAGATGACTCTGCACTTATAAAGAGGACTTGTAACAGCTACTAGTCCAGGGTCTCTGACTCCTCCTCCTGACCTCAGTGGACAACAGCATGGACCTGGTACAATACATACATACATGCAGGCAAAATGCTTGTGAGGAAATCCAATACAAATATTTTAATGATTTAATTTCTCTGAGTATTTTTGCCAGTCTGTATGTCTGTGTACCATGTACACGCACTGCTTGCAAAAGCCAGAAGAGGACTGCCAGATGGGTGCTGGAAATTCAACCTGGAGCAGCCAGTGCCTTAACCACTGAAACCACCCCCGAATTTGGGTTTTAATTAAACTTTTGAATGTATAGTATCAAAGGAAGTAAATAAAAGTAAAGGTACAACATTTAAATGTACAGTATAGAAGAATACTTTTAAAAGTATACTTAAATTAGAGGGCGGAGAGGTGAGGGCTCCAAGGTTGGGAGCACTGACTGCTCTGGTGCCCTCTTCTGGCGTGCAGGAATATATTCAGGCAGAACACTGAACATAAAAAATCTTTTTTTTTTAAGTGTACTTAAAAGTACACCTTTCAAATGTAAGTATTGAAGTATCAACTCCATACCTTGTTTGTACAACGGGTTTTAGAACTTTTTCATATTGGTGAACTGAATGAAATTCTATCCCCATTAAACAATAATTCCCCATTTCTTCCTTCCAACCACTGGGAACGATTCTGTTTCTGTTCCTATGAGCTGTATTACTTTATTAACTGTTTGTTTGTTTGTTTGTTTGTTTGTTTTGAGACAGGGTTTCTCTGTGTAGCCCTGGCTGTAGACCAGGCTGGCCTCGAACTCAGAAATCTGCCTGCCTCTGCTTTCCAAGTGCTGGGATTAAAGGTGTGCCCTTCTTTCTTTCTTTAATTGGGGCTGGCTCTTTGGTTGCGAGGTTCAGCCCATTATTGTCATGGTGGGAAGCATGTCAGAGTGCAGGCACACATGGGGCTGGAGAAGGTGCTTCAAGTTCTACATCTGGGTCTACTAGCAGAGAATGTAAAGGCAGTATGGGTTGAGCGTCTGAGGCCTCAAGGCCCACCCTCAGTGACCACTTTCTTGTCTTGTTTTTTTTTTTTTTTTAAGATTTATTTATTTTATGTATATGAGTACACACTGGAGCTGTACAGATAGTTGTGAGCCTTCATCTGGTTGTTGGGAATTGAATTTAGGACCTCTGCTCGCTCCAGTCAACCCCACTTGCTCAGTCCCTGCTCGCTCCGGCCCAAAGATTTATTTATTATTATAAATAAAAACACTGTGGGTGTCTTCAGACACACCAGAAGAGGGCATCAGATCTCATTACAGGTGGCTGTGAGCCACCATGTGGTTGTTGGGATTTGAACTCAGGACCTTCAGAAGAGCAGTCAGTGCTCTTACACACTGAGCCATCTCACCAGTTCAACTACTTTCTCTAACAAGGGCACACCTCCTATCATTCTCTAAGAGTCTGGGGGAGGTGTCCATTTTCTTTCAAACCACCACAGGCCTATTTACATCCTGGCTTAAAACCACTTTTTTTTTTTTTTTTTTTTTGAGTTTTTCGAGACAGGGTTTCTCTGTATAGCTCTGGCTGTCCTGGAACTCACTTTGTAGACCAGGATGGCCTCGAACTCAGAAATCCGCCTGCCTCTGCCTCCCGAGTGCTGGGATTAAAGGCATGCGCCACCACGCCTGGCCTTGAAACCACTTTAAAGAGGGAATTTATATTATATATGTAATATATATTAACTATGTAATTTAAAATGTTTCAGGTGCTGGGGACCCAGTTCAGTGATGGAGAACACTTGCTGTTCTTGCAGAGGTTCCAGGTTGTGTTTCCAGCACCCTCTTCTGGCCTCCAGGGCCACCAAGCACATACACAGTGCACATATTATACACATAATACATATTATACAAAACATCTATATACATAGGATAAAAATAATAATCTTTAAAATATTTTTCAAAGGGACAAAATGAGGTAGTCTTGAAGTACATCAAGCAGGACCAGGGGATGGCCCAGTGAGTAAAGGCACTTGTCACCAAACCTGATGACTTACCTATGTTGGATGCCTGGAACCCACTTGGTGGAAGGAAAGAACTGACTCCCAAAAGTTGTCTTCTAACCTCTACACATGTTCTCCCATTGTCTCTCTGTCTCTGTCTCTCTGTCGTTCCTCCCCCCCCCCCAAGGGATTATCTTGGCTCACGGTTTGAGAGGGCAGTCTAGCATGGTGGCAGGAACAGGAGGCAGCCATTCCCACTCCATCTGCAGCCAGGAGCAGGTGAACGAATGCTGCTCTCCACTTACTTTCTCCTTCTCTTCAGTCTAGGACCATTACCATGGATTGGTACCACCCACATTTCAGGTGAGTCTTCCTACCTCAACCTAGTCTAGAAACTATCCCAGATTAGGCTCAGGTTTGTCTCCTAGGGGACTAGAACCTGTCAAATTGACAATTATGTTAACCTTCAGAATAACAAAGATCAGTTCCCTGAATTGTTTTTTATTCTGTTTTGTTTTTGTTTTTGTTTGTTTGTTTGTTTGTTTTTTGTTTTTAAAGATTTATTTATTATATGTAAGTACACTGTAGCTGTCTTCAGACACTCCAGAAGAGGGCGCCAGATCTCGTTGCGGATGGTTGTGAGCCACCATGTGGTTGCTGGGATTTGAACTCTGGACCTTTGGAAGAGCAGTCCGGTGCTCTTACCCACTGAGCCATCTCACCAGCCTTGTTGTTGTTTTTAATTAACTTTTTTATTTTATGTTTGAGTACACTGTCATTGTCTAAAAGCACACCAGAAGAGGACATTTGATCCTGTTACAGATGGTTGTGAGCCACCATGTGGTTGCTGGGAATTGAAGTCAAGACCTCTGGAAGAGCAGTTAGTTCTCTTAACTGCTGAGCCTGTTTTAGTTTTTTAGTAAAATCAAACATATAGTCTTAGTTGGAGTTTTACTGCTGTGATCAGACACCATAGCCAATGCAAGTCTTATAAAGGACAACATTTAATTGGAGCTGGCTTATAGGATCAGAGATTCAGTCCATTATTATCAAGGTGGAAGCATGGTGGCATCCAGGCAGGCAAGGTACAGGAGGAGCTGAGAGTTCTATGTCTTCATCTGAAGGCTGCTAGCTTAATACTGGCTTCCAGGCATCTAAGATGAAGGTCTTTTTTTTTTTTTTTTTTTTTTTTTTTTGGTTTTTTCGAGACAGGGTTTCTCTGTAGCCCTGGCTGTCCTGGAACTCACTTTGTAGACCAGGCTGGCCTCGAACTCAGAAATCCGCCTGCCTCTGCCTCCCAAGTGCTGGGATCAAAGGTGTGCGCCACCACGCCCGGCTTAAGATGAAGGTCTTAAAGCCTATACCCACAGTGACACACCTACTCCAACAAGGCCACATCTACTACATCAGAGTCTAATAGTGCCCCTTGGGCTGAGCATATACAAACCATAACATACTTGTAGCGGGTTATTTTGTTGGTTGCTGTTTTGTGTGTAAATGAAATGGTTGGGGTGGGTGCTACTTTGTACATGTAGCTCAACTTTATAGAGCTGGCTCTCTCCTTTCACCTTTGCATGGTTCTGGGATTGAATTTAGGTCCATAGCTTGCATCAAAGCACTTCACCCCATGGGTCATCTCTCAGCAGGTGAACTGCTTTTCAGAATCTTTGACCTTTGTCTGTCTCAACCCAGCTGAAAACACCAGTTTTCTCTTGGGTTCCCACAGATGTAGGATCTTTTGACATCAAGCCTGCTGAGAGGACCCTCAATCCCACATTTTCTGCTTAATTGAGCCAACAGTTAAACAGCCTACTTCATTGACCTTGATTGCAATCACCTTTCCTGGGGCCTTATGCCACCTAGCTTGCTGTTTCCTTGTTCCCCACATGTCCCTAAACCTTAGGGAGGCAGGTCGGTCCCTAGAACTCCACATGCTTGGCCATCATGACAATAAACTGTCTCTTTTGCAAAACCATCCTTTGAAGGTCAACATTCTGCACAGCAGAGAAAACAAGTCTGGTACAGAAATAGTGTGACTGAAGGAACGTGAGGTAAGCACAGCTTCTCCCAGAACTGCTTCCCCTGGGCTCTCTATTCCAAAACTCTGCCCAGAGAAAAGGAGAGTGAAGAGAAACAGCTGGCATGTTTGAGGCCAATGTGGGTTAAATAGCAAGTTTAAGGTTAACCTAGACAGTAAAGTGAGGCTCTCTATAAAGAGTGGTGGGGTGGGGAGGGATGGGGGATTGGCAGGAAGCTGAGCTTGGTGATATACACTCTAATTCCAGCACTCCAGAGGCTGAGCTCCATGAGTTCAAAACCATCCTGTCTACACTGTGAGTTCCAGGACAGTCAGGACTATGTAGAGAGACCCTGTCTCAAAAACAAAAGCAAATGAGAAAAGGAGGCCTGACATGGTAGGTGGGTGCTGGTGCTCCCAGCAGGTGATGGAGGTCAAGCTATGTCCAGTGTGAGGTCAGGGCTCATGAGAAGCTGCTTTAGCTCCTTTAGTTCTAAACACTTTCTGCTTTAGCCTCTCAGGTGCTAGGATTAGAGACACGGGCCACCAAACCTGGCTATGATATACATTTTTTTGTTGTTGTTTTGTTTTCTGTTTTTTATTTTTTCAAGACAGGGTTTCTCTGTATTGCCGTGGGTGTCTTGGAACTCACTTTGTAGACCAGGCTGGCCTCAAACTCAGAAATCCGCCTGCCTCTGCCTCCGGAGTGCTGGGATGGATTAAAGGCGTGCACCACCACTGCCCTGCTATATTTTTTTGCCATGGTAATTTTTAAATAATTTTACTCAAACTTGGGCATCATTACCAAATAAAAAGATGTTCTCTTTAAAAACTATTATTTTATTCAGATATAATGGTATATTGCATATATCATTAATCCTTGTTCTCAGGTCTCAGGAGGCAGTCGATATCTGACTCATGGGGCAGCTTGTTAAGATTCTGTTTCAAAAACAAAACAAAATAACAACAAAAATTCAAGATGTGTTATTTTCTGGCTGGAGAGATGGTTCATTGGTTAAAAGTACTGGATGTTCTTGCAGAGATCCTGGATTCAGTTCTCAGCACCCACATGGTGGTTCACAACTCTATCTCCAGTTCCAGGAGACCTGTCATCTCTTGTAACCCAAGGGCTTCCCCCCCCCCCCCCATGTGCTGTATGTACATACATTCAGGCACACACACATATACACATAAAATTATGTACAAACTTTTTTAAGTGTGTGTTTTCTGAAATATTAAGCCTCAGAGTATATTTTGTGGGTCAAGCTGACCTTAAATCAATAGCCAAGGATAACCTCGAACATCCGACCCCCCAGCGTGTGCCTCCTCGGTGCTAAGATTACAGGGAAATGTAACCACGCCTACTCCATTTGGTGCTAAGGATTGAACCTTCATTTATCACAGAAGGAGTTTTCATTTAGTTGATACTTCCCAACTAAAGAATCTATATCTCAGCAGATGTTGTCATTGTCTACAGAATCTTGGTTGTCCTAACTGGGAAGAGTATGCTATTGACTTGGAATATACACACAAACTTAAAAGATACTCAATATTCTACACTGTAGAAGACAGCCCCTCTAAATAAAGAAAATATCTGATAAAAATAACTTCAAAAAAAGGAAGAAGATAGCCCCTCATCACTAACATTGAAAATATCCATAGCCGGGCGTGGTGGCGCACGCCTTTAATCCCAGCACTCGGGAGGCAGAGGCAGGAGGATTTCTGAGTTCGAGGCCAGCCTGGTCTACAAAGTGAGTTCCAGATCAGCCAGGGCTACACAGAGAAACCCTGTCTCAAAAAAAAAAAGAAAATATCCATAACAACACAGCACAGAAAACATGGTATTCTGAACACCCTGGTGTTACTGTTGACTGTTAGCAAGAGGCTCTACACCTGAAAAGGTAAACTGGAGGTATTCACACTCCTGGGCTCATTCCTTAGCACTGCAAGGAAGCAGGGAGGAGCTTCCCCTAACCTACTTAGCCAGTACACGGCTACAACCACAGCATTTTGTGGGGCAGAGATATAAGAATCACAAGTTCAAGACCAGCCTGGACTATATAAGTAAAATCCAGGCCAGCAAAGCTATGTGGTGAAACCCTGTCCTGTCCCAAAACAACAAAAACTGCGTATGGCGACTCATGCCTGTAATCAGTCCCAGCTACTTGAGCTCAAGGGCAGCCTAGGCAACTAATTTAGATCTGTTAAAAAGGAAGCAGACTAGGGATGCAGCTTGGCCCTAGAATTCTTGATCAGCATGTGTGAGGTCTTAGGTTCGATACCCAGTACCACCAAAACAAAACCCCAAAATAGACACAGTGGACATTTTAATGAAAGCAATGGTCCTGCCACTCTTTATTTCTCATAATACAGTTTTCAAAAGAAGAATTATACACTTTAAATTCTGATCACAAGTTCTTTTTACATTTGAACAAAAGAATGAATCTCTTAGTACTTCAAAAAAAAATACCTTCAATGTGTAAGCATACAAATTATCATATGAGAAACATTCAAAAACTAGAGTAGGCTCACTTCGAAATGGAGCACACCTAATCCCCAGTAACAGCAGGAACCAACATTACCAGAGTCAGGGGTTCTTAGGAGCTCCAACTCTTTACCACTGATCCACAATCAACCCGTTTTCTACCAACAGTATAGGAGAACTTAGTTTTAAAATAACAGCATCATTTTCACCCCTGGTCCAGTTGTTTCATTAGGCAGTATTTACAAAAAGCACATGAAAGTTTCTTACTGATGATCAACAACTTTGAGTACTGGTTTTTACTTTTTAAAGCAATGAATTAAATTCCTTTTTTTTAAGAAGATAAACGCACAGTGAAATTATATCTTCGTCTCATTTTCAAAACAAAGCAATTCAGAATACAAAATAACTCAGGTGGCCAGCACCTAACTTATCCTCAGGGTGGCAAAATTAAAACAAACAAACAAACAAAGAAAAAAGCTGTGGGTCAGATTCCCAGTCTGTTCGTGCACTTGAACCTACTAGTCAGAACACAGGGTTGTGGTGTTTTGAGACAGAGTCACATGTAATCAACCCCAGGCCAGCCCCAAACTTGCTATGTAGCTGAGGCTGGCCTTAAGCCGCTCCTCATCATTGTGTCTCTACCTCCCAATTGCTGGTATTAAAGGCTTTAGTCACCTTGCCCCATTTAGGCAGTTGTTGGGTTTCTTAATTATTTTTATGATTTTTAAGTATTTGTGAGCATGTGCCTGTGTTCCAAGTACCAGTGGAAGCCAGATGAGGGCTGCTGCAGCAAGCTGTCCTACATGGGGACTGAGACCTCAATCCTAGTGAGTAGCAAGGACCCTAACTGCTGACTTATCATGTCTCTCCTCTCTCCCTCATCATCCCCCCCCCCTATTCTTTTTGAATGAATTCAGACAAGAGCATGCCACAGTGCATGTGTAGATCTGAAAGGACAAACTTTACGGTTCAGTTGGGGGGGGGGGGGGGAGGGTCAGACAGACTTAGGTGCCAGTCTTGCTCAAAGGGTATTTTTACCCACTGAGCCATTCCATTTATCCAGAATATGTTTGTTTGCTTGTTGTTGATTTTTGGTTTTAGTCTTTTAGTCTTGTCAGAGCTTATTTTCTGTGTACTGGTGTTTTGCCTGAGTATGTCTTGTGTGTGGGGTGTCAGATTCCCTGGAACTGGAGTTACTGGCAGGTGTGAGTGGTCATATGGGTGCTGCGAATTGAACCCAGGTCCTCTGGAAGAGCAGCCAGTACTCTTAGGCGTTGAGCCATTGCTCCAGCCCCCAGTGGGTTTTTAAACTCACTCATGACTTTCATATTGCCCTAAGTTAACCTAGATTGACTGATAGGACAGTAGTTACCAATAATCAGAACTGTACTGTAATTTACGGGCTGATGATCACTTCTTAATACTTCATATATTGTATCATTCACCCAGACTGGAGACAGAGAGGTTGCAAAAGTCTGTCACTTGTTAGCAGCCATGAAGAGCAACTTTGAAGTCGGTAGGGAAAGCAAGAATGTGCTCCAGCACTGGCCTTAGCGACCACAGTTCCTGGGTCTGACACAACACCTAAGTTAATCCAGGGAATGCAAGGGCTGCCCAGAAGCCCTGTCCCTCCCTGGTGTTATATCTTCCTAGTGACCTTGTCCTGAGGAGAAAACAGTAGCAATATCAAAGCAGTAACGGATAATTCACTAGGGAAACTTTAGAAGCCAGTGCCCACATCTAAGTCCCAGGGCGAGGAGGTAGGAGCAGGGAGATCACTTGAAGTTCTAGGCCAGTCTGCTTTACACAGTGAGTTCTAGACCAGCCAGGCATACATATGAGAACCTGTCTCAAAAAGGGGTAAGAAATCATGGCACCATGATTATGACAATGTTGATGTGCAACAAATGATGCTTATAAATTATTACACTATAAGCTGTATTATGCTTATTTGTGTGTGTGAGGAGGGAGTACACATTATGTTTGCACTTGTGGGAGTTAGTTCTCCTTCACAAATGTGGTCACAGCGATCAAACTCTGACTCTCGGGCTTGGCAGGAAGTGCCTTTACCTACTGAGCCATATTGCCAGTCCTTTCCAAAAGGTATTTTTAAGTGAAATAATACTTCACCCTCAGGAGTTGATGTCTATAGTCTTTGTTACTTTTTCTTAATTCCAAGGTGGAAATCCTAGTAAGGGACCTGAATGTAACATTAAAGAATCACATGTGGCCGGGCGTGGTGGCGCACGCCTTTGATCCCAGCACTCGGGAGGCAGAGGCAGGCGGATTTCTGAGTTCAAGGCCAGCCTGGTCTACAAAGTGAGTTCCAGGACAGCCAGGGCTACACAGAGAAACCCTGTCTCGAAAAACCAAAAAAAAAAAAAAGAATCACATGTGAAAAATGACAGTCATAATAAATGCACATAACTTGAAGAACTGGAGGATAAAAGGGAGAGAGTAGAGCATAAAAACGTTGGCACCATCCAACTGTTTTTGAAAATAGGGAATTGCAGGCATAGCAACACATACCTGTGCCCTCACACACAGGAGGCTGAAGCAAGAGGGTCTCTGGTCACCAGTCATCCTGGACTACCATGGCTACCCTGCCTGGCCATTTTTATCTTTACAACAAGCATACAGCTGTTTCCTGGTTCTCTCCTTCAAACAATGGTAGCCTCAATAGCAGACACTGACCTTAGAGGTTTTTTTCTGGAATGAAAAAGGGGGCAGGTTGAGACAGGGTCCTGTGTAGCCTGGGCTGTCTTTGACCTTGCATTGTAGCTGAGGGAGACCTTGAACAACAGATCCTCTTTGCAGGCTTAACTCTTAGAGAGTTGCTGATCTCTGGTTCATAGCAGGAAACAAATTCAACATGGAAGACCTTGCTGTAAGAGACAGCAAGGAAAGTAACAGAGTGTTACGAACTCAGCCAACCTTCAAGGAATGGAAAGAGAATTGAAGCTGAACCTCAATAAAGTGACACTTGTAATGGATGGAAGTCCATTCACACATGACTAAATACATGAGTTCATAATGCTTTTGTTCAGCTTTGAAACAGGGTCTTACTTTATAGCTCAGGCAGGCCTGCAACTAACTATGTAGTCCAGGCTGGCTTTGACTAGAATCCTGCTCAGCCTCCTAGGCATACAGGCATAACCATCCATTAACAATGTTTCTTATAACACGTTAAGCTATGCATTTTGTATCTGGCTTTTAGTACATGTACTTTATTTTATACTTTTTTAAGATGTTAAAATGAGGGGGGTATGGGGGACTTTTGGGATAGCATTGGAAATGAAATTGAGGAAAATACGTAATAAAAAAAAAGATGTTAAAATGAAAAAAAAAAAACAAAGCTTGGGATCTCCCCTCAAACTCACCAATGTGAAAACTACCATAAGTATCCACAGAGGGGTCCTAGAAATCACCTACATTATAAAAATACTTCCAAGTAATAAGCTAAGAGTATTTGAAAAATATTCTATCAAAAAAAATTTTTTTTGGTTTTTTGAGACAGGGTTTCTCTGTATAGCCCTGGCTGTTATGGAATTCACTTTGTAGACCAGGCTGGCCTTGAACTCAGAAATCCACCTGCCTCTGCCTCCTCCCGAGTGCTGGGATTAAAGGCGTGCACCACCACGCCCAGCTTAAATTTTTTTTTATGGTCTTATTAGCCAACTCATTAGCCACAGCTGGCCTCGCACTCCTGCCCCTTCTATACTCACCTCCTGAATTACAGGCATGCTCCTGTATGCCTGGCTAAGAATACACTTCAAACGCAGAAGTTGTTGCAGTATTATATTATATACTATAATTTGGCTAAATTGGATTTTGGTGACTTCAAATTCTTCCCTTTCCTCCTTTCTCACAAGATTATTCTGAATAAATTTCAGATTTCCTTTAATGTCCATATTTTGTTCCTCTCTCCGCCTTTTAGCATAGAACAGAGATTGGCTTTCTCGCCTAACCATGATGACAGTTGGGATATGTAGCGTTATACACATATCACTAATGGACACAGGAAGCTGCTCCATCACATAGCTAGCTTGTGTCGTGTCTCTTCCATCTGTTAATGGCTGTTTCTCATGGTTAAATGTCTAATAGACTCAAGCATGTAAGGGCAGATCTAAGCCAGAATGAACACGGTTTTTAAATGCAACATAACAAAGACAAGCAGGTAATACTGTAGTACATGTTTCTCCATCAAACACCGACAATTCCCCTCCAGTCCTTCAAGCAGCATCTTAAATGGTACGAGTGAATGGTCCCCTTCCTAGTCATAAAATTATGTGGTGTTTGACTGATTCACATATTCAAGAAGGGAGCGGTCTAGCACTCTGCGAATAATGGCTTCCTCAATTATATCAAAATCCTACAATACAGAAAAATGATTAGAAATGGTCAGCAGTGTTTCAGAACTGGGAGGAACAGCACAATGCAATGTTCATATCTGAGGAAATAAATTCTCTCAGTTACATGGCCTGTCTGTCTTTTCCGGAAGCTCATCATAGATCCAGAACTTACTTTGAGGTTACTCTTTCCTGTTTGACTTCCCTGGCCTTTCAACTATTGCTATTCGGTTTTAATGAGTAGTTTATAGTGAATTGGACACCCAGATTGGAAATATGGCTCAGTGGTCAAGACCACATACAACTCTTCCAGGGGACCCTAGCTCATTTCCTAGCTCCCATGGGATGGCTAAAAAACTCCATTTGGGGATAGGCATCCATGTTGGTAACTAATAGCTATTTGTCTCTTACTCAGGTTCCTGGAAGATAAGTTCTTGGCAACCCTGACTCCTTGACCCCCCCTCCCCACTCAGAAATGTACAGCCATCTGCTTGTTATGCTATGACTAACTGCTGATTCTGGCTTTTGTAATCTGCTTGTGCAGACAGAACAGCTCTTGTGGTTTACACCTTTAAAAGCCCTTTCTGCATCTGCTTCAGTCAGGTTAGAGACTGTAGGCCTTGCTTGTAGCCCACCTACATTTAGTTATAATCTGAATTGAGTCTGGGGTCTTTTCCCAGTGGTCATGAACTCTACAATAGCACATAACCACCAGTGAATCCAATGCCTGCTTCTGGCTGCCTTGGGCACCCCCCCCCCCCCACACACACACACCATACACATATACATATAAGCAAAAACTACATCAAAACCCTAAGATTTAGAAAGTCAAAGAAATAAATTCTGGTCAGGATGATTATCTGTATTTCACACATATCTGGAATAAAGTTTACATATTCCTGCTAGTTTTCTCGGGGACAGAGTTAAATAACGAGCATTTTCTCTAGCAGTGGGGGAAAAATAAGGCCACCTCTAGGATTCAGAATGCTAACAGTGGGATGGAGTGATGGTGCAGTGGTTAAGAGCACTGGCTGGACTTCCAAAGTTCCTAAGTTCAATTCTCAGCAACCACATGGTAGCTCACAATCATCTGTCATGGGATCAGGTGCCCTCTTCTGGTGTGTCAGAAGATAGCAACAATGTACTCACAAAAAGAATGCTAACAACTTTATTTTTGATTTATGGAAAGAAAATGGAGAGCAATGCTTCAACTTTATTTTTCAAAGTGAAATATAGGCTCCATATCAGCCCTTCTATACATAAAACACAAAGCAGCCCCTCTTGCTTCCACGAAAACAGAAGTTGAAATCTCTATTGGATGTCCATCCTGATGAGACAGTGTCTTATCACAAGGCCCTGGCTGGCCTGGAGCTCACTATGTAGAGCAGGCTGGCCTTGCACTCACAGAGTTCTGCCTGCCTCTGCCTCTCAAGCGCTGGGATCATAGGTGTGTGCCACCGAAGCTGATTAAAGAAGACTACTTCAATATTAGTAGTCAATTTTTTAAAAAAATCTATTATTTATTTATTTCTATTTATATGAGTACACTGTAGCTGTCTTCAGACATACACCAAATCCCATTACAGGTGGTTGTGAGCCACCTTGTGGTTGCTGGGAACTGAAGTGGGGACCTCTGAAAGAGCAGTGCTCTTAACCACTGAGCCATCTCTCCAGCACATTAGTAGTCAATTCTGCAAAGCACTTTGACTGTCATGACTTTCTCTTAATGTTAATACTTAATGCTACCTACATGCTCAATTTACTTATGAGGATTATAAAAAGTAAGCTTAATACAGACACCACAAAAATATAATGTAAAAGGTAGAAATATACTTACTATGAAATCATCGTAAAACAAAGTGTGACTGACTTGCAAATGTCTAATTAAACTGCCATTAAAGGTACTTGGGCTTTCATTAGGTTGTGAATGGCAAAGCGGACAGAACTGGAAAGAAAGACAAATAATTCAAGATATTAATGCCAGATAATAGATATTATATTAATACAGACGGGGTTTCTCTGTGTAGCCCTGGCTGTCCTGGAACTCACTCGGTAAACCAGGCTGGCCTCACATTCAGAAATCCGCCTGCCTCTGCCTCCTAACTTCTGGGATTAGAGGTCACCACCGCCACCACCCCACGGCTAATGCCAGATTTTTAAAAAGGAAGTCACCATAGAATGTGAATCTTAACTATGAATCTGTTGGACAAACATCAACATTGTTGGTTTAGTTTCATGGTGTGTGTGATGTGTGCATGTGTTCATGTGTTTGTGTGTAGGTGTACAGGGTCATGCCTGTGCATGTTCCTGTGAAGGCCAGAGGCCAATGTCAGGTGCGCTCCTCAACTGTTCTCCACCCTGTGTTTTTAATTATTTTTATTTTTCATTTCCACTTCATGTACTTAAGTTGCCATACTTTATTTTAAAAGCATTTTATTTTATTTAAAATGATTTACTGACTTATTTTTATGTGTATGAGTGTTTGCCTGCATGTATGATGTGTGTGTCACATCCATGCCTGGGTCCCATTGACCCTAGTGGAGAACATCAGATACCCTGAAACTAGAGATTGCTGCAGGCTACCACGTAGGTGCTGGGCCCTGGAACTCTGGTCCTCTGTAGAGCATCAAGAGTTCTTAAACACTGACCAGCTCTTCAGCTCTTTTTCCGACTTGTTTTTTGAGCCAGAGCTTCTCACTGAACCATGAATTCCTTATGCGCGTTTCACTATGTCTCTACATGTTTTTGTTTTCCTTGTGTTTCTTTTTGTTTGTTTATTTTTATTTCTTTTGTGGGGGGGGGGTGTCAGGATTTTTATTCAGAAAAGCCGAGAATTTTACTTCCTCTTCTTCATCTGTTCTGTTTCCAGCATCAGGAATCACACAGAGAAGTGAGTACTCTGGGTTGGGTGGATTCTTCACTATTTCATTTGTATTGCAATTAGTTTACGGTGCATGAAGCAGCATTCATGGTGAAAAACCAAACTAGTACGGAGCAAATGCAGAGTAAGCAGGTAGCAAAGCTTCTTAAGAAGGTTTGAATTCGTGGCGCACGCCTTTAATCCCAGCACTCGGGAGGCAGAGGCAGGAGGATCTCTGAGTTCGACGCCAGCCTGGTCTACAAAGTGAGTTCCAGGACAGCCAGGGCTATACAGAGAAACCCTGTCTCGAAAAACAAAAAAAAAAACAAAAAAAAACAAAAAAAAAAAAAAAAGAAGGGTTAAATTCAGTCTCTAATTCAAATACAGGATCATGTATGTGGTACTGATTTTGTTCATAAACTGCGGTTTGTCAAAGTATGAGAGTTCACAGTATCTGCTGTATAATAATTTGGTATGCTATCAAAGAAAAGATGGTTGTTTTGTCTTCATTGATTTTATTTAATTATTATTATGTATATATGTGTAGCACCTGTGTGTGTGCATGTGTGTCTATGTGTGTATGCTTGCCATTGTGAGCATGTGAGCACATGGAGATGGTTCTCCCCGTGGATATTATGGGATTTCCAGAAATCAAAGTCTGGGGGGCAAGCACCTTCTGCTGTTGAGTCATCTTATTGACCCATTTGTTATTTTTTTGTTTTGTTTTTCTTTTTCTTTTTTTTTTTTTTTTTTTTTTTTTTTTTTTTTTTTTTTGGTTTTTCGAGACAGGGTTTCTCTGTGTAGCCCTGGCTGTCCTGGAACTCACTTTGTAGACCAGGCTGGCCTCGAACTCAGAAATCCGCCTGTCTCTGCCTCCCGAGTGCTGGGATTAAAGGCATGCGCCACCACGCCCGGCTTTGTTTTGTTTTTCGAGACAGGGTTTCTCTGTGTAGCCCTGGCTGTCCTGGAACTCACTCTGTAGACCAGGCTGGCCTCGAACTCAGAAATCCAACTGCCTCTGCCTCCCAAGTGCTGGGATTAAAGGCGTGTGCCACCACACCGGGCTCCCATTTGTTATTTTATTTTATTTTGTTTTAAATTTTTTGGCTTTTATTCAATTTACACTTGTTTGAATATTTTACATCCTTAGTTATGTTTATTATTTTTCAATATCCAGAATTATATTTTAGTTCATAGACCATAAGAAGTTCTTGCTGTTTATTTTTAATTGAAACTTTCCAAAAGTAGATATTTAGCTGAATCCATTCTATAAAGAATGGATGATAAAGTCTAAGTGTTCAAGCATTTAGCTAAGCATTTCGCTAAGCATTTAGTCTAGGCTAGCTGTCTGGCCAGCAAGTCCTAGGAATCTACCATCTCTGTTCTCCTAGTCCTGGGGCTACAGATGAATCACATACAGGTTTTAAGGGAGCACTGGGGATCAGAACTCAGGCCTTCCTGTTTGAGCAAGCATTCTAGTGACTAAGACATTTCCCCAGCACTGTTTTGTTTTGTTTCTCATGTAGCTCAGGCTAGCTTTGAATTCTCTGTGGCTAAAGTTATCTACTACTCTGTTTGGCTTTAAATCTTAATATGGAAGATCTCTCTGAGTTCAAGACCTGGTCTACAAAGAAAATTGTTCAAGGTCATCTAGGGCTACACAGCTAGATTCTATACATTTCTCTCTCATCTGAGTATCTCACCGCCCTGACTCTAGTTTTTCGAGACAGGGTTTCTCTGGGTAGCCCTCAATGTCCTCTGAATGTGCTCTGTAGATCAGGCTAGCCTCAAGCTTGGAGATCTACCTCTGCCTCTGCCTCCCAAGTGCACGTGTCACCACTGCCTGGCTATCTTATTCTTAAGAATTAAAATAAATAAATTAATTAGTAATAATAAACAATGTATGGAGTCTCACTGTTGTAGACCGACCTGGTCTGAATATCACTATTGTAGTCCAGGCTAGTCTTAAACTCACAAGGGTCCACGTGCTTTTCCCTTCCAAAGGCATGAACCATCATGCCCAGCCACACATTATCAAAGAGTTTCTTGGAGCTGGTGAAAAGTTCAGAGGGGCACCAGTTGTGCCAAATGTTCCCTCATCCCTACATGTGAACGGTGTATGATAAATAAATGTAGTAACCTTAAAAACTAGAAAATAAGTAAGTAGGATTTCTAATTTCTTTGGGGGAGGAGCAGATACAGTTCTAATTCTGTAACCCAAGCTAGCATAGAACTCTGTTTAGCCTGGATTGGCCTCAAACCTACAGCATCTATCCTTCATCACTTCTCAAGTGCTGAGATTACAGGCACTAAGCCACAATGCGGTTTATAATGTATCTTTAATTCAGACGCTGTACACAAACAGACAGACAGACAGGCAGTAAATAAGAATCATTGCCGGGCGGTGGTAGCGCACACCTTTAATCCCAGCACTTGGGAGGCAGAGACAGGTGGATTTCTGAGTTCGAGGCCAGCCTGGTCTACAAAGTGAGTTCCAGGAGAGCCAGGACTATACAGAAGAAACCCTGTCTCAGAAAAAAAGAAAAAAAAAACCAAAGCCGGGCATGGTGGTGCACACCTTTAACCCCAGCACTTGGGAGGCAGAGGCAGACGGATTTGAGTTCGAGGCCAGCCTGGTCTACAGAGTGAGTTCCAGGACAGCCAGGGCTAAAAAAAAAAAAAAAAAAAAAACCCACAAAAACCAAACAAAACAAAACAAAACAAAAAAAAAAAAACCCAAGAATCATTACCACGGGCCTCCTTTCTGATCTGTGGTGGATAATGCAATGATCCAGCAAGCAGTCTTCATCCAGTTCCCGCTGACAAAATGGACATACACATCTGGAAATAGCACAGAATTACAACAGAATTACAATCACTTTATAGTTGTCAGCTAGAGTGACCTCCTAATTAGAAATTTCAAAAAGAAAACAGTTGCATAGACCATAGCTAGGTTAGTTCCTGTTTTGTGAGGGGGAGGTTCTCACTACATAGCCCAGGCTTGCCTAGCTCGGTCCTCCTGCTTCTAGCTCCTAAGTGCCAGGATTATGGCTGTGCACCACCACCTCTGGCTTGCTTTTCTGACTGTTTTAAGACAAGAATCCTGCTATGTAGCTCAGGCTTTCCCCAAGCTCTCTGCAATCCATCTGCTTCAGCCTCCTGGAATGTTGTGACTATAGGCATATGTCTTGGTACTGGGCTGGGGTTCTGTTTGTTTTAATCTCCTTGTGTTATTCAAACTATCCTCAAAGTTACTACGTAGCATAAACTACCCTTGTTTCAGCAATCCTTCTACCTTGGTTTCCTGCATACTGAAATTATAGTCATGTGCTACTAAGCTTAGCTTTAAAATTCTTTGTTATAATTTAACAAGCAAAAGAAATTAGAATTTAAGTCAGTTTCTATGTATTTTAAATTTTTCATAAACTCCATCAATTTGCAGTCAAAGCCATATTTTCTCAACCTATATTTTTTAGCCTTCCTTCCTCCCTACTGGTCAACCTAGCAGACTCTCTATTCTCTGTTTACAGAAAAAATACTCAATTTAAAATTTATGGCACCATTTGTAAAGCAAATGCAACATCAGGTGTCTTAGCAGGGCAATTTCAGGTAAAGTAAGAAGATGAGAGTGACCCTTTGGATCTCTAGGTTAAGAAGTATAAATTCAAGGCTGGAGAGGTGGCTCAGTGCTTAAAAGTAACTGCTGCTCTTGCAGAGCACCCAGGTTCAGTTCCCAGCACCCACATGGGGGCTCACAACTGCTTGTAACTCCAGTTCCAGGGCATTTAACAGTCTCTGACCTCTACAGGATCTTGTCCCCACATGGTGCAGACATACACTCAGGTACAGATACATACACACAAATATTAAAAAAAAAAATAAAGACAAGAGTTAGGTACTGAAATCACCCACTATTCAAAAAGAAATGTCTGATTTTGAGTGGCTTCACATAGGAGTACCTCACTCTGTGGCCCAGGATGGCCTCAGAGTCACAACTCCTGCTTCAGCCTCCCAAGTGCTTAAATTCTTCACTGATACATTGAATTTAGCATGGCATTCTACTGCATTCAAACAAACCTTGCTGTGGTGTCGCCAGGTTCTTGCAGCGGGCCATATTTATCGATGTACTTCTCACAGGTCCTTATGTGCGCCCTCATGTCACTGAGGCAAACCTACACAAAGCAGATTCAAGATAAAACTCGGGTTGGCAAGGACCTTTATGTAACTCAGATTCACAACTTTCAAATCAGATTACACTGGGAGAGTTAATATATTGGATTATTTTTTTCACAAAATAGTCACAAAGTACAGGCCTTATCAAGAATAATGCCTATACTTTGGTGGTGGCCCAGCATTCAGACAGATCTCTAAGATTGAGGTCAGCCAGGTCTACAGATCGAGTTTCAGGACAGCCAGAGAGACACCTGGAGAAATCCTGCCTTGAAAAATCAAAAAGTAATAATATAGTTATAACAACAACAATTAATATAATGATAAATACTGTGCTTAAAATCTCCTAACACTTCAGAAACTGAATGTTGAGCTTTTAAATTTGTTCCTTCTGAAAAGCATGCTGTTTTCTAAAAAAGGCTGTTTTGCATACTGCTATGCAAATAGGTTTTATGGGAAAGAGACAAATCTAGGTGAAGAGAAAAAGTAAGAATAAGAAAAGAAGAAAAGCATTACGAAAGATGAAAAGAAATGGAGATGAAAATTGAATACACATTTTGCATGTGTCCATCATAAACTAAAGGAAACTTCTCACACATTAAGTGAAGTAGTAAATGCCACTGATGTGTGACATGACCAGCAGTGTTGTATGACTTCACAACACACGGCATACTTCATAGGGCCTTCTTGGCTAACATAAGCCACTGCTCTTGTCCATCTTCATCAGGGCAGGATAAGGAGCCCTTGCTTGTCTGCACACACCCCAAGGGCTCTGTTGATAGCACAGTGTACACTGGGCTCAGAGATGCTGGTAAGATCTGCTGGAGAAAACTTCTCACAGCTGCAGCTAGGTGGCAGCCCACAGCCAGCCTACGCCAGCCTACACTGCCTCCTCATTCTGCCTAAACCTCCGCTGGAAGTTCAGCTTCAAAAACTCTACCAAGTGATGGAAATAGCCAGGAACATTATGGTGTACACCTTTAATCCCGGCACTTGAAAGGCAGAGAGAGGCAAGCGATCTCTGCCAACTTGATCTACATAGTGAGTTCCAGGTCACACAGGCCTACAGGGTGAGACCATCTATCTCAAAAAAAAAAAGGGGGGGGGGTATGTGAAAAGAAAGAAAGACTTAGCTCTAAGTACATGTGGTGGTACACACATAATCCTCAGTACCTGGGATGCTGAAGCAGGAGGATGACAAGTTCCAGGCTAGACTAGGCTAAGACATTTTGTTCAAGAAAAATAAGCTTTTCTTAGAAAAGTCACCAACCTGGGGATTGTACATTGACAAATTGACAAACTTATAGTCTAGACACACATACATTATATAAGGTACTGTTGCAGAGATGGTGGACAACGAGCCTCTTGCCTATTCTAATGCTGCAGATAATTCAACAGAGGAACCAAGACATGAGAACAGGTAGCTAAGAAGTTCCTCTGAGAGAAACTCAGAATAGTAAAGCCAGGCTGCAAGGAGGAGAGCAGCCAGCCTGAACAGCAAAATATGACAGGCTGCAACTTGTTTCAGGCACCATTCCTGCACAGAAGGGTAGCCTAGAAAGCAAAAGACTGGCACAGAGTTCCCCAAACAAGCAAAATCCTGTGACTGATCAGACAGCAGACAGAGAAGAGAGTCTGATGGGGGACCTCATCCAGGGTTTGAGAGGATGCTGTTTTGGATAGACAGTCATAGTGAGGTTGTCCATGTGTGCCTCACCACACACAAAATAAATCATTAAAAATAAATAACTTGTGCCAAATCAGAAACAGGAAGAGACAGAATTAGTGTTGGATATCAGGATGCTTATCCCTGAAGGTTATGTACAAATTCTGGTCAGGAGTCCATGATAAATTATTCTTACATGTATAAATATAAATATTTGTAACTCTATCCAGGCCTCATTGGAGAACTGTTGGGCACAAGGTTACAGAGATGACACGCTCCCTGTGTGTCCTTGCCTCAAAGCCCTGGCAGGGGCTGACATAAGGGGCGTGTCCATTCAGCTCACGGGGAAAGACAGTAACAGTAACGGGAAGGAGCCTAACAGGAGAAAAGGACCCTGGCAAGAGGAGGTCCAGGTAACCAAACCAAATCGGTCACTGGGCAGGGATGGGGAGCTGGGAAGATGAGAGCCATTTAAGCATCATCCTGCTCCCATAATTCCTTAAGGGCCAGGGGTAAGGGCAACAATATCTAGTTGGTTTCCAGGCTCTGAGGCAAAGGGAAAGAGTAACCATGTGAGGGTTGACTTTTTGTTTGGGGCATTTGTTGTTCTGAGACAAAGTATTATTATACAGTCCAGGCTGGTCTGGAACTTGCCTTGGAGACTGAGCCAACTTTGAACATGCAGCGTGCTGAGATTAAAGGGGTGAACTAACGTACATAGCTTTCCTTTTTTAAAATTCCATATTAAAAATGTTATCTTCCCAGCTCTGGGTGGTGGTAGGAAAATAGATGAATGAAGTAAGACTTCCAAGTTTCAAAAAGGATACTTAAAAGGCTGGTGGGGCTACAGAATACGTTCATAGCTAGCACAGGGAACTTAATGACTCTGAAAAATGAGAGCTGGGACTCTGGTTTGCTGGTACAACACTCATCCAGCATGCGGGTTCAATCTCTAGTGCTGCACACACACAAATACTAAAGGTGTTGATGTGGTGGTGGGTGTATGCAATCCTGACTCTTCCAAAGCAGAGGCAGGAGACAGCAAGTTTACCTCCACCCTGGGCTACAGAATGAGAAACTGTCCCCAAATCACAGGAGGGAGCTAGAGAGATGGAGAAGGTGGAAAGATAGGTTTCCCTGGAGACCTTTGCTTGTAATCATGAACACGGCTGTGTCACTCACCAGAGTCCCACACTCGGCGCAGTTCTGGTATTCTGACTTCATCCTCTTGGCTATGTCAGTTGCGGGCACTCCCTCTGAAGGAAGGTATGCCCGGCAGTATGGACATGTCCATTTATTATTGTTCTTTATACTGGTCGCAATGCAAGATCGGCAGAACCTACTCAAAAGACATAGAGAATGCACGCATCAGGAGATAGGGCTCAGCACTTGAGTTCATACTATTTTGTTTGTGTGTTTTTCGAGACAGGGTTTCTCTGTGTAGCCCTGGCTGTCCTGGAACTCACTTTGTAGACCAGGCTGGCTTCGAACTCAGAAATCCGCCTGCCTCTGCCTCCCAAGTGCTGGAGTTAAAGGCGTGTGCCACCACGCCCAGCTAAAATCTTTTATGAATGAGACTAAGCATGCATGGGAGGGTGTCTAGAGAGATGGCTCAGTGGTCAAGAGCACTGGCTGTTCTTACACAGGACCCAGGTTCAATTCCCAGCACCTACATGGTAGCTCATAGCCACCTCTAACTCCATTTCCCAGGAATCTGATGCCTTCTTAGGACTTCCACAGGGACTGGGCAAGCAGGTGGCAAACAGATCTCATACAATAAAAATAAGTATATTCTTCTAGCTGGGCAGTGGTGGCCTTTAATCTGAGCACACAGGAGGGAAAGGCAGGTGGATATCTGTAAGTTCGAGGGCAGCCTGGTCTACAAAGTGAGGTCCAGGACAGCCAGGGCTACAAAGAGAAACCCTGTTTCAAAAAACCAAGGGAAAAGAAAAGGGAAAGGAAGGAAGGAAGGAAGGAAGGAAGGAAGGAAGGAAGGAAATCTGAAAAGAGAATCTCAGTTTTCCCACTAACATCTCTCCCGCCTGTAATGTAATCTACCTGGGATTACAAGAATACATCACTAAACCTGGCTTAAAGTATTTTCTTATTTTGTTTGTTTGCTTTTTAGAAAGGGTTTCATTGTGTACTCTTGGTTTGCCTAAAACACACTATATAGATGAGGATGGCTTCAATCTCACAGAATCTACTTGAATCTGCCTCCCAAATGCTAGAATCAAAAGTATGGACCATCAAGTTCTGGTGGTTTGAGTATGCTTGGCCCATAGAAAGTGGCACCATTAGGAGGTGTGGCCTTGTTGGAGGAAGTGGGTCACTGTAGGGTGGGCTTTGAAGCTCCAATTAATGCAGAAGGGTCAGTCTTTTCATGTTTGCCTTTGGAACAAGGTAGAACTCTCAGTTTCTCCAGTGCCAAGTCTGCTTGGACCCTGCCATGCTTCTCACCATCAAGACAATGGACTGAACTTCAGAACCAATAAGCTAGCCCTAATTAAATGCTATCCTTTATAAGAAGTGCCTTGGTCATGGTGTCTCTTTACAGCAATAGAAACCTTAAGACACATGTAAAACCTTGAAAGTATATTCGTTTAAGAGTATTTTTTACAAATGGCTCAAATGTTCAACTAAAAGAAAAAAAATTAACATTCCAAATACAACATCAATGACTCCAACCTGAATTCTCTGCTTACATGAGACTGCAGAAGTATGCAGTCTAGTAAGACCTGAGGTGGGTTTTTTTTGTTGTTTTTTTTTTTGTTTGTTTGTTTGTTTTTCCAGACAGGGTTTCTCTGTAGCCCTGGCTGTCCTGGAACTCGCTGTAGACCAGGCTGGCTTCGAACTCAGAAATACGCCTGCTTCTGCCTCCTGAGTGCTGAGATTAAAGGCATGCTCCACCACATCTGGCAAGACCTGAGATTTTAAGCTGGGCATGGTGGCAAGACTGTATAATCTTAGCACTTGGGAGGTGGAAGAACAGAAATCAAGGTCATCCTCAGGTATATAGCTATAGTGAGTAGAGTTTAGCCTTAAAAACAAACAAACAAACAAACAAACAAACACCAATGGGGAGTAAGAAGTAGAGGAATGAGATAAAAAAAAAGTAGATTCTTTGTCAAATTAGAGGGGAAAAATTAAATCAGCATGGTAATATACCAGTCTAATCCCAGTACTTGGGATTTCAGTCCACCTGGGCTACATATGAAAGTTTTAGGATAGCCTGGGCTACAATACAACCCCTTTCCAAAAGCCAAACAGAAAAAACAGTGGTAAGCATATAAGGGAACCTAGAAAGAGCTGGGAACACTCCGAATGGAAACAAAACCAAAAAATACAACGTCTAGAAACTGCTCTTGGCTGACATTCAGAAAGGCAGCCAGGAATCTTAGGGCATAATCGGAGGTGTGCTGAGAGACGAGCAGACAGAGGATCAGCCTTAACCCAAGAAAATCACACAAGCTCAGGGCCAGCCTGGGTCCTGATCCAGAGTACCACGAAAAAAGACATTATTTTTAGTTGAATGTTTGAACCACTTGCAATATGTACTCTTCAAGAATATATACTCCCAGCCCTTGAGATCTCTCTCAAACATAAACCAGGACCAAGGCTAAGTACCTTTAAGTTTATAATACATCTATTCAATAAACTTTGGTGCCTTAAGCTGGGTGTGGGAGCACAAAATGGTAACTCTAACACTTAGGAAGTTTAAGGAGGATCAGAAGCCCAAAATGAGCCTGAACAAGTTCAAGACTACCTAGAGGCATAGGAGATCCTGTCTCTAAAATCTAACATTAGGTTAGGAGTCTATTTCAGTTGTCCTGCACTGCATTCAGCCCTGGGCCTCAGCCCCACCACTGTATAAACTAGACAAGGTGGTACATACCAGTAATCTCAGAAGTCCAGGGATTGAAGGAGAAGGAGTTCTGGGTCATCTTAGCTATGCTAGTGAGTTTGCTATATGAGACCCTGGCTCAAAGGGCCTTACACCAGCAAACGATTCCTGATGGTGGCAGAGACAAGATGGGCAAAATAAAATCCATGCCCCTTCTGAAAGTCAAAGGGCTACTGGCTGCATGATCCCAAAGTTGATTCCAGAAGCAGATGGGGCTGACAGGGCTAGCCATAGGGACAGAAATTGACCACAAAGGACAGGAGGCGATTTGTCAGTGTATAGGAACTAACTGTCCTAAATCTGGGTTGTGGTGGTGTTACGGCTGTGAACAATTGCAGCAATTCATCAACCCATCCACACTGCGTGAGTCAGAATGTATCACCTCACTAAAGCTGAGAAGCAAAACAAAAACATTCCCATGATAACAGGGAAGTTACAGTAACACTGTGAGAAAGATCCTGGGCTACTTAGAACACAAGGTCCCTCCTACTCAACCCAGGCACAATAGTAGCTGCTCAGAACATGGTCAGAAAGTTGACATAACAATCAGTTAGGGGAAATTGCCCAATAGAGACTTTTCTAGGAATTGCCAAAATTCCCATGAGTAAACCATACTGTGGTGTCCTGGCTATAGTGTCTTGAGGCTCAGTTGATTAAGAGTATTTGTATGCTCATAGATAATAATATACACAAAGACCTGGGTACTGTGGTACATGCCTATAATCCCAGCATTTGGAAAGTGAAGACAGGCGAGTTCATAGTTCAAGATTAACCCCAATGATATAAACAGTTGACCAGCCTAAATTCTACATTAGATCCTTTCTCAAAAAGTGTGATGTCTTTCTGCCACGAAGACCTCAAGACCCCAAGAGAGGGGAATATGGGAACCAACACTAAGGAAAGGAGGTATTCAATTGTCTACCCTGACTACCTGCCCTAGGGGGCTGTGAAGTGGGAAATAACAAAAAGAGGGATCAACACAAAGAGAATATAGTTAAGGATAAAAACTGATGTCATGATGGATGTAAATGAGATACCATCTTGAAGATTTCACTCCACCCCAGAGTGTTGGCATACTCCTTTAATCCCAGTACTCAAGAGGTAGAGGCTGGAGGATCTCTGTAAACTAAAGACCAGACTGGTCTACAGGTGAGTCAAGACTACAGAGTGAGATCCTGTGTCAAACAGCAACGATCTGGCTTCTTGTTTCCAAACCTCTGAATGTGGTCAGGGAAATACCAAGTGGTAAGAAGCACCTACCATGGGTTGTCCTCTGACCCCCACAGGGCACACCACAGCACATGCACCCTTCCACATACACACAACATAAAACAAATAAATGTAACTTTTAAATGAAAAAACAACCACCACCTCCAACATCCAAGACAAAAAGCTTCTGAATACAGCACCAGGGCTTGGAATCAGATGTCACACAAACCCAACCTTCTGACTTTGCTGGTGTGACTTATCTTCCTAGGCTGGTATCACTCCAGTGCCATCTCCCAGAATGCTTGGGGTTAAACCCTCTCTCTGGGGTGTGTGGCCCTTCCCTCCAGCATGACCCCATCCCCCTTGTAGCACACAGCAGGAGAAAACCAATAAGGAAATCCATAATGACTCAACCGGCTCGGAAACCAGCTGGAAACTTAATTACATCACTCCTATTTGTTATTTCATGAACCCATTCTATTTCTCTAAAGTAATTAGCCAAAATCCCCTGTAATGAAGAGGCTGGCAGGGTACTGGAAGGAAACAGGAAAACACAGCTAAGAACACTGGAGAGACGTATGTCCCTAGTCTCAGAGCAAAACTAAACTCTAAATGAATTCAAACAGGAAAGGGAAGTCCTGGGGACTCTAAGGTTGAGGAGAGGGTTTTGGAGGAGAGCAGTCTGGTGGACAGGGATCTGGAAGACGCTGTTGGCAGCAGGTGGCAGGCCTAACCTTTTAATTGAGGTATTCAACACAAAGCTTCATTATGGATGTGCTGGCTAGGCTTAATAGCTCACATCTGTAATCTCACCAGCTGGGAGGCTGAGGCAGGAGGATTGCTTTAGGTTGAAGGCTGGTCAGGGCTATATAGTGTGTTCCAGGTCAGCCTGGGTTAGAGTGAAAACCTGTCTAGACAGAGTTTAAAAAAAAAAAAAAAAGATCTGAGCCAGCAAAGTTAGCGTCAATGGAAACAAAGTTAAGGGAGCCGTTATCCAAAGACAAAAGTCACAGGTGAACAGTCCACAGTAACACAACACACGCACACAAAGCAATCCCCTTCAACAATGGACCAGACCGGTCTGGTCCAAGTACAGCTTAATGGTACAGTGTATATTGTGCTATACTGCTTGCCTAGTTCAGCCCCCAGCACAGCAAGAAAAACAATAGCCCTGTCATATCTAGTATGGGATGGACACACACACACACACAAAAGGTCAGTTACCAAATTGTACAAACTTTGGTTTGTTTTGGAATCACTTCAACTGATAGCCAACACTTAACTGCCAAATCGTCAAGGAGTGGTCACATGGTGCTTTTTAAAACATGTGCTCAGCCGGGCGTGGTGGCGCACGCCTTTAATCCCAGCACTCGGGAGGCAGAGGCAGGCGGATTTCTGAGTTCGAGGCCAGCCTGGTCTACAAAGTGAGTGCCAGGACAGCCAGGGCTACACAGAGAAACCCTGTCTCGAAAAACCAAAAAAAAAAAAAAAAAACCAAAAAAAAAAAACATGTGCTCACCTGCTAGAACAATGGCACTCAAGAATTTCCCAATTGTAGCATAAAAGGCTTCACGCACCACATTCTAACACACTCACCGAGCACACTGGGGTGTTCTTCCAGGTCATGGAAGGTCTGTGGCCAATCATCAGCTCTATTTTTTTTTCTTTTCAAGACAGGGTTTCTCTGCAGCCCTGGCTGTCCTGGAACTCACTCAGAAGACCAGGCTGGCATCGGAACTCAGAAATCCTCCTGCCTCTGCCTCCCAAGTGCTGGGATTAAAGGCGTGCGTCACCATGCCCAGCCATCAGCTCTATCTTAAAGTCATTATAGAGAAACCATAGACCATTGGAGCTGGGGATACAGCTCAGTTGGTAAAGCACTTTCATAGCATGCACAAAGCCCTGGGTTCAATCTCCAGTACCATTTCCTGTGTCCTCTCCCTCTCCCCGTCTCGGTGGTTAAGAACACTTCCTGCTCTTCTGCAAGACCCGAGTTCTGTTCCTTATCTGGGCAGTGGTGGCACATGAAAAGATCTGCTCTTGAGAGCCACACTTTGGAGACGTTTTATAGCTCCTGCTTGATCTCTAATGGAATTTATCCATTTTCCTTAAAGTGAGTTAGAAATAGCCTCAGCAGCATTGCCTTCTAGGAAAAGTGTGCACACTGATGATGTTAATAACCACTTGTCTCCACTGAGTTCAAGGGAGATACAGATCTTCCTATAGCCCCTGCCCCTCTTAGGCCCATACTGAAACTCTAGAGCAGGGACTCTCAACCTTACTAATGCTGAAATCCTTTAAGACAGTTCCTCATGTTGTGGTGACCCCCTCAACCATAAAGTTATGTTCGTTGCTACTTCATAACTGTAATTTTGCTACAATTATTTATCATGATGTAAATATTTGCATTTTCTGATGGTCTTAGGTAACACCCCTGTGAAAGTCATTTGATCCCCAAAGGGGTTGGGACCCACAGGTTGAGAAATCTTACTTTAGATCTTTTTGGTAACTCTTAGCTTTCATTTACTTCCCCCTAAATTTATTCTCCAGGATCTTTGAGATATTTGTGTTTGCTTGTTTCTTTATGGTATTGTGTTGTTTTGGAGACAGTGTCCCTTTAGTCTATCATAGCAAGTTAACACTTGATATTATTCAGGCTGGCTTTAAACTTGTGGCAATCTTCTAGGACTCTACATGTCAAATGCTTACAGGTATTGCCTCACTAGAATCAGCTTTCAGCAATTACATTTTAAGTTCTTTTTACCAGATTGCTGAAGGGTCAGCAGGCCTGTGATGGCTATTCTTGGTTGTCAATTTGATTACATGTAGAACTAACTAAAATCCAAAAATGTAAGGACACACCTGTGAGGGAATTTTTTTTTTTTTTTTACTTGATTTGAAGTAGGTAGATCCACTTCTAGTCCAGACCTATGAGGTAGGAGGACAGGCCTTTAATCCGAGCCATACCTTCTGATGCAAGTCTATATGAGGACATGGAAGACAGAAGCTTTTCTCTCTTCCTGCTTGCCCTTGCCTTGCTAGCATCTCCATTCTTTCATTGGCATTAGAGAGTTCTTCTTTGGGATTTCAGGATATACTAAGGATCACTTGAGATATCCAGCCTTGTGCACTGAGCAACTACTAGATTCATGGACTTTCTGTTCACAGGCAGCCATTGTTAAATTAGCAGGACTGCAGCTGTAAATCAACCCAATAAATTCCATATATATACATATATACATATACATATACATATATATATATATATATATATATATACCCTTTCTTGAACTAATTAAGTCTTAGGCATTGTCTCCATCATATTTCTCCTTTGTCTACTATATCTATTTGGAAAGCTAATTATTTGCTCTTGTCTATTTGAGTGTGTAATACTAGGGAATAAATTCAAGGTGTAGAAAGAATATCTTATGTATTGTATGGATGAATCACCTGTCAATTTAAAAAAAATCTATGACCTATAGGAAAGGGTAGAATAGAAGGTGGGACATCTGGGAGGCAGAAAGAATTCTGGGATAGAACGAGGCAAGAAGATATAAGGAGACAGAAATGTGGTACCTGAGCACAGGTAACCTGCCACAAGGCAGCATGTAGGGTAAAATAAATGAGTTATTTTTATGTTATGATTCTAGTCCGAGAAGAGCCTAGTTATATGGCCAAGGTATTTGTAAATATATTATGAGTCCGAGTCTTATTTCTGGGAGAATGGGGCTGGGAAGAAAAACTGGACCCTAACTTCTACACCAAAGCCTAGTGCACACTAGTAAGAACTCTGCCACTGCATCAGAACTGTGGTGGTTTGAAGACGTCCCCCATAGTTCTGGGCATTTGAATGTTTGGTTCCCCAGCTGGCTGCAGAGTTTCAGAAGGCTTAGGAGGTCTGGCCTTGGTGGAGGAGGTATATCTCCTGAGATATGGCAGACTGAGATTTGAAGACTGGCCATTTTGGGCTCCCGCTCTCCACGTCCTGCTCATGTTCCAAGAGCTCATAGTCCTCAGATTTCAGCTACCTTAGCTCCTCTCTGCCATCATGGAAATAATATGCCCAAACAAATTCTTTATAAGTGGCCTTGGTCATGTAAAGTAGCTAATATTTATGTCCAGCTCCCTTTAGCAAATGTGCCTATAACACTCAGGGAAGAGTTTATTTTTCTGGCACTGGACACTGAACCTTGCACACATTAGGCAAGTGCTTTACCAATGAACAACATCCCCAGACCTGACTGTTCTCGTCAACAGTCAATTAGGTTCCTTTTTAGTTCAGTTCACAGTTTCCATTCAATAACTCTTTCTTTCCCCAGTTCCCTGACAATATTAAAGCAAATGTAGGAAGTCTTTTTCTTTTAATCTAATTTTACAACTATTTTTGTCAGATGAATAATCAAATCAATATATAAAATGCTGGATATCAGGCATGGCAGTTCACATACAAGCACTTGGGAGCCAGGTGGATCTATGTGAATTCACTCACAGAGTCTTGTCTGTATATCTACACCGTGAGTTCCAGACCAGCCTGGGATGACTCTCTCTCTCTTTCTCTCTCTCACCCCCCCAACACACACACACACACACACACACACACACACAGAGAGAGAGAGAGAGAGAGAGAGAGAGAGAGAGAACCTACAAGGTAGGATAGAGGCCTGAATATCAGTAGTTCAAGGTCATTCTGTTCATGATGTGAATTTAATACCAGCTTGAGGTACATGAAACCCTGTCTCAAGACATTTTAAGGCATCTACCACCACATCTGCCTGACTACTAGAACAAAATCTCCAAGACACACAAGGTAGGAGAGCCAATTCCTAAAAGCTATCCTCTTGCCTCTACCCCTGTATCCTGGGAAGCATGTATCATTGTGATGGTTTGTATATATGCTTGGACCAGGGAGTGGCACTATTAGGAGGTATATAGCCATGTTAGAGGAAGCGTGTCACTGTGGATATGGGCTTTAAGACCCTCATCCTAGCTGCCTGGAAGTCAGTCTTCTCCTAGCAGCTTTCAGATGAAGATGTAGAACTCCCAGCTCCTCCTACACCAGGCCTACCTGGACACTGCCATGCTTCCACCTCGATAATGAACTAAACTTCTGAACCTGTAAGCCAGCCCCAATTAAAAGTTGTCTTCATTAGATATGCTTTGGTCATAGTGTCTGTTCACAGCAGTAGAACCCTCAGAAAATCATCTTAAATAAATGAATTAATTTAAAATCCAGAAGTTCCATTAAAAACAAACAAACAAACAAACAAACAAACAAAAAACAGGTGTCAGGGCAGTGGTCACACAAAATTCCTAGCATTTAGGAGGCAGCAGCAGGAAGATCAGGAAATACAAGGCCAGCTTGCTCTACAAAGTCAGACCCATTTCTCAAAAGAAGGAAAAAGAAAAATGAAAGAAATGTAATGACTAAACGTGGACAGTCATCCTTGACTGCATAGTGAGTTCAGGGTCAGCTGGAATACATGGGACTCTGTCAAAATAAAGATGATGACTATACCTATATGCAGGTGGCATTGGAGATCCAGCCTAAGGCTGGGCTTGTGCTAAGCCAGTGCTCTACCACTGTGCCCTACATTTCTAGCTCCGGCCTTCCTTACAGGCTTCTGTGGATCTCACATGCTCATAACAGCTCACGGCTCACCGCCTTTTAAAGGCAGAGATAGAGAATGAGAGTCAACCACTAGGTCACAAGAAGGCTGAATCCCAAACCCAGCTTGCAGTCACGTGTTTGCACACTATGTCACATGGTGTGTAAAGGTTTCCCTATACATCCATCCAGAGAACTGTTGTCATTTACTTGTTTATAAACTAAAATCAACAAAAACAGCCCAGTTTGCAATCTAACCTCTCTATGGGATGGTTAAAAACAGGGCTTCACTGGCAATTGTCTCATTTTCCAACTTAAGCTTGGCAGGAAAGAGTCATTCATTTAGAATGTACAATTGCTGTTAACAACAGTCTCCAGTGCAAAAGGACTCTGGTTAACATTTATAAAGTGGAAGGCGCCCAAGTTGGCTAAATGCAAGAACATGGAAATTCTGCCCACAGCCTGAACAATGGACATAGATTTGTCAAAACAAAGAACAGTTAGGGGAGGGAGGGCAATTTGTCCAGTCCCTGCTAGGATATTTTATGACTCTTTTTTCCAGTGGCCAGTTTCCTATTCACTTTAACAAAAAAAAAAAAAAGATTAAACAGAAAGAAATGTAACATTTTGCAAGTTTATATTCTCCTTTAGTAGAAACAAATAAATTAAAGTGTTCCAAATCCAGCCCCTGAAAACAATGTGAATCAGGGGACTACTTAACCAAGCTGCTCCTTTGGAGCAGTGGAAAGGGATTTTCAAAACTTGCTGTTCATCGTTGATTGGACTGTAAAGCTATGTAGTGAATTTGAGGCTAGACTACTTAGTTGACATAAGACCCAAACTCACCCCAAGCGTCCCAAAAGAAAACAGTTTCTTAAAAGTGTAATCTTCTTTAGGCTGTTGTTCTGACCTAATTGATATATTTCATAACATTACACAACAGAACTTTGGCTCTCACCCTGTTACCCTGGCCTTTGGATGGTATGTCAAAGAGCTATGTAGAGACAGCTAGGAAACACCATCACTAACTGGAAAAGACGTTTAAAAAAAAAAGTGCCGGGCGTGGTGGCGCATGCCTTTAATCCCAGCACTCGGGAGGCAGAGGCAGGCGGATTTCTGAGTTCGAGGCCAGCCTGGTCTACAAAGTGAGTGCCAGGACAGCCAGGGCTACACAGAGAAACCCTGTCTCGAAAAACCAAAAAAAAAAAAAAGAATGCCGGGCGTGGTGGCGCATGCCTTTAATCCCAGCACTCGGGAGGCAGAGGCAGGCGGATTTCTGAGTTCGAGGCCAGCCTGGTCTACAAAGTGAGTGCCAGGACAGCCAGGGCTACACAGAGAAACCCTGTCTCGAAAAACCAAAAAAAAAAAAAAAAAAAAAAAAAAAAAAAAAAAAAAAAAAGTAAGCCCTGAAGTACAAAGCTGAAGAAAACAGGTCCTGAGAATAACCACAAAGTAGCGCCCAGAGCACTCTTGATTTAAATACTGTGTGGGCCGCACATTCTCCTCCCTGGCTCCCTGTGGGTACCAGGGCCTCCCGGTTCGGTTGCCTGTGTTTGTCAAGCCTTCCTCAAGTGCTGTTAAAACACGGTCGCGCATATGCGTTTTTAATATACGGGGGTTTTGTTTTGTTTGTTTTGTTGGTAAGCCAAGAGTTGACACCAGCAGATGTGTGTTTGTTCTTGTGCTTTATCGGATTGTCGTTAGTTTCGTCAGAGATGACGGTGGAGGAGTCGGCTTTGCTTCCGATCTATGCATGCATGCAAGCACACAACTCACACCCAAGTGACCACAAAAAAAAAAAAAAAAAAAAAACATGAAAAAACTGCCTGAATAAACAGCCCCCTGATTATTCAAACACCCCTAAGAACATACCCTAATAGCATACGCCTGAGGCTTCTTTTTAAAGGTCTTCTTAGAAACAACTACTGCTTGCTTTGCAACAGCAATGAATTTTCACTACATGCACGAGATTTTGAAGAAAACTGTCTATACTTTCGGTTTGGGGAGGGGCCGTGCCTGTGGCAGGTAGTTCACAACCTCCAGTCACTTTGCAGCAGGGTTTTAAACCAGTGAATTTAGTGGTATGAAACAAACATTCGAGCTCCAAGCTCCACCCTATTCATTGGTCAAGCTAAGGACCTCAGAAAGCCTTTGGCATGCTCTAGTTGGCCTTGAGGTCTGTGTGTGTTAGGAAAAGAACCCGTGTGAGAATAGAAAGAGTTTGCACAAGAGCAAAAGAGATCAGCCTCTGGAGGTTCTGGAACATGTGCACAGCTCCAAAAACAAAACAAAACAAAACCCACCCAAGTTCTCCCGAGATTGGGAGGCACACCCAATCAGTCGGACAAATGTGCAATGTGTCGGAGGTCCGGGTCCTACCACACCATGATTCCCCGGCTCTCACAATCTCGTGTAAGTGCCCCCAACCACATACAAACACATACCCTGGGTGTCTTCCCGGACCTGTCCAGGTGGTCGTAGTTCTGCATTAGTTTCCCCAATACTCCTGCTTCTACTCCCACCCACCCTGTGCCCTCAGCTTCCCCAGCATCCCTCCCCGCTGGGTGGGCGCGCCACCCGACACTCACACGTGGCCACAGCGGGTCCGGACCGGCTGATGTAGCACCTCCAGACACACGGAGCAGTCGAAGGAGGTGATGGGCAGCTCCGAGTCCCCGCTGCGCTCCAGAGTCCGCGGGGTGGCGGAGGCGGGCGCAGACTTGGAGCTGTCGCTGCTCAGCAGGGAGCCCATCGCTGCGCTCTAGCTCAGCAAGCTGCCAGGAGCTCCCTGCCGGCTGCGGGTGGTTCTGTTGTCCCACCCGGGAGGAAGGAAGTCCCGGCCCAGCCCGGATCGCCGCCTCCTGGCTCGGCCAGCCGCGCCGCGGGGCCTCTCGGTGGAGCGCAGGCGGAGCGCGCGGCCGCCGCTTTCAAACGCTCTTCCGCGAGAGACAAGGCACTGCAGAGGCTCGAGGTCCCCGGAGGGTGAAACCTGAACCCTCCACCCGGAGTCCGCACTCAGAGTTCCGCAAGAGTTCCGATAAGTGCAGTTTGAGAACACCCACTGGAGACAGAATGACTCTATCCGGACTCCAAGTTGGAATCTTAATAAGCCTCAGAGCCGACCTATGACCATTTAGGTGACTGACTCAATATTTCAATCGCGAGGGATATCCCAGGACAACGGAACGTTTTCTGACCCTGATGTGAAGCTTAATCCAGAGGCCCACTTGGTGGCGTACAAATACAACGACAGCGGTCAGATGAGGAATGCAGAGAGTTCTAGGCCAGCTGGGCTGCATTTGAACAAGACTGCGCTTCAAAAATAAATAAGCCCAGCATTGTGGTTTATGCCTTATGTCTCAGCATTTAAGAGGTTGGAGAAAGCCGGGCGTGGTGGCGCACGCCTTTAATCCCAGCACTTGGGAGGCAGAGGCAGGCGGATTTCTGAGTTCGAGGCCAGCCTGGTCCACAAAGTGAATGCCAGGACAGCCAGAGCTACACAGAGAAACCCTGTCTCGAAAAACAAACAAACAAACAAACAAACAAAAAAAACCAAAACAAAACAAAAAAAAGAGGTTGGAGAAGGAGGATTGCCTAAAGTTTCAAGGCAGTCTGGACCACACAGTGATTTCCAGGGCCTTCAGGACTAGGGAATGGAGCCATTTCAAGAAAACAACACGATTTTACACGTAGTTCAGTGGTGGTGTGCTTGCCTAGCCTGTATGAGGCCTGGGTTTGTTCCCTAGTGCCTTAGTAATGAAAAAGTAAAGAATAAAATAAAGTTCCTATGGCATGTTGTGGGGCATTCTTTAGTCACTACACTTGGGAAGTAGATAGGAGGGAAAAACAGGTTGAGAGGGTTATAGATATAATGCAGTTGTATGGACAAATGCACAGTACACATATATAATACTGCAAAATATGTAATGCAACAACTGGGCAGTGGTGGCACACGCCTTTAATCCCAGATGTAGGTGGATCTTTCAGCTCAAGGCCAGCCTGGTCTACAGATCCAGTTCTAGGACAACCAGGAGTACACGGAGAAACCCTGTCTCAAAAACCAAACAATCGGCCGGGCAGTGGTGGCGCACGCCTTTAATCCCAGCACTTGGGAGGCAGAGGCAGGCGGATTTCTGAGTTCTCCAGGCCTGGTCTACAGAGTGAGTTCCAGGACAGCCAGGGCTACACAGAGAAACCCTGTCTCGAAAAAACAAAAACAAAAACAAACAAACATACAAAAACACCAAAACAAACAAACAAACAAACAAAAAACAAACAATCCCCTGAACCCCACTTATTTTCTCCAGTCTTTACCGTTTTTCTGTTTTGACACTTTTAATTTTTTTCTCTTTTTATGACAGCGTCTTTCTGTGTCCTGAAACTTGCTTTGTAGACCAGACTGACCTCAAACTCAGAGATCTGCTTGCATCTGCCTCTGCTGGGATTAAAAGCAGGTGTCACCATGTCCAGCTGACACTTTTAACTTAATCTTGCATTGTTTAATTTTATGATGCCGATGCTGGGCTTTGTTTGTTAGGCAAATACTCTATCACTAAGCTGTAACTCAACTCCTGTTTTGTTTAGTTTTTAATTTTTGCTTCTTGTTACTGTTTTTGAAAACATATCTCATGGCGTAGTCCCGGCTGTCCTGGAGCTCCTTATGTCGACCAAACTGGCCATGATTTCCCAGAGATCTGCCTTGCTCTCCCTCTTGAATACTGGGATTAGAGGCAAGCACCACTATACCCAGCCTAGCCATAGGCTAGGGAACAGGTTTACAGTGTTAAGTATCTATTCTCTTCTTTTGACCAAGCCTCACATCCAATCAGAAATCAATTGATTACCCCAGAACCGCCATGGCGCTATTACACCAGTGATAGATAATTTTCGTTAAAAGTAAAAGGAGGTAATGAATAGTGAAGCCCTTGTTCCTGACCTAACACCATCAGGTGGTGTTGAACACATGTTCTGTCTCAGATTCATTCATTCTGCACGCATTTAATGAGGGAGCCTACTTTGTGTCAAGTACATCAGTAGACATTAGGGGCAGAATAAGCAATGTTCTAGTTAGCATTAACTGTAAGTTTGACCCAGGCTAGAATCACCAAAAGGAAGTAACAAAGCAATTGTCTTTATCAGGTTGGTCTCGGGGCTTGTGCATGAGAAATTGTCTTGATTGCTCATTTGATGGAGGAGAGCAAAGCCCACTACTGGCAATACCTTTCTCCAGGCAGGTGGTCCTGAGCTACATAAGAATGCTTCCTAAGGGGCTGGAGAGACGGCTCAGAGGTTAAAAGGGCTGTCTGTTCTTCTAGAGATACTAGGTTCAATTCTCAGCAACCACATCTATAATGAGATCTAGTACCCTCTTCTGGCCTGCAGGCAGAACTCTGTACACACAAGAGACAGAGACAGGAAGCAAGCAAGCAAGCCACCTAAGCATGAGCCTGGAGGTAAGCTAGAAAACAGAAATTCTCCAAGGTTGCTGCTTTAGGTTCCTACCTGGAGGTTTTCCCCTGACTTCCCTCAACAATGGACTATGGCCTGAAGGTAAACCAAATGGGTTCCCCCCTCAAACTGCTTTGAGTTAGAATGTTTTAGGACAGCAACAGGAAGGAAACCAGTTCAAAGACTCTGGGGAGGGGGTGGACAGCTCCTGGTTCTGTCTGCTGAGCAGCTTCACCTGCAGTTGTCTTTGGGTTGATTCATTCTTCACCTCTGAATTTGAGAGATTATTTTGATTGATTGCTGTGGACCATGATGCTAGAGGCAGTGCAGTGTGTGTCTATGTATGTTTCTAGAACAGACAGTGGCTTTGGAGGCTGTCACTCACTGTCCACTTTTTAACCTCATGGCCCTCCCTCCCTTTTCATGGATGAAATCACAACTTCCCTGGCACCTCCCTCATAGCTGACGCACTTGCCCTCACTTCATCTCCTGCATCTTACCAACACTTCCTTTTCCTTACACCATCTATCCAGTTAGTCCTGTGGTGGTCTGCACCCACTTTATATTTCCTTCCTGTCCTCAAGGCTTTCATGTCTGAGAAGCAGTTTAAGAAAATAATTCCTTTATACCACAGTATACCATCAGTGATCAGAATCTATGAAAAAGAATGAGGGAGCTAACTTAACCCAGAGTGTGAAGAAGAGAGTAAGAAAGAACATTCTGGAACTCGGTTAGCAGAGTACTTTCCCAGAATGCATGAAACTCTGGATTTCATCTGCAGCAGAGCAGAAACTGAGTGTAGTAATGCGAGAATGTAATCTCAGCTCCGGGGAGATGGAGACCAGAGGCTTTGAAGTTCAAGGTCTCCATTAGCTGTGGAGCAATTTTGAGGTCAGTCTGGGCTACACAAGACCTTATTTTAAAAAATTAAAAACACCAGCATTATGGTGGTAATTCACAGGTAGATCTCTGTGAATTTCAGGCCAGCCTTGTCTACATATTGAGTTCCAGAACAGCCAGGGCTACATAGAGAGACTCTGTCTCAAAGATGAAAATAGAAAATAAAAGGAAGAAAGGAAACAAAACAAAACAACAAATCAGTATTCTCAAGCTAGGCATGGTGGAGCATGTCTTTAGAGCACTCAGGGGCAGGGGCAGGAGATTCTCTGTGTGTTGAGGCCTGTCTACATAGGACAGCCTGTCAATGTAGTGAGACTCTGAAGAGGGCGGACGGTCCAAATTCAAATTGAATCCAGACAGATGAGGATGACACGGCATGATTCTCACGGACAAGGGGGTCAGGAAGCCCCAAGCTCTAGGGCAGAAAGCAGCATTCAGTTCCCTGTAGCTATAATTTTCAGCACAAGGCACTCAATAGAAAGAGAAAGAGGAAACTGGAGCCCAGGAGGTGTGGATACAAAAGTGGCCTTGATTAGGTATTTTCAGTCAGCTTCTGTGACTATAGATCGGACCTTGGGCAAGTCTGTGACACAGCCATTTTCTGTCAAGTCACTGTGTCATCTTGCATCAGACTCACCTGAGAAACCTGCTGAGACAGCTTGATGCCAAGGTACCCAACTTCAGGGTCTGTGGTGAGTTACGAAAATTACTGTGTAGCTGGGTATGGTGGTGCAGTCAGGGAGCTAACACAGGAGGATTGCTGAGAGTATGATAAGACCAGCTTGGGGTGAAAGAAAGGCCTTTTGTCAGACAGGTGAAGCAAACAATATCAAGTCAAAACCAAAACCACACAAGACAACCAGCCACACTAAAACCTTCCGTTTTAAACTGCCCCCGGCCGGTGCACCTGCAGGGCTTGGAGATCTAATCTTTCAAAGCAGTTCACTGGCTTCTAATGCAGCAGGCTTTGTACATTACTCTGGCAACAGCTGACCTGCCACCCTCATCACCAGGGCCAGTTCTACAGCGCTGCACAGGCAAGGCTCAGGGCCTATTGCTCTCCCAAGTGATTCAGCCAACAAGGAAGGGCAGGGCCAGCTCTCCTGGGAGTCGGAGGCATCTCTTCCTCACCCACACCACCATACAGCAGAAGAGGGGCAGGGGCAACTCTCCCGCCAGCCCACTAGCACACCCTTAGGGCTGGCTTACCAGTGCCCCACCCACAACCAGGGCCAGCTCTACTGAGAAGCCCAGGTGGTGTGCAGGGTCTGCTCTCTCAGGTACTGCTAGCCAATCTTGTTGCCTTTAGTTGCTAGGTTTCAGATTATGTGTGTTAGGCAGCTACCTCCATGACATTCTGACCAAAGAACTTTTCATCTACTGTAAGCAGTCCTGATGCATACCCTCAGAGCAAGCTGTTCTGCTTCAGTATGACTCAGGAAAGCTCATGTAGGTGCCAGTGGGAGACTTCCTGGGAAATTCCCGGGCCTGAACCACTTTCATAGTTGACGTGTTCTATTTTAATAAGCATGAAATTGCAACACGGGTAGAATGGGAAAGGTCAGAGGGATCTTCTGATCCAATTCTCCCATTTCCCAGTGTGGTAAAAGCATTTACTCTGCCTCTTTCAACGTTTCAGGGGGACACGTTTGAAATACAAAGTCTTTGGGGCTGCGAGTATAATGAAGAGGTAAAACTTGCCTAGCCTGAGCAAGGCCCTGGGTTCAACTCACAGCACCATAGGCACATGCCCAAAAACATTATCTTATGGCTTGAATATAAAATACCTCCTGTGGACTTATGTGTTTGAATGCGTAGCTGGTAGTACAGTTTTGAGGGTAGAGGAACCTTTTAAACATGCATCCTGGCTACCCTGGGGAAGTGTTTAAGGGGTCTATACTGGCTCTGCTTGTTGTCTTGCTCTGTTTCCTAGAGTCTTAGTTAGGGTTTTACTGCTGTGAACAGACACCATGACCAAGGAAGGCAACACTTATAAAAGAAAACATTTAATTGGGGCTGGCTTACAGGTTCAGAAGTTCAGTCCATTATCATCAAGGCAAGAGCACGGCAACATCTAGGCAGGCATGGTGCAGTCAGAGCTGAGAGTTCAACATCTTCATCTAAAGGTTTACAGTGAAAGACTCAGTTCCAGACAGCCAGGTTGAGGGTCTTAAAGCCCACCCACAGTGACACGGCTATTCCAACAAGGCCACACCTCCTAATAGTGCCACTCCCTGGCCAAGTATATACAAACCATCATACCTGCTTTGCCACCATGTTCTTATTGGCATAGAGCCACTGGTCCATGCTGCTCCACCATGAGGGACTGAAGTCCTGAGTCCAGGTAAATCCTTTCTCTATTAAGTGGCTTCTACCAGGTATTTTATTGCAATGTTGAGAAAAGTAGCTGATCCAGTACTCTTCAGAGACAGTGTTATGATTCTCTTGCACATGGGCCAATACTTGGAAATAATAAGGCACAGCTGGGCATGGTGGTACACACCTTTAATTCCAGCACTTGAGAGGCAGAGGCAAACATATTTCTGTGAATTCAAATCCAGCCTGGTCAGTTCTCCAAGTTTGGCTGAATGTCCAAAGAAATTCAGGAGACTCCAAAGCAGTAGGAGCTTTGAGCTCAGAGCACGGAACGATGTAGGATCCTCTGAGGCAGTGAGTCACAGTAAGCCATCCCAAAACACAATTTTAGTTATATAGACAGACTTTTCCTGCATTAAAAATGGGAAACTCCATTTCAGATCCCTTAAGAGCAAAGAGAGGACTTGAGGGGATATAAATGTTACTTGAAAAAGCCATCACAATCCTTGTGACTATTTGACCACAAAGTAAAGCCCTCCCTAAGCTTTTCAATTCAACCTTCTATCTTTATATTTTTCCTCTCAAAAAAAAAAAAAAGGTTGAAAAAAATTGCTATACAGCAGGAAAAACTAGCTGTGATAATTCAAAAGCTTGAGAGACAAGAGACAGAGGAATTAATAAAACAGAAAATGCTCAATTGTGGATCTGTGGTACCTAATGAAATTTAGGATCAAGATTGACAGCCATTGCCGGGCGTGGTGGCACACGCCTTTAATCCCAGCACTTGGGAGGCAGAGGCAGGCGGATTTCTGAGTTCGAGGCCAGCCTGGTCTACAAAGTGAGTTCCAGGACAGCCAGAGCTATACAGAGAAACCCTGTCTCGAAAAACCAAAAAAAAAAAAAAAAAAAAAAAAAAAAAAAAAAAAAAGATTGACAGCCATTGACAATGGGTACGAAGTCTGCCTCCCTGGTGTGGAACTGGGCATGGAGTACAAGCGCCATGTCTAGCTCATGTGTGAATTCATAAAGTTCTAACAGCACCTTGATAAACAGAAAGGGGGAATAAGATTAGCTGAAGGACTCTGGATAATAGAAAAAAAAAACCTTGCTGAGTTAGAATTACTTTAAAGATGTTTTAACATCAAAATAGAACTCAAGGAATGTGTTATACTGGGGAAGAGGTTTTTGCCTATTGGTTCCATCAAAGTTAGTAAAGATCAGATCTGAGCTAAGAGAAGTTTCCACATGAAAGGATCGACTCAAAGAAGAGACACAGAAAGACAGAAAAGCAGGCAACACAGAAAGCAGATCCCCCACACCTGGAGGCAGCTCAGCTGACTGACTGTCCATCAGACTGGTCGATTGGAAAACCTTGATGTTGAAATGGGCGTTTGCTGAAGAGAGATGATCAAGACTGCAGACTGCAGTTATGAAGAATCGTTGCATCAACAGATCTTCATAAGGACATTCGGAATGTTAAGTTTATGGGGTTGATAATTGTTTCTGATATAATAATTACATTGTGTACAATTTTTAGCTTAGACAAAAAGGAGGAAATGTTGAAAGATATTTGATCATAGTGTTAATCCCGAGATTGTGGGAAAAAAACAAAACATTTCTCGTTGTGGTGTGGCTCAAGCCTTAGTACACACCTTTAATACCAAACAATCAGGGTAAAGTTAGTTTGTAGAAGGAAGCACCCATGTTGGAAAGTGATGTCTATTGAGTGGCAGACAAAATGATGAATCAGAGAAAGATTTGACAGAATAGGATATGCTCAGCTCTCATGAGGAAAGGAAAGGGAGCTAGTTAAGAGAGTAGTACAAAAGAAGGAGGCAGTTTTACTGGGGGAGTTTTACAGACTTAGGTTGAAGAGAGAACAAGCTAGACACTGGTAAAGACAGAGCAAGCCAGAGAACAAGGAGCAGCCAGAAGATTAGAACAGATTGTCAAAGTTAGTGTGAGGTCATGCAGAGCAATTCAGAAGAAGACAAGAAAAGTTAGATTAAATCAGTCATCTTGGAGAGGAGTTTTGAGTCAGAATAGCTGAGTTGACCAGCTAGCCAGAGTTCAGAAAGAAATAAAAAGGATGAGCTTATTTAGCAGCAAGTCTCAGAGGCTGAAAACATTCTAGGTCTAGATTAGATTCTATGGAGGCTAGAAGCTACACTAGGTCTAGGTTAGTATAGGTAGTCAGTATGCCTCGGAAATGGCAATTACATCAGGCAAATAAAGTACAGGTCCACATGGCAAGCTTCAGGATAGCTAGGGCTATGCAGACAGACCCTATCTTTTGTTTTGTTTTATTTGTTTTTCGAGACAGGGTTCATAATTGAAACAAAAAAATGGAAAACATGATAGGGAAGCAGGATCACAAAAGGTAAAAGGATAAATGACAAACTAAACAGCAACATCATAGAAAACTAAAAGCAACACTATAAATTAGTCCATTCATAAGAGCTTTTATGATTTTTCCAAACTACCTCAACAACTATATAAACACTTTCCTACTTGATATTTGTCTGCTACATACCCTCATTTGCCAAGCCTGACAAGCCAAGTTTAATCTCTGGGATCCACATGGTGGAAGCAGAGAATGGACTCCAGAAAGTTGTCCTCTAACCTCTACCAGTGTGTGTGTGTGTGTGTGTGTGTGTGTGTGTGTGTGTGTGTGTAAGCTGTGATTGTGTCTTGTACTAGCATATCTGTAACTTAGGTGACCCATGTCTTTCACCTGGATAAATGGGCTATCCTTTTGGTGGCATATACTACAAGTGTATATAAATCTGACTCATGTTAGAAGACTTCTTTTGGTTAGCTGGTGAGATTAGGTCCCTTTGGCTATCCCCTAGTCTCATGCTTTATTACCCTGCATTAAACTCTGCCTATATTCTATACCTAAAGAAATGGCAGGCAACAATAAAAACACAAACCAGTCCTGAGTGTAGTGGAAGACCACCTACAATCCCAGCAAGGTAGAGGACAATGAGTTTGGGGTTAGCCTGGGCCCCATAATGAGTTCAAGATTTGCTTGAGCTATATTTGTTTCAATTATGAACACAAAATAGTACACTGATACTAGTTTAATCAATGACATAGACCATGTGTAATATCACTACTATTCATATTAAGTATGCATATGTCTGTGGTGTAACAAACCATGCATGGTGTTTAATCTCTGCTTTCAACTTGACTGGATGTAGCGTAACCATAGAAACACACATCTGGGTGAAGGATGCTTCCTGAAAGGATTAGCAGAAGAGGGAAGGCACTCTGTGAGTACAGCACAGCATACTGTGCTGGGTCCTGGACCGAATATCGAAGAGAAAGTGAGCTGAGCACCCCTATTTGTCGCTGTCTGCTTCCTGACTGTGGACACAGTGTGCCTGCCACCTCCACCCCCATCCTCACCTGCTTTCCCACAGTGACAGGCTGTACTCCAAAAACTGTGAGCCACATAAACCAAACCTGTCCTTAAGTTGTTTTTGTTATATATAAATGCAAGCACATTTAACACACACATGCACAGACATTCATGAACTCGCACACACATGCATGCTCACACACACTAAATGTTTACATCTCTGTGCTTCCTTCCCTCTTTTCAAATAGTCAGGTTCAGAGAGTTCACACAACTGACTCAATGCCTACCAACCCCTATACGATAGGATGACATTGTTTGCGTGTGGGCTGTGGTGGAACTCAGGGCCTCTTCAGCTAAATAAGCACTCTGGACCTATTGATATGCCTAGACTAGAGCAGAGAATCACTGTGTGTGTGTGTGTGTGTGTGTGTGTGTGTGTGTGTGTATGCAGAGATCCCATTGTGTGCTGTGTGTCAGTATGTGCAGAGATCTCAGTGTGTGTGTGTGTGTGTGTGTGCACGCACGCACGTGTAGAGATCTCAGCATGTGTGAGAACACTAAATCTGTGCATCTGCTTCTCACAATGTCATGATATATAGAATGCATGGCGTGTGCTCTGTTTCCATGCTGTGCTTCCCTTAACATATTTCAGTTTAAAGTCTGCAAGGCATAAATCCCTGAAATAAGACAAAACACAGAACAGGAAAACTTGATATCTTTAAAGCACAGTCTAAAGATCTCATCCACAAAGTACGGATCAGTCAGTCTCCTGTACCACAAAAAGTCAATGTAATGGGAGCATCTCCAGAATAAAGAATGTATGAATTTAGCCCGGCGTGGTGGCGCATGCCTTTAATCCTGGCACTCGGGAGGTAGAGGCAGGTGGATTTCTGAGTTCGAGGCCAGCCTGGTCTACAAAGTGAGTTCCAGGACAGCCAGGGCTACACAGAGAAACCCTGTCTCGAAAAACCAAAAAAAAAAAAGTATGAATTTTGCTATTCCATTTCACAAATGGAAAACTGGAGTATATAAATAGACGTGGGACACTATTTATTTATAGTCTGTGCCCCCATAATTAGAAACACAGAGCAGTTGAGAAATGGATACATGGAAACTGTGGTAGCAGTTAGATGTTAAAGATCTAAAGCTGTCAAGAGCAAATGAAATGTGGATTTTATGAAACTCTGGGAAGAGCAGAGCTAAAAACTTTTTTAAAAATATAGCTTCTTCCTAGTTCTCTTTGAGACAGCAAGCCACTCAGTCAGTACCAAGGATGGAGCAGGCAGAGGAATTGAGAACTGACTTCATGTACTGAGGGTGGCTTGAACTCCTGATCCTCCTGCTTCTATCTGATTGCTACGATTACTGGTGTGTGGCATTACAGTCACCTTGTCATTTTTAAAATCACCTCAAATTTCAAACTGCTCGAACCATATGAAACCCAATTTGTATTATTCTCAAATGTGGAAGGAAACCAGAAAAAGAAGATTTTTCACCCCCATCACCCACCACCACCACCATCATCATCGTCGTCGTCATCATCATCATCGTCATCACCATAGTCATATCCTGACTGAAGTTCTTCATCATCATCATCATCATTGTCATCACCATAGTCATATCCTGACTGCAGTTCTTCCCAAGAACAAAAAAGGAAAAATATGTCAAAACAGTATTGGGTTTGGCTCCTCCCCTATCCTGTTAGCTTTTGGTCATTTGGTTCTGCATAAATACGAAAGCAGGACAGTGTGGAGGCTGTGAGGAGGTGTGGTCCACTTAGTAATTATAGTCCATAGACTCCTGGGCTAGGCTACATCTCTAGACACACCTAAACTTGCCAGCCTCAGCATCTTGTCAGCTGAGGAGGAGCATCCCCTACCCTGTTACAACTGCTAGCAGACTCTGAAGGAAGATACATCATGTCAGTGGGCGCCAGACTTACTTTCTTATTTTGAGGAGATTAAAAGGAAAGCATTAGGTCAAGCTGGGCAGCACTTACGAGGTAGAGGCAGGAAGATCAGAAGTTGGAGGCCATCTTTGGCTACTCAGTGAGCTCCAGGGCAGACTTGGCTTGTGATATGTGCTGCCCCCTCTTCAATGCAAAATACCAAGATAACTGGCAATCATCACTGGCAATAAAAGTTTATGAAAACAATAGTATGCATATACTGAAAAGGTCGGCTTAGGAACTTTGGGACAACCTGGGACGACCCCAGTGCACTGGGACAATAAATTCCTCTTGCTTTGTGCATCAATCCCGGCCACGTGGTTCACTCAGGGGGGTCCCTGGTAAGCTAAGGCTCCCCAGAGTCTTAAATATAAAAGATCATATGAAAATTTGATATATTTAACATATTTATCCATAATTCTTCAAGGCATATCTTTATATCTGAGCTTCATCAAAGACCATCCTGCCAAAGTAAAGGGCCACTACACAAAGTAATAGCAAATGTTTGAAAAGGACACATGCCAAAAGGCCAAAGCTTCAGAGGCTGAGGCAGGGGGATCGGAAGTTTGAGGTTGGCCCGTGCTACGTATTAAATTTGAGTCAAGCCTGAGCTATGCATTGAGACCTTTTCCTTCAAAAGGACAAAAATAAACCCAGAATACCTTAGTTCCAGTGTGTCATACCCAGCATGGCCCTTGTGGGGGAAGAGTGACATGGATCCTGCTCCTAAGACAGGATCCTGGTGTGAGCCTCCAGGAGTGTGGATGGCTGCAGTGGGCATAAGGTTTGTTTGTGTAATAATGTGTATATTTTCTTGACCCACTAGCAACGAAGGACTCTTTCCTTCCAAGGAATGTCCTCCCTGTTAACATTAATGACTCCATGATAGTTAGAAATAGGAGTCAAGGGCTGGAGAAATGTCTCAGTGGTTAAGAGCACTGACTGTTCTTCCAGAGGTCCTGAGTTCAATTCCCAGCAACCACACCACATGGTGGCTCACAACCACCTGTAATGAGATCTGATGGCCTCTCCTGGTGTGTCTGAAGACACCTACAGTGTACTCACATAAATAAAAGAAATAAATTAATCTTAAAAAAAGAAAAAGAAATAGGAGTCAAGGATGTGGCTGATCTCAGCAAAATGAAAAACACTGGGACCGTCAGGACAACCCTTAAGGTGATGGGAAAGAGGTTTGGTTTTTTTTTTTTGTTTGTTTTCTCTGACAGGGTTTCTCTGTATAGCACTGGCTGTCCTGGAACTTACTTTGTAGACCAGGCTGGCCTCAAACTCAGAAATCCGACTGCCTCTGCCTCCCGAGTGCTGGGATTAAAGGTGTGCGCCACCACGCCCGGCAGGAAAGAGGTCTTAATACATGGGTTTGCAAATATGATTTCTCTACTATGCAAAAAGTATAAGGATGCAATATGAATTAGGGGGAGGAGGGGGACTTAATGAATCTAAAAGAGCAAGAAAACTACACTAAGAGCCAGCTTGTTAGAAAGATGCAAAGGCAGGGAGATACAAAAGAAGGCAGATTCTTGAGTTCATGGTCAGCCTAAAACAGAGCAGGATTAGGCCCAGGTGTTGTAGAAATGGTAATTTTAGGGCAGGTGTCACCCAACTGGTTTAACTGCTGTGCTTAACAAAAGCAGAGCTCTGAATTCTTTTGCAACATTAAGAAAAAATAAAAGTAGGCTTGTCATCCTAGGAATCAAAGGGCTGCGACCTCCTGATGCAAATTTATAAGATAATCAAAAGGAAACCTGGAGTAAATGTCTGGATTGATATGTAAAATAAGACTGGACCTGTGTTCCGCAGAAGAGCTAAGAAGAAAATTTTTAGGGTAAAAAGAGAGAAATGCCTAGAGAACAGACACACACACACACACAGAGGCAGACAGCAGGACATGAACAGAGAGTTCTCTTAGAGTAGCGAGCAAGCAGAATATAGACAGAGAACTCTCCAGAGAGGAAGCAGAACATACAGTGAAGTAGACTGGAAAAGCTGTATCAAGCAGAACACAGGCCGTCAGCTTGGATCCATGATTTAACTTGGATCGTTTCCCTGCTCCCAGACACCCCTTCTCTCAGAACCCCTCTCCATGCTGAGGCCAATCCTTGGCATGAAACAGGAATGCCGAAACGGGAATCTTTGAGTTTGAGGCTAGCCTGCTTGGAGAGTTGCACTAAATAGTTTGTCTTGAAAGGCCAAAAAACAGAAGAACAAAGAAAAGTGTTTTCTTGCAAAACACAAGAAAATCAAGAAGAGGGAAGACCAATGGGTGGATACTTCATTCCTCCTTAGAATAGGGAACAAAATACCCATGAAAGGAGTTACAGAGACAAAGCTGGGAGCTAAGTGAAAGGATGGACTATCCAGAGACTGCCCCACCCGGGGATCCATCCCATAATCAGCCACCAAACCCAGAAACTGTTGCATATGCCAGAAAGATTTTGCTGAAGGGACCCTGTTATAGCTGTCTCGTATGAGGCTATGGCAGTGCCTGGCAAATACAGAAGTGGATGCTCACAGTTATCTATAAGATGGAACACAGTTCCCCCAATGGAGAAGCTAGAGAAAGTACCCAAGGAGCCGAAGGGGTCTGTAACCCTATAGGTGGAACAACAATATGAACTAAACAGTACCCTCAGAGCTCATATCTCTAGCTGCATTTGTAGCAGAAGATGGCCTAGTCGGCCATCACAGGGAAGAGAGGCCCCTTGGTCTTGCAAACTTTATATGCCCTGAAGAAGTATAGCAAAATTCGAGGCTTTTGGGCCCAGGCTTGGGAGTGTGGCTTTTGTGGCTTAGTGCTCCAGGTGCTGGTCATAAAACAGATAGTGACATTCCTTCCTCCACCCACCCGCTTCCTGGGTTCGAAGAGTGTTCATTCAAAGAAAGTCACCCTGACCCACCCTGACCATTGCTGGAACCTGCAATGCAAATGTGCTATCTTTAGGGGCTCTTAGAAACTGTCTTGAGAGATAACCTGACACTTGTGACTTTATACTTCCTTGTGACTCTTAATTGGTATTTTTGGTATTTTCCAACAACGCCCTCCCCACCTCCATGAGTTGTGGTTTCTTCCTTTAAATACCCCCTTACTCAGCTACTCGGGGCGCCATGGTCCTCTACCCCTGCGTGGTGTATGACCATGGGCCCTAGAGCGCTCTTGAATAAAAATCCTCTTGCAGTTGCAGCAAGACCGTTTCTTGTGTGATTTGGGGTGTCACCTCTCCTGAGTCAGAACGTGGGGGAGTCCTCACGTTGTGGGTCTTTCAGCCCCAGTACAGGGGAATGCCAGGGCCAAGAAGTGGGAATGGGTGGGTAGGGGAGCAGGGTGGAGGAAAGGTATAGGGAACTTTCGGGATAGCATTTGAAATGTATATAAAGAAAAAATATCTAATAAAAAAAGAACAAAAAAAATTTTTCAGTGATAGGCAGCATACAAAAAAAAAGTGGTTTTCCTGTACACAATATATACATAATATTTTAACATGACACAATAAAATAAAATCTCAGAAATGTGCGAACTTATATGTCAATTAATAATTAATTTGGGCTGAGGGTATATGCGTATAAGTTTGACAGGCAAAGTCCTGGGTGTGATCCAAGAAAAAAAATCTGGGAACACTAGCATATGACTATATAGTCTCAGAACTCATGAGTAGAAGAAAAATCAAGAATTCAAAGTCTGAGACTAGAGATATAATTCGGTCGGTAGAGTGCTTGGGTGAAGTAAATCCCCAAGCCCATAGTGTCCCTGCTCTGGAGGTGGCAGCAGGAGTATTGTCCTCCGGCCATCCTCATCTCTCGAGTACATATCGAGTTCAAGGACAACCTGGACTAGAAAGGAGGAAGGAGCTAAAAAAGTGACTTTAATGCACTCTTCCTTTATAGTTACACAGGAGTTAACAAGAAAATGACCAGATGGCACACCATTTTACTACGTGCGTTTCAGAGGATCCTTTGGATTCTACTGACAGTTAAGATTATCAGGCCAAGTGTGGTGGCATCTGCTGTTAATTGCGGTGCTTGAGAGGCAGAGGGAGAGTCCTTAGGAGTTCAAAGCCAACTCAGTCTACACATTCAGTTCCCGACTAGTCAGTGCTACAGTGCTACATAGGGACACCCCTGTGGAGAAAGAAAGAAAAAAAGGGAGGGAGGGAGGGCAGAAAAAGAAAACATCAAACGGAACAAAACAAAATACAGCCAGCACTTGCTACCAAGCCTGCTGACCTCAGTTGGGCCCTAGGACTCACATGATAAAGAACTGACTGTTGCAAGCTGCCCTCTGGCTTCCAAATGCACGCTGTGGCTCTCTCCCCACCCTCACTGCCACCAAATACGCAAATAAATGTAATCTTTAAGATCCCCGTAACCAAAATCTAATTAACCAACCAACCCCAAGCTAGGCAATCAAATCCAAAACAACCAAAAACAAAAACAAAAAACAACCAAAAACAACAACAAAAAAAAACACCACACACCAGAACCTTACACATACCTAACAGGCAGTCAACAAAAACTGAATCACTAGGCTGCTGACACATATAAGATCTGAGAAATAATATGAAAAACAATTTCTTTTTTTTTTTTTTTTTTTTTTTGGTTTTTCGAGACAGGGTTTCTCTAGCCCTGGCTGTCCTGGAACTCACTCTGTAGACCAGGCTGGCCTCGAACTCAGAAATCTGCCTGTCTCTGCCTCCCAAGTGCTGGGATTAAAGGCGTGTGCCACCACTACCCTTGGAAAAACAATTTCTTAATTTTAGTTTATAGATAGGCCCTTACTGAGTTGCTCCCACTGGGCTCAGACAGTTGCTGCTCTCCCACCTGGGCTTCTGCCATATATGTTTTTTTTATATGCCTCCGTCCTACAGAATGGCGTTTTATATGACATGGCAGTGCCCATTTCCTGCTTCTCCGGTGTTGTCACAGTGAATAGAGAAAAAGCAGGTGCTTCTTATTGGCAGGCTCAGCATTTCCTTTACTTCAAGGCTCAAGGCCCCTCTTTTAAGAAAGACAGTGGGAAATCAATGCCAACAAGGGCGGGGCGGGGTGGGGGTGGCGTTGTTAATGGTTCTGCTGCCCTCAGATCTGTGAGCATACTCCTCTGCAGGCAATCAATACCAGCGTCTTGCATTTTGCCGAAAAGCCAACTGCAGAGCAGGAACCACAGACATCCATCAAAGAAAGCAGCGGATGTCCTCAGGGCTCAGTCAGGGTGGCTTCCTTTGGTACCCGGGACTGATAACTTGGTTCAGACAAAGCAGACAAAAATGCCCAGCCCTTTTCGTGTTTATTTAGCCCATTGTTAAAAATGGTATTTGGTATGATGCTGCCTGTCTGCTCCCCTGAAGCCCTGGGTTTAATCCCCACTACCACGGAAACTAAATGAGTGGCATGTGTCTGTAACCCCAGCACTAAGGCGGAGGCTGAAAATCAAGGTCACCCTGGACCGTATACTGAGCTTGAGGCCAAACTGTGCTGCGTGAGGCGTGTATCAACCCAAACAAGCAAGCTGTATTTTGATTTTATTTTGGTTTTGGGGGTTGAAACTAGGGCTACCCCCCTCAACCTATCCACTTTTACTTACTTGTTTGAGGTAAGGTTTGCTCTACTCCTGACTAACATGGAACGTCCTATGTAGGCCAACTGTGGCAATCATCCTGACTCAGCTTCCAGGCTGTTGGAATGGCAAGTCTGGGTTACTATGTCCCCACCCCCACCCCCTACCCCCACTCCTGCTCAGTTTTTCTGTTTGTTTTGTTTTGACTTGGGGTAGGGTGATGGGGTGTGTCTCAGGTAGCAGTACTTAGCTTGGGAAATTTGCTGTTGCTGAAACAGTCCTGGATTTTCTAGTCCTTGTAGCCACACCTCTACCCTCCCTGAGTTAGTGGCCACTGCCACCACACCCTGGTTTATATAGCACTGAATGGGATTAAATCCAGGGCCTTGAGCTGCATCCCCAGCCCTGTCTATAATTTTTTAATATATACTTGAACTGTTTAAGAAAAATTTACAAATATTATCAGCTACTTTTTAGTGTGCTTTTTTAGTTATTGCATGGGGAGGGAACATAGCACACTGTGGAGGTCAGGGGACAATTTGCAGGAATTGGTTCTCTCCTTCCAGGGCATTGAATTGTCATCAGACTTAGTGGCAAGTATCTTTATGCCACCCCTCAGTTATTTTTATGGGGTTTTTACTGTGTGCCACTAAGTGCTGAGTATATTGTATATTGCTTATTATAGATTGTATTACATAATATATAACATAATATATAATCATATACATATACCGTACAGGTAACTGGCTCACCTCTAACCATCTGACAGTGATACCATCCTCATTTGAGATCAAATAACTAGCACAAACACAGCAGCTGATTGATAAGCCTCACAACCCAAATAGAGTCTTGGATCTGTGGAACAACAGTCTCTATTTGATAACTTCTGTGCTATACTTTCTGTTTTACAATACAAAATTTAAGGAGAATAATTTCATCCGCGCTCCCAGGACTTTGCTAAACAATTTGAGCTTCTCAGCTTCTGGTCCTTGTTGTCAGCCCGATTGTTGCTGGAAACTTTTTTTCCTGATACTGTTCTCACACCCGATCTGTCTTTTTCAGATCCCCTGGAGCCACTACTCAAGCAGTGGCCTCGACCTGGACCTCCCCTGACCCTACTAGCTACTGTTTACCAGCTCAAGGTAGCTGCCTGACTCCATCTAGGCTCAGTTTATTCTGCGGGAATTTCGAAATTTATTAGGTAGAGAGATTGCAAAAGACAGAGAAAGCAGAAAACATTGCTCTTGCGTTAGCTGTGACATGCAAAGCCTTATGTGACTCACCATCTCCATTGTGGACGAAGGAGTGGACAGAGGCATTTGACAGTGAGGGGAAGAGTAAAAGGTGACCATGTTGGCGCCACCACCTTTAATCTCAGTCCTCTGCAGCAGGGCAGAGGGGTCTCTGAGCCGAAGGCTGCTGGTTTGCATCCCCAGCTCCAAGAAGATCAGGACCGGCCTGTGAAGTAGGGGGCGGGGTTAGGGGAGGGGTCAGACACGTGGCAAGCGCCATCCAAGTTTGGAAACAGCCAGGGCAATACAGAGAAACCCTGTCTCGACCTCCCCCCCCCAAAAAAAAAAAAGCCCAGGAAGTCTTGTCACATGAGGATCCTGGGCCTGTCTTCCTCCCTGTCCCTCCCTGCAGTGACACTTAACACCAGTGTGAGCCAGGGCATCAGGTTTAGATAATCCAACCATGGCTGCGTTCAAGAATCCAGTTGCTCAGTCCCACGAGGCTGGATGTCTCAGCACCTGCTGGAATCCCAAAGAACTAGGCTCCAGTGCCCGTGAATTGATGAATATGCTGGTATAGGCTTCCAGCTGAAGTTTTCTTCTTCTTCTTCTTCTTCTTCTTCTTCTTCTTCTTCTTCTTCTTCTTCTTCTTCTTCTTCTTCTTCTTCTTCTTCTTCTTCTTCTTCTTCTTCTTCTTCTTCTCCTCCTCCTCCTCCTCCTCCTCCTCCTCCTCCTCCTCCTCCTCCTTCTTCTTCGACAGGGTTTCTCTGTATAGCCCTGGCTGTCCTGGAACTCACTTTGTAGACCAGGCTGGCCTCGAACTCAGAAATCCACCTGCCACTGCCTGCCAAGTGCTGGGATTAAAGGCGTGCGCCAATTTTTTTTTTTTTTTTAATTCAAGGTCTTAAATGTGAAAGAGATACGGAATGGAACTGGGAATTTCCTGTAATCATTTACGTAACAATTCCTCTTCACTTACATTCTCCCTCCTCCCTAACCTCCTGGAGGGAAGACTGAAGTAGGGTCTCCTGTAGCTCAGGCTGACCTCAAGTTTTGCAATACAGCTGAAGATGACCTTGAACTCTAAATCTTCCTGACTCCACATCCCCAGGCTGGGACCACAGGTGGGTAAATCTCACTCAATTTCTTTCTCTTTCTATTTTCCCCTGTATGTTCTTCTTCCCATTCTCCCTCATTCCTTCTTCCTCCTTTGTCATTTCTTTCTCTTCCATGTATAATCTTCCTCTTTCAGCACCAAAGTGCTGGTTTATTTTCTTATAAGAGACAAGAACTCAGCCTAGATACTTGGCTCACTTTGGTAACAAGCCTATGCAGCATACAGTATGCTCTGGGTTCCTTTCTAGCAAGGAAGGAAACCAGGTATGGTATTCATGCCTGTAATCCCAGCGCTTGGGTTAAGGGTCAGCAGGACAAAGTGTGAGAAACATGTTTTCCCCATCCAAGGGGACTAGGTCTCCAGAGGCCAATATTCCACAAAGCTCCTCCAACCTTGAAAAACTTTATGCAGCTCTTCTGTTCTCTCCACCTTACAGACTTCTGATTATAGAAAGGCCCTGCTGCATCCCAGGACTATGTAACTCACAGAGGCTCGTGCCTCTCCCTTCCCTTCATTTTCTCTGTACTGATTATTTATTAACTAATTGCCTCAGATTGTGAGCTCAAACCTTCGTGGTGAGGGACGCCGCCGTCACCTGAATTAACATAACAACTTCTGTCCTGGTGCATTTGTTAGCCCGGTTTGGTTGTGGAACACCTGCCTTGCAAGGAGAAATTGCCCTGGTGACTTGCTTCGACTGGCTCTTTGTGAGGTACCTTCCTAACCGAGGCAAACCTTGGGCTACTTTAGACCTTTCCCCTGCCTCCTACCAAACCCTTCAGAAACCATATTCAAATGACATTGCGTCGTCCTCAGAGTGCAACATTTATTCTGTCCCTTGTCACTCTAACTAGTTTTTTTGGAAGTTGTCACAAGGCAGGAGCTCATTCCTGCCACTCCCATCATGCTCCAGTGACCTCACACTGCTGGGTGTTGCTGCAGGTCTTTGCAGGCTACCCCCAGCCTGTGTGTGAACTTAGGGTCTTGCACATGAAGTAAACTGAACTGTATTTATTTTTCTTTTTTAAAGCTTTATTTATTATATGTAAGTACACTGTAGCTGTCTTCAGACACACCAGAAGAGGGCATCAGATCTCATTACGGATGGTTGTGAGCTACCATATGGTTGCTGGGATTTGAACTCCAGACCTTCGGAAGTGCAGTCAGTGCTCTTAACCACTAAGCCATCTCTCCAGCCAACTGAACTGTATTTTTGATAGAAAACGTATTTATTAACTCATATTATAAATCTGGCCCTATCAGTTCAATGGAGTTACCACACATCTCAGCCACATTGTCCCCTGTCACAGAACAGTTTGTTTTCACCTCTTCTGCTATGGTGATGTCACAAGGGACATCTTTGGGGCGATGTCTGGCACATCCCTTCACATTTGCTTTAGGACCATAACTGTTAACTTAATCTAGTTTACATTCTCCGTAATAATAAGGAAATGATGTCAGAAGTTGTCAAGGACTGAGTAGTTTTCAAGACTTAAAGCTACAACTTGACAAAAATAGAAAACCTTAACAATTCCACCATGGAGAGTAGCTTAGTTACCAACTTCAACAATTCCAGGAAGCTCTGTCCCAGTGGCCCAGCACAGCCATCTTCCTGGCTACCTCATTTTTGTTTAGAAGCTTGCTCACAGTGAAATAAACAGTGTGCTTCAGAAGAGTTTTCAATGATTAGCTTGTGCTTGCTTTAAATATACAGCTAAGCTATCTTTTATCTTTAAACAAAGTAGAGCTGAAAGAGAACTAAATAAACCTTTGATTTTTACTGCTTTTCACTGCTAAAATAGTAATGTTTAAACAAAAGATGTAATAAATGTATATTCCAACTGGATATGGTACCTGTGGTCCTAGGACTCCAGAGGCAGAGGCAGAACAGATGGATCTCTGTGAGTTTCAGGCCAGCCTGGTCTACATAGTGAGTTCCAGGCCAGTTAGAGCTACATAGAGAGACTCTGTCTCAAAACAACAAAAAACCAGACAGCCAATTACTTAATTATAATAAAACCCCAGTATATTCCAGAGAGATGGAAAGACAGGCATTAATGAGAACACAGAGAACATTTGAGGATGCTTCTAAGGTAGAACGAGCTGCCTCACTTAGCAGGACCACAGGGGGGGGGGGAAGACTGAAGTTCAACATTTATGTCACTTCTCAAAAAGTGTTTATGTTTAATAACTATGTTTTAAAATTATTATATGTGTGTGCACATGTACACACAAACATGCACACATACTTACATGTGCCATAGTTCAAATGTGGAGGTCAGAAGACAACTTTTTCCCCTGTTTATTGAAAATAGATACTTTCAGGGCTGGAGAGATGGCTCAGTGGTGAAGAGCATTGACTGCTTTGCTAGAGGTCCTGAGTTCAATTCTCAACAACCACATGGTGGCTCGCAACCGTCTGTAATGGGATTTGTAATGGGATCTAATGCCCTCTTCTGGTGTGTCTGAAGACAGCTTCAATAAACGATTTTTTTAAAAAGTAAAAGAAAATAGATACTCTCTTCCCTCACACAATATGGGTTAGTTACGGTGTTTTTCCCTTTGCTTCTCCCGGTTCTCCCACCGTCCCATCTGGATCCACCACCTTTCTCTCATCAGAAAACAGGCTTCTAAGGGATAATAATAAAATATAATATAACAAGATAAAACGAAAACTAACACACTGGAATTGGACAGAACAAACAGAAGGAAAAGAACCCCAAAGAAGGAAGCTGTTAGTCTATGTTCTTCTTTCCATCTTCTGGGTTCTGGGAACTGGACTCAGGTTGTCAGGGTAGGTGGCAAGTGCCTTTAGCTGCTGAAATCCTTGCAGCCCTAGGACTTTTGATCTCTTCTCTGTCAAGTAGAATATAAATTTTAAGAGCGGGGGGTGGGGGTGGTTAAGGATAAAGGGAGAAGGAAGAAGAAAGAAAGGAAAGCGATTTGACCTATACATATGTGGTGCAGTACCTATGGTGGCCAGAAGATGGCAGTGGCTCTCCTGGAGCTGTGTCAGGTGGGTGCTGGGAAACAAAATCGGGCCCTTGACAAGAGCTGTATATGTGTTCTGTTTTTTTTTTTCCCCCCTTTGTTTAGTTTGTTTTCTTGATTGTTTTGTTTTTGTTTTTTCTTTTTGAGGCAGGATTTCTCTGTGTTGCTCTGGCTGAACTCTCTGTTTACCAGGCTGTCCTCAAACTCGGAGATCTGCCTGGCTCTGCCTCCCGAGTGCTGAGATGAACTAACATGCACTTGTACATTTGCTTTTAACCACCAAGCGACTCCATCCCATGCTTTCCTCCTATGGGGCACCGATTCCATTATGAGGGCCTCCACCTCATGACCTCATCTGCACCTAATAAAATCCAAACCGTCCTGTACGAGTCCCTCCGTAGAGACACGTCTAGTCCCCTTCTCTGGGGTGGCAAATGTGTCTCTTCTACAGTCCCATCTTACTCTACCCGTACGTTCCATGTCGGTGAGTGTGGAGAGAGCCAATGCGTTAGTAAGACTATGAAGGGTCTCCTTCTACTTCCAAGCATTTTCTTCTTACGCATACAACACACAGTTCTTTCCCTTCCTGGCCTCAGAGCCATACTGGGATCCTCACCAGTTCTTTCAAGTGGAAAGTTCTAGTTCTTTGGAAAGTTGTATCAAATGATGTTTTGCTGGGGCACACAGGTGAAAGGATATCTTGCTAAAGCAGACACGTGAAAGGCTATTTTCCTGAAACAGACATGGGTGAGAGGATGTTTGGATATAGCAGACACGTGAAAGGACTCTTGATGAAGGAGTATAAATATGACCCCACAGACAGTGGGAGATAAGCACCAAGCTTTGGTTTGCTCTGCCTCACTATTCTTCACTAAAGGCACACATGTATCAGTTTGCCTACATAGAGTTGTTGAGCTCAACCTGTGGTAACTCAACTTACCGCTTCAGTAGCCTCTCCCCAGGAGCCTGGCAGTTTCTTCAGGATTGAACTACAGCTGTCCGGTGTCTGCTTGCTGAAGGACTGGAATGTAGCTGCTGGTTCGTGCCTGGTGTTTGTCTGCCTAGAGGACTGGTAAGCAGCTGCTAAGTTGTATTTAGTGTTTGCTGTAGGAGTGCAATGCTCCCCACAGAACTATTGCTGAACAGATCCACTTCCCACATATCCTAATAGCTTTTGCACTACCTCTGCCGGGTGGTGGGCTAGAAGAGAGGTTGAACCCTTATTTAAAGTAGGTTGCAAGAAATGTATGCCTAGATATAGCTGTCTCTTGTGAGACTATGCCGGGGCCTGGCAAACACAGAAGTGGATGCTCACAGTCAGCTAGTGAATGGATCACAGGGCTCCCAATGGAGGAGCTGGAGAAAGTACCCAAGGAACTGAAGGGATCTGCAACCCTATGGGTGGAACAACATTATGAACTAACCAGTACCCCGGAGCTCTTGACTCTAGCTGCATTTGTATCAAAAGATGGCCTAGTCGGCCATCACTGGAAAGAGAGACCCATTGGACATGGAAACTTTATATGCCCCAGTACAGGGGAACGCCAGGGCCAAAAAAATGGGAATGGGTGGGTAGGGAAGTAAGGGGGAGGGTATGGGGGACTTTTGGGATAGCATTGGAAATGTAATTGAGGAAAATACATAATAAAAAATATATATATAAAAAAAAGAAAGAAATGTATGCCTACAGTTCTTCTGGGTGTTTTCCAAAATTCTGAGGATAACATGTTGTCAAAAGTTCAAACACAACCCTCTGCTCCTGCCAATGATCAACTAGTCTGGAGGCAGAAAAGTAAGCTTTACACTAGCCAATTCTGACAGCCAAATCTGGAGAGAATGTCAGCAAGCCAAGGACATCCTTCAGCATAAGCTCTCACCTGTGGACCGGTAGAGGATTGTAGTTTCTCTAGTGTGTCTGTCCTCCCAGTAAACCAAAGGTAGCAGAAAATGGGAACATGTGTGCCCTTCAAGAACAGGACAACAAGGAGACAATTCCTACTGGCCTTGCATGTGATCCACGGGCCTTATTCAGGTACCTTTGCAACATATTAGTTGTGTTTGAACATGGTCCAATCCATAGCATCTTTTCTCATATTTTATTTGCCTTCCCTGCACCTCTTATCAGCAAAGAGAACAGGGTTCTCGTGATTAGCTTAGTTTGATGAGGTGAGGTGAAAAGGATTTGGGGGTGGGGAGTCCATCACAAAGTTCAACCACAAAGGAAATACATTTCCCAAGGAGAATTCTGGGTCTGAGTGATAACGGAGCAGCCCAAGGCCAAGCAGATAAGGCTGTGCACCCAGGAGTTAAACTGGGCCAAGCTAGAAGCGCTTGCCTTGTGGTGCACACCTCTTGTTGATCTTTCTAGTTCACAGTTCATCTAGGCCTTCTTGTTTCAGTTCCTTCTCCTTTTGCCTTTATGAAGTTTATATGTGTGGGTATTTTGGCTGTATGCATGTCTGTGCACCATATCCTTACCTCATCCCTACAGAGGTCAGAGGAGGGTGTACAATCCCTGGAGTTACAGAGAATTGTGAGCTGGCCATGTGGGTACTTGGATTTGAACTCAGAACCTCTGCAAGAGCAGCCAATGCTCTAACCACTGAGCTGTCTCTTTATAACGCCCTGCCCACTTTTGAGATTGGATCTCACCATGTAGTTCAGGCTAGCCTGGGACTTGCTATGCTATGCATCTCAGGCTGACTGGAAACTCACAGAGATCCTCCTTCCTCTGCCTCCCTCCCAAGCATTGTGATTAAAACTGTGTGCCACCATACTCCCCATTCATAGCCCAATCTTTATTTTTTGTTCATTTGTTCGTTTGTTTGTTTGTTTGTTTGTTTTGAGACAGACATTCTCTGTGTAGCCCTGGCTGTCTTGGAATTCATTTTGTAGACCAGGCTGGCCTTGGTCAGAGATCAGCCTGCCTTTGCCTCTAGAGCATGGGGATTAAGGGTGTGAGCCATTACCTTCTGGCTTCCAGTCCAATCTAATGGTACTTGGAGCTGAACTGAAGGTGGCAGGAATGCTAGATACATACTCACTGAGAAGAACACTTAGCCATCTTACTGAGCACGAACATATTGCAACTTCAGCATGGAAAACCCACATCCTGGAGCCTAGGCCAGGCTATACAGTAAGACTTGGCCACAGCTGTTGACAGCTTGTTTATTTATTTATTTTTATTTTATTTTATTTTATTTTATTTTATTTTTTTTTTTTTTTGAGAAAGGGTTTCTTTGTGTAGCCCTGGCTGTCCTGGAACTCACTTTGTAGACCAGGCTGGCCTCGAACTCAGAAATCTGCCTGCCTCTGCTTCCCAAGTGCTGGGATTAAAGGCGTGTGCCCGGCTGTTGACAAGTTTTATCATTTGAGGTACGATGCCATTTTCTCACTGTGGTGGTTTGAATATGCTTGGCCAGTAGGGAGTGGCACTATTAGGAGGTGTGGCATTATTAGAGGAAGTACATCACTGTGGGGTGGGCTTTGGAGGTCTCCTATGCTCAGGCTCCACCCATTGTGGAAGAGAGCTTTCTTCTGGCTGTCTGAGGATGCCAGACTTGGTTGCCTTTGAATCAAGATGTAGAAAGTGAGGCTCCTCCAGTCCCACATCTGTCTGGATGCTGCCATGCTTCCTATCATGATGATAATGGACTAAACCTCTGAAACTGTAAGCCAGATCCAATTAAATGTCCTTTATCAGTGTTGCCTTGGTCATGGTGTCTCTTCACAGCAATGGAAAGACCCTAACTAAAACACCCACTTTCCCCAGATCTCAACTCCTGTTAGATAGGGGGGTTGTGTAACTCCAAATTCAGCTTCCATAACTAAATCTATGTTTGTTAACTTGTTTGCACCACGTGATCTAACGGGAGCTTCTGGTTGTGTTTGTGGTGCTCCTTCCCCTCATCTGGAAAAAAAGAAAAACTCTGTGAGACGTTTGAGTCCCAAGTCCTCACCACTGGCTGAGTGACATAGGACCTCTTGTCCCTTCTGTACCCACATGAAAAGGAAAACTGAGCTCACAAACTCATTCAGAGACTGATAAGAAACACACTGGAAAGTAGAAGTCCTGGGGCAGCTGCCACCATACATCCTCTAATCCCAGCCCCTTGGAGGCAGCACTGGGAAGATCAGGATTCGACACTATCAGCTCCATAGAGTCTGAGCTCAGCCCCTCCTCCTTCTAAAAACACCACTGCCCCAGAGAAGTTCATCAGAACTGACACCCTACCTCTTGCCGAAGTTTCTTTTGATTTTCTCAGCTTGAAGTGGTTAAAGCTTTCTCTTCCAATTCTCATAAAAAATTACAACAAACACATCTGGTTTGCTGCTAAGTGGGCACTGGGTTTTTTAAGGTTACTACATCATGACATGTTTTATTTATTTATTTATTTATTTATTTTTATTTTATGTATGTGAGTACACCATAGCTGTCTTTAAACACACCAGAAGAGGGTATCAGATCCCCATTACAGGTGGTCCATTACAGATGGTTGTGAGCCACCATGTGGTTGCTGGGAATTGAACTCAGTACCTTTGGAAGAGCAGTCAATGCTATTAACCACTGAGCCATCTCTCCAGCCCTCATGACATACTTTTAAATTAATTAGTTAATTTTTGAGACAAGATCTTGATATGTAGCCCAAACCAGCCTTGAACTCAAGCTCCCTGGTGAAAGCCAGGATTATAGTCTGGCTCCCAGGCAAAAATTTGTTTCTTTGTTTTGTTTTGAGACCAGGTCTTGGATATCCCAGGCTGGCTGTGAATACAAAAAGTAGCCAAGGATGACCTAGTCATGGCACATGGCTCAAATTGTTTCTTTTTTTTTTTTTTTTTTTTTTTTTTTTTTTTTTTTTTTTTTTTAATATTTTTATTACATAATTTCCTCAATTACATTTCCAATACTATCCCAAAAGTCCCCCATAGCGCCCCCCACTTCCCTACCCACCCATTCCCATTCTTTTGGCCCTGGCATTCCCCTATATTGGGGCATATAAAGTTTGCAAGTCCAATGGGCCTCTCTTTCCATTGATGGCCGACTAGGCCATCTTTCGATACATATGCAGCTAGAGACAAGAGCTCCAGGGTTCCGGTTAGTACATCATGTTGTTCCAACAATAGGGTTGCAGATCCCTTTAGCTCCTTGGGTACTTTCTCTAGCTTCTCCATTGGGAGCCCTGTGATACATCCAATAGCTGACTGTGAACATCCACTCCTGTGTTTGCTAGGCCCCGGCATCGTCTCACAAGAGACAGCTATATTTGGGTCCTTTCAGCAAGATCTTGCTAGTGTATGCAATGGTGTCAGCGTTTAGAAGCTGATTATGGGACGGATCCCTGGATACAGCAGTCTCTAAATGGTCCATCCTTTCATCACAGCTACGAACTTTGTCTCTGTAGCTCCTTCCCTGGGTGTTTTGTTCCCAATTCTAAGAAGGTGCACAGTGTCCACACTTTGGTCTTCATTCTTCTTGAGTTTCATGCGTTTAGCAAATTGTATCTTATATCTTGGGTATCCTAAGTTTTGGGCTAATATCCACTTATCAATGAATACATATTGTGTGAGTTCTTTTGTGATTGTGTTACTTCACTCAGGATGATGCCCTCCAGGTCCATCCATTTGGCTAGGAATTTCATAAATTCATTCTTTTTAATAGCTGAGTAGTACTCCATTGTGTAAATGTACCATAATTTCTGTATCCATTCCTCTGTTGAGGGACATCTGGGTTCTTTCCAGCTTCTGGCTATTATAAATAGGGCTGCTATGAACATAGTGGAGCATGTGTCCTTTTTACCGGTTGGGACATCTTCTGGATATATGCCCAGGAGAGGTATTGCTGGATCCTCCGGTAGTACTATGTCCAATTTTCTGAGGAACCGCCAGACTGATTTCCAGAGTGGTTGTACAAGCTTGCAATCCCACCAACAATGGAGGAGTGTTCCTCTTTCTCCACATCCTCGCCAGCATCTGCTGTCACCTGAATTTTTGATCTTAGCCATTCTGACTGGTGTGAGGTGGAATCTCAGGGTTGTTTTGATTTGCATTTCCCTGATGATTAAGGATGTTGAACATTTTTTCAGGTGCTTCTCTGCCATTCGGTATTCCTCAGGTGAGAATTCTTTGTTCAGTTCTGAGCCCCATTTTTTAATGGGGTTATTTGACTTTCTGGAGTCCACCTTCTTGAGTTCTTTATATATATTGGATATTAGTCCCTTATCTGATTTAGGATAGGTGAAGATCCTTTCCCAATCTGTTGGTGGTTTTTTTGTCTTATTGATGGTGTCTTTAGCCTTGCAGAAGCTTTGTAGTTTCATGAGGTCCCACTTGTCAATTCTCGATCTTACAGCACAAGCCATTACTGTTCTATTCAGGAATTTTTCCCCTGTGCCCATATCTTCAAGGCTTTTCCCCACTTTCTCCTCTATAAGTTTCAGTGTCTCTGGTTTTATGTGAAGTTCCTTGATCCACTTAGACTTGACCTTAGTACAAGGAGATAGGAATGGATCGATTCGCATTCTTCTACATGTTAACAACCAGTTGTGCCAGCACCATTTGTTGAAAATGCTGTCTTTCTTCCACTGGATGTTTTTAGCTCCCTTGTCGAAGATCAAGTGACCATAGGTGTGTGGGTTCATTTCTGGGTCTTCAATTCTATTCCATTGGTCTATTTGTCTGTCACTATACCAGTACCATGCAGTTTTTATCACAATTGCTCTGTAGTAGAGCTTTAGGTCCGGCATGGTGATTCCACCAGAGGTTCTTTTATCCTTGAGAAGAGTTTTTGCTATCCTAGGTTTTTTGTTATTCCAGATGAATTTGCAGATTGCACTTTCTAATTCGTTGAAGAATTGATTTGGAATTTTGATGGGGATTGCATTGAATCTGTAGATTGCTTTTGGCAAGATAGCCATTTTTACAATGTTGATCCTGCCAATCCATGAGCATGGGAGATCTTTCCATCTTCTGAGATCTTCTATAATTTCTTTCTTCAGAGACTTGAAGTTTTTATTATACAGATCTTTCACTTCCTTAGTTAGAGTCACGCCAAGATATTTTATATTATTTGTGACTATTGAGAAGGGTGTTGTTTCCCTAATTTCTTTCTCAGCCTGTTTATTCTTTGTGTAGAGAAAGGCCATTGATTTGTTTGAGTTAATTTTATATCCAGCTACTTCACCGAAGCTGTTTATCAGGCTTAGGAGTTCTCTGGTGGAATTTTTAGGGTCACTTATATATACTATCATATCATCTGCAAAAAGTGATATTTTGACTTCCTCTTTTCCAATTTGTATCCCTTTGATCTCCTTTTGTTGTCGAATTGCTCTGGCTAGGACTTCAAGTACAATGTTGAATAGGTATGGAGAAAGTGGACAGCCTTGTCTAGTCCCTGATTTTAGAGGGATTGCTTCAAGCTTCTCACCATTTACTTTGATGTTGGCTACTGGTTTGCTGTAGATTGCTTTTATCATGTTTAGGTATGGGCCTTGAATTCCTGATCTTTCCAAGACTTTTATCATGAATGGGTGTTGGATCTTGTCAAATGCTTTTTCCGCATCTAAGGAGATGACCATGTGGTTTTTATCTTTGAGTTTGTTTATATACTGGATTACGTTGATGGATTTCCGTATATTGAACCATCCCTGCATCCCTGGGATGAAACCTACTTGGTCAGGATGGATGATTGTTTTGATGTGTTCTTGGATTCGGTTAGCAAGAACTTTATTGAGGATTTTTGCATCAATATTCATAAGGGATATTGGTCTGAAGTTTTCTATCTTTGTTGGGTCTTTTTGTGGTTTAGGTATCAGAGTAATTGTGGCTTCATAGAATGAGTTGGGTAGAGTACCTTCTGTTTCTATTTTGTGGAATAGTTTGTGAAGAACTGGGATTAGATCTTCTTTGAAGGTCTGATAGAACTCTGCACTAAACCCATCTGGTCCTGGGCTTTTTTTAGTTGGGAGACTATTAATGACTGCTTCTATTTCTTTGGGGGATATAGGGCTGTTTAGATCATTAACCTGATCTTGATTCAACTTTGGTACCTGGTATCTGTCTAGGAACTTGTCCATTTCATCCAGGTTCTCCAGTTTTGTTGAGTATAGCCTTTGGTAGAAGGATCTGATGGTGTTTTGGATGTCTTCAGGATCTGTTGTTATGTCTCCTTTTTCATTTCTGATTTTGTTAATTAGGATGCTTTCCCTGTGCCCTCTAGTGAGTCTGGCTAAGGGTTTATCTATCTTGTTGATTTTCTCAAAGAACCAGCTCCTTGATTGGTTGATTCTTTGAATAGTTTTTCTTGTTTCCACTTGGTTGATTTCACCCCTGAGTTTGATTATTTCCTGCCGTCTACTCCTCTTGGGTGAATTTGCTTCCTTTTGTTCTAGTGCTTTTAGGTGTGTTGTCAAGCTGCTAATGTGTGCTCTCTCTAGTTTCCTTTTGGAGGCACTCAGAGCTATGAGTTTTCCTCTTAAAAATGCTTTCATTGCGTCCCATAAGTTTGGGTATGTTGTGGCTTCATTTTCATTGAACTCTAAAAAGTCCTTAATTTCTTTCCTTATTCCTTCCTTGACCAAGGTATCATTGAGAAGAGTGTTGTTCAGTTTCCACGTGAAGGTGGGCTTTCTATTATTTATTTTGTTATTGAAGATCAGCCTTAGTCCATGGTGATCTGATAGGATGCATGGGACAATTTCAATATTTTTATATCTGTTGAGGCCTGTTTTGTGACCAATTATGTGGTCAATTTTGGAGAAGGTACCATGAGGTGCTGAGAAGAAGGTATATCCTTTTGTTTTAGGATAGAATGTTCTGTAGATATCTGCCAGATCCATTTGATTCATAATTTCTCTTAGTTTCACTGTGTCCCTGTTTAGTTTCTGTTTCCATGATCTGTCCATTGGTGAAAGTGGTGTGTTGAAGTCTCCCACTATTATTGTATGAGGTGCAATGTGTGCTTTGAGATTTACTAAAGTTTCTTTAATGAATGTGGCTGCCTTTGTATTTGGAGCATAGATATTCAGGATTGATAGTTCCTCTTGGAGGATTTTACCTTTGATGAGTATGAAGTGTCCCTCCCTGTCTTTTTTAATGACTTTGGGTTGGAAGTCAATCTTATCAGATATTAGAATGGCTACTCCAGCTTGTTTCTTCATGCCATTTGCTTGGAGAATTGTTTTCCAGCCTTTCATTCTGAGGTAGTGTCTATCCTTTTCTCTGAGATGAGTTTCCTGTAAGCAGCAAAATGTTGGGTCTTGTTTGTGTAGCCAGTTTGTTAGTCTATGTCTTTTTATCGGGGAGTTGAGTCCATTGATATTAAGAGATATTAAGGAAAAGAAATTGGTGTTTCCTGTTATTTTTGATGTTAAAGTTGGCATTTTGTTCTTGTGGCTGTCTTCTTTTAGGTTTGTTGAGGGATTACCTTCTTGTTGTTTCTAGGGCGTGGTTCCTGTCCTTGTATTGGTTTTTTTCTGTTATTATCCTTTGAAGGGCTGGATTCGTGGAGAGATAATGTGTGAATTTGGTTTTGTCGTGGAATACTTTGGTTTCTCCATCTATGTTAATTGAGAGTTTGGCTGGGTATAGTAGCCTGGGCTGGAATTTGTGTTCTTTTAGTGTCTGTATAACATCTGTCCAGGATCTTCTGGCTTTCATAGTCTCTGGTGAAAAATCTGGTGTAATTCTGATAGGCTTGCCTTTATATGTTACTTGGCCTTTTTCTCTTACTGCTTTTAGTATTCTATCTTTATTTAGAGCATTTGTTGCTCTGATTATTATGTGTCGGGAGGTATTTCTTTTCTGATCCATTCTATTTGGAGTTCTGTAGGCTTCTTGTATGTTCATGGGCATCTCTTTCTTTAGATTTGGGAAGTTTTCTTCTATAATTTTGTTGAAGATGTTCGCTGGTCCTTTGAGTTGAAAATCTTCATTCTCATCCACTCCTATTATCCGTAGGTTTGGTCTTCTCATTGCGTCCTGGATTTCTTGGATGTTTTGAGTTAGGATCTTTTTGCATTTTACATTTTCCTTGATTGTTGTGCCGATGTTCTCTATGGAATCTTCTGCACCTGAGATTCTCTCTTCCATCTCTTGTATTCTGTTGCTGATGCTTGCATCTATGGTTCCAGATTTCTTTCCTAGGGTTTCTATCTCCAGTGTTGCCTCATTTTGGGTTTTCTTTATTGTGTCTACTTCCCTTTTTAGGTCTAGTATGGTTTTGTTCATTTCCATCATCTGTTTGGATGTGTTTTCCTGTTTTTCTGTAAGGACTTCTACCTGTTTGATTATGTTATCATGTTTTTCTTTAAGGATTTGTAACTCTTTAGCAGTGTTCTCCTGCAATTCTTTAAGGGATTTTTGTGCTTCCTCTTTATTGTCTTCTTCCTTTTTAGCAGTGTTCTCCTGCATTTCTTTAAGTGTGTTATTAACGTCCTTCTTGAAGTCCTCTATCATCATCAGGAGATATGCTTTTAAATCCGTGTCTAGCTTTTCCGGTGTGTTGGGGTGCCCTGGACTGGGTGAAGTGGGGGTGCTGGGTTCTGATGATGGTGAGTGGTCTTGGTTTCTGTTAGTAAGATTATTACGTTTACCTTTCGCCATCTGGTAATCTCTGGGGTTAGTTGTTATCGTTGTCACTATTTAAAGATTGGAGCAGAAGCTGTGTTCCACTCACCAGCAGTCCCAAAATCCTGCGGCGGGGGTCGTGGGTAGCTGGCGGGTGTCAGGCAACCCTGCGCTCCCGCTACCCTGGCGCTGATCCGGCCGGGTGAGGCCTGTGGCCCTACTCAGGCTGGTTTCTGCTTCCCTAACTAATGCAGTCTCAGGTCCCGCGCAATTGGATTGGAGCAGAAGCTGTGCTCCCCTCACCAGAAGTCTTAAGATCCTGTGGCGGGTGTTGTGGGCAGTTGGCGAGTGTCAGCAGACCCTGCGCCCCAGCTGCTCAGGTGCTTTTCTGACCGGAAGAGGCTTGTGGCCCTGTGTGGGCCGGATTTCTCTCTCCCCAACCAGAGCAGTCTCAGGTCCCGCGTGATTGGACTGGAGCAGAAGCTGTGTTCCACTCACCAGCAGTCCCAAAATCCTGCGGCGGGGGTCGTGGGTAGCTGGCGGGTGTCAGGCAACCCTGCGCTCCCGCTACCCTGGCGCTGATCCGGCCGGGTGAGGCCTGTGGCCCTACTCAGACCGGTTTCTGCTTCCCTAACTAATGCAGTCTCAGGTCCCGCGCAATTGGATTGGAGCAGAAACTGTGCTCCCCTCACCAGAAGTCTTAAGATCCTGTGGCGGGTGTTGTGGGCAGTTGGCGAGTGTCAGCAGACCCTGCGCCCCAGCTGCTCAGGTGCTTTTCTGACCGGAAGAGGCTTGTGGCCCTGTGTGGGCCGGATTTCTCTCTCCCCAACCAGAGCAGTCTCAGGTCCCGCGTGATTGGACTGGAGCAGAAGCTGTGTTCCACTCACCAGCAGTCCCAAAATCCTGCGGCGGGGGTCGTGGGTAGCTGGCGGGTGTCAGGCAACCCTGCGCTCCCGCTACCCTGGCGCTGATCCGGCCGGGTGAGGCCTGTGGCCCTACTCAGGCCGGTTTCTGCTTCCCTAACTAATGCAGTCTCAGGTCCCGCGCGATTGGATTGGAGCAGAAGCTGTGTTCCACTCACCAGCAGTCCCAAAATCCTGCGGCGGGGGTCGTGGGTAGCTGGCGGGTGTCAGGCAACCCTGCGCTCCCGCTACCCTGGCGCTGATCCGGCCGGGTGAGGCCTGTGGCCCTACTCAGGCTGTCAAATTGTTTCTTGGGCTTCTGGTACCACAACAACAGTCTGCTCATGGTGCTTTATTCCTCCCCCCCGCCCCCCTTGACTCCTCCTTGGCCTAGTTTATAAAGCTGCTCTTTGCTTTCCTCTCTATTGTAAAAGTTGTTTATCTGGCACCGTTCCAAGTACTTCGTGGAAACAATGACATAGAATTTATTGTCCTAAGCAAGACCTCGTTGAAGATGAAAAAGGCGATTGTTGGTGTTTGAGAGGTGAGGAAGGGCGAATCAGGGTTCCCTGTAACAAAAGGTGACCTTTGAACTCCTGTCTCTGGCCTCCACTTCCTGAGTGTTGTACTACAGTCATACCATAATGCCCAGTGGAAGGCACTGCTATTTACACTAGCACAGTAGGTGCTACCCAGCTGTCCTGGCCTAAGGTTCTTAGCAGCCACAGGACTGGGAGCAAGGCCTGTGGTCGGCCGTTGCCCATCTTCTCCTTGGCAACTGAGAGCTCGTCCCAGCAAACGGCCCTTTTGCTGAGTGGAGGTTTTATCACCAAGCAAGATAGATCTTCCCAACACTGTCTGACTTACCAAAGGACACTGACCTCTGCCTCCTGGCTAGACTTTTATGAGCTGACTCACTCTCCAGCTCCCTTCCTGTGAGAGCATGCCCAGGGCCGAGTCCCAAGACTGGTGCCTGTTTCTCTCTCAGAAAACAGCCATGTGCTGTAATCTGAGTATATGGTTAAAGTATAAACCATCCTTAAACAAGGGCAAGTAGACACATGTTGTTTTGCAAGCACAGGACTCTAGGCAAGGCACTTTGCTGAGAGCTACAGCACTTGCACCAGGAATTAGGTCATTGGGTCAGAAGATGGTGGGAGTCACAGCAAAAGGCAAGAGTTATTTGATAAGCAGCTTTTCTGCTCTCTCTCCCAGGCTTTCTCTTTGGGGTCTATCTCTTAGCCAGTTCCTGCACATGACCGTGTCAGACTCCTAGTTTTAGACACTTGCAACTAAAATGCTTTCTGAAGTATCTCTTCCTATATGAGGATTTCTATTTATTCATGTATTTATGTATTTATTTATTTAGGTTTTTTCGAGACAGGGTTTCTCTGTGTAGCCCTGGCTGTCCTAGAACTCACTCGGTAGACCAGGCTGGCCTCGAAACTCAGAAATCCGCCTGCCTCTGCCTCCCAAGTGTGGGATTAAAGGCATGTGCCACCACTGCCTGACCAATATGTATTTTCTAAGTAGCAAATTGAAACACCTTTGCTAGAAGGCTGTGCCTCACAGGCTGCAGTTGCTTAGCTTGTCTCCATGCGGTGATTTAGAAGGCAGAGCTGAGGGAGCATGGTCGCTCAGAAGGTAAAGGGACTGCTGCGTATGAGCCCCACCTGCCATCACCCCTATGACGGAAGGAGAGAACTGACTCGCTAATTTCTGACTTCCACATGGACACCATTCCAGTGAATCTTCCTTACTAATAATAGATAGAATTAAATTTAAAATAAACTAAAAGACAGAACGTTTAGGCTGGGGGCAGAAGGGCTTTAAAGCTGTGTCACCTCCTGATGACACTTCGGGTGTAGGAGGAACAAGTTTAGAAGCATCCTGTTGCAAGTCTTCCTTTAGGAAAATCCAATCCGGAGTTGGAGAGATGGTTCATTGGTTAAGAGTACCAACTGCTCTTCCAGAGATCCTGAGTTCAATTCCTAGCAACCACATGGTGGCTCACAACCATTTGTAATGGAATCTGATGCCCTCTTCTGGTGTGTCTAAAGACAGCTACAGTGTACTCACATACTTAAAATAAATAAATAAATAAAAACAAAAAACCAAAGTGGGATCAGATAATGGTGCCACAAAGTACAAGCCAGGGCCCTCATTATGTTTTGTTTTAAGACAGGGTCTTACTGTGTAGCTCAAGTTAATATCAAACTCATGGCCATCCTCCTGCCTTAGTCTCCCAAGTGCTGGGATTACTGTGCTGAACACCATGCCTAGCTGAGAGACTTGGATATCTTCAAACATGTAAAATTTGGCTTAGCTTTTTGCTGTAGGGAACTGAACTGTGCTTCTAGTATAAGCACAGTACTGCTGAGGTGTACTTTGACCGCCACCTCAACTTTATTTATTTTTAATTCATTTACTTTGTGTACATGTGTGTTTTGCCTGTATGTCTGTGCATCACATGCATGCTTGGCTCCTGAGGAGGCCACAGAGTGTGTTGGATCACTTGGAACTGAACTTAAGGATAGTCGTGAGCCACTGTGAAGATGCTGAGAATTGAACCCAGACCCTCGGGAAGGGCCATCTTTCCAGCCCCAATATTAACTCTTTTATTTATTTATTTATTTATTTATTTATTTATTTATTTATTTATTATGGTTTTTTTGAGACAGGGTTTCTCTATATAGCTCTGACTGTCCTGGAACTCACTCTGTAGACCAGGCTGGCCTTGAACTTAGAAATCCACCTGCCTCTGCCTCTGCCTCTGCCTCCCAAGTGCTGGGATTAAAGGCATGAGCCACCACATTCGGCCAAAATTCTTAATGAGATTTTAATAGGACACAGGCTGGATCTTCAGTCCGTGTTAACACAGAAAGTCCCAGCTGTTGAGTGACTGTCTCAATTTAGGTTAAAAGGCTGTGGCTTGAAACATGAAAACAGAATCTGGCTGTTATTCAAGCATTTAGACCAAAGTTTAAACCTCAACTGGGCCCTGTGCCTGAGTAGTCACCAGTTTAGCAGTGAAAACAGATAACAGTCTCTTAGGAGGAGTGGGGAAAGGGTCAGGCTGACAACCATTTCCAGACACCAGCTTTAAACAAAGTAAATGCTTTTATTTTAATTAATTTATTTTTTTTTAGGTTTTAATTTTAGGGATGTGCTAGAAAGAAAGACGGCATGGTGGCTAAGAACATACCCTGTTCTTCCAGAAGACCTGAGTTGCATCCCCAGCACCCACACTGGTGGTTCACAACTGCCTGTAACTCCAGCTCCAGAGGACTCGATGTCTCTACAGATACTACAGTCCTGTCACGTATCCACCCCACAGACAAGCGCAAATTAAAAATGATTTTTTTTTTAAGTAGGGACTACAGAGTTGACTTAACAGTTAAGAGCACTGACTGCTCTTCCAAAGGTCCCGAGTTCAATTCCCAGCAACCACATGGGCTCACAACCATCTGTAATCCAAAGATCTCTGTTTTCTGATATAGAGTCACACTGTGTGTCTGGCCTGACAGGCCTGGATCTCACCGTGTTGCCCACACTAGCACTTGCTTTTCTCCATTTCTCCCCTGTTCTTTGCCACCAGCTTTTCCACTCCACTGTGGGAAACAAAAGGTGCGTGTGAGTGTGTATGTGTGAGTGTGTGTATGTGAGTGGCAAGCTCATTATACTTTTCATTGTGAGATAATAAACTGGCCTGGAACTTACTGTGTAGCCCAAGGCTATCCTTGAACTTGTAATTCTGCCTCGGTGTCTCAAGTGCTGGAATTATAGTCATGAGCCACCCCCACCCCCACTTTACCTTCTCTCTTTTAGATAGTGTCTCATTTGTAATTTGATGGCCTTATTGGAAAGTGTGCAAACCAGGGAGCAGGATGACTAGGATGGTCCCTGATCACTCCTTGTTCTCTCTGCTTCCTAGTGGCCTGGAGTTGAGCAACTCTGCTCTATTCCACCCTCCCCAACATGCTATTCTGTCTCACCTCAGATCTAAGACAACTCCTCAGACCTAAGACAATGCAGCCAACCGACTGGGAGCTGAATCTCCCTAAGTTGTTTTCTCAGGCATTTTGTCACTGTGTCTTGTGGTTTGACTTCCCCCATCCCCACAAGCATAGATGTAGCCATTTTGTTCTATTCCTGCCAGTCATTGATACAGAGAAATGACTCAATTTAGAGCAGGATCATGCTGACCACATACCCTGTTTTGTTCTGAATGTTTAAGGTTTGTTAATCTTAAGAAATTCCACAAAGCTTCGTGTAGGACCCATTGAGTTAAAGGTCAATGTGAACTGTTATGTCTAAAATATCTTGAGTCAAAGCTGACCACCAGACAGCACTTCGTGAGCTCATTGCACTGAGTATGAACTCATTGCGTGTGTGTGTGTGTGTGTGTGTGTTGTGTGTGTGTGTGTGTGTGTTCCTTTATAAGTCAACAAAGAAAGATGGCCATTTACATAGTTTCAGACCCAATTCTGAGCTACGTCCCTGGTCTGACCAGTATTAAGTTGTGTGTTCAATAAACTATTCTTGCTTAACTGAGATCAGTGTTCATATGATTTGTGTGGAGATTCCTGGGCCCCAACATGTCTAACAGAATAAGAATACAATGTAATCATGAGTCATGTTCTCTTTTTAAGGGAGTCAGGTAGGTCTCCTGTAGCTCAGGTTGGCTCTGAATTCACTGTATCTGAGGATGACCTTGGGTGTCTGTGTCCCAGGTTCTGGGCTTTCAGGTCAACACTACACATGGTGTTTTCTTCTTTGTTTGCTCACGTCTTTCTGAGATGCTGAGATTCGGATGATCCTGAAGTGTCCTGTGCTCAATAAGACTTGAATGAAATGCCTGTGATTGTTCTCCTTTTCCCACCTCTGTTACCAGCTGGGCAGATGTTTAGTGGGTAATATTGCAGAGTTCACAGGTAAAAGAAACAGTAAGAGAAAGAGAGGAGAAACTTGAGTCACATAGCAGTGTCTGCCAAAAACAATGTTTTCAACTGCTGATCCTGACCCTCTGCAGTTGTGAAAAGGAAAAGCAGACTCGTGCAATGCACAGAGAACAAAAGTTAATGCCTTAGCAGACATCTGCTTCACCTTTCACGCCCATGAGTCTGTGTGTGTTGGTGAAATATATTCCAAGGCAAAGTCAAGGGAAGGGAAGAAAGGAGGTCACTTGTGTTTGTCTGTTTGTGTTACTGCAATGTGATGCTGTGGTTGGGTAACTTTATGGAGAACAGGTTTATTTGCTCTTGTGGCTCAGATCCAAGGTTCAAGGGCTACCTCTAGTGTTGCACTTTGTAATGGCAAAGTCCCAGTGATTGTGGATGGCATCACAAGGCTGGATGGAGGCAGAGAGAGTACACACGTCTGCTCCATCTCTTGTAAAACCACCAAGATTCAACTGTATTGGGTTCACAACCGGGAACTCATCTAATCAAATTAAACTTTCCTGTCTCCGCCTTCTGAGTACTGAATTAGATAGAAGCCACCATCCCCTGTGCCCCTTTTCTCTGTTTAGACAGGGTTTCATGCATCCTGGCCCGGCACCCAGTTCATTATGTAGCCATTGATGACCTTGAACTTCTGATCTTGCTGCTGAGTGCTGGGATTACAGGTACAAGCCATCATTGCCAGTTTATGCTGTCTTGGAGCTAGAGCCTCTTACACGTGAGGCTAGCACTGCCAGGGGATACTTCCCAGGCCCCATGCTCAGCTCCTGTAGCTCTGTTTTGTAGAGCTGATGACTGAACCAAAGATCCCATGTATACTAAACAAGTGCTGGACACTGCTGAGCTGGTTAGCTCCTGCTTCTAAATTTGAACTTCTGTAGTCTAAACCAGATTGATATAAAGAGACCCAAATGTCCCTGTGGGAACCATAGGCCACTAAGAGTGAGGAGATAAAAATATCAGATTTACTCCATCTTAATCTAGTATTTAAGAGTACATTTCTCAACCACAACTTACATTTCAAAAGTTGTTATTTGTTAGGTGGGCCTTGGTGGCACATGCCTTTAATCTCAGCACTCAGGAGGCAGAGACAGGCAGATTTCTGTGAGTTTGAGGCCAGAGTGGTCTACAGAATGAGTTCCAGGACAGCCAGGGCTGCACAGAGAAACTCTATCTCTCTATCTCTTTTTTTAAACAATGTTTTTGTTAGCCATGGTGTCTATACCTTTAATCCCAGAACTTGGGAGCCAGAGGAAGGTTTAACTCTGTTTGAGGCAAGCCTGATTTATAGGAGTTCCAAGACAGCCAGGGCTACATAGTAGGAAAATCTTGTCTCAAAAAAAAAAAACAAAAAAACAAAAAAACAAATAAACATTGTTTTTAGTTTAATCTATTATATTTATATACATGTTTAAAATTTATTTTGTATACTTATTTATTTTTGTGGGGTGTGAGGATATATGAGTCAGTAGGCACAAAGGTCATGGGACACAACCTCCTGCCACCCTCCTCTGGGGACCTGATACCTTTTGTCATTCTCAAATATATACATGCAGATACACGTTATCTACATAGTTTTAAAAATAAAACTAAATCTAAAAATTACATGAATGCTGAATTCATATATGAATTTAAGTAGAAATGTTGCCATCTAGTCTTCCCAACCACCCATAGTGGACTCTTAAGCACATTCTCCAGTAAGAAGCGTGCCAGATGGGTGCCCTTTGGCATGGCTGGTACTCGGCAAGTTTCCTCAGAAAGAGCAACCAGGCAGGCCTCATGCACCTTCTACACAGCACCAGTAGCTGCACTCTGGAAGGCTGGGTACGCTTCAGCCAAGTAAACCTCTTTCAGTTATAAAATATCCAGTCTCAGGAGTATTTTTTTTTAAAGATTTATTTATTTATTATATGTAAATACACTGTAGCTGTCTTCAGACACACCAGAAGAGGGCGTCAGATCTCGTTACGGATGGTTGTGAGCCACCATGTGGTTGCTGGGATTTGAACTCCGGACGTTTGGAAGAGCAGTCGAGTACTCTTACCCACTGAGCCATCTCACCAGCCCAGGAGTATTTTATAGCAATATGAAGAAGCTACTCTAGCCACTGACCCCCCCCTCCCCCCAAACCAAACCAAACCAAACTCTGAGACAATTTTCAGATGTTTTCCTGGGCAATTTTTCACACCAGACAATGGGAGGAGATTCTGGAACCAGTTTAGCAGATCGCAGGTAGCCCGTTTTTCTGGGACACCACAGTAATAAACCTGCAACCACAGGGTTCTTCACCCCCCAGGAAAGGGGGTGAAAAAACCTAAATAAATAAATAAATAAATAAATACATAAATACAGGAAGCAAAATATAAAACATTGATTGGACTTTTATGAGAATACAAACAAATGAAACTATTTGTAGAGAAATGAGAAAGAGAGAGAGACAGATAATAGAACTTAAAGTCAAACCCCAGCACTCCAGAAGCTGGGGACGGTGACCATGCATTCTAGGCCAGTCCAGATTATACACAGTGGGAGCTTATGGTGTTTGTTTGTTTGTTTGTAAGTTGATGTCATCTTAGCCAGGCATGGGTTAATGATACACATTTATCATCCTAGGACTCAGGAAAGGATCAAGGTTATCATAAATGTATGCAGCTAGGCTGTACAGTGAGTTCAAGGCCAGCCTGTGTTACATGAGTCTTGTCTGAAAAAACAAACAAACCAACAAACTTGGCATAGTACTGTACTAGCATAGTAATGAAGAGGTAGAGACAGGTGGATGTCTCTGAGTTTGAGGTCAGTCTAGAATACAGAGTGAACTCCAGAATGCCCAGGGCTACACAGTGAGACCCTGTCTCAAAATAAATAAGTAATTAAATGAAAAATAAAAAATGAAGGTTCATAATGGTTAACTTGTTCTTTTCAAATATCTCTCAGGGGGCAATGTTGTGGGAAGTATTTAAACACGACATGCACTTTCCAGTGCTTGTGCCGGCAACTCTCTGCCCCAGCAGCCTGGCCAGCCATGCACTGGAGGCAATGGCCGACTTGTTTTTATCTCATGGAGTCTTTGACTCAGAACTCAACAACCTCTCCACCCACCTTGCTAGATTCCTACTGGCGGGTTGTTACCACATCAAACCCGTGCTTCAAATCCCCCATGGCCTTTGAAGTGTACCTCAGGCAAACCCAAGTTTGGCTGTCATACCTTTCATTCTTGAGCCTGGATGAGCTGGTCGGTTGTGTGAAAGAAAACACAACACAAACTTAGTTCAGAAACAATGGTAACTCAATCACTGGGCACAGCAACTAAGATCCTAATCTTATAAGCCTTCCTCTGGTGGTGAATCCTGACAGATTCGCCATTGAAACCAAGAGACACTAGTAATTACATCTTGTGCTCATGCAATCCCTGTCCAAAAGGACCTGACTCTCTCCTGCTTCCTCTCTTCCTCTTTCCAGCCTGGAAGTCCTGCCTACTCACCTAGTGATTGGTTCCTTTGTTCACTAGGGGATTGGTTCACAAGAAGTCACCCAAGTGTGACTCACTCTTTGTCTGAAGCCCCTCCCAGGAGCTGAAGCCCCTCCCAGGAGAGTGGAATCAACATATAATCAGCACCAGGCCCATCCACAACCCTTCCCCCTTTCTGTTCTAATAAAAACCAGAACCTTTCTCTCAACTATAAATAGAGCACAACTATTACCATCTTGTAATTTATAAAGTGTAAGACAGACCTAACACCCAGTCCATTATTTATGTCATTAAGATAGAACATTGTCATCTGTCCTAACTAAAAGACTTACAATTCTTTTTTTTTTCTTTTTTTATAAGTACACTGTAGCTGTCTTTAGACACACCAGAAAAGGGCACCAGATCTCATTACAGATGGTTGTGAGCCATCATGTGGTTGCTGGGAATTGAACTCAGGACCTCTGGAAGAGCAGTCAGTGCTCTTAACCACTGAGCAATCTCTCCACCAAGACTTATAATTCTATACCTGATTTATATCCTGACTTTAGATTGTCTGCCATCTGAAAACCATCCTCTCAAATTTGTTCTCTCAATGTAAATAGCCTGGTTGGCTATGAGGCCATAAGTCTTCAACCCTGTCAGAAATCTGAGAATGACCAACATTAACTGAAAATATATAGGAAGCCTAACACAGCTTCCAGAACTGAGACAAATTGTAGAGACAGCTACCTACCTATACAATCCCAGTAAGTCAGTAAGTTGGCGCATCCATCTGTCTTCAGCCTTTTGGCTCAGGATCATCGGACGGACCTTAGAGAAACAGGAAATTAAGGAGTAGCCTATTCTGTCTCAGCAGAACTAAGCTATCCTAACCTGTAAATTGTGTCCTTTTTCTGGACAGTATTATGTCTGTAGATGAAATGAGGCAATTCTTGCCTAGTGGCTGTCTCGCCACAACTGGAGCAACTCCATTGATGCTCAGTTTCTTCTTTGAATCCAGGAAAGGGAATGCTGTCAGGAGCAGACAGGTCTCAACAACAAGTGAATAAATAACACTAAATGTCACATTCTGTGGATTTCTGGCATTTTTGAAAACCAACTCTCTATGTAAAGTAATCTGAACTATTCTCCGTTAACTATTCTCAGCCATTTCTAATTAAAATAACTGACAACATCCTAAAAGTAAACTCAGAGCATGAATTTGCTATTTGGCCCTTAACTCACAGGCTTAATAATCTCAGATCAGTTTATAGAAACAGTTATAGAAGGATTTGGGTCTAAGCCCTATACTTTCAAAATTTGTGTATCAATAGAGGAAATGTAAATCAATGAAACCCTTGCTTTTAGAAAGTTTGGGAGAGAAGGAGGAGGGGGAGCAGAGAGGACACGGAGAAGGAGGTAGATGGAAAGTGAAGCAGAAGAACCCACAAGTTCTAAGGGGTCTCATAGATGGGGAAGATGGCAGTGCAGTGGCAGATCTGCCCAGTCTAGACACACCGTATGTATTCATATTGAGTTGTGTTTTCTTTTTTTTTTAATTTTTATTTTTTATTAGATATTTTCTTTATATATATTTCAAATGCTATCTCGAAAATTCCCTATACCCTCCTCTGCTCTGCTCCCCTACCCACCCACTCCCGCTTCTTGTCCCTGGCATTCCCCTGTACTGGGGCTTATAAAGCTTGCAATACCAAGGGGCCTCTCTTCCCTGTGATGGCCAACTAGGCCATCTTCTGCTACAAATGTAGCTAGAGATATGAGTTATGGGGGTACTGTTTAGTTCATATTGTTGTTCCACCTATCGAGTTGAGTTGTGTTTTCTTTTCTTTTTTTTTTTTTTAGAAATATTTATTTATTATATGTGTGTACACTGTAGCTGTCCTCAGATACTCCAGAAGAGGGCATCAGATTTCGTTACAGATGGTTGTGAGCCACTATGTGGTTGCTGGGATTTGAACTCGGAACCTTCGGAAGAGTGGTCGGCTCTCTTAACCACTGAGCCATCTCACCAACCCCGAGTTGTGTTTTCTTTGCTCGGGTTTATTTGGGTTGGAAATTTACCTCAACAGGGCAGCACTCTCATCCTGTGTTGCTCTGGAAAGCAAAATCCACATGAGGGACAAATATCAGGAGCAAGCGTGTTCTAGCTCAACCTACCATGCTGATTAGGTGTTTGCTTTCCTTCTCAGTGGACTCTGGATCAGCAAGGATCATTTTAGTGCTGTCAATGAGAAACAACCCTCATGGCTTTGAGTATTTAAATATCTAGTTTCTAGTTTCTGGGGCTGTTTGGGGAGGTTAAGGTGGCACAGCCATGCTGGGTAGGTGCTTGTCCTATTTTCCTTTGCTCTCTCTGCTTCATGCTTGCATTGGAGATGTGATCTCTCAGATTCCTGCCCTTGTAGTCTGTTAAGCTTTTCCTTCATGACAGTACAACTCTACACCTGTAAGCACCAATAAACCCTTCCTCCTTTAAGTTGCCTTGGTCATGGTGTTTTATCCCAGCACAGGAAAGCAACTAATACAGTCGCCAAGGTTACAAGGTTATCACTTGGTTGGAATGCTGGAACCTGTCACACCACTTTGCACAGCAGACTTTCCTGTTCCTTGTTGACCGGGTAGGAATGAGACCGTGACTTGCACTTCTACAATAAATTTCAAAACTTTCTGGACATGGCCACCCTGTGGCCCAGTGTGGTTATGAATTAAGACAGACATTTGGGGATGACAGTGTCATACTACAAGGTTAAAAGGGCAACATCCAGGCTAGCTAATGCCATTTGATACCTTTGTTGGAACCCTGTTACAGGTCTATACTAACAGCTAAGTTCTGTCTGATCCCATGCATAGTTCTGATGGCCATTTCTCAAAATAAACAGTACAAACTATCCCATGACCTCAAGGACATAATTTGAGCATATGTCTTACTTGTAGAACCATAAATGTCATGTTTCTTTGGAAATTGACACTCTGAGAGTATGTTCCTAAAATAGACCAAGCTCAACTTGCCTTACAATTCTCTCTCTCTCTTAGTTTTATGAGGAACCTCTATACTGTTTTTTTTTTTTTTTTTGGTTTTTCTTTCTTTTTCTTTTTTTAATTTATTTATTATATGTAAGTACACTGTAGCTGTCCTCAGACACTCCAGAGGAGGGAGTCAGATTTCGTTAAGGATGGTTGTGAGCCACCATGTGGTTGCTGGGATTTGAACTCCTGACCTTCGGAAGAGCAGTCGGGTGCCCTTACCCACTGAGCCATCTCACCAGCCCTTTTTTGGTTTTTCAAGACAGGGTTTCTCTTTATAGCTCTGGCTGTCCTGGAGCTCACTTTGTAGACCAGGCTTGTTGTGTCCGGCCAGCAGATCACAGCCTGGGTTCTAGCCTGGAAAGGCATTTTGGAAACCTGGAAGAGAAGAGGGGCTAGGCGGCGAGAGAAGGGAATGAAGCTAAGACAAGATTTTGATCAAAGCTTAATTTTACTATTTCCAGACACTCAGTTATAAAAGAAGGGGGAGGGAACCCAATTTCCCGCCAAACAATCTCGGGGTCCAGTAGCAGGACGAACACGTGTGTGCCTCCAAGCAGCAAAGGCAGGGTCCAGCAGTAGGCGTGGCAGGACGAATGAGCAGGAAGCTCCACCCTTGAGCAAGCAGGTTCAAGCAGGTGGGGGAAGGGAGACCACACAGGCTGGCCTCGAACTCAGAAATCCGCCTGCCTCTGCCTCCCGAGTGCTGGGATTAAAGGCGTGCGCCACCACACCCGGCTGGATATTTTCTTTCTTCACATTTCAAATGTTTTCCCCTTTCTAGGTCTCCTCTTTGGAAACCCCCTATCCCATACTCCCTTCCCCTGTCTCTATGAGGGTGCTCACCCTCACCCACCCACTCCCGTCTTCCTGCCCTGGCATTCCCCTACACTGGGGCATTGAAGAGCCTCAGTCCCAAGGGCCTCTCCTCCCACTGATGTCTAAGAAGGCCACTCTCTGCCACATATGCGGCCAGTGCCATGGGTCCCTCCATGTGTATTCTTTGGTTGGTGGTCTAGTCCCCAGGTGCTCCACGGGGTCTGGCCTGTTGATACTGTTGCTCCCTCCATGGGGCTGCAAACCCCCTCAGCTCCTTCAGTCCCTTCTCCAACTCCTCCATCAGGGACCCCTGTGCTTCAGTCCAATGGTTGGCTTCGAGCATCCACCTCTGTATTTGTCAGGCTCTGGCAGAGCCTCTCAGGAGTCAGCCATATCAGGCTTTCATCAGCAAGCACTTCCTGGCATCCTACAATTCTCTACAAGAAAACATGTTGTCAACTTTAGGCATTCATTCTAGGATAAAAATATAAGAATCATATTCTACATATAGTCCATCTTGTGGGTGATCAGAGTACACTACAAAGTGGTACCCATGCTCTGAGGGAGGGGTAAGGAAGGGGCAGTCTGAGGGTAACAGGATAAGACCAGCAAATGCAAGCATGGAGCAGAGAGGAGAGAAACTGGAAGGCAAAGTTCAACAGATAGAGAGAGCAGGGACCAGTGGGTACATGACTGAGCACAAGGAGTAGCTGAGACGATGCCCATTCCAGGAGGACTCTACAGGAAATGTGAGGAGAGAGACACTCTCAGATCGCAATCCATTTGTGTTGGAAAATAGTCAAGCCTATAGATCTGAGTGATGGTAATACCACTTTATATTTGAATGCTATTTTTTATTTTTCAAAACCATTTTTCTTCTTTTTTGCCATCTCAGAGACACTGTCTCAAAACAAACAAATCAACCAAGATAGATGGCTGATGAGAAACAGTATCTGAGATTGACCTGGGCTTCCATGTGCATAAAATTTCATGTACACACACACACACAGACACACAGACACACACACACACACACACACACACACACACAGAGAGAGAGAGAGAGAGAGAGAGAGAGAGAGAGAGAGAGAGAGAATATATCTCCATTCAGAAAGTCAAGCATGGTGGTATATGTATATAAACCCAGCACTTGGGAGGCTAAGACAGGAGAATCAAAAGTTTGAGGCCAACCTGGACTAGACTACATAGCAAAACTCTGTCTCAAGAAACTGAAAAGGGAAGGGGCCTGGGAGTGTACCTAGGTTGAGCACTTTCCTAGTGCTGGACTCTGTGTGACTCCAGGAGTTGACCTAACTGGGGTATCAGGGGAATAAAGAAATGACAATACATAAACACACTTACACAGGAAAGCTGGGCTTGGTGATCCGGGCCCTTGGACCACAGTAAGAAACCACAGCAACCTGGATGCTCAGCATTTATTATATACAGTTGAACAAGGAGGTAGGGTTATTTCAGACAAATAAACATGATTCAGGGTCATCATAAGTACCCGAAGAAAGAGGTAGGGTTAGCTAGTCTTAAGGCTATACATATTCAGGGACAGAAATCTACTGTAGAAATTTCCCCCCAACACTGTCAACATTCACACTCAGACCAGAGGGAGCCTTTGCCATCCATCTGAGCCTCATCTGAGGAGAGTTGTGCCACTCTCATGGGTCTAAAGATTTGGGGTTCTTGACATGTGCTCATGTCAAACATGCACTTTCCCTCAAGTTGTTGCTAGCTCGCAGGAAATGCTGAGTTCAATCCTCAGTTCAGCATAATACCAGACAGGGTGATACATACCTGGAATCCCAGCACTTGGAGGGTAGCAGAAGGATCAGAAGTTCACAGTACCTTTGGGCTACATGGCAACTTTAAGATTAACCGGAGTTACATGAGACCCTGTCTCCAAAAATAAAATAATAAAATTCTGTTGAAATGGTAGAGAAACTTGGATGAACTGTATAGCACACCTTCCTGATTCTATTCAAACTGACTTTCAGATAGTCATGAGGATGCTATCTGAAAAATACAGTTTATGATGGGTGGAACAGCTTAGTGATGGAGCACGAGCTAGAATCGTAGACTTTATTTTATCTATAGCACCAAAATGCTGCTGTTGCTGCTGCTGCTATTGTTGTTGTTGATGATGATGATATTGGAAGATAAAAACAAAGGGAAAAACCATCGGGGTTAGAGAGATCATACATTCAGTAAAGTACCTACCTGCCACACAAGCCTTAGGACCTGACTTCATTCCATGGGTCATATAGAGTCGGCTACAACAGTATGCATCTATAATTCTTGCATTGGGAAGCTGGAGAAAGCAGGGTACAAGGGGCTTGCTATCCAGCCAGACTAGTTGATTTAGTAAAATTCAGTTTCAATGAGTCCCTGTTCAAACAGTTAAATATGGAACAATAAAGGAAAACAGTGGCATCAACCTCTGGCCTGTGTGCATGTACACACAAATGTACACACACACACACACATGCCGCAGACCCTCTGGGTCCCTGTGTCTGCATGGAACGGGGTCTCTCATCCTTATGGGACTTGAATTTACATTCACTTTTCCAGTGTTTGTCACAACGCTGGAAAGGACCCAAAGGAATGCTCTTCGTGTCTACTGAGAGATTTTTACAATCTCTCAGGTGCCCCGGTTTTTTACAACTGAAACATGTAATTCCATCAGTAGCGCCGAATGTCTTCCCTTTCTTTGCTGCAGCGTAAGCTATCCCCTGAATTACAGCCGGTGAAGCATCTACACATGCTTTAATATAATCTTGTAGGGAACTTGCCTTGCGGATTGGTCTGTTCAGGTCTTGGCACAAGGTGTTCACGTATTCCCAAGCCAATTGTTTTATTAATATATCAGTTCCTTCCGAGGGGGAAGCATCCTAGAAACTGCCTCTTCCAATCTAGCCACAAAACCTTCATAAGACTCATCATGCCTTTGCCTAATTCCTGAAAGGACTGTGAACTTAGCCCCAGGTGGAGGTAAACTCTGCCAGCTGGATACGGCTATCTGATTGATTTTCTCCAACACTGCCTTTGGGGTTTTCAGCTGTGCTGCTGGTTTAGCATAGTCTTTTTGCCCAAGAAGCATAGGCACCGTGGGTTTAGCTCCATTTTTCCATGTAGATTTTTCCTGAGCTAACTTTCTGCCCCTCTCTTCATACTCTGTTCTCCAGAGAATGAAATCTCTGGGAGCGAGAGTAGCCTTTGCTGTTTGGTGCCAATCACAAGGGGTCAGCCACTGGCTTGCTACTGCATCCAGGATCTGTAAAGTATAAGGTACAGTAGGGCCCAGTGTTTTTACTGCTGACTGTAATTCCTTAAGAGTTTTTAAAGGTAAAGGTTTCCATCGCGGCTCACTCCCTTCTTCGCAAATTACCGGGTAAGTGAGTGTGAGATCTCCTAGTAAAGACTCCTCCTCACTGCTGTCTTGGTAGCTGCGAAAACAATCTCTTCTCCCCTTAAATTCACACTTTCTCATTCCCTCAGTAATATCCCCTTCATCATCACCTTCATTGTCAGTAGTCTCTGATTCACTTTCCTCTAGCCTTCTCCCTTTCTTGCCTGTACAGTTCAATTTCTTATTACTAGCAGACGGTTCCCTCTTCTGATCATCAGAGGGCTCTGAAGGAGCTTCCTCTGCAAGGAATTCTAAATCTGTTTTCTCAGTCAAAAGATTCCTCATTTGTTGCCACAGAATAAGGGCATTGGTGGGGATATCCCTAGATGGATTTTCCTCATGGAACTTTCTCATATTCTTACCTACTCACTTCCAATCTTCTAATGTTAAGCTTCCCTCCTCTGGAAACCAGGGCCTGATCTTTTGCACGAAATCATAAAATTCTTGTAAAGATTTATCCGGGACCTTTAGGCCTCTTCCAGACAACATGTGTTTAAAGACCAACAGAAACAACCTCTTCCCTTTAGATTCTGACTGCCCCACGATAAAAAACTTACTCGTCCTTTAACTGATCTACGAATCAGCCCGTCTGCAGCACGGTCACGACGAGATCCTGGCTTTGCCTGAGAAAATAAAGAAGAAAAAGAAAAAAGAAAGAAAAAGACTAACCCGCTCTGGTGTCCCTGTTCGGGCGCCAGCTGCCGCAGACCCTCTGGGTCCCTGTGTCTGTGTGGAACGGGGTCTCTCGACGCGGGTGGGCAAAGCATGGATGAATGACAGACAGATGCACACAGGAGAGTTCGTGTGGAATCTGAGTGTAATTTTATAACTCGAGCATCAGACTTTTTATACAGAAGACAATAAGGAAGTTGGGTGACATACCCGCAAGGTACAAAATGAGGTAACCGGACGCTTAATAACTCTTACACAGAACAGAAGAATGAAAACGCAAAGACTGGCAGGAACTGGGCAATAAAATAACTGAGACAAAGTCAGCCCTATCTAAGGTCAGCTATAGTCTTAGAAGCCAGGTGTGAGAACTTTTCACTCCTAGGGCAAGGGCTTTCACACCCAAGTCATGGTTCTAACTAGGGAGTTCCGTTCTAGCTAACCATCTCATGAATAATGCAATACTTTAAAACCACAGCCCGATCTGCTTCCTAAACCATTGTAAATTCCTGTAAATAGGTGTAACTCAGCTATAATTCTAAGCATCTGTATTAGTCAGGGTTCTCTAGAGTCACAGAACTTATGGGTAGTCTCTATATAGTAAAAGAATTTATTGATGACTTACAGTCGGCAGCCCAATTCCCAACAATGGTTCAGTCGCAGCTGTGAATGGAAGTCCAAGGATCTAGCAGTTACTCAGTCTCACACGGCAAGCAGGCGAAGGAGCAAAGCTAGACTCCCTTCTTCCAATGTCCTTATATTGTCTCCAGCAGAAGGTGTAGCCCAGATTAAAGGTGTGTTCCACCACACCTTTAATCCCAGATGAAAGGTGTAGCCCAGATTAAATCTCCTTAAACTCAGAGATTTAATCTTCTGGAATCCATAGCCACTATGGCTCAAGATCTCCATACCAAGATCCAGATAAGGATCTCCAAGCCTCCAGATAAGGGTCACTGGTGAGCCTTCTAATTCTGGATTGTAGTTCATTCCAAATATAGTCAAGTTGACAACCAGGAATAGCCACTACAGCATCTATTCTGGTTTCCCCTACGGTCAGAAACTTCTTTCTTCCTAGGTGATGGTAGATTCCTGTGAAGTGCAGTGACCTAACTTTTACTCAAAGAGATAGTGTAATACCAGGGCCAGTACTGAAATCCAAGCCCAAAGTCTTGCTAAGGACGAACTAGGACTGTTGGAACACTGGTGGACGGCTTTAGCTATGTCAGAATTCAATCTTAAAAGGCACTTATGATAGGAAAATATTGAAAGAGAGCATGTGGATCTATACACTAGACTAACGCGGGAATGGAACGCGGGAATGAAAAATTACTGTATGGGTAGGGAATGCTAGACTCCAGGAGGAGAGCTTCCTTGAAACTCTTTTGCCTCATGAGTGACTTTTAAGCCTTTTGGCTTGTCCAGATGACTCGACCGGAGAGCGTAGCACACACACACACACACCCCACAAATGATGACAGCAGAAGCAATAGAATAGGACCTACTGATACCAGCATAAGGGCAAAACCTGGATCTAGGAAGTCCCAAGGGACAAGGTTCCAGTATCCAGAAATACAGTTAAAGAGAGGAAGGATGGGAACTGGAGAAATGGCTCAGTAGTTAAAAGCACCGACTGCTCTTCCAGAGGTCCTGAGTTCAATTCCCAGCAACCACATGGTAGCTCACAACCATCTGTAATGGGAGCTAATGCCATCTTCTGGTGTGTCTGAAGAGAGCAATGGTGTACTCATATACATAAAATAAATAAATAAATCTGAGAGAGAGAGAGAGAGAGAGAGGATGGTAAAGACAAGAAAAGTTCTCATTGCCAATGCAATCTCATTGGGAAGGGCAGAGGTCTAATGGCCTCAACTCTGTTTTCCAAATTCTTACAGCAACCTTAGTGTTGTACAGTAGTCAGAAATGAAGACAGCCACTGTGGGTTCCTATGGCAGCAGGCCAGATCCTGTTGGCCTGGGTGATCATCACTTTATGTCAGTCCTGTGAACTATGTCTAGGATTATCTCTGGGCTTAGGGAGTTGTTTTATTTTATCCTTTATCTTAAGGTGATTGTCAGTAGGGCCTGTAGTGTCTGGTAACTAAGGTAACTGCAGGAAAGAAAGGCTTGGGAGAGCTCAGCAGCATAGATAGAACAAGCGGGAATCAGAGACAAATTAAACAGTGACTATGCCCCACCTCAGACATCAAACCATATTTGCATTTCAATGGCACAATTGTGAATTTTCAATGAACCCAAGCACAGAGAACTTTTTGAACAGCACTTCTCCTTTGGTAAATATAAGTCAAGTAATAAACACTTCTCTCTCTCTCTCTCTCTCTCTCTCTCTCTCTCTCTCTCTCTCTCCCTCTCCCCCTCCCCCTCCCCCTCTCATCTGTCTCTCCCCAGAGTTTCTCTGTGTCACCCTGGCTGTCCTGGAACTCATTCTGTAGACCAGGCTGGCAGGCTGGCCTCAATCCCACAGAGAATCTCCTGCTTCTGCCTCCCAAGTGCTGGGATTAAGGCATTGCTACTACAACTGGCTGTGTCCTTTCTTGAGTGGCTTTTTATAGGTCTAGGAAATCGGTGAAAGCTTCCCTAATATATCATATTTTTGAAAGAATAAGGGGAGATTTTTATTTCTATCCTTAAACATTCTGTTTCATTTTATTTAAAATAGGATCTTACGGGGCTGGTGAGATGGCTCAGTGGGTAAGGGCACCCGACTGCTCTTCCGAATGTCTGGAGTTCAAATCCCAGCAACCACATGGTGGCTCACAACCATCCCTAACGAAATCTGACTCCCTTTTCTGGAGTGTCTGAAGACAGCAACAGTGTACTTACATTAAATAAATAAATAATTAAAAAAAAAAAAAAAAGGATCTTACTTGAAAAGCTGCCTGGAAGTTATATTCATCCCCCTGCCTTAGCCTGAGGGCTATGATTATAGATGTGACTCACCATTTATAGCATTATCCTTAGACCTTTGTAGGATGACTGACTACTTCTTTTTTTAAAAAAGATTTATCTATCTATCTATATATCTATCTATTTAATATATGTGAGTACACTGTAGCTGTCTGAAGACACACCAGAAGAGGACATCGGATCCCATTACAGAAGGTTGTGAGCCACCACATGGTTGCTGGGAATTGAACTCAGAACCCCTGGAAGAGCAGTTAGTGCTCTTAACTGCTAAGCCATCTCTCCAGCCCAGGATGACTACTTCTTGCTCTCAGATTTTTAAATCAATAGAAAAATTGATATATAGTTAGATGTGCTATTACCTTCTCTATTTACTTATTTATTTGAGACAGGCTGGCCTTGAACTTCGTATCCTTCTGCAGCTGCCTCCCAAGCCCAAACCACCACACCAAATTTTATTTGGTAGATCGGCATCAAACCTACATTTTATGTTCAGTTTCTTGTGGTTCTAGGGTTGAGCCCTTGGCCTTGTGTACCTTAGGTAAACACCCCTTCTCTGTGTGACACTGCCTGTGCTGGTATCATCTCTCTGAAATTAGGTGTAGGCCTGGTGTAGTGGCACACACAAATCCCAGAGGCAGAGGCAGGCAGGTAGATTTCTGTGATTCAAGGCCAGACTGGTATACCTGGAAGGTTCCAGGACATCTAAGACAGATATATTGTCTCAAACAAGCAAACAAACACATGGATTTAGACAGTTTAGGACTCAGGTTATAAACCAGTTAGTACAGCATTATAAAAGCAAAGCAAAACAAACAAAGAAACAAAAGAACCCCCAGATAACTTAAACTAATGGTTTAAGGCACTTACACAAACAAAGAGTAAGGCCTGGATTAGTGTCTCCTCCAGTTGTCTGATAAACTCATTGCTTGAGTGTGCAAGTCACAATCTTCAAGGAAAGATTAAAATATGATTATAGACATTATTGCTTTTGTAGTCTTTGTTGTTTTCATAAACAAACAAGGACAGGTAAAGTCCAAAGTGAGGGAGTGAGTCACTGCCTTCACAGACTGACCTATGATCACATCCGAAACAGGATTTATACACAGGGCAAGTCCAAGGGCCGAAATGGGAAAACAAACCATAGAATTCCAACTAAATGGCCCTGTTTGGCCTGAACTATCCAAACAACCATGACTTCATCGCTTGCTTTTTGCTTTTATTTTGTGTGTTCTACTTTGGTTCCAGCCTCTATGTTGGTAACTAATATCCTCTTGTAACTTCAGTTATGGGGACCCAACACCTGTCACCTTTCTCTGGTCTTGGAGCAGAAATAACAGATACTCAAAGATACTCACATATCCCAAAATTAAAAAATAAAAATATGCCGGGCATGGTGGCGCACGCCTTTAATCCCAGCACTCGGGAGGCAGAGGCAGAGGCAGAGGCAGGTGGATTTCTGAGTTCCAGGACAGCCAGGGCTACACAGAGAAACCCTGTCTCGAAAAACCAAAATAAATAAATAAATAAAATATTTCTTAAACACACACACACACACACACGAGAAGCCAGTAACCTGGAAGGCAGGAGGTTCAGAAGTACAAGATAATCTTTGATACACAGTGAATTAAGAAGGTCAGACTAAGATACACAAAGCTGTCTTAAAGGAAGAAACAGCCTCACACAGACATACATGCAGGCAAAACCACCAATGTATATAAAACTACAAAGGAATAAATATACATTGAAGTCACTTACTACAAAAGACCACTTGCCTACTATGCACTCAAACTGTTTGTTTAATTTGCCTTTAAGAGAACAATATAACAAACAACATTACTTGTCTTGGATTTCGCATGTAATCAGCTTTTACAACCTGGCCTAATTATAGCTAATGCATAGATTTGATATTAGGTTAAGTAGTCTTCCGTGCCCGACCTAGATAGTGCTGTGTGCTATTGGCTGAAAGCAGATACAGAAATCGAAAGTAACCCAATATCTACTATCAAGGTGGAAAGCACCTACTTATGGATATCGGTTGCTAAACAGTGATGTTTATTAACTGGGTGAGCTGGGATCAGTTGGAAGCAGGACTTAATTTCTTGTATACCTCTGTTATTAAAGATTTCTGTATTCCATTCCTTCTCCTATGTGATGCTTCTATGCTGTTCAGTGAAAGCAGAGAAAACTCTCTTTAGAGACAGACACAGACAGAGAGATAGACACACAGGGACAGATACAGATGCAGGCACAAATTCAGATCACGCAAAAGACAGACTGTTGCATGTATTTTTATTGCTACTGCCTTGCTCCAGGAGCAGCTGCACTCTGGTCCCTCCCGGCTTCTCTTTTGATCTACCACACACACACACACACACACACACACACACACACACACGTTTGCCCCTTTACAATTTGCCTTTTAGGCCCAATTGTGGGATGTTACTATCCCCTACCTGGAAAAGCATGCCCTTGCCAATCTCCACCTGCCCAAAACTTTAGTGGCTAGTCCCACCTAGCCCCTGCCAAACATCCTTGGCCCCAGCTTCCCGAGACCTCACATGGTTGCTTCTTTCTTCTTCCTCCGAAGCATGGCAGAAAGCCCCCACCTTTCCCTGCGTCTACATTTTCCTCCTGGGGTGTGAAGTCCCGTTTGTACCTTTTGCACAGCAATTGGCCCCCAGTCTTTTTTTTTTTTTAATTAGGTATTTTCCTCATTTACATTTCCAATGCTATCCCAAAAGTCCCCCATACCCTCCCCCCCCACCCCCCTACCCCCCCCACTTCCACTTTTTGGCCCTGGCGTTCCCCTGTACTGGGGCATATAAAGTTTGTAAGTCCAATGGGCCTCTCTTTCCAGTGATGGCCGACTAGGCCATCTTTTGATACATATGCAGCTAGAGACAAGAGCTCCTGAGTACTGGTTAGTTCATATCGTTGTTCCACCTATAGAGTTGCAGATCCCTTTAGCTCCTTGGGTATTTTCTCTAGCTCCTCCATTGGGGGCCCTGTGACCCATCCAATAGCTGACTGTGAGCATCCATTTCTGTGTTTGCTAGGCCCCCGTATAGTCTCACAAGAGACAGCTATATCTGGGTCCTTTCAGCAAAATCTTGCTAGTGTATGCAATGGTGTCAGCGTTTGGAGGCTGATTATGGGATGGATCCCTGGATATGGCAGTCTCTAGATGGTCCATCCTTTCATCTCAGCTCCAAACTTTGTCTCTGTAACTCCTTCCATGGGTGTTTTGTTCCTAATTCTAAGAAGGGGCAAAGTGTCCACACTTTGGTCTTCTTTCTTCTTGAGTTTCATGTGTTTTGCAAATTGTAACTTATATCTTGGGTATTCTAAGTTTCTGGGCTAATATCCACTTATCAGTGAGTACATATTGTGTGAGTTCCTTTGTGATTGTGTTACCTCACTCAAGATGATGCCCACCAGGTCCATCCATTTGCCTAGGAATTTCATAAATTCATTCTTTTTAATAGCTGAGTAGTACTCCATTGTGTAAATGTACCACATTTTCTGTATCCATTCCTCTGTTGAGGGGCATCTGGGTTCTTTCCAGCTTCTGGCTATTATAAATAAGGCTGCTATGAACATAGTGGAGCATGTTTCTTTCTTACTAGTTGGAACATGTTCTGGATATATGCCCAGGATTTACTGACAAATCAAGAACCGGTTGGGGAACAGGACTTTAACATCAGAACTGCCCCCTTCAACAGACAGTGGACAGAAGACAAAAGGGTCATGGAATAGAGAATGCAAGTCTGGACTCACTCTTTTTTTTTTTTTTTCCTAAGAGGGCATTAGATTTTGTTACGGATGGTTGTGAGCCACCATGTGGTTGCTGGGATTTGAACTCGGGACCTTCGGAAGAGCAGTTGGTTCTCTTGACCACTGAGCCATCTCGCCAGCCCCTGGACTCACTCTTCTTAAGTGGCTTCAAGGGGAAGCACTTTTATTTCTTTTCTTAATTCAACACTGATTCATTATAGGTAACCCAGAGTTTATCACTAATCCTTGAAGTAGTTGAAGATGACTTTTTTTTTTTTTTTTCGACCAAGCCAGCTCAACAGGGTCTCAAGGGAGGGAGTACATGATAAATGCCAAATTCTTAGAAGCGGCACCAAAAGCTCTCAATATCTCCCCCTTTTTTATTTCATAAACAAGACTGTGCCTGTTTTAGGTTGCTCTGACAAGCATGCCTTCCTTACCTTTCTTGAAATATACATTTTCAAAAACAATGTACTTCTGTCTTAGGTCAGTAAGACACTGTGCAGAAAAATTACCTGTCTTTAGCTGCCAGACTGTTAGATTAATAACTCTGTCTGAGGATCCATTTTTAGTTTCAAGCCAGTATTTTGGCTGCCAACACAAAGGCAAGTGTTATCATAATGGGCAGGAATAAAAGTATTTCCAGGACAAGAAGGACTAACACAATCAAGCTATAGAAGCCATTCTTGGAGCTTGACCAAGATGGAAATACTGATCTTAACCATGAATCAGGATGAGCAAGACAAAAGGAATGCCATGCACTCCTGGACTGAGTTCACTTTGAGCTTTGTATTCCTTAAATTCATGATCTCCTTATGCAAAGTTAAACGATCCAGAGAGGTGCTAGAATTGCACTAAATACCCTGCAAGTGTCTGAGTTTTCCATTGGTATGCATGACACTTGAGATGACTTCTTATTCTTTAACGCTGAACCTCCTCTCCAACAGTTTGAATACTATCAAGAAGAGCATCAATTTGTTGTTCTAGATGTCTATCTGGATCTTCTTGAATATTCAGATCATTAGTAACATTTTTTGCTCAATGATTAACAAAAGTAGCTGTCTTAACTTCTTATGTCAAAGCAATTGCAGAAGCAGTGGTGCTAGCTATTAATGTAATAAAAGCTGCTATCCAGTAATAATCAAGCCCACTGCCCTCTTGCTTCTGCTTAAAGTATGACTCATTCTTCCAGTGTTTGCAAGTCTTTTTCAGAATACCAAGGCCCTGTAATACTCACAGGCAATAATAATACAAAAGTTGATTGATGACCACCATAACAGGTATGCCAGATTTCTTTTTTTTTAATTGGGTATTTATTTCATTTACATTTCCAATGCTATTCCAAAAGTCCCCCACACGCTTCCCCACCCACTCCCCCACCCACCCACTCCCACTTCTTGGCCCTGGAGTTCCCCTGTACTGAGGCAAGTTTGCACGACCAATGAGCTCTCTTTCCACTGGCTGACTAGGCCATCTTCTGATTCATATGCAGCTAAAGACACGAGCTGGGGGGTGGGGTGGGGTGGTACTGGTTAGTTCATATTGTTGTTCCACCTATAGGATTGCAGATCCATTTAGCTCTTTGGGTACTTTCTCTAGTTTCTCCACTGGGGGTCCTGTGATCTATCCAATAGCTGACTGTGAGCATCCACTTCAGTGTTTGCTAGGCCCCCGTATAGTCTCACAAGAGACAGCTATATCTGGGTCCTTTCAGCAAAATCTTGCTAGTGTATGCAATGGTGTCAGCATTTGGAAGCTGATTATGGGATGAATCCCTGGATATGGCAGTCTCTAGATGGTCCATCCTTTTGTCTCAGCTCCAAACTTTGTCTCTGTAACTCCTTCCATGGGTGTTTTGCCAGATTTCAATACACTAACACAATTAGAAAGTGTCCAATCAATACAACTTGCATTAAATACATAGAAGAAGCAAAAGTAATTTTAACATGACTAATAAAAGATTCCAATTTTGGGGCTGGAGAGATGGCTCAGCAGTTAAGAGCACTGACTGCTCTTCCGAAGGTTCTGAGTTCAAATCCCAGCAACCACATGGTGGCTCACAACCATCTGTAATGAGATCTGATGCCCTCTCCTGGTGTGTCTGAAGACAGTACAGTGTACTTACATATAAAATAAATAATAAATAAAATCTTTAAAAAAAGATTCCAATTTTAAGAAAACATGGAAATACATCTATCATTTATACTGTTCTTTACAAAGCAAGCAGAAATTCCATCACCAAATGCATTGAAAGTCATAGTCTTATAAGTTGGTTCTTCTGTCCAGGGAAATCCAAACAGGATCCTTTTTACGTGCTCTTTTCCCCATGATGTCCTTCACTGTATCCCCCTTATTTGAGCTCCAATGTTGAGGTGCCAGCTCTGTCAGTCAACAGAGTCTCAAGGGAGGGAGTAAGAATTGAAAAGACAATTAGACAACACTATAACATGACTCCAGCCCATACTGAGGCTAAAACAGCTTTGTTTTTCTCCAGTCTGCTTTTATATTATTCTAGATACATCCCCAAAACATGGTCAGTTCTTAGATCAAAGACAAAGTAATCAAGCAAAGTAGTAAACAAAGAGATCACACAAGGTAATAAGTAAGCAAAGCAGTAAACAAAACCCTATGGTCACTGTTTCTAATATTCTTATCTGAGCCTACTTCCTTGTCCTCGGAGCATAGTGACAAATGCCAAAGCAGCACCAAGGTCTCTCAACAGGTTTTTTTTTTTTTTTTCTTTTTGAGACTGGGTTTGTCTGGATACTCTTAGCTGTACTGGAACTCACCATGTAGCCCAGGCTGACCCCAAACTCAGAGATATGCCTGCCTCTGCCTCCCAAGAGCTGCGAGCAAAGGCATGTGCCATTACAGCTCAGCCAACCTTGAACTCTAGATCTACATCTTAAGCATTAGAATTACAGGTATATGTCACCATAAGTAATAGCCCTGGCTGTTCTGGGATTCACTCTGTAGACCAGGATAGCTTTGAACTCATAGAGATCTGCCTGCGTCTGCCTCCCAAGTGTTGGAATTAAAGACGTGCACCACTGGACCAGGCTAGATAGCTAAAAATATTTGAAAATAATCTGAACGTGAGTTTGCCCCTTTTTTCTACCTGAACCTGTAAGTAATTAGTCATTGTACTGATACCTGTTCTTCTTTTTGTTTTTGTTTTCCATTTTTTCTTTCATTGATGTTTATGTCTTTGCTTGCCAGCGTGGGAGAAGGATTTACACAAGAAATAAACAGGATTTACACGGGAAGTAGGCTTGAGTCTTGTTGTGTAAGCCTGGTTCAGAACCATGGAGAGCAACAAACCCATTTCCCAACCTGAGAAGCACAATTTGGGCAGGTGGTGCTTGGCTTTGTTCTAAGGTTGTTTTTTAATTGAATTTTTGAGGGAGGGGAGGATGGAGGAACGGAGAGAATGAGAGAGAGAGAGAGAGAGAGAGAGAGAGAGAGAGAGAGAGAGAGCCACATTTGTTTGTGTCCTCATAGAGCAGATGAGGGCGTTTGATTCGCTGGAGTTGCAATCATAGGTAAGCTTCCAAATGTGGGCTCTGGGAACTGAACTGTCAGCCCCTGAAAGAGAAGCATGTCTTCTTAACTACTGAAGCAGCCCCTGTCTTCCTTTAGATGAGGATTTGGAACCGTGCTTGATGTATTTGAAGTTTCTGGCAAGATCTGTCTGTGTCTTACTACATTTTGGTTGAATGGCTATGCCTTTCTTTATTGAGCCATCTCACTGGACTAAATAGTTTAAAATTTTTATTTTTATTTTATTTTATTTGGGGGGGGGGTTCGAGACAGGGTTTCTCTGTATAGCCCTGGCTGTCCTGGAACTCACTTTGTAGACCAGGCTGGCCTCGAACTCAGAAATCCGACTGCCTCTGCCTCTCAAGTGCTGGGATTAAAGGCGTGCACTACCACACCCGGCTTTTTTTTTTTTTAATTTTTAAAATTATTTTATTAATTGTATTTGTTTCTGTCTGAGTTATGCCATGTGTGTGCAGGTGTCTGCCTGTCAGAACATAGTCCAAGAATGGAGTCGTTTGAGAATTCTGAATGCTTATGAGAAAATTCTAAGAAAACTAAACAAGAGTCTTGTGACCTCAGTTTCTTCAAAACACAAAATTGTTCTGGGGATGTTTTTGTGCTCCTCTAAGGCACAGCAGACAGGAGCGCGTTTACATCAGAGAAATGATTACAATTGTTATTTGTTTACATGCCTCCATGGAAAAGGATGTTTTTGCAGTGTGCAGCTTGTCCTTGTAATTGTATAAAGGTTGAACTCATGAGAACTTTACTCATGTGACTTTTCTTAGCCCTCAGAGTATAAACTGCTTGATTCTCTGAAGTTGGTGTCATGGTTTGAATAGGTATGGCCCCCATAGACTTCTGTGTTTGAATGCTTGGCCCTAGGGGAGTGGCATCATTAGGAAGTGTGGCCTTGTTGGAGGAGGTGTGTCACTGTGGGGGTTGGTTTTGAGGTCTCCTATGCTCAAACTATGCTCAGTATGGCCCACAGTCAATTCTGCCTTCAGATTGAGATATCGAACTTTCACCTCCCTTCCAGCATCATGTCTCCCTGGATGCTGTCATGCTGCCCACCATGATAATAATGGACCAAACCTCTGAATTGTAAGCCAGCCCCAATAAAATGTTTTTCCTTTATAAAAGGTTCCTTGGTCATGGTATCTCTTCACAGGAATACAACCCTAACTGAGACAGTTGGCTACTGTATGAGAGGTGAGCTTGTCTCATATATTGCCTCCACTCTCTCTGGTCCCACTGCCTCTAGGTCAGTAAACACCTGCAAGCACCAGAAGAGGACTTAAAATCTCTTAAAGCTGCTGTCTGAGCCACCAGGCTTAGGTTCTGGGAATCAAACTTGGGGTCTCTGAAAGAGCAGCAAACACTCTTAACTTAGCTGCTGAGCCACAAACACACTTTTTAAAAAGGTTCTATTTACTTTCCCTGTATGGGTGTTCTGCCTGCATGTAGTCTGTGCCCCACCCGTGTATGGTGCTCACGGAGGCTGGAAGATGGGTGTTCTGCCTGCATGTAGTCTGTGCCCCACCCGTGTATGGTGCTCACGGAGGCTGGAAGATGGGTGTTCTGCCTGCATGTAGTCTGTGCCCCACCCGTGTATGGTGCTCACGGAGGCTGGAAGATGGGTGTTCTGCCTGCATGTAGTCTGTGCCCCACCCGTGTACGGTGCTCACGGAGGCTGGAAGATGGTCTTGGGGAACTGGAGCTGCCATGTGGGTGCTGGGAACTGAACCTGGGTTCTCTGTACAAACAGACAGTGCTCTTAACAGCTGAGTCATCTCTGTGTGGGGCATATGGACTGTGGCATAAGAGGAACTGGTGAGTGTGGACGGTGCCACAGAACTGGTAGAACTGGCAAGATGGAATATACTCAAACCCCAGAAATCTCAAGACTTGAGACTGGCTGGAGTGGAACTAGCTCTTTCCATGCCTGCTTTGAAACATGTCACCAGGTGACTTCTAACCAGGTGGTCACAAGTAGTCAGTCACCTATCCAGCTCCTGGAATGTTTCTCTATGCTAATGAGGCACCACAGGACCTTAGCTTTCAGCCAATGATTTTTTTTTCCCTCTGTAAGGCTCCATGATTCGCCAAAGAATGATAGCCCAGACTCAAATAGTATGTAAATGCAAAAAGTGTTTTCTTCTGCAGAAGTTCAGCATGCTGGGGTCTTCCATTACCAAGATAGAGAGACCCCCAAGTCAGCTTGCAGGCCTGATTTAAAGCACTTTATGGAATTCTGGGGTAGGTGACCTCTATGTTAATCTGTTAGGTCCATCTCTACGGACATTCCATTATTGTGGAGTGGGGGCTGGAAACTTGCTGGGGAAATCTGGAAACTGTCAGCTGAGGAAGTAGCTGAGGAAGTCTGGAAACTGCTGCTGACCCATTGTCCTTGCCTCAGGCCAGGTGGCAGGGCAGCTTCTGGGGCCTGGACTTGCCTGGAATTGCCCAGTTCTTGGAAACAGAGATTTAGGCATAGTTTCCTTAACTTCCAATTTGAAGCCTGTCATGGAATCACCCCAAAACTATATAACCTTTGGTTCACCCCGAATAAAGTATATGCATTCAATGAACAAGCTAAACTAGTCTCAGAGAGTCATTCATTAAAGATCATCGGAGAAGGCCTTCGCCTAAAGAACTATAACACTAAGATTCGTTTGTTTGTTTGTTTGTTTGTTTGTTTGTTTGTTTGAGACAGGGTTTCTCTGTGTAGCCCTGGCTGTCCTGGAACTCACTTTGTAGACCAGGCTGACCTCGTACTTAGAAATCTGCCTGCCTCTGCCTCCCAAGTGCTAGGATTAAAGGCATGTATCACCACGCCCGGCTAACACTAAGATTCTTGGAGAAGACCTTCTCTCTCCCAGAACCACAATATTTGTCCTGGACTCCACTTCCCACTTCTGGCCTAGCAAACAGTAGTGTCTAAGGCCTCAGAGGTAAGAAGCAGATTTTCTTATTTATTTATTTATTTATTTATTGTACACTATAGCTGTCTTCAGACACTCCAGAAGATGGCATCAGATTTTCTTATTTATTTATTTATTTATTTATTTATTGTACACTATAGCTGTCTTCAGACACTCCAGAAGATGGCATCAGATTTCGTTACGGATGGCCGTGAGCCACCATGTGGTTGCTTGGATCTGAACTCAGGACCTTTGGAAGAGCAGTTGGTGCTCTTAACTGCCGAGCCATGTCACCAGCCTCCCAAGTAGCAGATTTTCTACCCTACCCATTTCAGACTTGGCCCTGTCCTCTCCGAGTTGGAATATTGGATGCCCTGAGAAACAGAAACAGAACCTGGAGCCACATCTCTGCGGCTGCTCTATGAAATCTTAACACTTGGGAAGTGGAGGGGACCAGAGTATCAGGACTTCAAGGACAAAAAGATGTGGGTCAGAGTTGAGGTTAGCACAGTAGTAGAGGGCTTGGTCTAGTAATAATGAAGCTGTCTGATCTCTAGACCTGCCAAAGAATATGAACCCACATGTAGAGTGTACAGGTTTATTGTATATATGAGCATTACATACACGCACACACACACACATTGTGTATATGTATGTATTGGATATTGGATTGAACCCAGAGCCTTGTACATGCCACTGCATGTACCACTATTGAGCTACATGTCCCTGCCCTGATATTAACTAATTCTCCATACCCTTCTGTGTGTGTGTGTCTGTGTGTGTGTGGTATTAGTGATTAAGCCTGGAGCATTTATATTTTAGGTAAATGCTTTACCACTGAGCTGCATTCACATCCCATAGATTATATATTTAAACCTTCCTTCTATTTCATAGCATATTATAAAATATTTGAGTGTATTTAACCTAAAATATCCCCTTTTATGTATATAGGCAATTTCCCTGCATGTGTGTCTGCACAATGTGTGTGCAGTGCCCATAGAAGGCATTGAATCCCTTGAAACTGGAGCTATAGCTGATTTTGAATCACTGTGTGGGTGTTAGGAACTGAACCTGGATCCACTGGAAGAACAGTCAGTGCTCTTAACAGCAGAGTCATCTCTCCATCCCAAATAAATTTTAATTTACTAATATTCTTAGTGTCCCCAACTTCCAATGCTTTGATATAGAGGTATATAGGTATTCTCAATGTGGCGACTATGTATTTGAGAATTATAAATGTTTGCAATTACAAATTACAATGCTCAACAGCACCATCTGCTGTTGGAAAAAGTGGGAGCAAGTGCAGTTTTGCTATACAGATTTTTGCTCTTCCCATTCAAAATGAGTGGAAGTAATTACAGTGGGCTGAAGAGTAGACGTAGGTCTTCATCTTTTTTTTTTTTTTTTTTTTTGGTTTTTCGAGACAGGGTTTCTCTGTGTAGCCCTGGCTGTCCTGGAACTCACTTTGTAGACCAGGCTAGCCTCGAACTCAGAAATCCTCCTGCCTCTGCCTCCTGAGTGCTGGGATTAAAGACGTTGGCCACCTTACTAGCCTCTGGTTCCAACCTTCTTTTTAAAATATTGTTTAGGAGCAGGAGAGATGGCTCAGGAGCTAAGAGAACTTGCTCTTGTAAGGACCAGACCCACTCATACCATAAAATAAAATCTTCAAAAATATTTTTGGGTTTATTTTTATGTTACCCCACAGAGGCCAGAAGAAGGTGATGGATCCCTAGGAGCTGGAGTTATATGTGGTTGTGAGCTCTCAGTCATGGATACTGGGAACGAAACTTAGGTCTTCTGGAAGAGCAGTAGTGCTCTAGTAAAAAAATAATTATGCGTATAGATTTTTTTTTGTCTGCATGCATGTTTATGTATCAGTGTGCCTGGTGCCAGAGGAGGGTGAAGAGGCTAGAAGAGGGTAACTGGAGTTACAGTCTCAGGACTTACTTGTTGTAAGCTGCCATGTGGGTATTAGGAATCAAATCTGGGTCCTCTGAAACAGCAATCAGTGCTCTTAACCACTGAGCCATCCTTCCAGCTCTACAGCAGTATTCTTAACTACTAAGTCATCTTTCTAGCCTAGTGGTTCTCAACTTGTGGATCATGATGTCTGGGTGTCCAACAACCCTTTTACAGGAGTTGCGTATCATATACATTACATATCAGATATTTACAATACGATTCATAACAGTAGCAGAATTAAAGTTATGAAGTAGCAATGAAAAAAATTTTATGGGGGGGGAACTGGAGAGTTGGCTTACAGCGTGTACTTACACAAATAAATACAAGTGATATCCTTCTGAGGAGGTGTGTATAAATGTCCACAGATTGCTAATAACTGACTGTCTTAGTTAGGGTCTCTATTGAAGTGAAGAGACGGCTCAGTGGTTAAAGCACTGACTGCTCTTCTGAAGGTCCTGAGTTCAAGTCCCAGCAACCACATGGTGCTCACAACCATCCGTAATTAGATCTGACGCCCTCTTCTGGAGTGTTTGAAGATAGCTACAGTGTAAAATAAATCTTGAAAAACAAAAAAAGAAAGGAAACAATTTTATGGTTGGGGGTCACCACAACATGAGAAACTGTATTAAACGGTGGCAGCATCAGGAAGGTTGAGAACCACTGCTCTAGTTCCTAGCCCCAACTTTCTAAGCATAAATAAATAATGTGCGACTCAGGAAAGATGAATATCTTATAAAGTGACAAACATCTTGCTGTAACACTGTCTTAGTTAGGGTTACTGTTGCTGCACTGAAACACCATGACCAAAAGTCCCTTGGGGAGGGAAGGTCTTATTTGCCCATTGTTCTATATAACAGTTCCTTATGAAAGGCAATGAGGGCAGGTACTTGTAAGCAGGAGCTGATGTAGAAGCCATGGAGCAGTACTGCTCATTGTCTTGTTCTCCAAGGCTTGCTCAGTCTGCTTTCTTATAGAAGCCAGGACCACCAGCCCAGGGATAGAACTACCTACAATGGGCTAGGCCATCCCCCATTGATCCCTAATTAAGAAAAATTCTGATAGTCAATTTTTTTTTTTTTTTTTTTTTTTTTTGGTTTTTCGAGACAGGGTTTTTCTGTATAGCCCTGGCTGTCCTGGAACTCACTTTGTAGACCAGGCTGGCCTCGAACTCAGAAATCCGCCTGCCTCTGCCTCCCAAGTGCTGGGATTAAAGGCGTGCGCACCACGCCCGGCCTGATAGTCAAATTTTATGGAGGCATTTTCTCAACTGAGGCTCCCTCCTCTCTAACAACTCTAGCTTGTGTCAAGTTGACATCAAACTAGCCGGTACAAACGTGATATATGAGTACAAGCTAAAATGTCTGTAGGTACATTCTCAACCAGGAAACTTGGTGGGAAACCACTGTGCTCATGGTGAACCCTTTGGGGTGAAGCAGAGCTAATTCTGTTTCTAGCTTCAAGTCAACTGTCCAGGAAAATTAATTGTCCTAGGGTCACTTCCTATATCAGAAAATTGGTGACTGAAGGTGGCACAGAGAGTCTCAAGGATGCAGCTTTTCTGAGTCATCATCCACAGAGGTACACGTATTTTGGTGATGCAAGTGCCATCTGCTCCTCTAAGCAGGCCTAAGTATGTTCCTGTGAGTAATCCCAATAGTCCTATTGGTTCAGCAAGCCTGGTGGAATGGTTTCTTTAGTCGTTGTGGTGGTTTGAATAAAAATGGCCCCTGTAGGCTCCTAGGGAGTGACACTCCCTAATAAGGAGGTTTGGCCTTGTTGGAGGAAGTGTGTCACTGGGGACTGACTTTGTGGTCTCAGATGCTCAAGTCAGACTCTGTCATTCTCTTCCTGCTGCATTTGGATCCAGACGAAGAAATCTCAGCTACTTTTCCAAGATCATATCTGCCTGCATGCCGCCATGCTTCTTGCTCTGATGGCAATGAACTAAACTTCTGAACAGTAAGCCAGCCCCCAATTAAATGTTTTTCCTTTATAAGAGTTGCTGTGGTCATGGTGTCTCTTCACTTTTTAAAAAAAATTATTTATTTATTATATGTAAGTACACTGCAGCTGTCTTCAGACATCCCAGAAGAGGGCGTCTCATTATGGATGGTTGTGAGCACCATGTGGTTGCTGGGATTTGAACTCAGGACCTTCAGAAGAGCAGTCAGTGCTCTTAACCGCTGAGCCATCTCTCCAACCTGTCTCTTCACTTCAATAGAGACCCTAACTAAGACAGTCAGTTATTAGCAATCTGTGGACATGTATGCACACCTCCTCAGAAGGATATCACTTGTATTTGTGTAAGTACACTCTGTGGTATCCAAAGGTGATGGACTTGCCTAACGACTCAGTTTTGAGAAGGAATTGTTGAGCTTTGTTCAACAAGTGTTTACTTCTTTGTGACCAACCTTGTCCTCTTGGCCTTGAGAGTAGGATATGATCAAGCTAAGGACATGGTGCACTACTCAAAATACAAGTAATATAATAACCACAGCCAGTGCTCAGAGGAGGCATAGAAACAGAAGAGCATACGCTAGACCTGCAAACACCTCCTCATTCTCAGCACAGTGTGGAGACACTGAGCTATCGGCTCATATGCATTCTCTTCACTCATTGATTCATTTGGCACAAGACCCTGGACCTTAACATTTCCAGTCTCCTTCAGAGATAGGTGGAGGGATAATCTTTTTGTGCACAGTGTAAAGGTTGTCTTTGCCAGCCACGTATTTGGGCAGAAGAGAATAGTGTGGGACTTCCAATTCCAGTGGGGTTGGGTAGGTCCCAGGGAGACTGGGGAGGGGGGAGTAGGAGAAGAAGGAGGAAGAGAAGGAAGAAGGGGAGGGGAGGAGGAGGAAGAGGAGGAAGAGAAAGAGGAGGAAGAGAAGGGGAAGGAAGAAGAGGGTGGCATGAGGAAGGCAGAGGAGAAATGACCATTAGGCAGAAGGTCCAGGAGGAGTCACAAGGAACAGGTCACTAAGGGATTCTCCATGAGGAGACATGTGGAGCAGAGCAAGCCAGGATGAGACTCAAACTACAAGTAACACAGGCCTGTGGTTGGGAGGTAAACAGTTTAGAGGGCTAGAACAGCTCAGAACCTGCTCAACTCAGGCTTACAGCTTGTCAATAAAATTACCAAGTCTTGTGTCAGTTATCCAGGAGCTAACACGGGCCTAGAAAACCCCCAAAGAATTACAGATGCAGATAGATATTGTCTAGAACTTTCTAGGTATCGTGGAATGTGGAATTATTGAATGACACTTATATGATTTGATTTTGTTTTTAACAAAACCATTTTTTATTATAGTGCAAAAAATGTAGTAGGCACAGCAGTGACAGAAGAACCAACTGCTTGCTCTTTAATTTTTGTAGTACTGGACACTAAATCCATGGCTTTGCAGACACTATGTGTGCACTCTACCATTGAACTATACCCACATCCATGTCTTCACTTTAAACTAGTATCATATACCTGCAACCCAGCAGGTAGAGACAGAAGGATTAGGAGTTTAAGGTCTATCTCTACTACCTAGTGACTTGGAAGACTACATCCAATTCACTCAGTTCCTATGCATGCAGGTATGCATCCATGAATGCCTGGGAAGATTCTGGCTGCCAAGCCTGACATCCTGAGTCCTATTCCCAGGACCCACATGTAGAAGGAAAGAAAGGTTGTCCTATGTCTCCACATATGTATCAATGCATGTGTGTGGGGAGCGGGTGTGGCGGCAGTCCCAAAGGCACCAGGGACTGCAGCTAAGTCGTATGACTTGCACCTGACTTCCTCATATAAACCACAAACATTGTGAGAGCTGCGCAGGTGTACCAGGTTACTGGCAAAGCCATTTTGGTGGAGATATGCCCCTGCTGCCCTGATTAGCTGAAGCTGCGTGCCTGGTGAGGTGGCGTGGCCTGCTGTGCGTGGATGAGAACTGATAGTATATAAGAGTGAGAGGCCCAGGGCTCGGGGTCTTTCGCCTACACAGTCAATGCGCAGCCCAATAAACGTGTGCAGAAGGATCCTATTGTGGTGTCTTTCTTGCTGGCAAGTCAGGCGTCCCACACATGTGTGCACATGGGCACCTGAACACGCACAAATAAACATTTATAATGAAATCTGAAAACTAATTAGGGTCTGGGATGTGGTTCAGTCGTTAGAATGCTTGCCTAACAAGCAGGAACACCTGATTTACATCTCTAACACCATATAAAATGGAGGAATCCTAGCATTGAGGAGGTGGAGGCAGGATGATCTGAAGTTCAAGGTCATCTTGACTATACAGCTAACTGGAGGCCAGCCTGGGCCTGTCTTAGAAAGAAAAGAAAACAAATAGCGTGCCATTGGTCATAGACCATGAAGAACCTCATCCAGCGATTCCTGTGTCAGAGTGTATATGAAGATTTATGTATGGCTGCCTGTAGGTAAAAGATGAATCTGTCTTCAGTTGTAAAAGGGATAATTATTGCGTAGAGGCATTCCTAAAATCACAGCTATCACAGGAAGAAGGCCATGTGTGGCTATTGGGAAGCTAATGATTAGTTTGTGGAGTGATATGTGGCTGGTAAACATTCTCATCTCTAGTTTGAGAGTCAAAATTCTATCTTCCTTCCTGGAAGAGCAGAGTTATGACCATGACTGGCCAATCATAGCTCTCCTCCCTAGAACTTGATTGGTTCAGGGAAAGGCATACGGTGTGAGTGGACCAGATCAGAAGCATTCCCTCGGATTGACAGACTGACGCTGGGAATAAATTTGTAAAAGTGAGGGTATGGGGTCTGGGTGTGTGGGCAGGCCCTATACTGGGGGTAGGGTGGGAGTGGGGGTGGGGTTCCACAGCAGTGAAGACAGAAGCAGAGAAGCCAGGGGAAGATGCTGCTGATGAGGCCTGGGGCTATGCTTATAGCAGAATCCCCTTTCCCTTGAGCTCTTTTTCTCCTTTACCTATATGTTGTTTTTTGTTTTGTTTTGCTTTTGTTTTTTTGTTTTTGTTTTTTTTGTTTGTTTGTTTGTTTTGTTTTTGAGACAGGGTTTCTCTGTGTAGCCCTGGCTGTCCTGGAACTCACTTTGTAGACCAGGCTGGCCTCGAACTCAGAAATCCACCTGCCCCTGCCTCCCGAGTGCTGGGATTAAAGGAGCGCGCCACCACGCCTGGCTCCTATATGTTGTTTAAGCTAGTATAACCTTAACTTCTGCCTACCCCCTTTAAATCACTGGAAATAAAACCTAGAACTTCATGTATGAGAGACAAGCGCCCTACCACCAAGCATGTTTTATATTTATTTATTAAGACAGGATCTTATAGACCTTGTAGAAATCATCCTGTCTCAGAATCTCAAACACTGGGATTACAGGGCTAACTTGTGCTCTACACACACACACCACCTTTTCGCTCTCCAGTCCAGGCTGATCTTGAACCTGTGCTGATGCTCCTGCTTCTCTTGTTGGGATTATAGGTGTAGTTACTACTGCCTAGATACACTTTTTCACTCTGTTAAATACAGAATCTCATTCGTTCTAGACTAACCTAAAACTTGCTACGTAACTGAAGATGACATTGAATCTATCTGCTTTCACTTTTCCTGTGACAGGGTCACACAAATGATTCCCAGCCTACATTTTTTCCCCAGATAGGATTTTTTTTTTTTTTTTTTTAGTTTTTTCGAGACAGGGTTTCTCTGTATAGCCCTGGCTGTCCTGGAACTCACTCTGGTCTACAGGCTGGTCTCGAACTCAGAAATCTGCCTGCCTCTGCCTCCCGAGTGCTGGGATCAAAGGCGTGCGCCACCATGCCGGGCTCCCCAGATAGGATCTTATTGTATATCTCAGTGCTGCCAGATTTTTGATCACACTGTGAAACCCAAGACTGTGTTATTACTGAAAAAACAGTTTTTAGTTGTGGTGTGGCTCAGCCCTTAGCACATAACTTTAGTCCCTCTGGCTGGAATAGAGACATGCCCAATCCAGTCAGAGGCTGAGAGAGAAGTCAGACTGAATCCGTGTGGAGGAGTCTGAGTCAGAATAACCAAGTTGATGGGCCAGCCACAGCTCAGAAAGAGCTGGAAGGATGGGCTGATTCAGGTCTCCAAACTGAACATTCTGGGTATAGATAAGATTGTCGAGAGGCTAGAAGATTCCAGGACCAGGCCTAGGTTAGCAAACTGAGGTAAATAAATTATATCAGGCAAATAAAAGTTACTTTTACATCTCAGGCTAACAATCTTGTTTCAGCCTGGATTTTTTTTTTTTTCCTTTTTGACTGTTGTGGAGCTCGATTTGTAGACAAGGCAGGTCTTGAATTCACATAGATCTGCTTGCCTCTGTCTCCTGAGTGCTGGGACTAAAGGTTTGTACCGCGACACCTGGCAGTTCCTACCTGGGATTACTTGGTTGGAAATACTGGCATGTGTTACCATGCCTGATTTTAACTTAAAAAAAAAAAGATTTATATGTTCATGTGTGTGTATGTTGGAACTGGAGTTACTGGCATTTGTAGGCCACTGGATGTGGGTGCTGGGAGCTGAACTCAGGCCCTCTGCAAAAGCAGTAATTGCTTTCAAGCACTGGACCATCTCTCCAGCCTCATTAATTTTTGTTTTGATGTTGCAAAACTTTTGATTATAAAGTCTGCTGTCACTGGGCATGATAGCACACACCTTTAGTCCCAGCACTCAGGAGGCAAACAGATCTCTGAGTATAAATAAGGCTAGCTAAGGATGCAGTCAGACTATATTTTAAAAAGTCTGTTAATGTACCTAACTGCAATGTCATCTATCTTTTAAAAGGATTTCTACAGTTTAATAGTTCTTTGCTAAGAACTGAGCAGGATAGGAATAAAATCCACCCCCCACCCCCTTTTTCTTGAGACCAGTTCTTACTGTATACAGTCCCGACTGGCTTGTAACTGGATCCATAGTCCTGGGTGACCTTATACTTACAGAGATCTACATCCCTCAGCTAATGGTCAGCTGTAGGGCGTAGTCTCTAGTCTGGTAAAACTCTCCGTTCTCCATTCTGTCTGTGGCAAGCCTCTGGTAATTCCCTTTTGGCAATGTAGGTATGGCTCATGTGACTATGGGGACTGACAAGTCTGAAATAGGCAATAATGACCAGCCACACAGTATACAAGTACTGGCTTCTCCACCTCCATGAAGTAAAATACTCGTAAAAAACAAAAGGAGAGGTGGAGCTGGGAGTGGTGGTGCAAAACCTGTAATGCCAGCACCTGGGAGGCTGAAGTAGGAGTTCCAAACCAGCCAGCCAGCCAGAACTTCATGTATGAGAGACAAGTGCACGGCATCCTAGCATGTGTCTAAAAAAAAAAAAAAAAAAAAAAAAAGACTGACGACATTTGAGGGCATTCTTTCTCAGAGATCCAGAAAAATGCACTTTCCCTTTATTCTCCCTGCGAACTAAAGCAACCTCAATAGCACACTTCCCTGCTGGGTAGTTGAGCACATACGTGTCAGACTGCTTCTAAAAGCATGGCGATGCTCAAAGGATACATAACCAGTCCTGAGCACATGCAGAGGGAAGCCGGAGGCACTCGCGGTCCACACCCCTTCTCCATCGAGCATTTGCGGTCCAGCAGGGGCAAGGAGGAGCGACAGGTCAGAAAGTAGCGCCAAGTTACATTAGTTGCTGACTGCAGGCAGGTGGGATCATTGGGAGGACCCGGAAGGGCAGGTTTGACTGAATGGCTGGCCAACAGTTTGACAGAGCTGCTTGGCACCTGCCAGAAAACCCAGCCAAAAGCAGAGCGCCCGCCCCTCTTGGCCACGCCCACCCTTCTCATGACCGGACCCCCGCCCAGCTCAGGGAACCCACTCGTCACAGTATTTCCGGTTCCAATCTCCCAACCGGCTTCCGTCGCCATCAGCTCCCGCCCCGCCCCTACCGCCTCTTTGACACAGTCACGTGAGGCGTGCTCGCAGGGCCTGCCGGGAGTAGTACTGCCGGCGGGTCGGGGTTCGGCCCAACATGGCGGTTCCTGTCGGACAGTGACCAAGGCTTTGCCGTAGGAAGGACCGAGCGGCGGCGGTCGGTGTCCCCACCTGCCAGAGTGGGATGCAAAGCCTCTGGGAGCGCTGAGCGGAGGCAGGGACGGGCTCAGGCCCCGAAAGCCAAAGCCGCGGCGGCTACGCGCAGTCGGCTGCAGGCTCCGGAGTGGGGCCGCGCCCGGCCGGGCAGGCGGCAGCGGCGGCGGCGGCGGCTGCGGCAAGCTCGGCTCCGAGGCCGGGCGGAGGCCGGGCGCCTGGCCGCGGCCATGGCCCAGTGCGTGCAGTCGGTGCAGGAGCTCATCCCCGACTCCTTCGTCCCCTGCGTCGCCGCGCTATGCAGCGACGAAGCCGAGCGGCTCACCCGCCTCAACCACCTCAGCTTCTCCGAGCTGCTCAAGCCCTTCTCTCGCCTCACTTCCGAAGGTACGTGGTGGCCTTCCTCGTTCACCAGGCTGAAACCGAGCTGTGGCCGAGAGAAGGAAGTTGGGAGCGAGCGGAGGACAGAGGGGCGGCGGCCCGGGGCTGCAGCCGGACGAGGCGCGGCGAGCGTCTGTCAATACAGCGCGCTCTTGTCCGCCCGGCTGTCTAGGCGCTTGCTTCCTTGGACGGACCCGGGTCATTAAGTCGCGAAGATAAACTTAAGCCCCGACACAAGGGAGTCGAGAGTGCTCTTAGCAGTCACCGAATAGGATTTGGCACTTCCTAGACAAAATAGAAAGATGCAGCCTCCGAAACGGAGTGTGAGAGTGAAGATCTGTCAAGTCGTCCCCTTCCCCCGGTCGAGTATTAAATTGGACTTTCAGAGTTATGTCTTTCATGACATACATCCAGCCTCGAGGTTCACCTGTTTCTGAACTTCTGTTTGGCTATTTAACCTTTTTCCTTTTGACCGTTCAAACAAGTTAATAGCTATGCAGCAGTTTGCCCAGTCTCAAGAAAGCAAGCAAAAAGTCCTACATGAATAGTAAAGGATGGGACTGTAGCTCACTTGGTAGAGTGCCTGCTTAGCATGCTGAAAGCCGCCATCGATTGGGTTCTCAGTACTACATAACCTTTGCACACCTGTGATCCTAGCACTGAGGGAGAGGCAAGAAGTTTAAGTCTTTCCTGGGCTCTGTATCATGTTCGAGGCCAGCCAGGGGTACATAAGACCCTATCTAAAAAGAAAAAAGTAAAACAAAAACAACAACAACAACAACAAAAAAAAACCCAAAGACAGGATAAATTGTAGTTAACAATGTACATATTTTAAGTTATCTAGACATAGGGCTAGAACAGTGCGAACATTTTGCTTTTTTCATAGTGATGGTTAATTATAAGAAACACATTTATATTTAATACTTATTTGCTTTATCCAGCTTTATTGTTTATTTTTGTTAATTTTTAAGATGGGTTTCATTCTAAGACTGGCTGGTCTGGAATTCAAACCCAGGCAATCCTCCTGTCTTAACTTCTTGAGTGTTGAGATTACAGGCATAAGCCATCAGTCTTGGCTCTTTCTCCAGTCTTTATATAGTTTTATTCAAGGGGCTAGAGAGGTGGCTCAGTGGTTAAGAGCTCTTGCTGAAGACCAAATTTTGATTCCCAGCATCCATGTGTGGTAGCTCAGAACTTGTGTAACTCTGGGGGTAATCCAAGACCACATAGGAGAGAGATTTTTAGAAGTTAAAAGTGTACTCCCGAGTATGGCTTAACTGGTATCTTTCAAACCAAACCCAGCTTATAAGAGCAGGTGAACTTCCTTTGAGATTTAAGTTCTGTTAATGATGAAGGGTTCTCTTACAAACTTTTGTTAACTGTCTGTGGTGTTTATTTTGTTAGGTGTTTACCCACAAACAAATAGAGCTTTACTGTTGGTTCACACTTTTACATGCCCCAGGCAGTCTTCTGGGAGCTAGCTGCTTTGCCAGTTATCTTTGTAGTGGAAGGAGCTATCCAGAAAACCTAACTGAGGGCTGAGAGATGGTGCAGTGGTTAGCACAGGCTGCCCTGCAGAGGACTGTGGTTCCATTCCCAGCACCCATTGGGCAGCTTATAAATGTCTGTAACTCCAGTCCTAGGGAATCCAGCACCGTTTGGCATAGCACTGTTGACAAATGTACTTACATACATGTAAGTATACATATAAAACTAAGCAAAAAGACCTCGTTTGTTTGAGACAAGGTCTAAGTAGTCCTGGTCAACTAAATAGACCAGGGTGGCCTTGAACTCAGTCAGATACACCTGCCTGGGGGTAGAGGGGAATGAACTGAGGACACAGACCACCAAGTCATGTAGCACCATACCTGGTTAATCCAAACGTTAAGAATTCTTGAATTCTCTTCACCTCGTCAGTCTATAGTTTATTGTTACACTCCTCCCATGCTTTAGAGCAGTGGTTCTCAACCTTCCTATTGCTCCGAAGCTTGAATACAGTTCCTCATGTTGTGGTGACCCCAGCCATACGATTATTCAGTGCTACTTCAAAACTGTAATTAGACTGCTGTTATGTATCATAATGTGAATACATATCTGATATGCACGATGTCTGATAAATGATTCCCCAAAGGGGTTGCACTAGAGTTGCCATGAACAGCAAATGCATTCGTAATTATTCTTTTGGGAGTGGAGTTCATAGGTCTGAGTATTAGCTCAGATTGACTTCTGTTTCTCTTTGTAGCTCAATGTAGATCCTCTTGCCTCAGCCTCCTGAGTGCTGAGGCTGCAGGTGTGTCACTATGCCTTGTTTTAGTTTACAGTCTTTTTTTTTTTTTTAACATTTATTTATTATGTATACATTGTTCTGCCTGCATGTATGCCTGCAGGACAGAACTCATTATATCTGCAGGGCTCCAGATCTCATTATAGATGGTTATGAGCCACCAATGTAGTTGCTGAATTGAACTCAGGACCTCCAGAGAGCATTTAGTGTTAACCCCTGAGTCATCTCTCCAGCCCTAGTGTATAGTCTTAAACCTTCCCCTGTCCCCATACTGAGGGTCAAATTCAGGGTCCTATCCATGCTAAGCAAGGGCTAGCTCATTGAACTACATTCCTGGTTCCTCTACAGTCTTAAAATCTTAAAATGAAGTCAGTTTGACTTTGTGCTCTTTCTTGTTGTGTTAAGAAAAAAAGAGAGCCGGGCGTGGTGGCGCACGCCTTTAATCCCAGCACTCGGGAGGCAGAGGCAGGCGGATTTCTGAGTTCGAGGCCAGCCTGGTCTACAAAGTGAGTGCCAGGACAGCCAGGGCTACACAGAGAAACCCTGTCTCGAAAAAACCAAAAAAAAAAAAAAAAAAAAGAAAAAAAAAAAAAGAAAAAAAGAGAGATAATGCTAATACTTTAGGCTTGTTCATATAGTTTTTCTTTCAGTCACAGAGTCTTTCATTGTGTGCCAGTTGTTATTGTTGTTGTTATTGTGGAGCAGGGTTGACTCAGCTTGCTCTGTGTGATTCCAGATGTGCACCACTTGTTGAGCTGTTATTGTCCTTTTAAAACTAAGGACACTGAGGTACAGAAATCATAGCTTATCTGCAGTTTTATATCTAGGGAAGATTTAAAAAACAGACAGTGTGATTCAAGATATTGTGATCTGAATCATCATCTAATCTCCTGGAAGTGCTTAAAATTTCTTATTTATATGGGAGAACAAGGTCTCTTGTAACCCGGGTTGGCCTTGAACTCTTGATCTTCCTGACTTTGGTTCTAAGCAATAGGATTACAAGCGTGTACCATCATGTCAGGGCTCATGAATATAGTTAAGAATTTTGCTAGGCATGATAAAGTATATAAAGAAAAAATAGCAAATGAAAATGTTCTCTTATTTCTTTTAGTGCTGAAAATTGAACTTTGGACCTCTTGCACTAACTTTTTTTTTTTTCCCCACTCGGTGGGATTTCCCACTTAGGTGGGATTAGTTCTAGTACTCTAACCTATTTAGCTCGTGCATTTCTAAAGTTTTGGCAGATTTGTTTTAATAGGTATCCAATAATTGGATAGCTTCCAAAAAGCTATAATGGGAAGTTTTGCATTCTTTTTTTGTTGCAAAGTTTTTTAAATTTTGTGTGTTCTCACTTAAATATCCTTGTGAGTAGGTGCATTTTTAGAGACTCAGCCTTTTGTGGTGTGGCAGTTCCCTTCATTGGACAGTGCAGTCATAGGGGAGCTATCAGGCTACTTCTGTTTCCCTCTGCTGCTTGGGAAAGACTAGGAAGGAGTACAGTGAGGTGGTTGATAGGAAAAGCAATCACTGCTTATTCAGGAGTCTGGGAAGGAATGAGGGTAGATTGGTGCCTTAGTTTCTTTTGTTCCTGTGATAAAATACTCTGACAAAAGCAGCTTAAGAGGGAAGGGTTTAATTTTAGCTCACTTGAAAGTATAGTCCATTATGGCAGAGGAGTGTAGACAGCAGGATCCTGAAGCATCTGGTCACATTGCATCAACAATTAGGAAACACGGATGACTGCAAACTAGAGCTGTCTTTTCCCATTTTATACAGTTCAGGATTCCTATAGGGAGACCGTTTCTTTTATAGTCAAGATGGAGTAACCATCACAATCAAGATAACCCTGCACTGGCATGCCCAGTTTTCAGTGATTGCACTTGACACTGCCATCAAGTGCTTAGGTCAGAAGGTATAATTGTAGTCTAGTGGTTAAGGGAGAGTGCCAGGGAAGCTGTCTTCTGGGGTACAGAATGCAGAGGAGATCCTGGGAGAGAAGCTTGAATTTTAGGAAGGGGCTTTTAGATTTCATCTAGTGGTAAATTTGAATTCTGGAGAAAGCTGTGTTGGCAGATCACTGAGTTTGTGGTTTATAAGGTTTCACACTGAGTTGGCATAAATTTTTTAAAAGTTTAAGCTAGCATAGCACATGTCTACCATTCTATTGTTTTAGAGGCTGAATCAGGAGGATTTCTTGCTTGAATTGCATAGGTAATCACTCAAAAAAGAAGAAAGAAACAGTTCAAAGGTGATTAAGATACAGACTGCAGTGGCAGCATAAAAACATTTGGTAAAACATGAAGCTGTGAGGGGGTTGGGAGGAGTTAAGAGAGAGAGGTCCAGAGTGTGAGTACAATCAGATACATTGTGTGCATGTATGAAGTTCTTAGAGTTAATTTAAAATATATTTTAAAAGTTGGTGAAACACCCCACCACCTTTTTGTTGTTGTTGTTGGATTTTTTTTTCCTTTTGTGTGTGTGTGTGTGTGTGTGTGTGAGAGAGAGAGAGAGAGAGAGAGAGAAGAGAGAGAGATTCTTCAAAGCTTGTCCCCCTTCCCCCCCTTAGGTAGTAAGTTATGAGACTACCACTTTAGTACAATTCCAGTATCCAAGTAGTAAAACAGGTTAAATTTTATTTATTAAAAGATTTATATATTTTTATTTTATGAGTATGAGTGTTTTTGCCTGGCACCACCATTTGTTGCTGGCAGAGGTCAGACAAGGGGTTTGGATCCCCTGGAACTGGAGATACACACAGTTGCTAGCACCTTAGGAGTGCTGGAATCGAACCCTGGTACCTAGAAGAACAACTGGAGTTCTCTCTGAGCCATCTTTCTAGCTCCCAAGTTAAATTTTCTTTATTTAGAGAAAGGAATGCAAACAAACAAACAAACAACACTAGATTTTATTTGTGGATATTTATTTTATCCTTGGAGGTTCTTTGTCTCGTACTGAAAAGTCAGGGCTGTGTTTTTTTATTCCCCTCCCCCCCACTTTAAAAAGACTTATCAGGGGGCTGGAGAGATCGCTCAGCGGTTAAGATCACTGACTGCTTTTTCAGAGGTCCTGAGTTCAATTCCCAGCAACCACATGGTGGCTCACAACCATCTGTAATGGAATCCGATGCCCTTTTCTGGTGTGTCTGAAGACAGCAACAGTGTACATAAAATAAATAATCTAAAAAAAAAAAAAAAAACCCAAAAACTTATCAGGTCCTTTACATATATATTTTGGCTTCCAATCTTTTGAAAAAAAATTTATGGGATTCCTGTGTATAAGAATGTGTGTGTGTCTCTGTGTCTTTTTTGTTTTTGTTTCTGTGTTTGTTGTTTGTTTTGGTTGTGTTTTTCTTGTCTGGGTTGTCTTGTCATATTCAGATTTGTTTTTGACTATCTTATTGTAGCTTATTATTTTTCTCTAGCTGCCTATTTGTTTTCTAACTAGAGACAGGGTATAGATCTGGATGGGAGGGGAAAAACTGGGAGGAGTAGGGAAAGGGAAACCATAATCAGAATATATTGTAAGAAATAATTGTACTTTTGATAATAAAAAAAAGGAGTAAAGCCAAAAACAAATAACCAAAAACCCAGAGCCGGGGATTGGGCTTAGTCATAGAGTGTTTGTATTGTATGCATGCAGCCCCACGTCCTGTGCCAGCGAGTCCCCTAACATTTATTCAGGGATTTGTATTGACTATCTATTTCAAAGAGGTAATCATTCCTTCCTGTTTCATGGTAGCTTTAGATATGTTTAGAGGGTTTCACTTTAAACATTAACTTTAAATTACAATTTTGGAAGTGTGTTTAAATTGATTAGATTTATTTAAATGATAATAATAGAATGTAATTCTACAGATCTTGAATAGTTTTCTATATGAATTAGAGAAATTTGGCAGATAAGTCTAGGAAATGCCTTTGAAAGGCAGCTTCTTTAATTTGTATTCTTTCTCTGTTTCCTATCTTTTCCCGCCTCCTTTTTCCTCTTCCCCCCCCCCCCCCACTTTCTCATTCTTTTCCTCTTCCATCTTCTTCCTCTTCATGATAAGGTCTTATAAATGTATATATATACTGGCCTTGAACTCCCAATCCTCTTGCGAAGTGGAATTACAAAGGTATACCATCTACTTTTCTTTTTTGTTATAACCATCATAGTAATTTAAGTTAAATATCTTTTAGTTATAAACCATCCCCTTTTTCCTTTTAATATTCAGGGATCAAGCCTTTATGAGTGACCTATACCCTAAACCTAAAGCATTTCATCTTAGCAACAGTTCTTGTTGCTATTCTGTTGTGACAAAATCAACTTAGGAAGAAGGGTTTGTTTTGGTTGGTAGTTTAGGATATAGTTCAACATGGTAGGAAAGGCTAGTAGTAGGATATGGTCTTACCAATCTGCAGTTAGGAGGCAGAGACTCAGTGTTGCAGCTCAGCTCCTTCCTCCTTTGCTTTCATTCTGAGACCCTAACCCATGGGACAGTGCCAGCCATATTCACAAGGGTAAATTAAGTCTGTAAATTACCCCAGTCAGGCCAGAGGTTTGTCTCCTAGATCAGTTTAGATCCTGTCACATTGACTGTCACTATTGACTACCACATATCTGTCCCTTGTCAACTTGATACCCGAATATATCACTTTAAAATATTTAAATTTTTATTTTAGGTTTGTGACTGCTTGCCTGTAAGTTTGTCAATGCACACATGGGTGCATGCAGTCCCTCTGAGGTCAGATGGAGCTAGCTGTCTGATCCCCTGGGACTGGAGTTACAGATGGTTGTAGATTTCCACAAAGGTGCTGGGATTTGAACTCAAGTCCTCTGGAAGAACAACTAGTGCTCCTAACCATGGAGTTGTCTCTGCAGTCCCCAGTGTCTCACTTTTAAGGCACAACTTTTTGCCTTTTGTCCCTATAGGTACTTCATAATGTAAAATGCATTCAATCTAAATTCAAAAGCCCTTGTACAATATTATTCTGAAGTTAAGTGCAAAGTTTCTTCTGAAACTCTGGTGATGTCTTCACATAAACTATAAAATAAAATAAAACAACAGATTACATACTTCCAATATGGGATGACACAAAATAAATGTTCCCATTTCTAAAGCGGGGAATGAGAGTACAGCAAGGATGGTTTGGATCAATGCAGGGCAATCAATCAATCAATCAAACAGTCAATGCAGTAAGCAAAAGTTAAATTTTAAGCTCTGTGTTGGGTATCGGGGCCTGTGCTCCAGATGATTTATGTACCCCCACCCTTCCTGAGCTGCAGCACATGCAGTCTCTCAAACCAGCTTCACTGTGTTCCTGTAGCTTGCTGTAGCAGATGTTCCATTGTCCTGGCCTTTCTGTGGCATCGATTTCCCTTCCCAGTTTCACATGTGCTCTCTCAGGCTCTCTTAGCAGGGAATCTAACCCTGTCACTTACTGCCCTGCCGCAGGGGCATTTTAGAACCTTGACATAGTCTTTCATGCGCCTTCATGCTTGCAGCTTCCATGCCTGTAAAACTAGTATTGAGTGAGTTGCCAGCTTGAGGTGTAGCTTAGGCCCTCTGGACCACAGTTGAATTGCTCTCTATTCCTTCCAAGATGACTCTGGGGAGACAGTTTTCCCTACAATTGTTTTTGAGCAGACCATCCTTTCAGTAGCATTGTTTAGACTCCTTTAAGGGAATTTGGATTTTTTCAAGGTGTAGTACTAAAAGAGTGGAACTGCTCTCTGGGTAATTTTCCTATTTATTGTTTTAGTTCAGATAGGTTTCTCGAGAACGGTACCTTTTTTTTTTTTTTTTAATGATTACATTTCCTTTCTTACCAGCATGGTGAGAATTTTTTTTTTTTTTTTCCAGACAGGGTTTCTCTGTGTAGCCTTGGTTGTCCTGGAACTTACTTTGTAGACCAGGCTGGCCTCCAACTCAGAGATCTGCCTGCCTCTGCCTCCCAACTGCTGGGATTAAAGGCATGTGCCACCACGCCCAGCGGTGAGAAACTTTTTACACACACACACACACACACACACACACACACATACACACACAAAATATATGATAGATATATATGTGTGTATATATATTCAAAATAATTCAGATTAATATTGTACTGTTTAACTATAAGGCCCACCATATTTAGCTGCTTATCGTATTTGATAGTTATGGAACAACTTTAAGGAAGATACATGCAAAATATGTTCCTAAAGATACCAGAGGTATACCATAATACTCTGGCAGTTCTGTTTTCCTTTATTTTTCTCTCTCCCTTCTTTTTCCCTTTTCTGTGCCATAAATTGTATGTGAGTGAGTGTGTGTGTGTGTGTGTGTGTGTGTGTGTGTGTGTGTAGGTACCCGTGTGGAGGTCAGAGGAACTTGTGGAATTTTTTCTCTTCTTCCACCATGTGTGATCCAGGGATCAAACTCCAGTCTCAGGCTTGGCAGCAAATGCCTTTACCTGCCGACTCATCTTGTTGACCCCTTCAGCTTTAAACTCCCCTTTTTGAACAAATGGCACGTTTTCCTATCACTTGTAAGCACTGAGCAGTAATCAAGATGCAGAGATGCAGTGTGGATGCTGTCTAGTTTAGATTGTTCTCAGCCAATCAAAATAATCCATTACCTTTGAATTTGGCCTCACTGAAGCTCTCACTGAGGCCGAAGGCAGAGGCACCCAGATTCTTTGTCAGAAAATAGCAGGGATGACTTTACCCTAGTTCCTGTGGAGTCCTTCTTCCTCTTTGAAACCCCATAAGCAAGGACTCTACTACCACTGTTTTTCTTGGCAATCTGATTTTCCAGATTCCCACCACAATGTCCTTTTAAACTCTTTTTACAACATTATAGAGCTTTAAAGCCCAGAGTTCTAAGCCCTTCGACATTCTTCTTGTGAAGAGTCTCAAAGACCTAACAATCACAGTCAGATTTATCACAAGTTCTACTTCTGCTATCGGTTTCATATTAGTTACTTTCTTCACTGCTGTGATAAAGTGCTTGATTAAAAAAAAAAAAAATCTTAAAAAGAGGGCAAATTTATTTGGCAGTTTACCAGTCTGAGGGTGTACTCCATTAGGGGAAGACAGAGTAGCAGAGCAGGAGGCTGGCTGCTTACCTCACATTCACAGTCACCAGAGAGATGAGTGAATGCAGGTGTTCAGCTCAATTTGTCTTTTTCATTCAGTGTAGGACTTGAGCCCATGTTGTGATGCAAGTCAGTCCACATTCAGAGTGGGTCCCTTCACTTCCCCAAATCAAATCTAGAATCTCCTTGTCAGGTATACTCAGGTTTGTCTCCTGGTGACTCTAGAGCCTGTCAAATTGACAATATTAACCACAGGTACTACTGTGTTGATAAAACTTCATAATTCATCTCCAAGGTTTTGGCGTGTGTGTGTGTGTCTGCAGGGCAGGGAAAAACTTGGGTATCTATCCTTCTATCCTTCTCTTCCACCTTGTTTGAACTACATTTTCCTTGTTCACTCCTGCATGTGCCATGCTATCTGGCCTGTGAGTATCCCAGGATTCTCTTGTTTCCACCACTATGTCTCTGGTGTCTCACACCTGTAATTCAAGCACTAAAGCAGCTCAGGCCAGAGGCATGCCTTGCTATAAGTTCAGAGCCAGCCCAGTCTACAAAATGAGGCAAATATTCATGGCATATGCTAATATATGTGTACACACACACACACACACACACACACACACACACATATATATATATATTGGTTTTTGAGACAGGTTTTCTCTGTGTAGCCCGGGCTGTCCTGAAACTCACTCTGTAGACCAGGCTGGCCTCGAACTCAGAAATCCACCTGCCTCTGCCTTCCAAGTGCTGGGATTAAAGGTATGCATCACCACTGCCTGGCGATATTTTATTATTGTTTTTTACTTTTATTTTTTTTTTGTTGTTGAAACAGTGTCTCATTTTGGACAACACTAAATGTAGGGGAAACAGGGCCAGTAGGGAAATTGTGACCAGTAGCATTGTATGAGAGAAAGGTTCCCCCCAACACGTTGAGACAGCCTCTTGTAGTCCAGGCTAGCCTTCAACTCCTGATCCTCTTGCTTCTGCCTTCCAGCTGCTGGGATTATAGACATTTGCCACTATGGCTGGCTCAGAGGAAGGACGTTTATGATTAGGTATTTCTTTTGGTTTTAAGGGAAAATGTAACCAGTTGCATTTTGGAAGAATATTCTTTTAGTTCTTAGTTTCTGATTTCTTTTGTGTTTGAAAACAGTTAACCCAATTTTGGTTTAGGTTGCATTTTACCAAGTTAATTTAAAATTTCTTTCTCTCTCTCTTCTTTTTTTAAGTTCACATGAGGGATCCTAATAATCAACTGCATATAATTAAAAATTTGAAGATAGCAGTAAGCAACATTGTCACCCAGCCACCTCAGCCGGGAGCCATTGGGAAGCTTTTGAATGATGTTGTTTCTGGCAGCCAGCCTGCAGAAGGATTAGTCGCTAATGTGATTACAGCAGGAGATTATGACCTTAACATAAGTGGTAAGTTATAAGTGTTGTCATTATTTTTTAAGTGAACATTTCTTTTGTTAGGAGAATAATTCTCATTGTCTTGGAAACCTTTTAAGTACTTGAGTGCTTACAGGGTGCTAGAGCTGGGCCTACAGAGCAGTGCTGAAAGACTCTCCCAGAAACTTCTCTGTTTTATTTTAGCACCTGTGTAAGTAGCCTAGGGTAATCAGTGTTCCATGATAAAACTAACAACAGATCACAGGGGTTTGATTTTTGTATGATTTAATTATTAAATGAAAAGCATGATAAACTTTTAATCTTGCTTGGTATTAAGTGGAAATGTTTATAAAATAGATGTAAATAGATAGTTTAGATATCTTACAGTGGTTTAGATAGTGTTTTCATGATTAGACTGATAAAATATTACATTAATATGTAGAGTTAATTTTTGATGTGATTCTTTTTCGGTGTCCAAAAGTCATCACTTATTAAAAATACGTGAGGTGAATTCTTTTTTTTTTTTTTTTTAGTTTTTTTTTTTTTTTTTTTTTTTTTTGAGACAGGGTTTCTCTGTGTAGCCCTGGCTGTCCTGGAACTCACTCTATAGACCAGGCTGGCCTTGAACTCAGAAATCCGCCTGCCTCTGTCTTCCAAGTGCTGGGATTAAAGGCATTTGCCTCCAGTGCCTGGCTGATATTTTGATACTTTTATACTAGTTATGTAGCTAAAGATCTTCCTGTGCCAGTGAGATAGCTCAGCTAGTAAAGTGTTTGCCATGCAAGCCAGACAACTGGAGTGTGAGCTCCAGGACTCATGGCAATATGGAAGGAAACTGACTTCACAAAGTTGTCTTCTGACCTCCAGGTCACAGGCACTGTGGCACACGTGCAGCCCCTCATGTATTATTATTATTATTATCATTATTGTTATTAATAATAATATAACTATCATTACTATTCAGAACTTGCTGCCATATACAGAGAACAGGTCGTAAGTCAGCACGGTATTTAGTCTATAAATGTATGCTCAGAAATGTATGTATGCTCAGAAATGTGTGTAGAATTACTGAGTTTCAGTCTGCTCTATTTTTCTTTGCTGTTAGTTTTAATCACAGCAATATAGATTAACATGATTGTTTTATTTTATCTTTTTTTATTTTATAGTTCTGAAATTTATCCCAGGGCCTTAAACATGCTAGTAGTTATTGAGCTCACCACTGAGCTATACCAGTCAAAACACCAATCAAGAGTTTGACTTCTTAGGTACAGGGTTAATCAGTTTTTGGCACAATGTATTTTAAAGTGATGCAAAATTTTGAATATTTACCTGAGAAATGGTAGAATTTGAGTTGTTGTTGTTAGTGTTACAGTATGAAAGGCAAGGAGTCCGATGCTAGTATCTTAAGGTTTTATACTATAAGCCTGAGTTAATTGAATAGTTGAGGTAGGCCACTGACTGTTGACGAGGTTTTGATTCATCTCTGAACATAAGAACTTGTCAAGATTAATTCTTCCTCTACTCCTATCCCCTTCCTTGTTTCTCTGTCTGCTCTCCTCACCCCCTCCCTCTTCTTCTCTTTGCCTTCCTCCATCCCCTTCCATGACTTCCCCTTCTCTGTCTGCTTGTCCCCATTGTTTTGTGTGGGTTTTTTTGTTTGTTTGTTTGTTTTTTGTTTTTTTGTTTTTTGTTTTTTTGAGACACAATCTCACTGTGTAGCCCTAGATGGTTGTTTGAGTTAGGATTTCCATTGCTGTGAAGAGACACCATGAACAAGGACAACATTTAATTGGGGCTGGCTTACAGGTTCAGAGGTTCAGTCCATTATCATCATGGCAGAATGACAGTCTACAGGTAGACATGGTGCTGGAGAAGGAGCTGAGAGTTCTCTGTCTTGTTCTGAAGGCAGACAGGAGAAGAATGGCATTCCTAGGTAGCTAGGAGGAAGCCCTCAAAGCCCACCCACAGTGACACACTTTCCACACCTCCTAATAGTCCCACTCCCTGGGCCAAGCATATTCAAACCACCACATTACCATCATGCGCAGTCCTTCCTTTCTTGAGGAAAGGCCTCAAGCTTTCTGTGTAACCAGTGGTGCCTTTGAACTTTTTGACCCTCCTGCCTGTCTTTCAAGTGCTAGGATTCCAGGTGAGAACAACCACTTCAGATTCTGTGAATCTGTTTTACATGGTATCTATGTGTGCAGGTGTCTGCATGTGTCTGTCTGTCTGTCTTCCTCCCCTCCAAAAACACACACAAACTCTCTGCCTTTCCTTCCCTCCTTTCCTTTCTTGAGACCATGTCTTTCTATGTTGCCCTGGCTGGCCTGGAACCTCTTTCAGTCCTTTTGCCTCTTGACAGGCCTATGCTACTAGGATGTACTGGCTGGTTTTGTGTGCTAACTTGACACAAGCTGGAGTTATTACAGAGAAAGGAGCCTCCCTTGAGGAAATGCCTCCATGAGATCCAACTGTAAGGCATTTTCTCAATTGATGATCAAGGGTGGGAGGGCCCATTGTGGGTGGTGCCATCCTTAGGCTTGGGTTCTATAAGAGAGCAAGCTCAGCAAGCCAGTAAGTAACATCCCTCCATGTCCTCTTCATCAGCCCCCACTTCCTGACCTGCTTGAGGTCTAGTCCTGACTTCTTTGGTGATGAACAGCAATGTGGAAAATGTAAGCTGAATAAACCCTTTCTTCCCCCAACTTGCTTCTTGGTCATGATGTTTTGTGCAGGAATAGAAACCTTGACTAAGACATAAGGTTAACCTGTGGTTTTCAAATTTATTGATTTTTCTATTATGTACCTTGCATTGATGCATAGAGATATAAGACACTTCTTATAAGCTTATAATCTAGTAAAGGACCATCCTTAATTAGCAATTAGTGCATTCTGATTTATAGTTTGTTATAGCCATAATGATTGTAGGAAAGATGACCTATCTGGTATGCCAAAGGGCTAAGGGGATACAGAGAAGAATTGTCTATCATGTAGACAAATAACTTTGCAGTTTGTTTTTTGGGGGGGGTTTTTGACACAAGATCTTGCTTAAGTGTCTTAACTGCTTTTCTATTACAATGACAAAACAGCACCAACAAGGCAACTTCAAAAAGCATTTAGTTGAGGGCTTTCTTACTGTTTCAGAGGATGAGTTCCTGACCATCATCCACATGGCAGCAAGCGTGCAAGTATGACCTTGGAACAGTAGCTGAGAGCTTGCATCTTGAGGCAACAAGCACAAGGCACAGAGACTGACTAGACCTGACATGGGCTTTTGAATCCTCAAAGCTCCCACATCTCCTCAGTGACACACACCTTGTAATCCTTCCCAAACAGTTCTTTCAACTAGGGTCTAAGCAAGCATTCAAACTACCACACTAGGTTTCCTAGTCTGGTCTCCTAGTCTAGGTTTCCTAGGCTGACCTGCAGCTCACTCAAGCTGGCTTCCAACTTTAGATCTTTCTACTTCTATCTCCTGTTGGCTGTTGTTGTTGTTTGTTTGTTTGTTTGTTTGTTTTTAAATAAAAGATTTATTTGTTTTTATTTATTTTTTTTCTTTTTTAAAATTTTTAATATTTTTTATTACATATTTTCCTCAATTACATTTCCAATGCTATCCCAAAAGTCCCCCATACCGCCCCCCCACTTCCCTACCCACCCATTCCCATTCTTTTGGCCCTGGCATTCCCCTATATTGGGGCATATAAAGTTTGCAAGTCCAATGGGCCTCTCTTTCCAGTAATGGCCGACTAGGCCATTTTTCGATACATATGCAGCTAGAGACAAGAGCTCCGGGGTACTGGTTAGTTCATCATGTTGTTCCAACTATAGGGTTGCAGATCCCTTTAGCTCCTTGGGTACTTTCTCTAGCTTCTCCATTGGGAGCCCTGTGATACATCCAATAGCTGACTGTGAGCATCCACTCCTGTGTTTGCTAGGCCCCGTGTTTGTTTTTTATAGGCATGTACCACCATATCTAACACAGCATTTATTTCTGTACTGATTAAAGTATTTTTGACCTTTAACAACCTTCTCCCTTTTTCTTTCTTTCTTTCTTTTTTTTTTTTTTTTTTTTTGGTTTTTTGAGACAGGGTTTCTCTGTATAGCTCTGGCTGTCCTGGAACTCACTTTGTAGACCAGGCTAGCCTCGAACTCAGAAATCTGCCTGCCTCTGCCTCCCAAGTGCTGGGATTAAAGACATCAAGCCCGGCTTCCCTTTTTCTTTTAAAAGACTTAGTAACTCTGATATATACACATAGACAGATTGCTTAAAAGACATAGAAAGAACAGCAGTTCTATTCTGTGCCCTGCCAGTGCCTTTATTTTATTTTATTATCTTTTATGGTATTATGTCTTCTCAAAAAAGTTTTAGACTCACTATGTGTATGTTTTGCTCACATGTAGGTTTGTCTGCCACATGCATGCTTGGTGCCCAAGGAGATCAGAGGAGGGCATATGTTGTCCGAATCTGGGGTTACTGATTGTTATGAATCACTGTGTGGGTGCTAGGAACTGAACCCAGATCTTTGCAAGAGCAACAGTGCTCTTGACTTCTGAGTCAACCATCCAGCTTCTCTAAATTTCTCTTATTACATTTATTTATGTGTATCTCTTTGAGTGCACAAGTGTAGGTCAGAGGATAACTTGTAGAAGTTGCTTCTTTCTTACTACTATAGGAGTCCTAGAAATTGAACTCAGATATCAGGTTTGATAACTAGTGCCTCTAAGTACTGAGCCATCACACTAGCCTGGTGTTACATTCTTTTCTTGCCTGTCTGTCCGTCTTGACAAGGTCCCACTCTGTATTCCTGCTTGACCTGGAATTTAGTATGTAGACCAGGCTGGCTATGAACTGATCGTGATCTCCCTGCCTCTGCTCCTCAAGTGCTGGAATTAAAGGTGTGAGCCACTGTATCTTGCTATAAATAGTATTTCTATTTTTTATCCATATCTTCATCAATTTTAATAAATTAAACAATAAGGACTTATAACTAATTTAAACACTTATTAAGAATTTAATTTTTGGGAAGGGGTGATCATTTAGTGTTAACTTTTATGCAGCACACAGTGCAGTGTCCATCGTTTCTGGTTAACACTCCCTGTTTACAGTAGTATGTATGACTAAATGTAGGTTACTGCAGGGCCAATTATTGGGCTTTCTTTTGTTTTATCAGATGTTAGTAATCATCTTTAACATTTTTCTCAGTGTCCTTTGTATTCTCTCAACCTTCTTGAGTAGGACTTTGAACTTGTCAGGTCAATTTTCAGGAAATTCTTTATCAAAATCTCCTTTCAGAGTCTTTCCCCTCTCACTGGTGTCTCCAGTGAGGATATTGTCCCCAGGGAGTTGAAAATTACCTTGGGGGCAAAATATTTTAGTTATTACAGGGGTTCTTATTTTCCCAGAGTCATGTGTGTACATTTTTATTGTATAATTTCAAACTTGCATAGGATGTGCATGACCCCAAGCTATGAAAAAGATGGGAGGAAAGGAATGATTAGGAATAAAGTCTAAAGACTGCAGTGAATGGTGGCTCATGCATGTAATCTTAGACAGGAGGGTTGCTCCCAGTAGGTCAGCCTGGTCTATAGACAGCCAGGACAGAGGTTTTTCTGTGTACAGAGAAACCCTGTCAGGGGAAAAAAAAAAAAGGAAGTTGAAAATGTTCTACTCCTCTCTTGTCTGGTGACTCTCCAAGGCACTTTCCTCAGTTGTCATCCTAGAGTTTTTCTTTCCTTCTCTTACTTTATGTTACTCTATTAGTATTACCACCATCATTATTAGTGTGTGTTGGAGATGCACATTGGGCCACTCAGGTCTTCTGAGCTCCTGGCAGTGATCAACTGCCACCATCTGATCTTGCATGGTCTTTAGTCTTGTGAACGTTTTTGAATTCTTTATTTGAAGGTGTTCTCCATTCCCCACCTCCTGCCCCTGGAACAATTCTTAGTTGGATATAGAATTTGAATGGCTAGTCAGTGCTCTGATTATTTTTATGAATATTGCAGATTTTTGTCCTTCATACTTTATATTGACTTTTGTATTGAAATTTTACTGTTTGTTGGTTTTTTTGTTTTGTTTTAAAACAATTTCTTTGAAAACAGATGTGGTGGTACATGCTTTTAATCCCTGCAAAAGCAGGAGGGTGTCTGCGTTTGAGGACAGCCTGGTTTACATAGTGAATTCCAGGATAGCCTGGGCTACTTTTACTTATTTACTTATTTTTAAAGAATGTTAACTCAGGATATTGATAGATTAATTAATCATTAGTGGCTTTTTATTTTTCAGTTTTATTTTGTGCCTTTTATTTTAATTCATATTCTTTCAGCTTGGTCTCTTATGTTGGAAAGTTTCTCATATTTGTTAAATGCTTGTTTCCTGTTTCACACTGAGGTGTTAAGATTAAGATGTTTCTTCCTGGGCTCAAAGTACACTCATCAGTCAGTCCTTTATTTTGTGATATGACTGTGTAGGCTTGGAGGTGTCTGGTTTCCAGGATTATTATATGTAATTATTTTCTTTGGGGCCATTTAGTTTCTCTAGAAGTGGATTTTTAGAAATCTGTTTGTTAACTATGGGAGTGGATTTAGTTTTAAGTAGTTTTTGTAGTGGCTTTCTCTAGATAGTTTATAGGAATAGTGTAGCTATTATTTGATTGTGAAAACTTACCTAATTGTATTACTTGTATTCTCAGAGCCCTTCTAGCATTTCTACTCCAGAGCTTTGTGTGCTTTTTTTGCTTTTAAAAGCAGGCAGAGATACTACTGTAGCTGAACGGTTTAGACAAATTTTTTAGAAACCTAACTATTAGAATTAAACAAAAGAAAGTTATTTCTTCAGTTTTCCCCCCTTCAGGACCCCTCTTTTCAGTTGATTTATCTGGCTGATGGGGATTGAGCCCCAGACCCTGCACATGCTAATAAGTACATACACTCGACCACCAAGCTGTATCCTCAGAGCATAGCTTTATTTTTATGTCTTTGAAAACTAGGAGTGAAATACAAGGAAGTTCAGAATTAAGTTCAGTAAAATTCCACCATGACAGATTGATACTCTTGAGGGTTATTTTAAAAGCAAATTTACCCGCTCTAATACAATATTAGGTATGTCAAAGTTTGCATCTAGTTTTCACCTTTAGACTGAGTTGGCATACTTTTCACTGGTTCTGTTTAAGCAGTAGATGTTAGACATTTACCTTTTAAGCCTGACTTAACAGGGCCATGTTTTCATTGTCAGATCGGTCAATTAAAGCTAGCATTCCTTGGAAAGACACTTCGATGGAATTAAAAGAATCCTCTTGTATTCTTTAAATTCACAAGAAATCCCTTGGTATTTCTTGTGATGGGTCTCTCTTTCCAGATTGTTCTCATGACACTCCTTAGCTGTGGACCAGTGCTCCCTTTTCCAGTACTTGTCATATTTGTGCCAGTTAGTATATTTAATTTCTTTGATGAGAACGTGGTCTTCTGGTGCCCTTTAAACTTTTACCTTTTCATCATCTATTTTTTGTGTTTAATTTTTGATTTATAACATTATTCCTAAATCCATACATTCTCATGGAATAGTCTGGTTTGAACTGCATTTTATTTTGATAAAAAGGAAAAACATACTATCCCTTTTTTTTTTTTTTTCCCAAAGACAGGGTTTCTCTGAATAGCCCTGGCTGTCCTGGAACTCACTTTGTAGACCAGGCTGGCCTCGAACTCAGAAATCCGCCTGCCTCTGCCTCCTGAGTGCTGGGATTCAAGGCTTGCGCCACCACGCCCAGCACATACTATCCCTTTCTAACTGGGGTTGTGTAGAAGAGCTACTGCTTTCAAAGTCCCTCAGTAACTGAGGATGACCTTGAAGTACTCATCTCCTGCCTACCTTCTCCCAAGTGCTGGCTTGGCTTGTTGAAGAAAGCTTTCACAGAGCATCATGGCTGCTTTTTCACTTGCTGATTAAAAAAAGAAGAAGAATAGGAACAAAATAGTCATGTTATCCCAAACTATGTACAAGCATTTTTAAGGTGGGAGATTGTCATTAAGTGTTACAGTAAGTATTAAACCCTAAAATTAAAAAGTAATATTTCTCCCCACTTCCTACAAACAGCATAATATTAAAAATACAACAAAAATAGTTTAGTGGCAGTTAACAAAGTTAAAGTCAGACAGAGGAATCACACATTTTTATAGCACCTCAAGAAAATATATGGCAGAATGAAAAACTTGTTAGCCTGTCTGAAGGATGAAAACACATTTCTGCCTTGCTTCTCACACCTCTGCTTAAGGTCCAGCATCTGTTTCCACTGTGCCCATGAAGTATGTCAGAGTGTGTAGTTTGCTTTTTTCTTTTTTATTCAATTTAATTAAAAGTTTATATAGTTTTATAAATATCTGTGTTTATAAAGTTCCAAAGTCAAATCATAAAACAGTTGATATTGTAGCTCAGCAGTAGAGTTCCTGTCTATGGTGCGTGAAATCTGAACTTGATCATTAGTACCACAAAAACCTTTATCTGGTGGCACATACCTGCAGCCCAGCACTTGGGAGTTGGAGGCAAAAGGGTCAGAAATGTGTTAGTTTAATTTCTGTTGGCTCTGGTTAAATACCTTGACCAACTTAGATTTACTCTGGGGAAGAAATGCCAGTCATGGCCAGCTAGTCATGTTACTCTAGCAGTCTCATGTAGAATGAGAATAGGAGAAGGGGCCAGGCTAGAAAACCCAGAAGCCTACCTCTAGTGATGTATTTCCTCCAGCAAGGTTCTACCATCTAAAGATTCCATAGCCTGCCTTTCTAAACAGTGCCATCAGATGGGGGCCAAACATTTGAATATGTGAACTAAGTGGGGGGGGGGTGGCATTTAACATTCAAACCACAACAGGGACTTAAAGTTACCTTGGCTTCACAGTTCAAGCCAGCTTCGGCTATATGAAACCCCTATTTCAGACACCCAAACAAAAGACCAGACCTATAGTGCAGAGAGAGTTAGCTTCTATGTCCTCCTCTTCCTCTTCCACTCTTCCTTCCCTCTTTCCCTCCCTCCTTTCTTCTTCCCAAGAGGTAATTGATTTGGCTTTTTTTCTTGTGGTAGAGCTTGAGAACAAGCCCAGGGCCTCGTGCATTCTAGCTTTATTCAAAGCCCATAAATGTTAATTTTTTCATTGTCTTTGAAAATAATAATGTATATGTAGCTTTTCACATCTTTTTTTCTTTCACAAAAATGCATATGTTTTGGTTGCTACTTTGCCTTCTTGTTTTTGAGACAGTTTGGTTCTGTAGTCTTGGTTGGTTTTTAACTCATTGCCATCCTCTTGCTTCTAAGTGCTGTGGTTACAAGTTTGGGCCACCATGCCTAGCTTTGGCTGTTGCTGATTTTACTTTATAGCCGTATGAAGAGAGTTTCCTCATTCTCTTTTAGTTATGTAGAATACCATGTAATGGATGGACCATACTTAGTTTACATAGGGTATCATTTAATGGATGGGCTATGCATAGTTTATATAGTATACCATTTAATGGATGGGTCATAGTTTATATGGTGTACTATTTAATACATGACCCATACATAGTGTATCTTTTAATGGATAGACTACACATAGTTTACATAGGGTACCATTAATGGATGGACTATACACAGTTTACATAGTATACTATTTAAAGGATAGACCGTAGTTTATATAGTATACCATTTAATAGATGGACAGATGGACTATAATTTAGTCCACCTTTTTTTTCTTTTTCTCTCTTTCTTTTCTCTCTCTCTCTCTCTCTCTCTCTCTCTCTCTCTCTCTCTCTCTCTTTATATAGTCTGTCATGTAGCCCAGGATGGCCTCAAACTCCTGGCCTTCCTGCTACTATCAGACTGGCCTTGAACTCAGAGATCTGCTTCTGCTTCTTCCTCCCCAGGCTGGAATTAAAGGTGTGCGCTACCACACCTGGCTGCAGTAAAAAAAAAAAAAAAAAGAAGAAGAAAAAGAAATGTATATTTCTGTGGTTGTGGTGACACAAATGATAGTCTATACAGGTAATCAAAGGTCAGACAGGGCTACATAAGGAGATGCTATCTCAAAAAATAAAACAAAACAAAATAAAACAAGTAACAGAAAGCTTATTTGGTACCAGATGAGATAACAGTATTTGTTCAACATGTATAGTTTTTTTCTTCTACCTTTCTAGTCATTTATACCTAGTCCTCCAGCTTCCCCCTTGCAAGTGCTTGGATTACAGGAGATAAACACACACATACACACACACACACACACACACACACACACACACCACTATGTCTGCCTATCTAGCTTCACACAGCACCCTTTCTTTTTGCTTTCTATTTCTCTCTTACTCAGCAGTTTGAGACCTGATCTTACTGTATAGGCCAGGCTGATGTCAGTTTTGTTATCCTTCTGTTTCAGACTCTTGAGTGCTGGGATTAGAGGCACAAACCACCATGTCTGACTAAGTTTAAGTTATGTTCAAATTAAAAAAAAAAGATGTAAAGTTAATTGCTGAAGAGTTGACTTAATTATAAAGTAATTATATTCTTGAAATTCTCTTTACAAAAGCTTTGATGTGTTAGTGAGATGGTTCAGAGAGTAAAAAAAGGTACTTTTTGCTGCAAACCTGACTACCTGAGTTCAGTTCCCAGAACCAACCTGAAAATTGTCCTCTGACCTCCACGTGCATGCATATACACTCACACATACTTCCCACTACCACACACACACACACACACACACACACACACACTCACTCACATAGTATTGATAGTATGTAAAATTTTAAAAGGCTTTGTTGTAGTCATACTCAAGTTGTCAGGCTATAGGATTTACAGCCTTACCCATCTTGACATTTTAAGCCGGGTGATTCTTGGTGTGTGTGGAGCTGTTTTGCTCTGTGCACTCTTAGATGTCTTTGAGTTTCTGACCTTTTCCCCTTAGCACCAGTAGTCATGTCTCCTTCTCTGTTGTGACAACCAAAAAGGCCTTCCAATACTGTCCAGTTTTTCCTGAGGGGAGAAATCAACCTCATTGGATACAGTGCAAAGTGTGATCTCTTATGAACGGGCTCTGCTTGTGACCATGAGATGACTGCTTCAGGGACCTAAAGATTAGTTCTCGTTACTTTGATCTAGTAAGTCCATGGCTCTGGGATGCTTCACAGGCTCAGGAGTGACACTTTCATTCTGTATACTTGAGGAGTTCCATTTATAAATGTACTTTCTTTTTTTTTTTTTTTAAGATTTATTTATTTTTATTATATATAAGTACACTGTAGCTGTCTTCAGACACTCCAGAAGAGGGAGTCAGATCTCATTACGGATGGTTGTGAGCCACCATGTGGTTGCTGGGATTTGAACTTTGGACCTTCGGAAGAGCAGTCGGGTGCTCTTACCTACTGAGCCATCTCACCAGCCCATAAATGTACTTTCATGAATAACTTAAAACATAGATGCTATAATATGCTATATGTCTCTAAATATGTTAATGATTTGATGTATTTATATAACATTCTGCGTCTACAAATGAGAGGAATTGTGCTTGCCTTGATATCTAATGTACCTTAAAGCAGAGGTAACAAGAGTTGTTTACTACTAGAAACTATTATCTTTCTTTTGTAAACTGATTCTGCTGAATTCTAACCATTTTATATGTTGTTCATTTTAGCTACTACTCCATGGTTTGAGTCTTACAGAGAGACCTTTCTGCAGTCCATGCCAGCATCAGATCATGAGTTTCTGAATCACTATTTAGCATGTATCCTTTAAGTCATCTGAAAGCCGAGAAAGACAAAACTCTCAAGAAGTTATAAAGAATGGAGAATTTTTTTATTGGCAATGATATCATGTTCAAAATTATGTCACTTTATTTTTGGGGGGTTTTCTGATCTGGGTACTTGAGGTATGTGTGTGAATGTAGTATATGTGTAGTATAAACTCAGGTAGGAGTGTAAATGTATATGCTTGTGCAAATGAAGGTCAGAGAAAGAGGTCCTCCCTTAGATGTTCAGGCTGGCCTGGAACTCACACTATAGTGTGGACACAGCCTTGAACTTGCAATTCTCTTGTCTCAGCCTCCTGAGTAGTTGGGATTAACAGGCTTGTGCCATGGGGCCTGGCCAGAAGATCTCTCCTAAAATTTATATTAATAAAGTAGTGCTTATCATTGAGAGATGTGATAATTTCCCTGACATTGTGGTTATAAGGTATGCTGGTGGCATCATCTGGTGAAGCTGAACCTATGGAACAATTTTCAAAGTTGTCACAGGAACAGCATCGAATTCAGCACAACAATGATTATTCCTACCCTAAGTGGTTTATCCCAAATACACTTAAATATTACGTGCTTTTGCATGATGTAACTTCAGGAGATGAACAGAGGTAAGTGTTTCTTTTAAATTTTTGTTTTATTTTTATTTATTTTATCTATTTATTATATATATATATGAGTACATTGTAGCTGTCTTCAGACACACCAGAAGAGGGCATCAGATCCCATTACAGATGGTTGTGAGCCACCATGTGGTTACTGGTAATTGAACTCTGGAAGAGTAGTCAGTGCTCTTAACCAATGAGCCATCTCTCCAGCCCATTTTAATTTTTTTTAAAAAGAGAATCACATCTTTCTGATTTGTGTGTGTGTGCACTCACATGCATATTTGTATGTGTCATGGCACACATGTGGAGGTCAGAGGATATGTTGTAGGAGTCGGTTCTCTTCCACCATGAGGGCCTGGTAATTGAACTTAGGTTGTTGGTGGCAAGTGCTTTTACTTACTGAGCTGTCTTGCTGTTCCCTAAAATGAATTCTTGTAATATAAACATAAAAATAACTTTATGTTTATGCTTTAGAGTTTACTTTGGCATTTGTTTCGAGGTGTAGGTCAGATTAAACTTGTTTCATACTATTTATTCTTAATATCTGATTGCCACTTGGGACTTTAATGTATGATTCTTATTTTTGAACATAAATGTTCACTGGTTGAGATATTGGTAATGATGTAAGTAGTTGAGATTGAGTCCACATTCTAATGCATCCTAAGCAATGGCTACCTTTGCACAGTAACTCTATCCTCTAACTCATTTTCTATAAACTCAGAAACAGAACAGATACTTCTGTGGACTATTCCTTTTTAGGATTAAAAAGACATGTCTAAAAACCATTGGTATATGCAAAAAATAATGTGAGCTGGTTATTAAAATTATTTTGATTCAGTTGGACATGGTTTATCTCCTGTATTGAATGGATATAATAATAATAATATTAATAATAATATAATAATAATGAATATAATAAGGATGTTCAATCGACAGTCGAGAATTAGGCCAAGGACTCTTAATTTTTTTTTGAACAATTTTGCTGTGTGTGTGTGTGTGTGTGTATACACATCACAGCATGCATGCATGTAAGGTCAGGCAACATTTGAAAGGGCCAGTTCTCCTACCATGTGGGTCTGGGGAGAGAACTCTCAGGTCTTCAGACTTGACAGCATGCCCATCTACAAGCCATTTGAATAGCCCAGATCCTGGGATTTTAGCAATATTATTAATAAAGTGAGCAGAAATTTTACTTCAGTGTGTTTATACATAAACATGTTTCTGTATTTTTTTTTTTTGTTGTTGTTGTATTTTTCAAGACAGGGTTTCTCTGTATAGCTCTGGCTATCCTGGAACTCACTCTGAAGACCAGGCTGTCCTGGAACTCAGAAATCCACCTACCTCTGCCTCCCAAGTTCTGGGATTAAAGGCGTGCACCACCACCGCCCAGCCCTGTATTTCTTTATATACATTGTTTTATAACTTTTACTAACCTAGCCTTAAGATGTTATATGATTTTGTTGTTTACTAGGATGATCATTTGTGTAATGTCAGCATTTGCCTATGAATAAGTCTTCATATTTTTCTAGCTGTCAAGATAGCCAGTTGACTGAGAATAGCTATGTAAACTAGACTTGGGGCTAGATATGTATGTAGCTCAATGGTAGATCTTTCCTTTCTTGAGGACCTGGGTTCAATATCCAGACTTGAAAGAATTAAAAAATTATAAATAAAAAAGCAGACTGGACTTAATAGAATTTCATTTTGTACTCTTTGCTTCTTAGGTTGTCACATTTCAATTCATTTTCTCTTCCAACAGCAAGCATATGTGGTAGCTCCCTCCCTCTGTCCTTCTCCCCCGACCCCCTCCATCTTTCATGTAGCCTAAGCTGAGGTCAAACTTGGTCTGTAGCTGAAGATGGCATGCGTTGGTTTTTTGTTTTTTGTTTTTTTAATCTGAAAAGTAGCTCAAGGCTTCAGCTACTCTGACTTTTTTCAAGAATAAAGAGTGAGTCTTTGTAATGAGGGTTTCATTCACTTTGGTGTAGTTCTCTTTTCTTCCCTGTCCTATAAAAAATTTGATGTTATAATTTTCATTTATTAATAAATAGTTTTAAAATATTTTCAAGGGGCTGGAGAGATGGCTCAGCGATAAGAGCACTGACTGCTCTTCCGAAGGTCCCAGCGGCCACATAGTGGTTCACAACCATCCATGAGATCTGACGCCCTCTTCTGGTGTGTCTGAAGACAGCTACAGTGTACTTAGACATAATAATAAATAAAACTTTTTTTTTTTTTTTTTTTTTTTTTTGGTTTTTCGAGACAGGGTTTCTCTGTATAGCCCTGGCTGTCCTGGCACTCACTTTGTAGACCAGGCTGGCCTCGAACTCAGAAATCCGCCTGCCTCTGCCTCCCGAGTGCTGGGATTAAAGGCGTGCGCCACCACGCCCTGCTGGATAAATAAATCTTTAAAAAAATTTTTTTCAAATTATGATTTTTGAAGATGAGTTCCAAAAGTTGATAGAAAGCAGCTGTGTGTTTGAAGTAGCTCTTTGGAAATAGGCAGTTTCTACTATAGCATGTGGAGGGCTCCTAGGTGGTCTGTGCTGTGAAGAAACTAATTTTGCTTTCTGTAGTTCCCCCAAACTAATTTGGCCTTCAGACTGTCTTGAAGGTAGGCTTAATTATCATGAGTTTTTGTTTACATGTTTATATTCTCTACATTTTCTGTTTTGCCTTTTTTGGGGGATATTCCTGGATTACTTGAAATGTCTGTTGTTTGGGCTGGATTGATGCTCAGGGTTAAGACTACCACCACCCTTGCAGATGACTCAGAGTCATGTCCCAGGATCTACATGGAAGCTTGTAACTGCCAATAATTCAGTTCCAAGGGGTCTGATACCTTCTTCTAGCCTCCTTGGGTTCTTGCATGCAGGTAGGGCATATCAAATCTATGCAGGCTTGCGCATGCGCGCACGCGCATACACACATTTAAAGAAAACTAAATAAAATCTAATGTGTGGACCCACTGGATGTTGCAGTGGTTAAAGTTTCTTGCAAGGATGATGACCTGAGCTGAGTCTCCACAACCCATGAGGTAGAGGGAAAAATCCAGCTCCTGAGTGTTGTCCTCTGATGCGCACACATGCAGTGTGGTGTGTGTCCTTGACCTCCCCACATAAATAAAAATGTAAAAGTAATATAAAGACAAGTAAAACATCTAAGGTCTGCTAAGTTCTGTCTGAAGTTTGTCTAAGGTTATTACAAAGTTTTTTCCCCCTTTTCTTTAGAGCTGAATCAGTTTATGAAGAAATGAAGCAGAAATATGGAACTCAGGGTTGCTATTTACTTAAAATCAATTCTCGAGCACCAAATCGAGCATCAGATGAACAGATACCAGATCCGTGGAGTCAGTATCTCCAGAAAAATAGTATTCAAAACCAGGTACATCTAAAACCGAACCAAACCGCAAAAATTGTGTTTAAATTTATTTCAAAAAGATATGACTGTGGATTTTTCTTTTTGAGGGGTGGGTGGCTGTCCTTGAACTCATTATATAGATCAAGCTGACCTTAAACTCACAAAGATCTTCTGTCTCAGCCTGTTGAGTGCTAGGATCAAAGGTGTGTGCCCCTAGGCCATGAAATTGCTAGGTAACCTAGCCTGTCTATTCCTGACTCTCAATCATCCTGCCTCAGCTCCCCAAGTGCTGACATTTTTCATATGCACTAGCATGGGTCTAGAACATTTTTACTTACTAGTTTTGTAACTGAACATAGTAGGTTTTCAAAGCCAAAACAAGCACAGCCAAGAGAAAGATGCCTTACATGAAACAGGCAAGGCCAGTAGGGGAGTCATTTTCAAAGCAATGCCATTCTTGATTAGAGGAAGCATGAGGATTTCATTTGGGGTCCATTCCTAACCTTTCTCTGTTGTATTTCTTCCCAAGTATGCTCAGTTTACATTCATAATTTAGAGAAACAGTGGATGAATTATTGGGCATGCTCAGTTCAGAGTCGTGGAGCACACGTGAAAGGAAGGGTAAAGTGACAGATTGGCATGGCTTTGGTCATGCTCAGCTTGCACCATAAAGTTGTAGCTGAAAATAAAGGAAAGGGTGCTTTGAAGGTACATTGACATAGAGCCTTACCCTAAAGGTACCTGCTTGCCTTGCTTAGTGGCTAACTAATGCAAGTACTAATATGGCTAATTTTGATCCATCAGTATGATCTCTTAATATAAAGTGGTTCATTTTGAAAAGTGAATTACATACTATTAGTTACCTTCTGTTCCTGTGGTAAACACCATGAAGAAAGGGTTTATTTTACCTAACAGTTTCTGAGAAATTAAGTTCATCACGGTGGGGAAGGTATGGAAGTAGGAGTCAGAGACTGAACTGGCAGTCAGAAAGCAGAAAGATCATTTTCCTTCTATACACAGGAAGCAGAGAGCAAGCAGGAAGTGGTTTGAGGTTGTAATCCCTCAAAAGCTGCCCCAAGTGATATTTTTCCTCCAGCAAACGTCAGCCTCAGAAAGGTTCTAGAACTCAGCACCACCAAGTGTCTCAATACATGAGCCTATGGGGAACATTCCTCATTCAAACCACAGCATGGACTAAGACTTGAATTAGATTGGCCAGCCATATAGAGATAAACATTTGGATTTATCTGTTTAATTAACCAAAAATGTACTTAGGAGGCAGAGGCAGGTGGATTTCAATGAGTTCAAGGCTAGCCTGGTGTACATAGTGAGACCCAATCTCACAGGCCCCCACTCCCCAAATCCTTCTCTCCCAAATTAACTAAGAATGCTCTTAGACTGTTCTGTGTCATCTCCTTGCTGGGGTTGCCTTCTTACATTCCCACCGTGCTGCTCTTTGGCCTTTTATGGAGCTCATACTTTCTAGTTGACTAGTATTGGTTATTTGATAGTTGAAATGGATAGTTGTAAAATATCCCCCCCCCCCTCCCCGCAAAGCTAAATAACACAGTGCGCTACTTGATAGAGTCAATGCCAAGTCCTTTAGTTTATTTGGTTAGTAGAAATTTGACCTTTTTTAGCTTGGCAGTGGCGATGCACACTTTAATCCCAGCCTCAGGAGGCAGAGACAGGTAGATGTCTTGAGTTTGAGGTCAGCCTGGGCTACAGAGAGAGTTCCAGGACAGACTGGTCTACACAGAAAAACCCTGTCTTGAAAATACAAACAACAGCAAAAGGATTTGACTTTTTGTTTAAAAGGAAGATTTTTCGAATAAATGGAAAATATATTTTGTATAGCTACCCTACTTTATTTGCTTTTTATGTGATATTTAAAAGTCATTGTAAAAGCTTATATAATTATTGATCTAATAGAAATGTTGATTAAAAATTTATTTTATTTCCTTATTTTTCTGTCATGTAGATTTTTTTAATCTAGACATAGTATCTAATATTTTACTCATTTTAAAAATATTTATTGATTTGTTGAATTTTACTTATAAATGTGAGTTTCTGCAGGCATTGGAAACCCTGGAACTGTAGCCAAGGGTGGTTAAGAACTATTGATGTGGGTATTAGGAACTGAACCGAGGTCCTCTATAAGAGCAGTAAGTGCTCTGTGTTCTTAAACACTAAGCCATCTCTCCAACCCATTTTACTCCTTTTAATACTGAAATAATGCTGGCTTTCTTTCATACAGTGCTAGGGGGAAGGGAATCTTTAGACATAAATGAACCCAAATCAGCTAGCTATAGGACAGTTTTTGTTTTTTGTTTTTTTTTAAATGTTTATGTCATGTAGTAGTAGTGTAGGGTTCAGGGATGGCCTGAGAGTTCAGTGCCTTTCTAGAACTGAGCACTGTGTTGGGTATTTCTTGCAGCCCTTCAGCATATTCAGAATCCACTTTTGATAGCATTATATTTATGACCTGAGAGAGTTTAAAGTTGTTCTTTTCTCCTGCTGCCTGACTCTGGCAAGCTTTTCCTTTGCCATTATTATTTTTTAGGATTCATGGACATATTTATGTGCCTACATAAACATCTGCACGAATGTTGAGATGAATCTGAAATGGAGATCATTTAAATGCAGAAGAATTAGCATAGTTAACTGATATGAAAGGAATTAAAATACAGCATGACAGAGTAGAGGGCCAGAGAGTATTACTTTATCAAGTTCATGAAGCCACGATCAGGAGAATCATAGGTATTGGTGTATATGGCAGTATTTAAACATGATTGATTGTATTGCTAATGCTTTGCATTTTGTTTTGCTAGGAATCATATGAAGATGGCCCTTGTACTATGACCTCCAGTAAGAATTCTGATAGTAACTTGCTTTCATTGGATGGACTAGATAACGAAGTCAAAGGTCTTGTTATGCTTTCTAAGTTCTTTTCTGGCTGAAAGTATTTATTGTTATTAAAGCACTCTTGTTACATGGTGATGGCACATTCCTTTAATCCTAGCACTCAGGAGGCAGAGGCAGGTGGATCTCTGTAAAATCAGGCCAGCCTGGTCTATGGAGCTAGTTCCAGGACAGTCAGACTACCCAGAGAAACCCTGTCCCAAGCAAACAAACATCCTTGACATATCCCTAGCCCCTTTTCTTTAAAAACTTAAAAAAAGATTTATTGTAAGTTATATCTGTTTATGTGTCTGTGAATGCTGGTACCAGAGGAGGTCATACACATGAGATTGACCTAGAGCTAGAGTTATATACAGGTGTTCCTGAGCTGCCTGATGTGGATGCTGGGAACTGAACTCAAGTCCTCTGCAAGAGCAGTGTGTGCCCCTAACTACTGAGCCGTCTGTCCAGCCCCCACTCTTTCTTTTACAATTTTAAGACAAGGTCTTGACTAAGTTATCAGTCTCTGCTTTAAATTAGGATTTCCTTATCTCAGCTCCTTGAGTAGCTACTGCTTTTGCAGAGGACCTGTCTTTGAATTGAAAATTCTCTTTCTGTGCTTCTCAAGTACTGGGAGAATAGCCATGTACCAACATACCTGACTCAAAAGTTAAGAGTTCTTTTTCTGATTTTACTCAGTCCTTTGAGTTCTGGTTTTTGTTGTGTTATAATAGTGGGTCATGAGGGCCACAGAAAGGGCTCAATGGTTTCTGCTCTTGCAGAGGACCCTGAGTTAGATCTCAGTACCCATGCCGGGACACTCACAACTTTGTAACTCCAGCTCCAGAGGGAACCTAATGCCCTCTGTTAGCCTCTGTAGGATTTATGTACATACAAACAAAAAGTAAAAATTAAAAAATGGTCATTTTTAGTTCAATATCACATTAGAAAGAGAGTAACAGTCAGCTTTCTCTTTTAGAAAGCCAGGGAAATGTGATATACAGCACAATATCCCAGGTTTATATAATTTTAGAAACTATATTCCTATATTTTTAAGCTGTAGTTTTGATAATGATAGCTCTAAAATTTGTTTTGTTGCTCTTATTGTGCAGTGCAGACTGGCCTGGAACTCACTATTTGCTTATGAACTTGAGATCCATTTGTCTCGTCTTTCCAAGTGTTGGGATTGTAGGCATGCGCCACCATGTGCAGTGGCTGTAATGTTCTATAGCTCACTTACATGATATTTAGCAACAATCTATTACATAAGACAGCCTGCTTCAGGAATGTTCAAGCACCTTAGTTTAATTAGAAACGTTTATTACACATATTTACATGTGTGTGCGTGCACGCGCAGTGTCATGTATGTGGAAGCCAGTGAACAACTTGTAGTGTGATGATGCTTCACCTGAACCATCTCACCAGTTGACCTTTAACTTGGAATGGGAAAATGTTAATGGCGTTTCATCTCAGTATGCACATAGAGAAGGGGATCATCATCTTTTCCTTTAGTAGTATGGTAGCTTTGTTAAGTTCTCCGTTGCATTCTGAAAGTAAATGAGAGATTTGTTTTTCAGTAGATGGCCTACCAAATAACTTCAGAATTCATCCACTTCAAATAGACCAATGCGGTGACCCTCCTAACAATACCGACGGCTCAGATTATGCAAAGGCTGCTTCTTCAGTGCACGAGGCAAAGAAAGCAAGTACCATAGTGATTCGTGGTGCTTGCTTAACACTTACTGATCATGATAGAATCCGACAGTTTATACAAGAGTTTACATTCCGTGGCCTTTTGCCACACATAGAGAAAACAATTCGTCAGTTAAACGATCAGGTAAGACTTAAGTTTTTTTAGGTTATTAATCTTCAAATTAAGTCAATGAGTTTAAGACTATTAAAAGTTTGATTTGTATTTAAAGTTTTGTTTTGATTTTTGTTCTTTGATATACTATGAAAACTGACTGAAATTAATATCAGTGATGAAGTTCTCCTGAACCCTACCTAGATACACCAAGTTATTTTAATTTGGGATTTCTTTAGTTTATTGGACAGGTTATTTTTTTAAGATTTATTTATCAAATTTCATTTTATGTGTATAAATGTTTTGTCTGAATGTATGTATGTGTACCGTTTTCATACTTGGTGACCACAGAGGACAGAAGAGGTCATTGGAGCCCTAGAACTGGAGTAACAGACAGTTCTTAGCCACCATGTGAGTGCAGGCAACTGAACTTTAGTCCTTTTTAAAAGCAGCAAGTGCTCTTAACCAGCGAGCCATCTCTACAGCCAATATTTATATTGGGTACTAAACAAAATATGTACCAGTGTTTTGCCTACATATATGTATGTGTATTGCATGGGTGCCTAGTCCCTCTCCCCAGAACTGGAGAGACAGTTGATTGTGAGCAGCTATGTGGATGCTGAGCGCTGAACCCAGATTCTTCTCTGCAAGAACAACAAGTACTATGAGCAACTGAGCCATTTCTGCAGTCCCTAGATATTTTTATAATTAGTTTTAATGAAATATTTGATTACTCTATAAAGCTTAAAATTGTTTGGTTTGTAGAAAATAATTTTAAGCCTTTATATTTGTCAACATGTTAATTTTTTTTCTAGCTAATATCAAGGAAAGGTTTGAGTCGATCTCTGTTTTCTGCCACTAAGAAATGGTTTAGTGGTAGTAAAGTTCCAGAAAAGAGCATTAATGAGCTGAAGAATACATCTGGGTTGTTGTGAGTAAAATATCACTATATTTAACTCTACTGTGTTTAACTTTGTTTAGTGTTTGAATATAAAAACAGTGATTGTCTTTTTAGTTTATTTTCATACTGGTCAAAACTCAGATACTTAAGAAAGATACTCTTTAAATTCTGATTTAAAAAACTCTTACTGGACTTTTAAATTAATTTATTTTTTTATTTTATTTATTTTTATTTATTTATTTTTATTTTTATTTATTTATTTATTTATTTTTGGTTTTTCTTTTTTTTTTTTTTTTTTTTTTTTTTTTTTGGTTTTTCGAGACAGGGTTTCTCTGTGTAGCCTTGGCTGTCCTGGCACTCACTCTGTAGACCAGGCTGGCCTCGAACTCAGAAATCCGCCTGCCTCTGCCTCCCAAGTGCTGGGATTAAAGGTGTGCGCCACCACGCCCGGCTTTATTTTTTTATTTTTTGAGATGGAGTCTGAGTCTAAGCCCAGGCTAGCTTGGAACTTGTAATGATCTTACTTTAGCTCCCCATGTAGTGGTGTTACAGGTGTGAACTACTACCATTGGCTAAGAGGATATTTGAAAAGAAACTCTTCAGTCAAAGTCGCACAGGTTCTCTCTCACCATTGCTCTTAGTTGCTCACCCCGCTGAGACCCTTTTGCTGAAGACTCCACATGGTTTGATTACAGAGCATTGAGAAAGTGAACTGACCGGGACAGTTTCCTCCTTGGTGGTTAGCTTTCATGATGCTAGAAGGTGACATATAAACTACTGGGAAAAAGTCATCAGTGGTCTTACTTGGCAGAGGACGTTGGGTGTCACAGTGCCTACCTGCCAGGCCACATGTACTGGTACAGTAACAACGTGACAGTTACATGGGTAACCAATTGCTTTCAGGTTAGATTTGAGGCCTGCACAAGGAGTGAATTTATGTCTGATATGGTAAATTTGTCAACAGTCCATGGTTAGAGTGGTGAAAGCAAAAACAAACAAAACTCAAATAATTCACAGTGTCATTTTATTTTGTACCTATTTACTTAAGTAGATGGAGTTGGATTAGTTGGATTGGATATTCAGTACTAGTTTTGGTACATACTTTTTTTCCCTGTAACTATCTTCAGACACATCAGATGAGGGGGTCGTGAGCCACCATGTGGTTGCTGGGAATCGAACTCAGGACCTCTGGAAGACCAGTCAGGGTTAACCATTGAGCCATCTCTCCAGCCCCTGGTACATGTTTTTTAAGGCACCATCTTGTTGAACTGTCCATTTGTTCTTCAGCTTTGGTGCTCTCTTGCTTCAGGCTTCGAAGCACTGGTGCAGCAGTCACCATACTGGGCTACTTGGTCTACTGTTCTAAAACAAAGAACAAGTTTAGCAAATTTTGTTTCTTACAAAATCTTGCTTTAATGGAAGATGGCTAGTCTATTTGGATTAAAAAAAATTTTTTTTCGGAGTTGTAAGCTCCAGTATTAACTATTTATTTAAAACTTGTCCATGGGACAAATGCTTATCTGCAGTTGAGAAGTTTCCAGGACTATAAGATAAACATATTTATTAACTTTTGACTTCAAGTAGTTTTGAAAATTGATAATCTTTTTTGAAGATAGGATTTAAAAATAGATAAAATTCATGTTCTGGGTAGTTGAACAACTTCCTCTGTATTTTATATGTGATGGGGTGAGGCTACAAATCATAAATTATTTCTCTATGTTGTAGGTATCCGCCAGAAGCACCTGAGCTTCAGATCAGGAAGATGGCTGACTTGTGCTTTTTGGTGCAACATTATGATTTGGCTTACAGTTGTTATCACACTGCAAAGAAGGATTTTCTTAACGATCAAGCAATGCTTTATGCAGCAGGTGCCTTGGTTGGTACTGTTTGTTTGTTTGTTTGTTTGTTTGTTTTGTGATGCTGGGAGTCAAGCCCAGGTCTCCTTGCTCGCTGAGCTATATCCCTAAGCCTTTGAAGCATTTTTAAAAATTAAAATTGACAGTTAACACTTCAGTGCATATGGGCTTCCTCTCCAGAGAAGTGTCTCCCTTCTCTTCCTCTTTGTACATTTCTGGGCCCAGAGCAGGTTTTACTTCCCCCTCATCCTCTCAGAAGCTCCTCTTTATCTCAGCCCTGTCAGGAGGAGACCAGGCTAGCCTCAGACTTATAGGGATTAGCCTGCCTCCACCTCCCAAATGCTGGGATTAAAGGTGTGGGCCATCACACCCTGCGAAGTCCAGAATTTTAAGTCAAACAATTATGATTTTGAGTATACATTAAACTGCAATTTATACATATGTGCTCTGAGACCTCCAGTATTTGACTCAATATGAGAATGTTTCTCCTGTTTTTCCCCTTTAGGAAATGGCAGCAGTGTCAGCCTTTCTTCAGCCAGGAGCTCCTAGGCCATACCCTGCTCATTACATGGACACAGCAATTCAGACATACAGGGATATCTGCAAGTAGGTGGCTATAGTATTATATTTTGCCCATTTTGAGACTGATTTGGTATTTATAAGTAGTTGTTTGCTTTTCATGCCTTAGGTTCTCAAATGAAGTTGATTTAGAGACAAGCTGAAGAGAAAATAGTACTTCTCAGTTCTTAGCTGGGCTGTATTTGTGGATATATGTGGTAAAGTTCTGTATTACATTGGGGAACATCTTTGTGACATTTATTTTACCTTCAGAAATCAGCCATTTTGAATTTTTTGTTGTTAATTAGGCAGAAACAGAAAGAAGTAATCCAGCCTTAGAGAAAATGAGTAGTAGTGAGTGCTGTTAGAACTCTTACAAAGAAGGAGACTAGCAGCCAGGCCAGGTGCACTTAGCATAGGCTCTGCTTATTCAATAGGTAGATGTTTGTGCAGTGTGCCTAGGTTCTAGAGCTGCCACAGAGACAGTTCTAGAATTTTGAGTTACAGGAATATGTTTTCTCTCTAGGTTTGCTGGTAAAGGCCAGTGGGAAAGTATACTTGAGTTGAAAGTATGGAAAGTATTAGGGGATAGATTTAGAAAGGCTTGGAGATAAATTTATGTTAGGAGCCTTAACTGTCAATTCTTCCTAAGCGGAAGTTAAAGACGTAGGTTGTAGTGAATGAAAATTGCTACATATTTGAGTAGATCGTCATCATTATTTCTCTGTGTAGGGTTTCTCTGTGTAGCCCTGGCTGTCCTGGAACTCTGTAGACCAGACTGGCCTTGAACTCAGAAATCTGGGTGCTTCTGCCTCCCAAGTTCTGGTATTAAATAAAGGCGTGTACCACCACTGCCCGCTTCATCAGACTTCTTTTTAATGGTGCTAGATTGAACCCAGAACTTTGCCAACTGAGTTACATGCCTAGCTCCCTGATGTTTCTGTTGTAGAATGGATTCATTAGAAGATAGAGATAGAAAAATCTTTTTGATCTCTCTATTGTTCATATAGTGGTAATAGTAAAAGCAGTGCTTAAAATGAAACACCATAGGGCTGGCAAGATACTGGTAGGTAGAGATAGTTAGTGTCAAATCTGACAACTTGAGTTGATCCCTGGGACCCACATAACAGAAGAGAGAATTGACTCCTAAAAGTTGTCCTGACTTCTACATGAATGCTGTAATGAAAGTGCATTTGTGCCTCCACATGGGAATATACACAAATAAATATAAAAATATAATACGAATAAAAATGTAATAATTTGTTAAAAATCAACAGTTTATAGAATTTAGGAACCAAGCCATATATGACTTGACTATATGTGTCATAAATATTAGAGGTTTATCTTTGTGTTCACTAAGGAAGATTTAGGTATTCAGGAACACCTGTTTGAAAATATAATTTATGGAACGTATGACATCATCAAAGCATTTGTTTGTTTTAGGGAATGTGGGTCTTATGTAATTCAGGCTGGATTAAATTTGCTATGTAGCCAAGAGTGATCGTAAGTTCCCGATCCTCTGTTTCCATTTCTGGAGTTCTAGACTCAAATGTGTAAGTGTACTTTTTCTTTTAAAAGACAGGGTCTCACTATGTATCCCAGGCTGTCCTGAAACTCACCATGTAGACCAAGTTGATCTACTCACAGATGCACCTACCTCTGCCTTCCATATTCTGGTGTGTGGTATTATGTCCAAACTACGATACTTGTTGAGAGTATACCATCCCCCACCCCCAACATTTTTAATTTTTTTATGTGTGTTTATGTGGATATGGACATCCAACATATGCATATGGAAGTCAAAGACAACTTGGTGAGAGTTTGTTCTTTCCTTCCAAGATTATAGGTGCATACCACTAAAAATGTGCAGCCTTGCATTATGGTTCTTACTTTAAAATTGTCTGATGATAAGACATGTTAGGCTGGGCCTGTAGCTTATCACTTGCCAGGCTCCCAGTTTGATCCCTAGCACCTCTAAAAGGAATAAGGATATGAGCATTACATTTTTTAAAAATTAGGTAGAAAACGACAGACTTCTCTTCCTAAGTCTTGATCGTTTTATTGAATTTGAGAACATTGACAGAGAGGGAGCAAATTGGAAGCTACCAGAAGAAGATGAGGAAAGGATAGCCTTGCCTTTTGAGTTAGGGTCCAAAAGAGCAGGCAGGTTCAGTTGTGGATGTTGACAAGCAGCTGTATGAGTGTGGAGCTAGGCGGGTATAGGATAAGTTCTTAGAGAAAGAGAGACTCTTCTATTGGAGCAAGCATGCATAGGACTTTGTTGTATATCCAAAAAAGGGCTAGAAAGAAGAAAAGGGAGCAGGCAGCCGCAAGACAGACTTCTTGCTCAGAATCTGCCAGTGGACTGTGACTGCACTGTAACGTCTGTGCTAAAGAATTACTATGATGCTGATTATTTTTCCATGTTTGTTTTTGTTTAGGAATATGGTGTTGGCTGAAAGATGCGTGTTGCTTAGTGCTGAAATTTTAAAAAGTCAAAGCAAGTACTCAGAGGCTGCAGCTCTTCTAATACGATTGACAAGTGAGGTACTGGACTGTGTAGTGCTTGATTTCATTAGTTTGTAACGAGGTGCTGTTTAAGATATAAAATAAGGAGAGGCTTTCTCAGGATTTAAGCACTGCTAGTTAATTGTTAACTTCATTTTAAAGTTTTGGGTTTTCTGTTTTTGTTTTCTTTGGGGGGGGGTGCTCTATTTTTATTTATTTATTTTCCTTAATTTTTTGGTGGTAGGAGGAACTTGAGACAGTTTTTGTAGTTTATGCATCTGAGTACTGAGGACTTCAGTCATGAGTACCACACTCAGCTACTATGTCTTCTATAGTTTGAATCTATTTATTGAAAATTATGTTTCAAATTTTATTTAATATATGTTTATGAGTATTTTGCCAACGTGAATGTATGTCTGTGCTTCATATGTGTGCTTGTTGCACTCAGAGGTCAGTAGGTGTCAGATCTCCTGAAGCTGGAGTTAGTGGATGGTTGTGTGGGTGCTGGAAACTGAGCACTGGGTCTTTGCAAGGGCAGCCAGTGCTCTTAACTACTGAGCAATCTTTACAGCCCTAATTGAGTTTATTTTGTTTCTATTGTCTCAGTCTACCTTTCATTATTAACTAACAATGACTGTGTATATGGCATCTTGTTTGATATACGTTCTATGCTGTGTACAACTAAGGCTTGCATATGTTTCAATTTAATATAAAATTAGTGCTTAAAAATGCTAGAGTGGTGAGGTGGTGAGTGGGTGGAAGAACACCCTTATAGAGGCAAAGGGGAGAGGGGATGGGATGGGGGGATTGTGGAGGGAAAACCGGGAAGGGGGATATCATTTGAAATGTAAACAAATAAAATGATTAATAGAACACAACACACACACACAAATCACCAAAAAAAAAAAAAAAAAAAAATCATTGCGAGTGTTTAGTCTCTGCCTTACCTTATAACCATTTAAGGAAAACCAGTAAGTTTTAAAAATGCATCCAAACTAGCCATACTAGTCTACTTTGGATGAACCCGAGGCATCTTAATATAACATGTCAAAAAAATTAAAACTTTTTACTCAATACTTTTGTGTCACGTTATCGACAGTTCGCTCTCCTTGCTCAGGATGAAGAGGTTTGCAGTGCTTGAGGTACTTCTGTGTTCATCCGTCCTGTCATGGGATGGACTAGATGTTGGTAATGGGCTGGGTATAATTCTTAATCCTCTGACACATACTTTGATTCCTATCTCAAAGGTCTCTGAAAGCCCACTACTGTCTTTTTAATTTGGCACTACTATTGTTGTGTGTGGTAAATAGTGCCACTCCCTAGTGACTTACACATTCAGATAGGAGTCTGTGGTGGCTGCTCATATTCAGACCACCACATCGAGTCAGACAGGAGCTATTTGGTCATACTGAATAAGGCTTCTTGAAGTGTATTCCTACTCTCCTTCAAAAGCAAGTCTGATCCCGACTTTGAGTGCTATGTTGTGTTTTTCAACCTAGGGTTATCAGTGAGTATACAAAGACTTTCTTTTCTTTTTTTTTTTTTTTTTTGATTTTTCGAGACAGGGTTTTTCTGTGTAGCCCTAGCTGTCCTGGCACTCACTTTGTATACCAGGCTGGCCTTGAACTCAGAAATCTGCCTGCCTCTGCCTCCCGAGTGCTGGGATTAAAGGCGTGCACCACCACGCCTGGCTTATACAAAGACTTTCTGATCCAGGAATTTTTTTTTTTTTTTAACCTTGCTCATATGTATTTCTCTTTCTACCCCCATATATAAATACAATTTCCTTAGACCACTGTATTATAACCTTTTTACTTTTTTTTTTTTTTTTAACTTTCTCAAATCTATATGATTTGTCATTTTTGGCTTTAGGGCATGCATGGGTAGGAACAGATTCTAGTAACTTTTTCCCAAAATTATGAATTTGCAGTGATCTTCCCTCTCTATCCCACCTTCTTTGTCCCTCCTTGTGTTTGAGATTGAATTCAGGGCCTCACATATGCCAGGCAAGTTCTGTCCTACTAAACTACATATCCAACCTCCTATTTAAGTGTATTTTTTATTGTATATATTTTTGTGTTTGGCATGTGTATGGAGGTCAGAGGGCAAGCTTGTAGAGTCATTCATTCAACCTTTAAGTGGGTTCTGGGGATTAAACTCAGGTTATCAGGCTTTGGTGTTTTTATTTTTGAAGTGATGTCACCAAACTCCTATTTGCAATAACTTGATGGTAAAGATTTGAGAGTCATAGTATGTTTGAAGCCAGTAGTCTGCCTAATTTTGTTTCAGCTTATTTAATTCATGATGTGAACTTAAGATCTTTCTTGAATCACTTAGTCCTATGGGGCTAAATTTGAGAATGCTGAGTTTATTTTGTGAGTTTTATTGAGTTATTGGAAAACCTTTACAGATTTTTAGAAAACATCCTTTAGGTTATCCAGGATTAATACCTATACGAGTTTTCCTGTTTAATGAAAGTGAACAAGCAGGGGCCTAGCAAACACAGAAGTGGATGCTCACAGTCAGCTATTGGATGGATCACAGGGCCCCCAATGGAGGAGCTAGAGAAAGTACCCAAGGAGCTAAAGAGATCTGTAACCCTATAGTTGGAACAACATGATGAACTAACTAGTACCCCAGAGCTCTTGACTCTAGCTGCATATGTATCAAAAGATGGCCTAGTCGGCCATCAGTGGAAAGAGAGGCCCATTTATATGCTCCAGTACAGGGGAACGCCAGGGCCGAAAAGTGGGAGTGGGTGGGAAGGGGAGTGGGGGGGAGGGTATGGGGGACTTTTGGGATAGCATTGGAAATGTAATTGAGGAAAATACGTAATAAAAAAAATTAAAAAAAAAAGAAAGTGAGCGAGAGAGAGAGAGAGACAGAGACAGAGACAGAGACAGAGACAGAGACAGAGACAGAGAGAGGTGTATATGTTCACAGAGGCCAGAATTTTTGGATTCCCCTAGAGCTTGAGTTATAGGCAGTTGTGAACTTCCCGACATGGGTGCTGGGAACATACTAGGGTTCTCTGTAAGAGGTCTTAACTGCTGAACCATCTCTCTAGCTCCAGAAACCAGACTTTTTTTTTTTTTTTCATTTTTCTCATTTAATTTATTTATTTTACATTCCAATATCAGCCACCCCTTTCCTCCCAGTAACTCCTCACTCAGATCCTTCCCCGATCTTCCACTTCTCTGAGAAGAGGGACCCCTTCCCCCAGGTATCACCCCTGCTGGCTCACCAAGTCACTGCAGGACTAGCACATCCTCTCCCACTGAAGCCAGACAAGGTAACCTACTTAGGGATGCCAGATCCGTAGGCAGACAACAGGTTCAGGGACAGCCTCCACTCCAGTTACTGTTGGACCTGCATGAAGATCAAGCTGCACTTCTGCTACATATGCTAAGGGGTGAGGGGTCTGGGTCTGGCCCATGCTCACTCTTTGGTAAATGTTTCAATCTCTGAGAAACCCCAGGGATCCAGGTTAGTTGCCTCTGTTGGTCTTCTTGTGGAGTCCCTGCCCTCTTTGGGTTCCTCAATCTTTCTCCCAACTCTTTCACAAGACTCCCCAAGTTCCATCTAATGTTTGGCTGTGGGTCTCTGCATGGGTGGAGCCTCTCGAAGAACGGTTATGCTAAGCTCCTATCTGCAAGCATAACAGAGCATCATTAATAGCATCACAGGTTGGTTCTTGTCCATGGGGGTGGGTCTCAATTTAGGTTGGTTGGCCATTTCCTCTTGTCTCTACTTAATATTTGTCTCTGTATATCTTGTATGCAGTACACTTTTTGAGTCAAGTTTGTGGGTGGGGGCTAGAGAGATGGCTCATTGGTTAAGAGCACAGCCACATGGTGGCTCACAACCATCTGTAATGGGATCTGATACCCTCTTCTGGTGTGTCTGAAGACAGCTAATATATATATATATATATATATAATAAATTTTTTAAAAGCTGGGCAGTGGTGGCACATGCCTTTAATCCCAGCACTTGGGAGACAGTGACAGGCGGATTTCTGAGTTCGAGGCTAGCCTGGTCTACAGAATGAGTTCCAGAACAGCCAGGGCTACACAGAGAAACCCTGTCTTAAAAACACCACACACACACACACACACATACAAACCACAAAAAAAAATCTTAAAAAAAAAGTTTGTGAGTGGGTTGCTGTCCTCATGCCTCCACTGAGAGTCCTGCCTAGGTACAGGAGGTGGCCACTTCAGGATTCATACTAGGAGTCTACTATCCTTTGATGAGAATATTTATTTGTAGTATTTTTTGGCAGCAATTTGTCTGCAATGATTAGAATTTGAGATTACATAATTTTCATTAATTTCTTGTCTTCCAGAAATTTATGTAATAGAAATATCTGAGTAATTACTGAGGTTCTCTTTCTCTTTCTCTTTCTCTTTCTCTTTCTCTTTCTCTTTCTCTTTCTCTTTCTCTTTCTCTTTCTCTTTCTCTTTCTCTTTCTCTTTCTCTTTTTCTCTTTCTCTTTTCCTCTTCCTCCTCCTCCTCCTCCTTCTTCTTCTTGTCTTTTTCTTTTCTTTTTTTCTTTTTTCTTTTAAATGACTAAGTATACTAGCATGCAAGAGACAAGGTGGGAGGGCTTTGGGCTTGAGTCAGCCAGGGATGTGTAGAATTCTAGATCAGCCTTAAGTTACAGTGGTGGAACACTTGCCTAGGTTCAGTTCCCAGTAACATAGAGACATGCACACAGAAATTATAAATACACTTATTGCATCTTTTTATAGTAGCAAAAAACCAACATGTGATTAATTGGTGACTATAACTTAATAAAGTTTTTGCATATTAGAACATATATAAAAAAGCAAGAGATTGAGTATACTACCACTTGTATATAAAAATGTACATGTTTGTTTGTTTTCATATATGCATGTTAGTCACATAAGCACTCATGTATATGGAAAGAAAAACTGAAAAGGCAGCACCAAACTGGAAACACTGGAAACAGTCCTCTGCAAATGAATAGCTTGGCTTGGCAAAGAAACTTGCTTTTTAAAAGCAAATAAATAAATTAATTAATAAATTAATAAATATTTATGAGGGCATGGAAGTATGTCTCTAAGACTTTAAGACTGTTACAAAGATAGTTTATAATAGTGGTCTGTTTGATGTAAGTAATTTGTTGAAATAATTGCATTTAAAAGTCAATGTTTTCTGTTTTCAACTTTCCCTGGGGAAAATAATGGCAGCAGAACACATGGAAGGGCCTGGTAAGTTCAGCTTGAGGCTGAGGACCTAGAGAAAGTTGGGGAAAAGTTGTTGATTCTTAATCAGCACACTTCATCACTTTCTCCCTTCTCTCTGAAGCAATGGCTTACCAGGAGGGGAGGCAGAGAGGATAAGTGGTTACAGCTCCTGGGCGGGCAGGGCCAGGAAGGTGGGAACTGCTTGCCGTCCTCCTGCCCTGATTTACAAAGAGCCTGTGAAGAAATTGAAGGTTCCTTTAAGCAAATGTTCTTTAAAAAGTCATAAATCAGCCTGCATCATAGTCTACATAATCTAACCTGTATTCTTTGGGGAGAGGTGTACATTAAATATGCTACAGTCACCAGATAATATCCAGGTTGAAACTAAGTTGATAGAATTATTTTTATGTTTTGTGTTTTTGAGTTCATCTTTAGTTAGTATGTCTGTATTCAACTCTCAGTTTTATTCTGCTGCCCACTTTCAATTGTTCTGAGGGACTGCAGTTCTTCAGAGATTTACTACATAATGCACATCATAGTTGGCCATTTGGATTTTATTAAAAGGAACAAAAAAGGTCATTTTTTGTGAGGGAAGGCTTTTAAAATAAGTTGTGTGCTGCTTGGAGGAAGAATTGAGATTAGTTTTCACTTTCATCTCTGCCTTCTTCTGTTCTAAGGGACATATTGGCTGTATATCATATGCTAGGAAAGAAAAGCCCTTTTGCTTTCACTTTTGGTGCTAACTGTTTTTTCTTTTGTACATCCACAGGATTCTGATCTCCGAAGTGCCCTTCTTTTGGAACAGGCTGCACATTGCTTCATAAACATGAAGAGTCCCATGGTTAGAAAATACGCATTTCATATGATCCTGGCAGGCCACCGTTTCAGTAAAGCAGGGCAGGTAAGCACATTGTCTTTAAAAGGTTGTTGTATCCGGAAAGATACTCAGCAGTTAAGAGCTGTTCCAGAGAACCCGAGCTGGGATCCCAGCACCCACACTGAGTTCTTCACATCTGCCTGTAACTCTCAACTGCAGGGGTCTGACACCCTTTCCTGGACTACCAGGGTGCCTGCACTTGCCTAGGAACACAAACCCACATGTGTATACATGATTACAAGTAAAACCAAATCTTTTTAAAGGTTTTTTTGTTTTCATTTTCATCATTTATTTGTATATTCCTCTTTTTTTTTAAGATTGATTTATTTATTTCATGTATGTGAATACACTGTCACTATCTTCAGACACACCAGAAGGATCCCTATTACAGATGGTTGTGAGCCACCATGTGGCTGCTGGGAATTGAACTCAGGACCTCTGGAAGAGCAGTCAGTGCTCGTAACTGCTGAGCTATCTCTCCAGCCCCGTATTCCTCTTTTTATTTAATTTTTTTAGGAAAATGTATGGGCATTGATGTTTCGCTTGTATATATATCTGTGTGAGGATGTCAGATCCTGGAGTTACAGACAGTGGTGAGCTGTTGTGCAGTTGCTGGGAATTGAACCCAGGTCATCTGGAATGGCAGTCAGTATCCTTAACCACTCAGCCATCTCTCCATATTACCCCCTGCCCCCTTATTTTTGGTTTTTCAAGACAGGATTTCTCTGTGTAGCCCTGGCTATCCTGGAACTCACTTTGTAGACCAGGCTGGCTTCTAATTTACAGAGATCCACCTGCCTCTGCCTCCCAAGTGGTGGGATTCTTTTTTTTTGTTTTTTTTTTTTAAAGATTTATTTATTATTATACACTGTAGCTTTCTTTAGACACACCGGAGGAGGGCATCAGATCTCATTGTGAGTGGTTGTGAGCCACCATGTGGTTGCTGGGATTTGAACTCAGGACCTTCGGAAGAGCAGTCAGTGCTCTTACCGGCTGAGCCATCTCTCCAGCCCAAGTGGTGGGATTCTTGTCACACTTTTTTATGTTTGTTTGTTTGTTTCTGTATGTGTTCTCAGGTGTGTGTGCATGCAAGTGTGCACGTGTGTGCTCGTTTTTGTGTATGCTCATGTGTGAAGTGAGATTAATTACAGTCATGGTTGTCTTCCTTCTACAAAGTGACTCCGAATCAAACTCTGGTTGTTGGGCTTGCTGGCAAGCCTTTACCTTCTGAGAACTCTTGCTTGCTCTTACCTACTTGCCAACTTTTTATGATTTAACTCTAAAAGTTGAAATAAATTTTGCTTTCAGATAATATATTGGTAAAAAAAAAAAGATGAGATTTGGGGTTAGATATATACAGGCTTAAATGTTGATATATAAAGTTTGAATTTGGTTACGTGACTTTCCTGTGACTCAGGTTTTCCTTCATTGTGATTAGTGTTGTGTGTGTGAGGTCACGTGGTACTGTGGTATTGTATGCCTGGGATCAGAGGCAACTCTTTGGAGTCAGTTTTCTCTGTCACCTCATGGGGCTCAGGGATGCACTCAGACCATTAGGCCTGCATGCATGTCTCTCTTCCTGAGTCACCTCACTGGCCCCTCTGTCTCTCTAGTATAGGAGCCCACATCCTATAGGTTTATACCCCTATATTCAGGATGAGTCTTCCCCCGCCTCAGTTAAATCTTTCTGGACTCTCTCATGACACTCTCAGAGATGTGTTTCCACAGTGAGTCAAAATCCAGTCAGATTGGTACTGACAATCAACTTTTACACCTCACCTGTTCACAGAAAGAATTTGAAATAAATAAAGCCAAATTGAGCAATGAATATTTTTCTTAGAAGCTGATCTCAGAGAAATAAGGGGCAGGTGTCAGAACAGACAAACACATGCACACTCATACTGTAGATGACTGAGGAGACCTAACCTATGGTTCTACATAGAGTTGTGTGATGGTGAAATCATCCTAATTTTAGCTTCATTTTCTTTATCACATTCTCTTTTAGTGGATGAGCCAGTTTCTTGTTTATATTTGTGTATGTCTCTGCATGTGTTTGTGCTTATTTTCTTCCAGTTCAAGGCATATTTAAACTATAATACGTTTCATTTATTTTCTTACAGAAAAAGCATGCTTTGCGCTGCTATTGTCAAGCCATGCAAGTTTACAAAGGAAAGGGCTGGTCTCTAGCAGAGGATCACATCAACTTCACCATTGGGCGCCAGTCCTATACTCTGAGGCAGCTGGACAATGCTGTTTCTGCTTTTAGACACATTTTAATCAATGAAAGCAAACAGTCTGCTGCTCAGCAAGGAGCCTTCCTCAGAGAATATCTTTATGTTTATAAGGTAAATACTTCTCTCTAGGAATAAACATTTAAACTGTTTTTTAGTTATTATTTTCAGGAAAAAAAAAACATGCTTACTACTGGCCTGAGAATATAATAAAATGGCTTTATTGCAGAGTATGTAACTACCTGTCATAAAAAAGTTGTAGAAAGTTTCTTGGTTATAGATCTGTACTCCATGACCCTTACACAATTTTTAAAAGAGAATTTTAATATTCCAGTAAACATTGTTTTGTAGCTTTTCTTTTTCTTTTTAAAAAATATGTTTTTAATTAAAATAGAATTATATTATTTTCCTCCTTTTTTTTTTTTAAAGATTTATTTATTTATTATATGTAAGTTCACTGTAGCTATCTTCAGACACTCCAGAAGAGGGTGCCAGATCTTGTTACAGATGGTTGTGAGCCACCATGTGGTTGCTGGGATTTGAACTCTGGACCTTCGGAAGAGCAGTCGGGTGCTCTTACCCACTGAGCCATCTCACCAGCCCCCATCCTCCTTTCTTTTGAATTCCTCCCATACCCCCTCCTCTCAAATTGATACTCTTTTTTTGATTGATTATTTTTTAAATTTAAATTTATTTACTTATTTAATCATTTGGGTGTTTTGCTTATGTGTCTGTGTGTTACCTGATACCTGATATTTACAGAGGCCATAAGAGGTGTTGAATTCCCTGGGACTGAAGATACAGATAGTTGTGAGCCAGCAGTGCTGGGAATTAAACTGTAGTGCTCTGGAAGAGCAGCCAGTGCTCTTTGCTACTGAGTTTTCTTTCCAGCCTCTTTCTTCCTTTTGAAATAGAGCTCAGTCTTTATCTAGGCTGACCTCAGGCTCTTCATCTCCTGCCTTGGTTTCCCACCTATGGTACTACACGTGTACAACAGCCACACATGCCTTTAATTTGAAACTGTTTTTGGAGTCTTTACAAGAAATACTTTAAGATTTCTAGATTTGTTGACTATTTATTTATTTTTTTTATTTATGAGGCAGGGTCTTGTAGCCCAGGATGGCCTAGAATTAATTCATTGTGTATCTGAGAATGTAGACATGCTGGGCCTACTTTATTCCATCTTTAGAGGATTGCACTGATTTCACAAAGAAATGGTTCCTCCTGCCATCCTTAGATGGATGTGCTCCTTTCTCTTCCTGATAACAGATGAGGTGTGGGTTTATTGCAAGTGTTATCTGTAATGTAGGTAGATAGAACCATAAACCATTGCTGAATAGGAAACTTAAGATGTTTAAACCCTCCCCTTCAACACTTGTGAAAGGTTGAATATTTTAATCTTCCTATCAGGAATAACTTCTTTTAGACTACTTTAAAATCAGACCAGTTAAAATTTGGCAGGTAGAATGCTATATGTCAAAAAGAAACAGAATTCAGTAAAGTACCATTTGAGAGTTTAAAATGCAACGAAACAAAGGTCCTTCCTCGCAGTCGAATGCTCTCCTGGAAGGTGCTAGGCAGCCTCTGCCTGCTAGGCAGCCTCTGCCTGCCACTGGGCTATCTCCTCAGCCCTCTTACTTTGCCCTTTGACGTAGGGTCTTGCCGAGTTGCTCAGGCTGTCTGTGAACTTGACCCGAGGCTAAGACTCCTGAGTAGCTGGAGTTACTTGTAGGTCTGTACCACCAAGCCTGGCTAGCAAGGTTCTCTAGAGGTAGAGTAAATGATGTCTAAAGCTCTCAGTTGTAAATTTTTAAAGCTGGTATATAAACAAGTACTGTTTGTCTAAATTTTCTTGCATAACATTTTGATACCTTGTGAATTAAAAATTAGGAAACATGAAAAAAAAATGTAGTTTTCTTAAAAACTATTTTTTCCTTCTTTTGTATTTCTCCCAGAATGTAAATCAGCTGTCACCAGATGGCCCTTTACCACAGCTTCCCTTACCATACATTAACAGTTCAGCAACACGAGTTTTCTTTGGCCATGACAGACGACCAGCAGATGGTTAGTAAACTTTTACTTGGTCTAGTTACCTAATTACCTAATGACTATTTCTTGAAGTGTTCTTTGTCCAGTTAGAAATTATAGCCACTCCTTTATTGTTTTTCTTTCTAGTCCAAAAAGTAAAAATAATAAACCCAAAAGGTTGTGATTCCTTGGATCAACTTTTCTCACATAAGCAGTACTTATTACCGTTCACTTGGCAAGCATAGTTAATGTTTGTTATAGACTACATCCAGTGCATATAAACACCCTTAAATACAACATTCATTCCCTTTGTGAAATTACTGAGTTTAGTTTGTGTAAAATCATATTGTAATAAATGTGTATAAAAGTTAGCTTTTAGTTGATTTTTTTTTTCTGTTCTGCTACAAGGTCCCCAAGCTAGGTAGAACTGTGTGTAGACCTTGCTGTCCCTGAACTTGGAACAAGCCTTCTTTCTGCCTTTGTCTCTCAAGTGTGGGTTATAGTTTCGAGCCACCACACCCAGCTAGGTTAACTTTTTTATTATAAAAACATATAGAGAAGCAGCATGCACAGTTTACCTCTCTACTTGTAAGATTTTATTTTTAAGGTTAAAAAAATGTAGACAGAGTTCCTTGTAGTCCATACTACAAACTTTGTACCTTAAGTGGCTTTAAGCCAATCCTCTTGCCTCCTTCTCCCAAATGCTGGAACCTGGTCATATGTCATCATGCTTAATTTTGTGTGGTTCTGGGTACTGAATTTAGGACTTTGTAGTGCTGGGTAAGCACCCTCCAACATAGCTACATCACTACTCCCTTTTAAATAAATACAGTCTTTACCTCAGAGGTGAGGCCTGCAGAGGTCTTCACTCTTTGGATGTGTTAGTTCTTGATGAGTGGTGAGCTGCACGTTTTCATCATAGATGTTTTCAGCTCAAGATGTTTCTCTCTCAAATCAGAATTAACTTTATGCCACCACTGGTCTGCTTCTCTTCCCAGGCATGTTGCACACCAGGCTGGACTAGCAGTAGTGAAGCTTAAGCCGAGTGGGTGGGTTAGGCAAGATCTTGGTTGGCAGTAGTGTGGCAGAAACAGCCTTCTCCAGAGATGGTTTTCAGTGAAATGCAGAGAAGAGGCTCTCTTTATTGGGAGGAACAAGGGCTATGTAAACCTTGGAGAGTGGGTAGGAGTTTTCAGGGTGAGTGTACATCATTAGCTGGGGTATTCTGGGAAAGCATCATTTTCGTGAAGATACATTCCAGGTGCTTGCTGAACATATCCTTATAAGGTGAGAGAAGTTTAACCTGTAACCTGGCCACCTGGCTATGTGACTACCTCAGAGTGGCACAGGTGGGGGTCATAAGGCTACTTGCTCTGGAGCGTGCAAGCCAAGAGCACTGAGGAAGCAGCCCTACTCCTGCTGGTCTCAACCTCACGACTGGCTCCCAGTCACACTGTCTTCCAGCCTCACAACTTTACATCATGATTGTTTTTAATAGCCAGAAAACTTCGATGTATTTACATAATTTACATATGCTACAGGGCCTGAATGAACAGTTTCTACATGTTTGCTTTAGATAATGGAACATAATGTTGAGTGAAAACAATCATTTTCGGCTTAAATTTGAAATATAGAAACCAATTCTATGCATTGTTTATGTGCATACTTCTAATAAAATTTACAAGAAATATGCGGATATGCCCGAAAGTGCTAAGATTCAAGTACCAGGAGAAGTGAAGTCATTGGAGGTGATGGGAATGTTAGGATTGGAGGGAGTGTGGAGAGGCCCTTGATGTTGGCTAAAATGTTCTTTCTGTTAAAAAAAAAATCAGGATCATGAAATGAAAACTAACATTAAAATTTTTTGAGATATGGATTTGATTTGATGGCTCAAGAGGCATTAATGGTACTTGGTGCAATCAATGCTTGGCAACCTGAGTTCAGACCCAAGAAGCCACATCGTGGGAGTGGAGAACTGATGCCCAAAAGTTGTCCTCTGACCTCCACGTTTGTGCCAAGCATACACTCCCTAACACAAATAAGTAGATAAATAGAAAAATAAAGTAACTTAATGAAAAGCTCTAAGATAATAAACAATGGGACTGGAGAGACAGCTCAGTGGTTAAAAGCATGGGGCTGCTCTTCCAGAGGACATGAGTTCAATTCATAGTAGCTCATAAACTTCTGTAATTCCAGGTCCTAAAGCCTTCTTGTTGCCCTGGATACCAGGTGTGTAAATGGTACACAAACATGCAGACAAAGTACCCATAGACATATAAAATAAATAAATTTAAATTAAAAAACAAAAACAAGCAGTGGTAGTACAGGCTGTTAGTCCCAGCATCCTGGAGGAAGAAGCAGGTAGACCTCTCTTTGAGGCCAGCCTACTGAGGAAGTTCCAGGACAACCAGTGTACCCTACGCAGAGAACCCTGTCTTGAAAAACCAGAATAAATAAGGAATGAAGATACAAGCCAAGAGTGGTGGCTCATACCTTTAACCCCAGCACTTTGGAGGTAGAGACAGGAAGATGAGTTTCGTGTCATCCTTAAGTTAATTACCTAGTTTAAGTCTAGCTTGAGATTCTGATACCAAAAACAAAATTTTCATCTATAAGTAATGTTTTATGCAACCTCGGTATGTTGACATATTTTATGTAAAAATTATAGAAGTTAGGCAAAATAACATTATTTCTGAGTTGAGAAGAAAAAAGTATCAGTACTAGGAGCAAAATTTCAATTAGGCTAGAACTAGCAAGTAGATATTTTGTTGATCAGTGTAGTGTGTTAGCCTACTGTTTCTTGTATTTTAATACTAATTAATTTGGGATCCTCAAGACTAGCTATCCCAAAGAGTCTATATACATAAGATACTGAGTGGCCCTGTCTCTAGTTAATTGTGATTGGTAAATAAAGATGCCAACAGCCAGTAGTTGGGCAGAGGAAACATAGGTGGGGTTGAGGTTTTGCAGGCTTGGGGCAGAGAGGACCACTAGGAAGGAAAGAGGAAGAAGAAGCTGCCATGGCACAAAGGAAGAACTTGCAAGAAGGAAAAAAGGAGAAGCCACCCATGGGTTAGCTAAGCCATAAAAGCATGACCCTGAGGGCTGCACAGTTGGAGCTAGGAGCAGTCCAGATGGAACATAAGTTATCGATAGGAAATGGATTCTAACAACGTGGAGGGTAGGCAGCTGCTGCCCAGCTACTGTGCTGCTTAAGACTTACTAAAAATATATAGGCTGTGAATGTGTCTTTCATCCAAGAACTCAATGATCAAGGCAGGGGTAGAATCCCCAGTCTGGGATTTTTTTTTTTGTTTTGTTTTTTTGTTTTTTGTTTTTCGAGACAGGATTTCTCTGTATAACCCTGGCTGTCCTGGAACTCACTTTGTAGACCAGGCTGGCCTCGAACTCAGAAATCCACCTGCCTCTGCCTCCCAAGTGCTAGGATTAAAGGCATGTGCCACCACGCCCGGCTCTGGGAGTTTTTAGTGATTTTTTTTTTTTTTTTTTTACTACAGATCAGAAAATTAGAAATCCTGCAAGAGTGCATCCTCTATATTTATTTGGCTATGTCTGGATCTTCTTTGAAATGTGTTTTATGTGAGGCAGAAGTTCATGTGTATTTAAATGTGAAGTTTGTTTTCTTTTCCTTTTTGTTTTAAGGTGAAAAGCAAGCGGCTACTCATATAAGTCTTGATCAAGAATATGACTCTGAGTCATCCCAGCAGTGGCGAGAACTTGAGGAACATGTTGTGGCTGTGGCTAATAAAGGAGTAATTCCATCTAGTTTCTATCCTACACAGTATTGTTTGAACAGTTACTCCGATAACTCCAGATTTCCACTTGCAGTTGTAGAAGGTGATATAATTGAACTTAAAAAATTATGTATAGGAATGTTTTGCTTGCGTGTATGTATGTGCACCATATGCAAACCTTGTTCCCTGGAAGGCAGAAAAGGATGATGGATATCCTGAAATTGGATTTAGAGATGGTTGGGAGCTTCCCTGTGGGTTCTCTATAAGACCAGCAAGTGATTTTACCATTGAGCCATCCTTCCAGCCCAATACTTGAATACTTGTGGCTTTTTGTTTTACTTAAAGCAAATTCAAGATAACTTATGAAATGCCATATTAATGGGAGGCCCTGGGCATGAAGACAACTTACTATGTACTGAGCTGCATTTATAAGCAAATAGTGGGGATCTAATATTTGTCTATATGTAACATTGTAACATGGTGCTGAAGTACCAAGAGAATGACATTAGGACATCTAAGTCACTCCCAAAACTGAGTTCTGTATGTGACAAAAGATAGTCTAGGCAAACCAAAAAAAAACCCACAAAAGGTATGTTGAGAGGTAGTGTTGGGTTTGTGAAACTTATTAAATGTAGCCCTTTTCTTTTGTAGAGCCAATTACTGTGGAAGTGGCTTTTAGAAACCCTTTAAAAGTTCCGCTTTTGCTGTCTGATTTGTCATTACTCTGGAAGTTTCAGCCTAAAGATGCCAGTGGGAAAGACATTGAAAAAGTGAAAGAACGAGTAAGTTATTGCAGGTATCACGATGCGCCTGACTTCCGGTGCTACCAACTTAGTTCACCTTAGGTATAAACCTAAGGTATAACCTGTGCTTATTCTTGAAATGTAAGAGTACAGAAAAACATGAACTAAAAACACTTTCTGCTGTTTAGAAAACCGCAGTTCCATTTGCCTGTGTGTCTTTACATTGATTTTTTTTCATTTGTATGCTTTTTGCTCAGGTTCTGGATTTCCTTCCACTATTCATGTTGCTTTGTTCATTTATGTTGCTTAGTATGTGTTCTCTAGTATTAGAATACTTAACACTTTATTTGCATAACATGTTTTATGGGTTATTCATAGACTGTTTCACTGTCACTGTTGGGTTGAGGGTTTCCATGTTTACTATCACAATAATTCTATGGTGAATTTTTAGATTTAAATTGTGGTAGAAATTTGGGTCAAATCTATGGCCTCTTCTCTGTTAGGCAAGCCATGTATTTTGTGGTATTTTTGTGTGTAGTTTTTAAGTAATTATTTTGACCGTTATTAGCTCTGAACACTTCACTTCTCTTCCGGTCTTGTCCTCTTGATGACTGCATCTTAAATAGATCACTTATCTGCTTTAGATAAATCAGGCTGAACAAAATGAAACATACACATCAGATGCCTTCCATAGTTTTCTCTACTGTGGGTGTGGAAAACATATACACAACATCTGGAGGTGCTAACTTCAGTTGATGTTTGTAAATTTGGCCAGTAAAATGTTAATAATTTGTTATTTTATTCATCAGTATATTTATTTAAAAAATACATAATTTGTTCTCTAGGTTACAGGTGAACCTGAAATGATTGGAACTGAAGTTATTTCAGAATTCTTAATTAACAGTGAAGAATCTAAAGTGGTAATTGTTTTAATCATTTTCTGTCTTTTGCCTTTCTAAGCTTGTAAACTGAAAACAGAGTGTAAAAGATGAGCTTAATTTCTGTAGCTATGGCATATTTTAGCTTTTTGTTTGTTTTGTTTTGTTTCTGTTTTTGGAGATAGGGTTTCTCTGTGTAGCCCTGACTGTCTTAGACTCATTTTGTAGACCAGGCTGGCCTTGAACTCACAGAAATTGATCTGCTTCTGCCTCCAGAGTGCTGAGAATAAAGGTCTGTACCACTACTCCTGGCTTATTCTAGCTTTATTAAGTCTGAAGTTTGTAAGATTAGAAACCTAGAATTGGTCAAAAGAAATCTATAGGAAAGTTGTAGTTTGTCTTTGATTAAGTCCCTGGAGAAGCGGGGGCAAACTTTTCACCATTTCTTGGTGTTAGCATGGCAAAAGTACAGGCACTTAGGTGTACAGAATTCTTTGTTTTTTGAAAGAGGCTCACTGTATATCTTTGCCTGGTCTGGAACTCACTCTGTAGACCAGACTGGCCTTGAACTCACAGAGCTTGCTTGCCTTTCTTCTTGAGTGCTGGGATTAAAAGTATGTGCCACCACGTCCAGCCCAGACGTTTATTTTTTTAATTAAAAGTATTCCTTTAGGGCTGGCATTTATTTAGTGTGTGCAACACCTCATGTTTGAGTCCCAATACTATAAAAGAAAAAAAATCCTATTTTTGAGGATCAAGACATCATTTTTGATTTGTTTTTTGCCTGGTTTGGTGGTGCACACCTTTAGTTCTGGAACTCAGAGGCAGGTAGGTCCCTATGAGTTTGAGACCAGCCTAGTCTACATAGCAAGTATCAGACTAGCCAAAGCTACATAGTAAGACTCTAGCTCAATAGCAAAACAACCAAAAAGGAAAAGGAAAAGAAAGTGAAAAAAAGAAAAGAAAAAAAAAAAAAGCCAAAACAGTTACTGAATTTATAGATCTTCTTTTAAGAAAGATGTTTTTCCATACTTAACCTGACAGGGATACACCATGACTAAGAAAGTGATCTTTCCAGGCCAAGACTCTTCCATTGCACTTGGGATTTGCTGACCTAAAATATACTGTCACTAAATGGGAGAAATGCCACTGAAGAGTCTGTTATAAAATTTGAAAAAAAAAAAAGGAAGGAAGGAAGGAAAGGAAAAAGAGAGAAAGAAAGAGAGAGAGAGAGAAAGAAACTTTTCCATAAGAAAAAAAATGTCATTTTAAAAGTTTAGATCATGAGTTAATTTTGCAACATTCAACAATTGAGGTACTGTGGTATTAAGGTCCTATGAAAACATAATAAGAATGACTTCAATATCTCCATAGGCAAGACTGAAGCTCTTCCCCCACCACACAGGGGAGCTGCACATTCTGGGAGTTGTGTATAGTCTTGGCACTATTCAGGGCTCCGTGACAGTAGATGGCATTGGTGCTCTTCCTGGATGTCACACAGGTAAAGCTATAGCATTGCTAAACAGTTAGAAAAGTAACACGCACGCCATCCCATAGAATACCAGAACCAAATGAGGTTTTTTCCTAACTAGGTCTAATGTGCCTTTCAAGCATATCCATCCAGCCTTCTGACATTGCCCATGTTATGTTGTCATCCACAGAGTTCTAGTTTGAGAACCGTAGTCAAGTTACAAAAAATTATCACCAAGAAAAAAAAGTCTCATAATATATTATGTAAGCATATGATTTTATGTTGGGCTGTAGGTTGGGCTGTTATATAATGGCATCTAAGCATGTGTAAGCATATGTGATTTAGATTATTCTACCTTCTGGCATAGGTTCAAAAGTAAGAGATTTTATTCCCTTACTGTTAATATTTTTGTTACTGTTCTCAATTTAGTAAATTCTAACTAAATCAATTTTATTTGTTGAAATATCTGCTGCCAATACAAAACCACCTTAGTATATTTTGTTTTCAATACTTCCTTTCTATAAAGCAACATACAAAAGGCACTGTTTTCTCATTGGATGTTAAATAGTCAAAGCTACCTGTGGCAGGACACACCTATAATTCCAGCCACTTGGGAGGCTAAGACAGGAGAGTTGCAAAAATAGCCTGCACAGTTTAGCTAGAAACTGTCACAAAATAAAAGTAATAAAATTTGGTGTGTTTTTGTGCCTCATTGATAGGGCTCTTGGCTAGCATGACATCGCAGGTCCAGTCTCCACTAAAGACAAAACCCAAACACAACAGGAACAGAAGTCACTTGAAATATTAAAAGAGCAGTTAGTTTTAAGTTAATATTCTTGGGTCCCTAAATAGTATTATATACAAATTTTGAAGAAAACTATAAAGATACATGTACTTTATTTAACATGGCTTGGTGGGTGTTTGTTTGTTTGTTTGTTTGTTTTAACATAGAGAACTCTACAAGATCCTAATATTACCTTATAATTAATATATAGTCTGAGGTTAGGTTGCAAAGATGCTGAGAAGGGAGTTTGCAAGAAAATGCTGTAGTTCCCAGAGTTAGTAGATAGATCTTAAAACAAATTAAAACTGAGACTGGAGAGATGGCTCCGCAGTTAAGAGCACTGACTGCTCTTCCAGAGGTCCTAAGTTCAATTCCCAGCAGCCACGTAGTCACTCACAACCATCTGTAATGGGATCTGATGCCCATCTGGTGTGTCTGAAGACAGCTACAGTGCACTCATATATATAAAATAAACAAACAAATCTTAAAAAAAAAACCAAAAACTAAAATTGACTGGCATTGCTGTGTGTGAACTTTACATTCATAAAAGCTGACTGCTAACAGTAGGTCTGTCCTGGATACCCTCTGACCTTTGCACTTGGAACTAACATTTCCATTTGGATGTAAGAGAGACTTCAATAGAAAGAATGAATCAATAGGAACAAAAGAACTGCAAACACAAGTGCAAAATATTTGAATATGGTCTTCTGAGCTTTAGTACTGTATTTTTGCTCCCTGTTTTGATAATTGTTAGACAGGTCATTTGGAAGTAGTCTTGCAATTATGTTTTTAAAGCAGTGTGAGTGTGTATTGAGAATTGTTTTACTTTCTTTTCTCACTGGTACTTAACTCTTAATTGAATACCACAGAATTATGGTAGTCTATAAAATATAGCTAAGAATTAGAGAGCTAAAACAGATATATTAGAGGTTATAATTTATGACCTTCAGTTAACATTAAACTAAGTCCCATCATATAAACAGGGTTTTCATGACACATTATGTAGATTCTTCTCATTCAGAATGTTCATAGGGCCACTACATTATATACCTAATCTGGACCTTTGCAGTCAAAGGCCCTGAGTAGCCTTCAGGAAGATGGCTCAAGCACTTACCCTAGCCCTTACATGCCTGTGAGTACTTTATGAAGCCTTTGATGAAACCCCACATAGATACTGAAGAAGTTAAAAGAAAACTATCTGTATTATAATTTTCATTGTTCAGCCTTTTGAGATGTGAGTTATACGTAATCAGATTAGTGCCATATTTGATATGAATCAAAGTTAAAAGCTGACTGGCATTATGTATTAATTTAATATTTTCTCAAGGCTAATATCCACATTCAGTCCAAAAAAGTTGTTCTTGGGTCTTTTTTGTGAATAAGGATTATGGTTTATAAGATGCTGGTTTTAAAGACTTCTGTTCAATGATAAGTAGCTTTTAGGTAACACTAGTAAATCCAAGGCAGTGAGACATTGAATAGCATACCATAGATGATATTAAACATGGAATTAAAGTAGACTTACTACTTTGATTATGTGTGTTACTCAGCAATTGCTTGGAATTTTTCTGGTACTTATGAAAACCTATAGTATGTATATAGTCAAGTTAACTTAAATCTTCAAACCTATCATATCATTTTAGGGTATTGATTTTTTTTTAATTGCAGGAAAACATTCTCTGAGTATGTCAGTACGAGGGAGACAGGATTTAGAAATTCAAGGCCCTCGACTTAACAATACAAAGGAAGAGAAGACGTCTGTAAAGTACGGTCCTGACCGACGTTTAGATCCTATAGTCACAGAGGAGATGCCGCTGCTGGAGGTATCACACTTCTTTCCATGTCAGGGCCAAACAATTACAGAGCCAGATGATGTTTCACAGAATGTAATTTTAGGCTGAGGTTGTTGATACTACATTTGCTCTTGATAACATCTTGGTAGTGGTGGTGGTTGTGGTGGTGGTAGCAGTGGTAGTGGTAGTTTCTTGTTTTGTTTTGAGACTCTCTATGTAGTCCTAGATGACCTTGAACTTACAGAGATCCCACCTGCCTCTGCATCCTGAATTGCTGGGATTTGAATTGCACTTTTTGTAAAAGATTTATTATCTATCTATCTATCTATCTATCTATCTATCTATCTATCTATCTATCTATCTATGTGAGAATACTGTCACTCTCTTCAGACACACTAGAAGTGGATATCAGATCCCATTACACATGGTTGTGAGCCACCACATGATTGCTGGGAATTGAACTCAGGATCTCTGGAAGAACAGTTAGTGCTTTTAACTTCTAAACCATCTCTCCAGCCCTGAATCACACTTTTAAACTATTGTTAAGCTAGCTAAATAGATCTTATTGACAAGGGTCAGACTGCGTGAAAACTGGCATTCCATCACAGTCATACTCTAAACTGTAATCTTCAAAATATTATTAGAAGTTGGGAAATATTTGTAACTCAGCACTTTGGTTTTTAGACTCCCTGACCCCTTTGCAATTTATGAAAAAATAAGTGAGTGAATGCTTATAGAATATCTGAAGAGTAAGGCAGACAGGGAACTCTAGTACCTATATGGATAGATGAGTAGAGAGGAATGGGTCTGCAGGCTATGCCACTAGTGAGGAGACCACGAGAAGAGGAAGGCAATAGGGTGTGGCATGTAAAAGGAAGGGCTATGTCAGGGAATGGGGGCAGAGATGGGAGAATCAAGGAAAGCTTTGTTGATAAATGCCATAGTAAGACCCCACACTGCGTGTACTAGATTCCAGTTTCCCTAGTAGGGAAGTTAGTAGGTATGACCACCTTTCTTCAAAGGGTGCCTGTAATGTGATCCAAAATGGTGTTTATGTTTTTAGACCTTGTGATTGTAAATATTAGTAGTTAGTTATAAATGGCATCAAGTCTTATGATTGGGTGGTGGTACTGGTGTGTATTGAGGGGAGACCATTGTTGAGCTGCATGTATTCTCAGATCTAATGAATATAAAAGCAAAGGGGCAAAATTTAATGGGAAAAAGAAAAAAAGGATACATGCCCAAGTGCCATTTTATGCATATTTTAACTTTATTTGGTTTCCTTGTCCATGTTGAGAGCTTTTACTTATTTAAAGTCATATATAGCTGTTTATTTATTGTTTCTTTGTTCTATACTTATTCTTCTAGTCAAACTTTTCAGTTAAATTTGATTGGTTGGTTGATTGTGGTGCTGGGGTTCAAACCCAGAACCTCACATGTGCTAGGCATGCGTTCTGCCATTCAGCCAGCTAGGTCTTACTTACCTAATGTGTGTATACTTTAAAACATTTATTCTTTCCATTTACTGTTGTTTTCCTTCCTGTCATTTTGCATGCGTGTATGGATGCATGTACTAGAGTGTGTGTGTGTGTGTGTGTGTGTGTATGTGTGTGTGAAGTCAGAAGACTAACAGTTATTTCTTTCCTGCCATGTGCGTTTGAGAGTAGAGCTCCAGCTAAGAATACCTTCATCTGCTCGATGTCTCACCGCCTGTTTGTGGATTCTGGGACTGCTGGTCTTCCCACCTCTGTCTATAAAGTGCATGGTTTTTTAAGCCTGCCTGTCAATGGCAGAGTGTACTCCCGCATCAATCAATCAATCAATCAATAAAATTTAACTGAAAAGTTTTGACTAGAAAAGTCAGTATAGAACAAAGAAGCAACAATTTGTGTGTTCTAAATTGAAGGAGTATGTTTACATGAATGTCAAGGTAGTATGACCAAAGTTTTTTCTAGTCCCAGAACTCTCAGTAGAATGGTCATTGTGCTATTTACTAATACTCTGAAAACATTTTTTAAATTCTTATTTATTTAGTTTTTGTTGTTTGTTGAGATAGGGTCTTACTATGTAGCCATGAAACCTTGATATATAAACCAAGATGGCCAGAAATCAGCCTGCTTCTGCCGTTTGAGTGTTGGAATTAAAGACATGGGCCACCATATGTGGCTGTTTACTTGTCATTGGGTGCTGCCTGTTTGATTCAGTAGTATTTCCTTATTTCTCTCTGTGTGTGTGCTTAGTATGGCAAGCCTGATCTCCTAATCTCCCAATCTGTATTCCAGCCTGTCAAGTTCTTACAATGATAATCCATTAATTCTCTATAGCTGTAGGTAAGATTAGTGCCTAGAGATGAATTGAGACAGATTAGAGTTTAAATGTCATGTTAGGTCTGCTCTCTTTTATAGTTTAAAGTCATAGGTCATAGATGTTTGTCTGGAATTACACAGTTAAGAATTTATGAGGACTTACTTTCAAAAGCAGTCATTCTGATCACTATAGTAAGTTCTCAAAATAAATTAGTACAGGTCACCAAAACATACTTCTACTAGTAAACAGTTCTTGTTAAGCCATAGAATTGAAATGTTCTTTAGTTATTAAAGCTGTTAGAGGGGCTGGAGAGATGGCGCAGCAGTTAAGAGCACTGACTGCTCTTCCAGAGGTCCTGAGTTCAATTCCCAGCACCCACAGGGTGGCTCACAACCATCTGTAATGGGGTCTGGTGTCCTCTTCTGGTGTGTCTGAAGACAGTTACAGTGTACTCATATCTTTAAAAAAAAAAAAAACTGTTAAAAATATAACTAGCCAGGTGGTAGTGGTGCACACCTTTAATTCCAGCACTCAGAAGACAGAAGCAGGCAAACTGCTGAGTTCAAGGCCAGCCTGGTCTACAGAGCAAGTTCTAGGATAGCCAAGGCTACACAGAGAAAACCTGTTACAAAAATTCAAAAGTTGAGAAGAGTATAACTCTTTTGTATTTCTTTATTTAATAATTTTGCCTTTTTTGAGAACTTTATACACGAGCCCCACATCTACATCTCTTCATTTCCTTCTAATTCCTTCTATGTCCTCCCTCCCAATTTCTTTTTAAATTATTGTGGTGCATGCATGTATCTGTGTAAACCTGAGTCATTCGGCTTTGCTCATATGGATGTGTCCAGACTGACTACTTGGGATTGTGTGGCCTATTTTTGTTTGTTTGTTTGTTTGTTTTGAGACAAGGTTTCTCTGTGTATCCCTGGCTGTCCTGGAACTCACTCTGTAGACCAGGATGTCCTCAAACTCAGAAATCCACCTGCCTCTGCCTCCCAAGTGCTGGGATTAAAGGCATGTGCCACCACTGCCTGGTGAGAGCTTGTTTCTTATTGGGCATTGGCATCTGTAGCTCTTCATCTGGGGTGTGACCATGTGGAATTTCCCCTATCAGCAATTTCTCATCAGCTGATGATCGCATTATACTGGTCTTGTTCTGGCAACCGTATTGTTGGAAGTCGATGGGTCTGTTTTCCTTGTCATATATAGAAAACATTAATAGCAGACGCCCTGGTCTCTTCCTATGCCCTCTTCCTTGATGTTTCCTAAGCTTCAGGTGTAGAGGTTGAGCAAGTATGTCTCGCATGACAATGGTTAAAGACAGAGTTTCTCAGTCCCACTCCTAAGCGTCTAACCATAGAAAGCCTGATTCACTGCGTTCTACTGTCATTGGCTTAAACTTTGTGGAACTTAGTGGCCTTTAAATTCATATCCGTTCTGTGTTTGCAACTGCCTGTGCATTTGGAACTACTAGCTGCATTCTGGGCAGGGTGTAGGGGTGGCTTCTTACTCTACATAGAAGTTCCTAGTGTTTGGGTTGACCATTTATATGTACTTGGGGTTGTCAGAGTCCTTTTGTAAGTGCTGAGGTTTTCTGAGAGTTTCTGTTTGTCATATGTGTGCTAAATCACTGAGAAGTCATTAAGTTTCTAGTTGTAATTTCTTAGCATTTCTGTTCAGTGTATGACTCTAAAGATGGTTGTTGAATAGTTTGAATATGCCTAGCTTTTATTCACAGGTTGAAAACTCCCCCTTTGTTAGATCTGATGTTGCCCCATTGAGTTACTAACAGCCTGAGCTGTGGATGTGGATCCATGGTTCTCTAGTGAGCCATGGGTGTGTACTGTTGCAGTTAGCTACTTTTAACCTGACAGTGATAAAGGTTGTAAGTCTAAGTTTTATCTAGTTTTTACAGCCATTTTAAATAGCTTCTTACTTGTCCATATATACACAGTCATGCCTGTTTGACAAGTCATCTTGTTCTTGTATTTGAAATTCAGAATTTAAAATCTGAGTAGCAAAATAACACTATATGCTTGACCCAAAGGAGAGTTATGAAATAACTTTCTTTTAGTAAAGAAATACAGTCTCTTACAGTGTTGCTCATTAGAGGCTCAGAATTTTTAACAGTGTAATAATATTTTTTCCCTCCAATGCAGGTGTTCTTTATACATTTTCCTACAGGGCTCCTCTGTGGAGAAATCCGAAAAGCATATGTAGAGTTTGTCAATGTCAGCAAATGTCCTCTGACTGGACTGAAAGTTGTGTCTAAACGTCCAGAGTTCTTCACTTTTGGTGGCAATACTGCTGCTCTAACACCGCTGAGCCCCTCTGCATCTGAGAACTGCAGTGCCTATAAGACGGTTGTAACAGCTTCCCCCTCCTTGGGGACAGCACTTGTGTCAACAGCATCATCTATGGACTTTGGAACTGGCACTGGACAGCAGCTGGAGGCCATTCCTGTCCCCCTTCCTGACTCCGTGCTGCTTCCCGGAGCTTCCATCCAGCTGCCAATGTGGCTTCGTGGGCCAGATGAAGAGGGTGTCCATGAAATTAACTTTTTATTTTACTATGAAAGTGTTAAAAAGCAGCCTAAAAAACGGTGGGTAATTTAAAACTTTTAAAGTGTAAGATCCTTACTTAATACTTAATATGCAAATGAGAGTGAATATTTGACACTTGTTATAATTATTATATATTTGGTACATGTTATATATCATTGATTACTAGAAAGTAACCATCTTCTGAATTATGCGTGATGTCTATATCTAAACTTAATATATATTTATATATAAACTTAATATATAATTATAACTTAATTCTAGGTAGGTAACAATGTAGAAAATGTAACTACGTGAAAATTTTTAATGCAGAAAATGAATATAGAACCCAACATTTTTAGGTGTTCTTAGTTTATAAGCTTACTGATTCTTTGATAGATTAAGTCTGTGCCATTTGTATATGAAGCTCCCTTCCATACAACTGTCCTTTTGTAAGAATGTGATTTTTGGCACATATGAGAAATATATGTACAGTGGCGTACAATGTACTCCAATCACTTAAAGAATGCAGCCTCACTGATCAACATCAGGCCTACATGTTGCACAGCAGAATTCTAATGCTATTATCATCTTTATAAAATTAACATTTTTTACTCTGTAGAATATCTAAATGTTGTAACATAGTATAAGGACAAAAACAGGAAAATACTTGAAGTGATTGTACATTTTATGTTCTTAGTAATGTGAATTCTCCTTAAGAGGATAGACACAGGCCAAGTTCTCTGGCCAGAGAAACTTTAGTGCTGTGGTAGTGAAAGGAGCTTCAGAGGGCAGGAGAGATTTCACAGCATGAATACTAAGTGGATAGGAATCAGCTGTGTCTATGCACAACAGTTCACCAGTTAGAGAACAGGAACTAAATCGTGGGAAAGAAGTCATAGGGTTTAGAGTGGTAGTATGGGCCTGTAATCAGAGGGGAGGCAAGAGCAGGACTATAGACCGCCCTGACTTTGGCAAAAAAACAAAACATTATATTTGAAATGTACAGCTCTGAATACCAAGTTAAAATTTGAGGTTTGAAACCTGGGGAGATGATGTGCCTCGGTGGCTAAGAGCTCTTGATGTTCTTCTAGAGGACTCATCTTTGGTTCTCAGCATCTAATTGGGTGTCTCACAACTGTGCAATCCAGTTCTAGGTGATCTGGTGCCGCCTTCTGTCCTCTGTGGGTACTCATATATACACATGTGGCACACACACACACACACATTTTTAAAAAAATGTTGTGGTTTGGTTTGGTATTTTTAACTTTGAGACCTATATATTTATTTTGAGACAGGATCTCACTAGCCAGGAACTCAGATTGGCCTCAAACATTAGAGATCTTCCTAACTTTGCCTAGTTTAATGGCATGTACTACCACACTTCTGGAACATGTTTGGGACCGCTTTTAAGAGAGATGGAATTGTTGCTACGTGAAGGTTATTTTCACTATGACGTGGTTGAATTTGACCAGCTGGGAAAAGCCTAGAGCCAGAAATACTATGAGTTTCCTTCCAAATTGAGAATAAACAGCTAAACTGAACTTAAGTCTAACTATAGTTTTACCTCATTGTATTCTTTGTTTTTCTGATTATATGGAATCCTGGAAGTTCCAGTGTTTCTGGTCTTTATTTAAAATTAGAGATTTGTAACATAAGGAGAGAATCTTAGATTCAGTTTGCTTGTGTTTTTAATCTTCAGACACAGAATATTAAGACACACTGCAGTTATTTGTACTAGCCGGTCTTTGAATGTGCGAGCGACTGTCTGCAGAAGTAATTCACTTGAAGATGAAGAAGGCAGGGGCGGCAATATGCTAGTCTTCGTGGATGTAGAAAATACTAATACTGTAAGTTATTTTAAACATGAATTTTGTTTTAAAGTCTATTTAGAAATATTTAGGGTTTAGTAAATTTTTTTTCTCCACAGTTTGACATAAGTATGAATTTAGAACTGTACATATGGACTAGTTTGAGCACATCTTAAAATTCTCTGATGGCTTTGATTTTGTGAAAGGATCTGCTGGTAATAGTATGGTACATTGATGTCAGGTGTAGTGTTCAGTGATAGAGTCTCAGGTAATGAAGCATATGTGGATCTGTGTGGATTTCATTTTCCAAATTAATAATCCTGTGCTCCTGTGTTCTGACAGTCCATTCCCTTTAGACAGTTCTGTCTGTATTCTAAATATCAAAAAGATGTGATTGTAAAGCTTATCGAGCCTCGAGCGGGTCAGTTCAGATACTTACCAAATGCTATTAAGTCTGCCACACTTGCTTTTACTTTCATAAATCTGTAAAACCACTTCTTAAGAAACAGTGAGATTTATTTTGTTGAAATATTGGTAATTTTTATGAGATTATGCTCATTATTTGAGTAAGAAAATGTTGATAATTTCTAGTGTAAGATTATCTCTCATTTAGGAAAACATAAAAAATATATACATTAGCTGGGTGGTGGCAGCACATTCCTTTAATACCTGGGAGGTAGGAGCAGGGGGATCTTTGCGAGTTCAAGGCCAGCCTGGTCTACAGAGTTCCAGGACAGTCAAGGCTACACAGAAATCCTGTTTTGAAAAACCAACACACACACACACACACACACACACACACACACACACACACACAAAGCTACACGCTGGTTTGCTAGGTTTTGTTGTCTCTGTGACTCCAACCTCCCTCTCTTCCTTCTTCCTTCTATATTATATCACTGGGTTTTAATGTAAATAACTGAACTCGTCGACCTCCTTAGTGCCAGAATTATAGGCATAATTGCTTGTTTGGTAGTTTGTTTTTCACCTTAATGAGGATGAGATATTTCAGGAGAAAAGGCCTGAGAAATAAAAGAAAATGTCATACCTTTTTTGTTAGATATCTGGTCTCAAACTGAGTCTGTAGCCCCTGCTTCCGCTTCCTGAGCACTGAGATGATGGGCGTGGGCTACCAAGTCTGGTTTATAGGATGACAGGGATTGCACATAAGGCCTCACGAATGCTGGGCCAGCTGTGAACTGTCACCTCACTCAGTAAAGGTCAGAGTTTTAATTTAAAGTCCACAACAGAACTATTTTTTTCTCCTTTGAGTGAGGGTCTCATACCCAGGGAAACCTGAAACTTGAGGTGTAGTAGTAGTATAAACAGTAGTCTTTTTAAAAGCTCCAGCCTGCCAAGTGTTGGGATTTAGATATCAACTCCATACCTAGCTTTCAAATAAGTTTGATTATTAAGTACTACTAGAAACTAGTAGATTCTAATAACATTATGTGTAGATTTGAATTGTAGCTAATATGTTTCTTGGGGGTAATGTTACTTTCTCTAAAGATGTTAGATAGGCATTTGAATAACTTTCTGAAATAAATACTGTTGAATTATTTCAAATACATGCTACATTTAATACATTTACTTCTGAAGATTTGTTTTTATTTTATGTGTATGAATGTTTCGCCTGCTTGTATGTAAGTGTACAGCATGTGTGCCCAGTGGCCAGAGGCTGGATTCTCTGGAAATGTAACTATAGGTTATTGTAAGCTGCCATTTGGGTGCTGGGAACTGACTCTAGGTCTTTTGGAAGCTCAGCAGAGCTCTTGATCATTGATCCATCTCCCCAGCCCCTAAGCCTAAGGGGTTTGCTCCTCCCCCACCCCCCTTTTTTCCTGTACTGGATTAAATGGGGGCCTTATACGTGAAGCAAGTTCTGTACCATTGAACTCTGTCCCTGCACTCTAATGTTACTTTTGAGTGATTTGAGTAGCATCTGATTGGAGTATTTTAACTCTGTGCTCTTACCCTTGAGTGACTTTTGTGTGTCTTTCTGACAGAGTGAAGCGGGGGTTAAGGAGTTCCACATGGTGCAGGTGTCAAGCAGTAGCAAGCACTGGCAGCTCCACAAATCCGTGAATATCTCCGAAAACAAAGGTCTGTACCTTGAGCCTCTGGGTTTTATTAGTAACTGTGTCAGTTGCTGTGACCCAATATGTGAAGGAGCAACTTAAGGGAGGAAGGGTTTGTTTTGTCTACAGTGTGAAGGGCTATAGTCATCCTTTCAGAGCAGGCATGTGGGCAGGGGCATGGCAGTTGCTCACATTGCCTCTACCCTCAGGGAACGGAGAGAATAGATAGGAAGTGGGGCTAGGCATAAGCCCTCAAGGCCCCGTCTCTCAGTGACCTCTTCCACCAGCAAGGCACTACTAGCTGTGGACCACTTGTTCAAACACACTAGCCGTGGGGGCATCTCACGTGTGAAGAGCAGGAGTTAATTGAACAGATGGGAAAATCTCATGTTTACTGCAGAAAAATTGTTGTGGCTATAGTGTAAATTATGTTGCCACTCATACAGACTTTCATGGCTGGTAAAATACATTAGCATTTAATTTTTTTATACTTATTTTTGTGTTTGTGTCTGTGCTTATGTGCACATGCATTTTCCACAGCACACATGTGGAGGTCAAAGGATGACGTAAGGGGTCAGGTAGTCTCCTTCCACCATGTGGGATGCCAGTATTAGACTCAGGTCATCAGGCTTGGTAGCAGGCACCTTTAACCATTGAGACAGCTCTCTGGCCCTATAAGAACATGTTTAAAGGCCAGATACAGTGGTGGAAAATACACCATGACAAATATAATAATATATATTATAGTTTTTATAAATCATTTATTATTAAATTATTACATAATTTGTATAAGTTATAGATGTGGGGAAATATCAAAAGGAAATGACTGAAAAATGCTAAAGGATATGGTCTAGTGGTCAGATTGCGGGCCCCTAGGACCCCAAGTTCTAACCTTTTGAACTTTTTGCTTAGAATGTCAAATGTCAAACATACACACAGAGAGTCAGAGTCACATATGCTTATATATTCGAAGATTCTGAATTTTAACCTTTCAAGCGGTTAATATCTTTTTTTTTTTTTTTGAGACAAGTCTCTCTGTGTAGTCTTGGCTATCCCTTGAACTTACCGTGTAGAGTAGGGTAGCCTCAAACTCAGAGATCCGCCTATTTCTGCTTCTTGAGTACTAAGATTAAAGGCATACATCTCTATACCCAGCCAAATGAAACCATTTTTATAATTATTAATTGCTTTTTGTTATGACCAGGGAAGTCTGAATAATGAATTGGACTTTGCACATGTAACCTGAGAAACATTTTTATTCCCAGATGCCAAGCTTGCCAGTAGGGAGAAGGGAAAGTTTTGCTTCAAGGCAGTAAGATGTAAACAAAAAGAAGGTAAAGTTGTTTTACTCTCGCACTTTCCTAAATGTCCATTTATATCTTATAGCAGTGATGTGATTAATTTGTTTTCATGTGTGTGTGTGTTTTTTTAAGGTGGTATACAGTCCTCAGAAAAATACACTTTTGCAGATATCATCTTTGGAAATGAACAGGTATGAAATGATGCACAGTAATATTTGATATGAAAATCTTAGTTTTCAGGTATCTAATTTGAAAAAACTGTAACATCACTAATAGCTATCTCTGAAAAGTGAGTATCTGAACCTTATTAAGTTTTATACCCACCTTTTATCTGTGAGATAATCCAAGCATGCTACATGGATGAACTACACCACTTTACTTAAAGCTTACTTCTTTTGAAAATATCCAATAAGAACAGTAATTGAGATCATAGAAAAATTGTAGTTACTTGAGGAAGCTGTTGTGTTTAGGAAAGGGGTCATAGTACAGCTTATTGCCTAGAACCCTCGTTTCTAAGTCAGCTTCAGATTCTTTTCTCATGCTGTCACCTTCAATTTTGGGCATATCACATGGTTCCAAGACCTAGAAGCATTGGATGCATAGGCTGTCTTAGAATTGGAAAGTTTCCATAACACTTGAACATATATATGAGTCACCTGGAGCAGTGCTCTTCAGTGTTAAGTACGCATTGTGAATCTTGTTACGATGCCGTTACGCTATCAGGACCGTGGTGGAAGCTCAGGTTCTGTGTGGTTTTCCGTTCCTGAGAGAGAGCTGTAGTAGCTCCGTCTTTAGAACTTAGGTTTGAGTATCAAGATGTAGAGACTTGTTTTTAGGATACAGGCTGTTCTTCTCTACTTGTGAAGCTCCATTATGATCTGCAGTAGAGTTTGAGAATATGATTTTTGAAATTTTTCTTGAAGACACAGTATCCTGTAGTTCAGCCTGGCTTCAAACTCCTGATGTAGTCAAGGATGACCTTGCACTTGTCATCTGCAAGTCTCTACTTTCTGAGTGCTGGGAATGCAGACTTATGTCACCATTGCATCCCTATATTTATTAGTTAGGGTCTCATTGCTGTGAAGAGACACCATGACCAAGACAACTCTTACAGGGGACAACATTTAATTTGAGCTGGCTTAACAGGTTTAAAGGTTCAGTCCATTGTCATCAAGGTGGGAGCATGGCAGCATCTAGGCAGGCCTGGTGCTGGAGGAGCTGAGAGTCATGTTCCAGAGGCAAACATGAGAAGACTGGCTTCCAGGCAGCTAGGAGAAAGGTCTCTCAAAGCCTACTCCTGCTTTTACTCACCCCACCCCCACCCCCCACACTTCTCTAACAAGGCCACATCTTCTAATAATGCCACTCTCTGGACCATGCATATTCAAACAACCACACCTATGTGACCATGCCTGGTGGGGTTGCAGCCCTATGTTACCCTGTCTGGCTTTCCATGGAGAGCTGGAGGTTGAACCCAGAGCTTTGGGTATTATAGGCTCTCACTCTACCAACTGAGGTATGCCCCTAGTTTGGACAAAATGCATTAACATTTTGTTCAAACTAATTTAGTTCTGTGTGTGATCACATACATTGCTTGTGTGCATGTGTGTGGCATGGTGGGTGTGTGGAGCTAAGAGAGAGCACCACTTTCTGGAGTCAGTTCTCTTTCCCTGTGTTGAGACGGGCTCTCTCCCTTGTGTCTGCTGCACTCCATGTTCCCAGACTGTCTGGCCTACAAGTTTTGGACTGCTCCTTTCTGGACCTTCACTTTTCTATTAAGGGTCACTTTCTGCTGGGCTCTAGAGCTCCACTTCAGGTCATCTTTTACTATTGAACCATCTTCCTGTCCTATGCATTTTTAACCAGCCCCACTATCATCTGGAGAGGTCGACTACTGAGCCACACTGGCATCCTGAATGACAGTGCTGTTTATGAAATTACTTCTTTATGCTCTTTAACAGTTCCGTACAAGTCTAAAGTATTGCATTTCTCTGATTGGAGCTTTCATGTGACTCGACTTCTGTGACAATATTTGGGAAAGCAGATGTTTAAGGAATGAATGTCTCAAAGCTACAAAGGCCCAATCATTACAGAGCATGTGTGACTTCAAATGTTAGAATTAGCACTATTAGCCGGGCGTGGTGGCGCACGCCTTTAATCCCAGCACTCGGGAGGCAGAGGCAGGCGGATTTCTGAGTTCGAGGCCAGCCTGGTCTACAAAGTGAGTGCCAGGACAGCCAGGGCTACACAGAGAAACCCTGTCTCGAAAAACCAAAAAAAAAAAAAACCAAAGAATTAGCACTATTTCAGGTTCACACCTACATCCTTTTCTCATTTCTTTTCCTTTGTTTTTCTTTCTTATTTTTGTTTTTGTTTTGTATGTGATTGTGGGGTTGAACCCAGGGCATTCCTATGATAAGAAAGCATTCTGCCACTGAGCTACATCCCAGCTCACTTGTCACTTTTAGAAGGGGCTCGCTAAGTTGCCTGTGCAGGGATTATTGGCCCATGCCACCACACCTGGTGGGTCAATTTTTAATTTTATTTTAAAAGAATTCAAATTTCTAGAAGTATCAGTAGGATCCTTAAATTACATTAAAGCTGCAACTTTTATTGTATTTGTTGTTAAATAATACTATATATGAGCAATGAAGATGGCAGAAACAAAGAACTTTTTGAAGTATTTGATTAAATAACACCAAGTACTATAGATTTAGGAGAAAACCATGAGGATGATATTTTACCAGAAAAAAAAGTTCATCAGAAGGTGAAAAAAATGCATGTTTTTGTGGTTGGTCGGTTATCTATTTGTTTCATTACATGTTTCCTAGATAGTATCCTCATAAGTTTCTCCTTAATTCAGCCAGACACCTCAAAACATACTCATGCACAAAATTATTTAACAACAAAAACAATGAAAATGAGTTTTGGTGCAATTCAGTGATCTGTTTCTAGGTATTAAATAGAATGAAAAGCACTTTTGTTATATAAAATTGTATTGTTTTTATCTTCCCTGGATACTTGGAAAATCAAGGAGTGTAGACTGTTTTGGTGTAACACTTTTTAAGTACTTACCTTCTGAGTAATTTGCACTAAATGGCCTTCACATATTCAGCTGCACAGACAAGAAATTAATAAATGAACTGTGGAGTATATGAGTTTTAGAATTTTGGCAGATTACATTAGTGAGTGACAGTAAGTTTTGATGGGGCATTTTGTTAAAACACTTAATGTAGACAAGTAGACAAGTGATTTTTTTTTTTCTTTCAACAGATAATAAGTTCAGCAAGTCCGTGTGCAGATTTCTTTTACCGAAGTTTATCCTCAGAGTTGAAGAAAACACAAGATCAGCTTTCCACATATTCAGAGAAACAGGCCACAGAGGGTGCTGTGAGGCTGATTGAGAAGTGCAGTGAGGTGGACCTGAGCATCATCATCCTGTGGAAGGTGGTACACTGTGGGCAGCAGGCCAGCTTAAGGCCTTTATGGCTTCTTTTCATTTTACAGTTTAAGACTGGGTCTTTCTGTCTAGCACAAGTGGGCTTCAAACTCTGTACTCTTGCTTTAGCTTTGTGAGTGCTGGAAATACAGGTGTATACCATCACACCCAGCCTGGATAGCCAGCCAGCCTAGAATTTGTTATATAGACCAGGCTGGCCTTGAATTTACAGAAATCAATCTTTCTGGGATAAAGATGTACATTACTACAAAAACCTGCCTGCCTTTGTTTGTTTCTCTCTTTCTCTCTGTTTCTTCCTTCCTTCCTTTCTTTCTTTCTTTCTTTCTTTCTTTCTTTCTTTCTTTCTCTCTTTCTCTCTTTCTCTCTTTCTCTCTTTCTCTCTTTCTCTCTTTCTCTCTTTCTCTCTTTCTCTCTTTCTCTCTTTCTCTCTTTCTCTCTTTCTCTCTTTCTCTCTTTCTCTCTTTCTCTCTTTCTCTCTTTCTCTCTTTCTCTCTTTCTCTCTTTCTCTCTTTCTCTCTTTCTCTTTCTCTCTCTCTCTCTCTCTCTCTCTCTTCTCTCTCTCTCTCTCTCTCTCTCTCTCTCTCTCTCTCTCTCTTTCTCTCTTTCTCTCTTTCTCTTTTTCTCTCTTTCTCTCTCTCTTTCTCTCTTTCTCTCTTCTTTCTCTCTTTCTCTTTCTCTCTTCCCTTTCTCTCTTCCTCCCTTCCTCCCTTTCCCTTTCCCTTTTCCCCTTCCTTCCTCCTTCTTTCTTTTTCTTCCTCCCTCCCCCCCTCTTTTTTTTTTTTGGTTTTCTGAGACAGTGTTTCTCTGTGTATCCCTGGCTGTCCTGGAACTCACTCTGTAGACCAGGCTAGCCTCAAACTCAGAAATCTGCCTGCCTCTGCCTCCCGAGTGCTGGGATTAAAGGCGTGTGCCACCACTGCCCCACTGTTTTATAACTTAATAGCTCCACAATGACTTTTTGAATGTTTTTGTCTAAAGAAAAGAATTCAATAAGAACAGATGGTTTTCTTCTATTGGTTAGTATTGTTTCTTTGTGTCACCAAGAATATTGTGGCCATACAGGTCTATGAAAGCAGGTACCATTAAACTCTTCTGTCATGAGCAATTCCAGACACTATCAAGAGAGAAGTTGCTCTGTGAGTCTGTGGGTGCTCAGTCTCCTGGACTTGTTGCTATTTGTGCTCCATCTTTTGTGTGCCTTTCCTCCCTTTTTATCTCTTTTCCTTATTTACTTATTGGTACTAGAAGTAGTTTATATTTTTGTAAACATGCTGACTTTGCATGAATCTCAAATGAGACACTGCTTAAATAAGGTGCATGTTAATCGCAGAATGTGTTTTATGTCTAAAAAAAGACTACTTGTGCATTGTTATGTATTAGCTTGAAATCATAGGCTCTTGAGTGGCCCTTGATGCACTTAAAGTAAGAGTTTGAGTAATACATGCTCTAATTTGTACTCAACTGTCAAGTCCATGGTGACCTTGGTTGAGAAGAAAATTTTACTTTTCCCAAAATGGCCCATTGGTCACATGTAAAGGAAGATATGTAATCCTGATGGAAAGTAGAGGTTACATGTGTTAAAGACTATGATACAAAGCTTGGTGGTAGTTAGTACCTGGAGCTGCATTTACACTGAGTTGAGAAAATGTCTATAAATTAAAAGAGAATTTAAAGTACCTTATCCCCTTCTGTTTTTGGTTTTTATTTTTCTCACAGGATCTTACATAATCAAGGTTGGCCTTTAGCTCCTGATCCTTCCCATACCTCCCAACTTCTGGGATTACAGGTGTGTGTTACCACACCTAGCTAGCTACTGAACATTTGTAAAGTCATCTTAATTGTGGGATATCATGCATAGGAACAGGAAAATTTGTGAATCAAACACTATTCAACACCAAACTCATATCTTGGGCATCAAATTGTTTTGTTTTGTTTTGTTTTGTTTTGTTTTGTTTTGTTTTGTTTTAAGACAGGGTCTCCATATATAACTCAGGTTGGCCTGGAAGTCTATGTAAAAGATGTCATACACTGTCCCAAGACTCAGTCAGTGAACTCCTGTTAACCCAACCGCTGTTCAACAGACTGACTTCTGAGTTCTGGGCTGAGTGGGCTGTGGGCTGTCTTGTGCCTTAGAACAGGAATACTCAAAAGTGTGACCCCCCACACGACAAGCTGAAGTCAGTGAATACAGATGTGGAACATACTCAAGCATTAAGATGCTTGCATCATTCTGATGCAGTCTCTTGAATCTAAAAAAAATCTGACTTATTAAAAATAAGCAAGTCAGCCTGGCAGTGGTGGTGCACACCTTTAATCCCAGCACTCGGTAGGCAGAAGCAGGCAGATTTCTGAGTTCGAGGCCGGCCTGGTGTACAGAGTGAGTTCCAGGACAGCCAGGGCTATACAGAGAAACCCTGTCTCAGAAAACCAAAAAAAAAAAAAAAAAAAAGGAGAGAGAGAGAGAGAGGGAGGGAGGGAGGAGGAGAAAGGAAGAGGGAAAGGAAAGGAGGAAGGAAGGAAGGAACAAACAAAACAAAAACAAGTGAGGCCTGGAGAGATGACTCCGCAGTTAAGAGCGCTGGGCTGTTCCTCCAGAGGGCCCAGGTTTCATTCCTAGCAACCACATGGTGGCTTATTTCTCCAGTCCCAGGGCATCCAACTTTCTCTTCTGACTTCCCCAAGTACCAGTCATGCATACAGCGCACAGACATACATGCTAGCAAAATACTGATGCACATAAAAGAAATAAATAAAATTTAAAAGCAAAACTCCAGATAAATCCTGTATTTTGTATAATGTGGCAATATAGTATATCATAAAGCAGAGCCATTGGCACATGTTTCTCTACAACAGCGTCACTTCAAGAGAAAGTTGAAGTAGAGATTTTAAAGTAGATGAGTTCTATTACTGATTAGTAGAAAGAAAGCCTTTTTAAAATGTGCAGTGTAGCCAGATATGGTGCCATGTGCCTGTAGTTCTAATATTCAGAAGGCTTAAGTTTGATTCCAGCCTGGGCTACATAGCAGATTCCATTCCCATCTGTGATAAACAGTGAGACCCTATCTTGGAAAAAGTGACCAAAACCAAAAGAAAGTGTATGGATTAAAATGGGCATGCTGAGCCGGGCGTGGTGCGCATGCCTTTAATCCCAGCACTCGGGAGGCAGAGGCAGGCGGATTTCTGAGTTCGAGGCCAGCCTGGTTTACAAAGTGAGTTCCAGGACAGCCAGGGCTATACAGAGAAACCCTGTCTCGAAAAACCAAAAAAAAAAAAAAAAAAAAAAAAATGGGCATGCTGGTAAATACCTATAATGCTGGCACTCAGCGCACAGAATCACAGGTTTGCGGCCACCCTGGTCTACACAGTCTGACAAGGCATGGCCATTTTCACTCACCGGATTTAGTTATAGTCACCTGTATTTTGACAGTTTTTTTTTTTTTTTTTTTGAGACAGGGTTTCTCTGTGTATCCCTGGCTGTCCTGGAACTCAGTCTGTAGACCAGGCTGGCCTCGAACTCAGAAATCCGCCTGCCTCTGCCTCCCAAGTGCTGGGATTAAAGACGTGCGCCACCACTGCCCGGTGCATTTTGACAGTTGAATAAAGAAGTTTATATGTCACTTCTTGGTCTCTAACTGAGATCACCTTCAGAAAGCCTTTCTGGGGCCTGTGGAGGTGGCTCAGTGGATAAAGTGCTATGTAGGCATAGGACCTGAGTTCAGATCCCAGAAGTCAGGTAGTACAGGGCGGAGAGAGGTGACTGAGGGGGACAGTACATGCGGAGCTCTGGCTCTCTGGGGCACCCACACACATGATGTTCACACACACAAGAGGCCTACGCTGTGACAACTTTGTTTGTGACTACCTTTGATTTTAAACACTTCTTTGGAGTTGTTTCTTGAAAGTCTATTGAAAACAAGGAAAAAATACTCAAGATTGGTCTCTTTGAAGTGCTTGGATAACTTGAGTTATAGAAAAACCCAAACAGATTGAGAGGGAGGGGCAGATGGTCCTTTATGGACTGGGTAAATAAAGGTTGGAGTGGTGCCGTGGGATTATCGGTGAATGATAAATACTAGGCGTCGTTCTCTTCTTTCCACCAGATGCTGAGATGGTTTCTTTTCAGGTTTCTGCTGTGAATGAGAGGTGACATTTCTGTTGGTTGCATTTTTAGGCATACGTTGTAGAAGATAACAAGCAGCTTATTTTAGAAGGCCAGCATCACGTTGTTGTTCGCACTGTTGGGAAAGAAGCCTTTTCACACTCTCAGAAAGAGGTAAGGGCAGTTGCTGGGAGGCCGTTGTGATGTTTTCACGTATGTGAGCCATCCTTCCCTCACTCAGCTCACGGTCTTTCTGTGCCTTGCCTCTCATCACCTCCGACTCAGTCTTCCATGTTCTGAGACAAGATATAGTTACATGGCTCTGGCTGGCCTCAGAGTGCAGTCTCTGCATTGGCCTCTGTGCTGGAGTTAGAGGCATGCATCACATGCCTGGTTTGTCTAAATATCCTTCTGTGGCTCCTGTTTATATCTTTTCTCCTGACAGGTCATATGTAGAAATTTATTCCGTGTTACTTACTTATTTTATTGAACCCTGAGCCTCACAATGATAAGCCTACACCTAGCTACTAAGCTATATACCTTTAGCCCTTACTCAGTATAATTCAGAAGTCATATTGTCTTAGATGACTTGAATATATTAGTAATACATTTAAAGATACTTAGTTACATGTATTGTTTTTATTTTAAAGGTGAATGTGTTGCCTGCATGTATGTCTGTGTATCATGTGCATGCTTGATGTTCATAGACTATGTATGGCCATGTGCACACAGTGCCCAATGTGCAGTGTGCAGAGCCTACAGACTTAAGCAGAGGGTATTGGATCCTGGAAGTGGAGTTAGGGATAGTTGTGAACCAGGTCCTTTAGAAGAGCAGACAGTGTTCTTAACCCCTGAGCTGTCTCTTCATCCCTAATAATGCAGTTTTCAAACTTTTAAAATCAAAGGTAGTCACAAACAGAGTTGTTACAAATGGAAACACATTCTAACCCAGACTCAGGTGGAGAGAAAGATCCTAGCTGCTCTGCAGAAACTCTTCCAGTCCTCCTCAGCTCTTGGTCTTCTGGATTAAACGGGCCTGCCTGTCTGAGTCTTAGGGGTTAAAGCAGAGCTTGGGCTCCAAATGTGTGCTGATATCATTTAGGGTTTATTGTCATCTAGGTCCTTTGGGATAGGTCATGTTTGTGAAACCTGTCCATATGATAGCTCTTTAATTTTCAATGGCTATTTTAGTTCATTTTGGTTGTTTTCCAACCTAAAGAACAATGACTTTCCAACCTAAAAACCAGAACAATGGTTCCTGGAACAATGACTGAGGGAGGAGGAATGCAAAGGTGAGCTGCAAAGCCTTGTGGTACTGAGTCTGAGGTGCCCACAGCTTAGGAGAGAGTGCTAGCTTGCACTGCTTGTGTGTGGCAGTGCTGCTGTTGTTCTCCTTTAGTCCTCATAAGCACTCCGCACTGCTCAGGTAGAATCAGCTGTGCTGGGAAGTACGTGGAACTGCATCTATGACCAGTGTGAGCTCATTTTGATGCTGTTTGTTGTTCAGTTTCTTCTTAAGAAAAAACAAAGTCCTGTCTCAAAAAGAGTTAGCTTAGGTTGGCCTCAGACTGGCTGTGTAGCTGAGGTTGGCCTTGAGTTCTTGATTCTCTTGCTTCCATCATCCAAGGGCTAGGATACAAGGCATGCATGGGATTCCAGCCGTGCCCCTGTGCCTGCTTTATAGAGTGCAGGTTCTTGAACCCGTACACACCAGGCAAGCAGTGTACCAGCTGAGCTATCTCCCCAGTACATGTTAGCCTTTAAGTAATATACTTGTGTATATATTTATTTATATGTGTGTATGGGGACAAAAAATGGGCTCCCACGTCCACTTGGGGCTAGGGCCACTGGGCGAGGAGGGATGCAGAGAGTCTGACTGTACGCAACCCCACAGAACTGTCAGGTGGGCATTAGACTGTGGGAAGCCACAGGACCCCACTCTGGGGGTGGGAAAAGGCACAGTCTGGGGTCCCCGAGGACCTGCCGGAGTTGGACTCCAACTCTCAGGCACCACAGACCACTGGGCACCGCAGAAGAGCTGGTTCTGGGGTCCCTGGGCCACACAGAGGCCAGGGACAATCAGGTTCTCACTCTCGGACATCCCAGACACAGAAGAGCTGGGAACAAAGTGGAGACCCTCCCAGGGACCGAAGGAAAAGGGGCAGGGAGGAGAGCTCTGGCAGGTTACTGTAGGGAGGAAAGAGTTTGGCCAGCTCAGGCAGCAGCTGTGGCTAGAGCACAGGGAGGCTTCCCGCTGGGAGGTTAGACACATTAGAAGATGTTCCCAATGAGATGAGACAGTCCATGGTTTTAAGGCGTTTATTGTAGAAAGGCAGAGAGAGGGAGAAGTGTAGAGAAGTAGAACAGGCAGCCATGGCCATGTGGAAAGAGGGAGGAAGGGTAGGCTGGTGAGATGGCTCAGTGGTTAAGAGCACTGACTGCTCTTCCAAAGGTCCTGAATTCAAATCCCAGCAACCACATGGTGGCTCACAACCATCCGTAATGAGATCTGATGCCCTCTTCTGGAGTGTCTGAAGACAGCTACAGTGTACTTACATATAATAAATAAATCTTTAAAAAAAAAAAGAGGGGGGAAGGGAAGGCAGAGAGAGGGGAAGCAAGGGAGCAAGAGAGTAAGAGATAAGAGAGCAAGAGAAGGAGGAGGGGACAAGCAGCTCCTTTAATAGTGGGGCGGGCTACCTTGCTGTTGCCAGGGGAGGAGCATACCTGGCTGTTGCTAGGTAACTGTGGGGATGGAGTCCAGACAATACCGGGAGCTTGGGGCATTGCCTATGTGACTGATGGCCACATATCTCTCTGCAGAGGGCTGGGGGGCTGTACCTATGACAGGAGCCAGGGGCCCAGGAGGCTGGCCAAACTTTACCGTCCTGTGAAGGAGGAAGTCACCACCCACCAGGTCACTGGGGTTCCAGGCCTGTGCTCAAATGGAGACCAGGCTGTCTGTGCAGTTCACTGCCCCAAATGTGTACATATATTTATATGTTTTAACAAAGTCTCAGACATTTGATTTTACCAATAAAGACTCGGGAGCCAAATGCTGGGGTGAGTCTGCTATCTCAGAGAGGCAGAGAAAGCACACAGCCGAAGTTCTTCTCAGCTGACATCCAAAAAGGAAAAAGCAAGCTCTCTTTCTCTACACTGTCTCCAAAAAAACTTCAAACTGAATGTCCCTCCCTTCTACCTCCTGTATTTCTTTCTATCTGTTCTCCTGACTCCCTTTTAACTCTCTATGGTATTTCCTCTGTTTACTTCCTCTCAACTAGTTGCTTGCTCTGCCTCTTGACCTATGTATGGTTGACTTTATTTAATCCTGTTTACAATAAACCCTTTTAAAAAAAGATTTATTTATTTGTTTGTTTTATATATATGAGTACTCTATTGCTCACGTCAGTCACACCAGAGAAGGGCATCAGATTCTATTACTGGTGGTTGTGAGCCACCATGTAGTTGCTGGGAATTGAATTCAGGACCTCTAGAAGGGCAGCCAGTGTTCTTAACCTCTGAACCATCTCTCCAGCCCCTACAATAAACTCTTAGATTAAATTCTGTTTACAGAAAGCTCTTGGATTAAAGGTGTGTGCTAGAGCTGAGCCACACTACAACTAGAAACAGGTTTATCCAGTAAATAATACAATCTTGGGGTTCACAGTGTGATCACATATACATTTGAAACACTAAATTTGTGAAATAAAGCAATATATTTTCAAGGTGGAATTTTTTTTTTGGTCCATTCTTAATTTTAAACTGGTGCTATATAATTGAATATCCACAGCCTAAGTACTAAACAGTTTTATTGAATAAGAATCATACCAACCATTGAGATGATCAGTTATGGAATCTAAATTTACATATAAGAAAAGTATTAGGGTAATTATATAAGATCATAGAGCAAATGTATGGAATTGTTAGGTAAATGGAAATTAATGTTTATTCAAGGCTATATTGCAAATGATAGCAGCTGTTAGTTTAAATAATAGCAATAAAAAAACCTATAATTACATTGTCTTCATTGGTTTTTTAAAAGTCTGTATGCTGTAACTTTATTAAAGCATCATTTCATTATTAATCCTTTTTTTGTCTATTTTCAGGAGCCACCAGAAATGGAACTATTAAAGTTTTTCAGGCCAGAAAACACTACAGTTTCCACAAGACCATCAGTAGATCAGCTTTCTAATCTCATTAAAACAAGTCTCCACTATCCGGAGTCATTTCACCATCCATTTCATCAGAAAAGGTTTGGAGGTTTTCTATTAAATTTTTCTATGTACATGTACAAGACACCCATTCTTAAAAAATTAATATTGATAAGAACATTAACCCATATGTGAAAAGAAATTTAAAATAACATTTAGTCTTAAGTGATTTAGTCTTTACTACTAGTGTTTGCAAGTGTGTACACACACACACACACACACACACACACTCATACTGTCACCTTGGGTGTTACTGAGGATGGATATTGTCCCGACCACTTCTCAGGTATCGTAAGCTTTCTATTTGAGTTGTAAGGTTTCTCATAAAGTCAAAAGCTAGGGGGAAAATTTGTATCATTTTGGTTTAGACACAAATGAGACCTACAGCATGACTAGCAATGGAACTCAGACTGTTATCATTCCTTTAAGATTATTTTTTATGTTTTATTTGTATTGTTTGCATATATATATGAATACATTCCTTGACATTCATGTAGAAGTCAAAGGACAGCCTTCAAGATTAGTTCTTTCCTTTCACTATGTGGGGCCCAGGGAGCAAACTCGGGCTGTCAGGCTTGGCAGCAGTCTTCTTTATCTACTGAGCCATCTTGCAAACTAACATCCCTAACCCTTGGGGGAACTTTCAAATGCTAAATATCAATAGGGAATGATTTGTTTGTAATGCTGAGAAATGACTTTAATGTATAAACAAAGTTTTAAAAATAAAACGTTCTATATCTGATGACACTGAAAAGGCCATCCATTTACAGGTATAAGATGGAGTGAGTTTTCTTAGAACTAGTATATATGTGACAACTGATGTTCAGGGTTTTGGGGAAGTCACCTTGGTAGAGCTGAGGAGGGATGTGATGAGAGAGAAGAAAAATGGTGAGTGGTGAGCCAAGGAGAGAGGAATGCTGGAAAGGCTGGAAAGGAACAGGAAAGCAGGAGGGAGCACCAGATGGAAGTGATGTCTCAGCAGTGGGCAGTTGGAGAGAGAAAAGGTTAGAAGTCTAAAATGCCCTGAGAGTTCGAACACTCGGTGGACCATCATGTCAGTAGAGTCTGAGGGTTAGAAGGGCAGCAGGAGGAGTGAGGGATGCTGCACACTGATCCAGGAGGGATGCTTACACATGTCTGCATCTCCTTTCTAGGGACATTTCAGTAAGCTGTGAGTATTAGAGCATTAGAGGATTAAATCGGACTAGCCTAGTGTAAGCTCCAGAGATTTCACTTCTCTTGTGAATTACACAATTGTAATTTAAATAGAAGAGATGATGCAGACTGAGCATAGCACCAGCCTGCCCTAAGCCATGCTTGTCTCTAGAGACAACACTTCTGCTTAACAGTATTGCTTATAGAAAGTGTACGTGCTGATATTTATTATGGAGGGATTTTATAAATGTATTTTATTTACAAAATAAGTTACCTAGAATGATTTTGTGACTGAACTTTTTTTTTCTTTTTGAATTTGATTTTAGACTTGTGTTCTGTTAAGTCTTGTTGTGTTATTTTTAAGAAACTCGTTTCTGAGAAGTCAGTGCATGGCTAATAGCTTTGTTTGTTGTCTTCCACAGCCTTTGCTTAGTCCCAGTCACCCTTTTACTTTCTAACTGTTCTAAGGCTGATGTAGATGTAATAGTTGATCTCCGGCATAAAACAACAAGGTAAGAATTTATTTTGTGAATGGTTATTTTGTAGCCCAAAGATTAGCATCCTTTAAAGCAATTCAGTGTTTTGAAATTATGCAAATCCTTGCCTAACATGGATAAAGTTAACTCAAACATGCCCTAGATTTGTTTATATGGTATCAAAGAAGTGTTTACAGTGCTATTAAATATGGAAGTTTTCCCCCCTGATTTGAAAATAGTAATTTACAAGGGAGTCTACATTATACTGTAATATCCAATTCTCCTAGAGCCAGCAGTTTGTCTCAGACATTTTTGTATTAAAAAATAAACCTGGGGTTGGAAAAATGTCTCAGTGGTCAAGAGCGCTTGCTGCTCTTGTAAAGTTCTGTGTTTGGTTCCCAGCACTTGTATGGTGACTTATAACCAAGGTCCAGGGAATCTAATGCCTTCTGGCTCTGCAGGTACCAAGTCATCTGAAGAATACACTCTAGGTTGTCATGTTACACCTCAGATGACGCCTTAAGATCCCAGCACAGTAGACTTGTCTGGTATGTGCCACACACTCATTAGATTATGCTGTGTTGTTAGGCACTGTTTTGTTTTCACTGTGTGGTTTTATAAAGTTTAATATCATGGACATTCTTTTACACACAATTGTTTTTTATGTGCCTAACCAAGACATTAAGAGCTAAGCTTCAAATCATGCTTCCTTGTTTACTAAATGCCATTCTATAATGGCATTAAATGAATACTCTGTCTTGGTATTGTTCTTAGAAAATAGCAATAACTTCTAGCACATGGTTGATTGTTACAGTAATAATGTTATTGTTACTAATTTCATAAATAATTCCTAGAAATAAGAGGATTTGGTGAAAGAAAGATGTAAAACTTGAGAGAAAAAAACATAAAGGGAAAGGTTTACAACTTACCATTTCCTTCCTCCTGTAGTCCCGAGGCACTGGAAACTCACGGATCATTCACGTGGCTTGGACAGACACAGTATAAGCTCCAGCTGAAAAGCCAAGAGATGCACAGTTTGCAGCTGAAGGCATGCTTTGTTCATACAGGCGTTTATAACCTTGGAACTCCAAGAGTATTCGCCAAGTTATCGGATCACGTTACAGTATTTGAAACAAGTCAGCAGAACTCCATGCCTGCTCTGATTATCATCAATAACGCGTGACAGCTCAGAGTCACAGACTCAGTCCGACTTTGTGGAATTGGTTTTACAGCAGCATTTGAAATACCCAACTTGTTAAGGAAGTTCTCTGATCACTGCAAAAGACAGGGACTTGGCACTTAGTTGACACAGTACTCTGGGCTGAGAATGTGTAGACTGCATTTTTTTTTCCTTTTAAACCTGGTTATAATTTACATTCTTATAATACAGAATTCAACGTATCCATAAACCTTATTAAGCCGTGTCTTAAAAAAAAGTCCCAAGTCTGCTGTTGCAACTTATCGGGTGGTTGACTCTTAGAAGGTGATTCTGAGGAATGAGAAGCCTTGCTGGCAATACTCTTGTTAAGCCATTAGTCTAAAGGTCCTACCTTTACTGTGAAATTCTATAGAGTGTTAAATACACATTTTCCTGCCTTGCCCCAAACAGTTCTGTAAGACCAGTTTTGAACTCTGGTTACAGACACTCACATTTCAGTGTGGTGTCCCTATGGCTTATACATAACTGTAAAAACAAAAAGCTTTTCTGATGCTTTGAACATAGTTTTGGAAGGAGTTCAACTTTATTCCTTTGCTCATCTCTTACTGTCACACTATTTCACAATAAGATTTTTGTCATTAAATCATATTCTTTATTATAATAACTTTAACAATTAAGTTGATCTGTTTAAAATATAAATCTATTCAAGTTAAAAATAAGCTTTTCAAAAATGTATTATATTTATAACAAATTTACTGTAAATAGAATAAAGACATACTATTCACTGTATAAATTTATTAGATGCCTTTTTTTAAAACCTGGCTTTGTGAGGACTTAATATATTCTTTATTTAAAATAAATGTCAAACATGTACAGTAGGCACTAGCCTAGTTTCCTGTGAAAGCTTCATTGCCATTATTCAAAAATGAAGCATGGTCTTTGTTCTTGAAGAGCAGATGAAGTTTTTTTTTTTTGCACATGTCCTGTCTGATGCTGTGTGCAGGTCTGCATGGTCTGTCTTTACCCTGGTGGGAAGGGCAGCAGCACTGCCAACCTGCCATCACAGCTGCACAGGCTCTGGTGCTGGGTATACAGACTTCCTGTGGCTTCCCACAGGTACAGCTGAGCTGAGCAGGAAACTAAAGCACTAGGCACTCAGTCTCTTCTCGTGGGAAACTCTAGAACAGAGCACAGAGCTGGGAGGCTGGCAGTGTGATGGAGACTGCTTTCGGGATCTTTTCCCTTCCAAGAAGCAGTGTAGAGACAGGCACAGATACGAGCCTGGAGGAGCCAATGTGCAAGTCAGGAGAAATATGTAAATGGAAGCAAGCGGAGGGAGAGGTTGAGCTGGAGGGAAGGAAGGTAAGAGAACTACTGATGTGGTGGAGCCTGGAAAGAGGAAAAACACAGGCAGTGTGGAGAACCTCACAGATATCCAGATGACTGTCAGATCATGCCACTTCTGTCTGCGTGTGTGCTGGGAAATCACCCAAGGTAGAGGAAGGCAAGCAGTGAAGGCCAGAGCACACACACTTTCCTCCCTCCCTGAATGCCTGCTCACAGACTGCAACTGCCACTCAGGACCTCATGCACTTAGACAAGTCAACCCGGTCCAGAAGAGCAGCATAGTTAAATCTGATAAGTGACTTCATAAGAATAATAAAAACCAGTTGAATAGTGGGTTGTTTTACTTTTTGAAACAGGTCTTGTGTATCTCAGATTGGCCCTGAACTTACTATAGAATTTACTTTCATTTTTGATGCTGTCAAATTACTTTAATTTTTAGTACATTACTGTGCTTAACTTCAATTTTTAATTTAAAGAAATTACTTTATTTTTGAGTAGCCTTTAATTTTTGAGCCTGTCTCTCCCTTCCAAGTGCTAATATTACAGGGATATATCACTGCACCCAGTTTCTGCAGTTTTGGAGCAGTGATTCTGTCACAAATAAGAGGCTAAAAGAAAAGCTGGTTTATCTGGCAGGAGTTTAAAATTCTGAGAACTCTCCCACTCTTGCACAGGGAAATAGGTCCACTAAATATAGCATGTGTTGAGAAAGCATATGAAGCCAAACTGAGCTTACACCCCCACCCCTAAGCCACAGTTTTAAACTTAGCAAAAAATACCCTTGCGGAAAAGGGGGTGAAGCATATTTTCAGACTAACCTAGAACATTGAATTCAGGTGGCTGTAAGCTAATGGCAGCTGCCCAAATCTTCCCATTCATCCTCCAGATATGTATATGAACCTACAGAAAGAGCAGTGGAGCCAGTTCTTGATTTCAGTATAGCTAAGAAGAGGATACTACCAACTCCAAAGTTTCCATTAGTGGGAATTCAGCACAAAACTCCAAGGAGCTTGTACTTGGAGCCTGTGTAGAGACTAGACATGGAAACAATAGGAATGCAGACAGATTAGAAAGAGAGGCCAAGGCTGAGCTGAAGTCACTCTAGGGAAGCGATCCTGGTGTGTTTGGGAACTAAAGGAAAAAAAGACATTGTGGGGGTCAGGATTCCCTTTGCAAGGTTTCACCATAGCAAGGGATTCATGAAGCCATATCCACAGGGAGGCGCTAGAGATACAGCTTTCAGTCAGTGCTGCCATTAAGCTATCTATCTAAAGGTGAAATTAGTGTTGTAAGAAGTGACACCAAACTTGAGGGGGGAGAGGTGAATAGCTTTTGCTTTTAAAAGATTTTTACTGAATTTTATTTGTGTGTGTGTGTATACCACGCATATGCAGGTACCCATAAAGAAGCTGGAGCCAATTTATTCATATTTTGAGACAGGATCTCACATAGCCCATTCTGGCCCCCAACTTGCTGCATGTGACCTTAAACTTTTGATGCTTCTCCTGCCTTCTGGGTATTGGGATTATGAGTGTGTGCCTCTGTGCCTGATTTTTATTCTGTGCTAGGAATGGAACCCAGGGCTTTGTGAATGCTAAGGAGACACTCTACCAGATGAGTCAGTCACATTCCCAGCCCACACCACACATTTTTAATAACAGCCTCAAGCTGAGCATCACAGTCACCTGCAGTCACCTTTTGACCTACCCGAAGGTAACTAACCATCTTTTAAAACATTTAAATTACAAATCTGTGTGTGTGTGTGTGTGTGTGTGTGTGTGTGTGTGTATACAAGTGCATCATGTAGAAGTTAGGATAACATGTGAGACTTAGTCCTCTACTTACACCACTTGGGTCCAGGGATCAAATTTAGATTGTTGGTCATGGCAGCAAACACCCTTAATAACTGAGCCTTCTCTCCGGCCCCATACCTATTGTTTTGTTTTTTTTTGTTTTTGTTTTTGTTTTTTTTTTAAGTATATAGTCTTTAACCAACTTCCCTTCTTCATTGTCCAAGAATGCTATGGCCCTATCTGGCTGTCCTTATGACAGTTTCTAGCTTCCAAGGCTGTCTCTGATCATGGGGCAGGCAACAGGTGCCAGCCGTTAGCCAACCTAACCCACTTTAAGGTCCCACAGACAACCAATAACATATCTTTGGCTGTGAATCAGAATTAAATGAAATCTTGGTAAGAAAAACTAGCTGTGAGACTGTTTTAAAGAAAATGAAACAACTCATATAATACGATTTCCAAATTTAAATTAGCCATTTCTGTCAAACTATTTGTCCCAATGGGCTTTCATCAGTTGATCATGAAGTAGCTGCAATTTGACCTATGTATTACAAAGTATTTGTAGCATATTATAATTATAGGCTGCAACCAGCCTGCAGGCTTCCATGCACAGCAATATGCCAGCTCTGGACAGGAGGCATCTCTGTTCTGAAGGCTATTGGAAAGTGAAGGATGGGATACTGCTAACACAAGTATTAGGGACCCAAGGAGAACTGTCTCCCCAGGGAAATGTGTTCCCTGAGGCCACTCTTGGACATTTAGGAGACTGTGTTGAGGATTATTAAGAGTAGCCAAAGCGGCATGAGAACTTACTTCTGGGAAATCACCCCTAGAGAATAATCTTTTGTTTGTTTGTTTTTAGTTTTTTCGAGACCCGGTTTCTCTGTGTAGCCCTGGCTGTCCTGGAACTCACTTTGTGGACCAGGCTGGCCTCGAACTCAGAAATTCACCTGCCTATGCCTCCCATGTGCTGGGATTAAAGGTGTGTGCCACCACGCCAGGCTGAGAATAATCTTAAAAGAAGAGATGTGTGTTTTCCCTAGTTAACTGATGGAATAATAAAGATTATAAGAAGCCAATCACTGGGCAAGAGGAGGCGGGTCTTCCGGGTCTGAGCGAGGAAGAGCGAACTCAGGAGAATGGAAGGTGAGGCGAGAGCAAAAGGATGCAGTATGTAGACCAGGAACTGTTAGATCTGGTGGTGGATTCTAACAGATTTCTAACATAGAATAAATGATGGTTTAGGATGATATATTCCGCGCCCAGCGGTTGTGTCATCTGTTGATTCTAAACTAAGATTGCCTGGTATTTTACATTTCGCAGCATCTCAGGTGCGCTCCAGGGAAGAGGTAGCCAAAGCAGAGCCCTGGCTGGCAAGAGTGTGCCCCCCAGCTAGCCACGGAAACTGGGAGTGCCGAGCGGTTTGGCAGCAGCTGGCCGCAAGGACTAAGAGATCTTGGAGCTCTGGAGAGGCAGAGCCCGTGTTTTTGGGAGAGGCATTAGCTAGGAGAAACACCCCACCTCTGTTTCACGTTATGTACTGGGCTGGAAGAGCACTGGTGCCTAGCTGGCCATAGCATGGATTGTTTTTTAATAATTACACACTACAGATGTGAGGCTGAGCAATGATGGTACACGCCTTTAATCCTAGCACTCAGGAGGCAGAGGCAGGCGGATCTCTGAGTTTGAGGCCAGCCTGGTCTACAGAGCGAGTTCCAGGACAGCTAGAGGCACACAAAGCACTGTCAAAAAAAGAAGGAAGACAGAAGGAGAGGAAGAGGGAGTCAGTTTCCCTAGAATGGGATTTATGGATGGTTATTTATGGATTTGATTGCTTGGAACCAAACTGGTGTTCTGCAAGTGTAACAAATATTCTAGCCCACCAAGCCATCTCTCCAGCCTCTCTGGTGAACTTTTTAAACTATAGAATTGGTTGCTGAAGACTGCTCAGTGGTAAGAACAAGGCTTTACAGAGGGACCCTGTATTTAGAAAGAAAGAAGAAAAGAAAGAAGGAAAGAAAGAAAAAAGAAAGAAAGAGAGAGAGAGAGAGAGAGAGAGAGAGAGAGAGAGAGAGAGAAGATAAAGCAAACCTTAATCAGAGGATGCTGATGTGACAGAATAGGGCATCAAAGATAGGCTCAGGGCACATAAACTCATACAGGCACTCACATGTTATTTCTGTGGATCACTGAATCAATTTATAGATATAAAAGATGTCTCACACATACATTTACATGGCATTTTCTAAGTCATAATTTTTTTTTAAAGGAAAGGTTTAAAATACTACAAAATGGACTGGCTAGATGGCCAGGAGTTAAGAGTACCAACTGCTTTTCCAGGGGCCTGGGTATAATTCCCAGCACCCCCTGCCCCCCAGTGTCTTACCGCTGTCTATAGCAGGACATTCTTTTCTGACCTGTGGGTATCAGGGTGCACAGACAGACTTTCAGGAAAAACAGCATGCACATAAAAGCAAATGAAAATGCGTGGGAGTGTTGCTCAGTGCTAGGGTGTGTGTGGAGCAGGTGCAAGACTTTGGATCCGATCCTCAGCACCCATGCCACACCCAACAACTACAAAAGGAAAACGCTGTGGCTTTCCTGTCATAAATAAAAGTCTAAAGGCAATGCTAGGTCATCTGGCAAGAGTTCCAATCTTCAATAGCATCACCCAGTCTCTCCCAGGGAAGGAGCTACGCTATGTATAGAACAGTTTGATAAAGCACACCCAGCCAAATGGTGTATCAGGAGAAGGGAATAGCAGTCTGTGAACCCCGTGCTAGCTTCCCAGATAGAAAGCTTCTGTGAGCCTCTGGGTGCTGCGTCCCGGACCAGGTTGTCTTCAAGTGCGCTGAGTCATGGGACAGCTCTCTGACTCCAGCAGTCACTCGAAAATGTTGGCTAATGTACAGAGAAATGGGTTTCTTTGGAAATAGTTGTTTGGAAAATGTAAACCACAATCTCAATTTTCTTGCTTGGAACTGGGAACTGGTAATGAGGTTTATGCAGATGAAGTTCTGCAATTTTATTTAAATTAAATTCAAATTTTCACCTGTCAAACTCTAAATGCACAGAATTGATTGCTAGGGTCATTTTATTAGCCCCCCCCCCCCCAGCTGGTGGAGAAGGCTGACTGTGGCCAGATTTGCTGCTCCCCTTGGCTTTCAGAATGTGGTATTTACCTCCCAACATTCCCTGCTCCTAGTAGACAATTCCAAAGCCTTGCCCAGAAATGTGATTCTTTAATCAAAAAAAACAAAGAGGAAATGAGTTTATTGTATAGACGTATAAGACTAAGTTCTAAGTCCAAAGGGCATCTGCTGAGATATCCAGGTTCTTCTATCCTAGAACAAAGAATTGGACTAGAGCCATGTGCGTAGTTTTAGAAATAGAGATAGTTTAATCAAGCCAAGAACAGAAGCAGGCTGGAGAGCTAAGACACGCAGGAGCTGTAATGACCTCCAGCCCATATCAGTCACTTGCATAGCACCCAAGTTTTCCTGTTTGGAAATCTCAGCCTTTTTCTGTCGTGTGATGTTTCATTACATGTAGTTCAAGGTATAGGGGAGGCCTTCCTCTGCCATTGATTTCTGCCCTGAGCCTATCTTTGATGCCCTAACCCTGCCACATCAAGGAATTCTCTGATTAGGGTTTCTTTTATCCTTTCTTTTTTTATTTTATTATTTATTTATTTAAATACAGGGTCTCACTGTAAAGCCTTGGCTGACCTGGAACTCCCAGCAATCCTCCTGCCTTGGCCTCCTAAGTATTGGCATTTCAGGCATGTGTCACCATGGCTAGTGTCTGTAAGATTCCTTTTTGTTTGTTTCTTTGCTATTTTTCTAGACAGGGTTTCTCTGTGTAGCTCTGGCTGTCCTGGAATTCATTCTGTAGACTACTAGGCTGACCTCAAACTCAAGAGATCTGCTTGCCTCTACCTCCCAAGTGCTGGGACTAAAGGTGTGTACCATCTCTGCCTGGTGTGAAAGATTTTTGTTTGTTTGTTATTGTTGTTTGTTTTGTTTTTGTTATTTTATGTGTATGAGTGTCTTGCCTGCATGTGTACCATTTGTATGTCTAGATCACATGGAGGTCAGAAGAGGGAGTCAGTTTCCCTAGAATGGATTTTTGGATGGTTATTTATGGATTTGATTGCTTGAAACCAAACTGGTGCTCTGCAAGCATAACAAATATTTTAGCCCACCAAGCCATCTCTCCAGCCTCTCTGGTGAGCTTTTTAAACTATAGAATTGGTTGCTGAAGACTGCTCAGTGGTAAGAACATGCAATGCTCTTACAAAAGGCCTGAAAACAGTTGCTTGCACCCACAATGGGCCACTTAACAGCTTCCTCTAACCCCAGCTCAAGGAGAGTCATTGTTTTCTTCTGGACTCCAGAGGCATCTACACTTACATGTACACACACACACACACACACACACACACACACACACATGGGAGGGGAGTTATAACTTAATAGTAATTAACTCCGAGTCACCAATAATGCATCAATGTCCCATTAAGGAAAGAAATCAAACCACTTCCCTTTGAGACATTTAACCAACAAGTCCAGTTTTGAATTCTCTACTTCATTCTCCTGTGTCTTGTATTCTCTGTCTATTGTATGAGTCTGAACCTGTGTCTTTCTGTCCCTGTGTGTGTCTGTTGTGTGACTGTGTGGGTCCATTGTGTGAGTCTGCTGTTTCTCTAGTGTGTCTCTGAGTGATTGTGTATGTCTGTCTGTGTCAGCCCCTAAGAGAGGATTTGCACTGTTTTTTTATTTTTTATTTTTTATTTTTTTTTTGGTTTTTGGTTTTTGGTTTTTGGTTTTTTTTTTTTTTTTTTTTTTTTTTTTTCCGAGACAGGGTTTCTCTGTATAGTCCTGGCTGTCCTGGAACTCACTTTGTAGACCAGGCTGGCCTCGAACTCAGAAATCTGCCTGCCTCTGCCTCCCGAGTGCTGGGATTAAAGGCGTGCGCCACCACGCCCGGCTGCACTGTTTATTAAACAGCATAGAAGCATCACATGGGGAAGGGATGGGATACTTTACAGCAATCTTGAACAGTTTTACAAGGGGTTAGGTCACTGGCTCCAACAGATCCCAACTGACCCAGATAACAGACATCACTGAGTATTAACCAATAACTGTAAATCATTGCTTTCAAACCTTTATGGTAGATTTTAGGAAGTTACTTTCAACTTCTGTATTTTCTGCTTTCAGCAAATGACACACAGACGTTAATTGCGTCAGGGACATAGAAGAGTACATACCTTACAATTATAGCTGTGCATTTGCTTAGGTTATAAAAGTTGACCTTAGGAAATCCAAGGCAGGTGAGGTTGGTAGTCCGATGTTTTCTTAGAGGCAGGTTAAACAAGCAGTTTGAGCACACACACAGTAGGCTAGCAGTCTTAAGTAACCACAGGGTATATTATTAACTCTGCCTGTGAGGTCCAGCAAAAGCTCCAGAATGTAAAAGATATTTTTTAGAGTATTGCATCGCTAGGTCTCTTGATTAAAAATACACTGTAGGCGCCATGCCTTCTTAAGGAATTTGAGCCATTAGGTCTGGGCTGGTTCCTCTAGGATTTGGTTATAAGAAACATCTAGGTGATTCTGAAATCCTGCTTTAGATGGCTGTGCTGGGGCCAGGCAGGCATGCATTTCAGGTATCATCAGTTATGTTTGGACTGCAGGGTCAACCACCCAAGGAATGAAGTAGAATTTTTTGGCAGCTGCTCTAAGAAGAGGGTGGTGCAGTCCTCAGGCCCCACATGGCTTTGTCTGTCAGGAACAGATGGTGCATTTGATGGGCGGGGCAGGAGTCGAGTGTCAGACTAGAGCATGAAAGTTTGCCTTACTTGTGACCTGACCCTTTGATAATAAATGAGCCACATCCTCTAAATTTGTCTGTTATTTTCTGTGGAGTAGCTGCGTACCTGCCATCTTTGAGTCCAGAACTAACTCCATTGTATGCTCACAAGGATCAGACCCATGTCACAGGAAAAGGAAGACTGAACAAACAAATTTGCCATGTCTTTTTAAAAAATCTTACACATAGAACTGGGCAAGCATGGTGGCGCATGCTGTAATCCCAGCATTTGGGAGGTTGAGGCTAAAGGATGAAGATCAAGGTCATCCTTGCTTACACAGACAGTTTGAGGCCAATCTGGGCTACATGAAACTTCTCCAAAAACTATTGAGTATGAGGTATTCACCACTAATTCACTGAGATTCTTTTGGGAGGTAGAAAACATAGCTCACGTCCATGGTGGCTTGGGAGGGTGGGACTTGGTGATTTCCATAGATTATTGCAAGGGGGTCTGGGGGAGGAATGAAGTACCCATCACTGCACTGTGGAAGGTCAGTTTGCAAGGTACATAGCATAGGCCACTGACTGCTGCTCCAGTGTGCCAGGCAGTAAGCAGTGTTCTCTGCATGGTATGGTGTCTAGTGCCTATTGGACTCTTATAAGAAAAGAAGATATGGGTGGATTTGGAGTTTTTGTTTTTGTTTGTTTGTTTGTTTGTTTTAAGAGTCAAATTCTCACTATATAGCCTGGCTGTCCTGGAACTCACTCTGTAGACCAGGCTGGCCTCAAATTCAGCTCTACCTTCCTCTGCCTCCCTAGTACTGGGATTAAAGGCGTGTGCCACACCACCCTGCAGTGTTTTTTGTTTGTTTGTTTAATTACATTTATGTACTTATTGTGTGTGCATGCATATCTTTAAAAAGATACCCAATCGAATTCTCCAGGTGACATATTTGATACACTACTAGGAATGTTATAAACCACAAAGGACAAACCTTCCCCCAGCTTTGGACTCTAGACACTTGTACCTCCAGGGGGGAATTATCTAGTTAAAAGAGAAGAGAAAAAATGGTTGCCAGATGAATTCGAAACCAGGAGCTGTGCTAGACAACCTACATGCTTTCATTTATGGAATAAATAAAAACAGAAGACATGGTATAAACAGTTTTCAAGTTCTCAAAGAAGGCTAATGCATCAAGTTTTGTTCTTAGAAAATTTTTGATTGTGTTCACTTATGAAAATGCTTACAGAAACTTAAAATCTTCCAGGAGTTCATCTCAGACAATAAAACACAAAACATGATAATGGTAATTTACCGGAAACTTCTCAGAAAAGTAATGATTTTTCTCCCATTTTTGACTTACCTGTTATCACAGACGAATTCCTGCTAAGCAGTCTGAGAGCAGCTCCTGGGCAGCAAGGACAGTGCTGGGACTATGACAGGCTATAGTTTAAACTGATTTGGGGGATGAGGGGATGCAGGAATGGACCGCTTGAAAACTTAAAATCGTCAGTAATGTAGCAAGATCATGGATAACAGGACATCATTCTCTCAGAAATTAAGCATGGCTTTAAAAAATAAAAAAAGTATCATTTTGCCAGCAAACCCATGAAGAGGAAGGAGATCCGGCTTGAAATTCAACTTCTCAATCTGCTTTAAGGTACAGATTAAAAAAAAAAAAAAAAAAAAAGAGGGACTGAGTGTGATGTGCAAGCATTTAATACCGGCACTTGGAAGCAGAGGCAGGTGTTTGAAAGTTTGAGGACAGCTCGGCATATTGAGTGCTAGGCCATCCAGGACAACACAGTAAGACCCTGTCTTGAAAGAAAGAGTGGAAAAAAGAGAGAGAGAAGGAAAGGGTTTCTAGATATTTCAGAATCACCTCATTTTGCTCCTTTTTAAAAAGATTCTTGCTAGTTTTTAAAAAATATTATCTTTTTAAAATTTTTTTAGGACTGGAGAGATGGCCTAGTGGGTAAGAGCACTGACTGCTCTTCTGAAGGTCCTGAGTTCAAATCCCAGCAACCACATGGTGGCTCACAACCATCTGTAATGAGATCTGACGCCCTCTTCTGGTGTGTCTGAAGACAGCTACAGTGTACTTATATAATAATAAATAAATCTTTAAAAAAAATTTTTTAAATTTTTTAACTTTTTTTTACAGTCTAGTCACTATCCACTTCCCGGTCCACCCTTTGACTGTTCCTTATCCCATTCTTCCCCCCAACCCCCATCTCACGCCACCTCACCCCTACCCTTTGCCAGGTCTCACCATTCTCTGGGGCCTCTCAAAGGTTAGGTGCATCTTCTCTCACCGAGGGCAAACTATACAGTCCTCTGCTGAATATGTGTCAGGGGGCCTCATATCAGCTGGTGTATGCTGCCTGGTTGGTGGCTCAGTGTCTGAGAGATCCCAGGGGTTCGAGTTAGTTGAGACTGCTGGTCCTCCTAGGGGGTCCCCTCCTCCTCCACTTCTTCCAGCTTTTCCCTAATTCAACCACAGGGGTCCTCAGCTTCTATCCATTGGTTGGGTGTAAGTATCTGCATTTGTCTCAGTCAACTGCTTGTTGGGCCTCTAAGAGGGCAGCTATGCTAGCTTCTGTCTGTAAGTACATCATAGCATCAGTAATATATCAGGCCTTGGAGCCTTTCTTTGAGCTGGATCCCAATTTGGGCCTGTCACTGGACCTCCTTTCCCTCAGATTCTTCTCCATCTTTGTCTCTGCGATTCTTTTAGACAGGAACAATTCTGGGTCAGAGTTTTTGACTGTGGGATGGCAACCCCACCCCTCCACTTGATGCCCTGTCTTTCTACTGGAGGTGAACTGGAGGGAGTTCCCTTTCCCCACTGTTGGTCATTTCATCTAAGGACCCTCCCTTTGAGTCTCTCACCTCCCGGGTCTCTGGTACATTCTAGAGGGTCCCTCTACCTGCTATCTCCTGAGGTTATATATTTCCATTCATTCTGATAGCCCTCGGGGCTTCACTCCTGGGTCCCCCCCCCATACCTGATCATGTTCCCCTTTCCCCTACCCCTCTTCCTCCCCTCTCTCACTCAGTTCCCTACCTAACTGCCCTCTGGTTTCTTCTCCCTCCCTAGTAGATTGAAATTTCCTCACCTGGGTCCTATGGCTTGTTAACCTTGTTTTAGTTCTGTGGATTGTATCCTGGGTATTCTGTGGGTGTTTTGGCTAACATTTGCTTATTAGTGAGTACATATGATACATGTCCTTTTGGGTCTGAGATACCTCACTCAGGATGATATTTTCTGTTTCTTTCCATTTGCCTGCAAAGCTCATGATGTCCTCGTTCTTAATAGCTCAATAGTATTGCATTGTATAAATGAACCACATTTTCTGTATTTATTCTTCTGTTGTGGGACATCTGGGTTGTTTCCAGCTTCTGGCTATCACAAATAAGGCTGCTATGGACATAGTGAAGCATGTCCTCTTGTGGCATGGTGGAGCATCTTTTAAAAAGATTTATTTTCCAGGCAGTGGTGACACACACTTTTAATCCCAGCACTCGGGAGGCAGAGGCAGGCGGATTTCTGAGTTCGAGGCCAGCCTGGTCTACAGAGTGAGTTCCAGGACAGCCAGGGCTCTACAGAGAAACCTTGTCTCAAAAAACAAAAAACCAAAAAAAAAAAAATTATTTTTATTTATGTGTGTAGGAGTTTTGCCTGCACGGATGTGCCCGTGAAAGCCAGAAGAGAGCATCAGATCCTCTAGGGTTGGAGTTACAGTTGTAAACTACCATGTGGATGCTTGGAACCAAACCTCAGTCCTCTGAGGGAACAGCTTTGCTCTTCACCACTGAGCCATCTCTCCAGCCCCTTGTTTACACTTTTAAAGCACAGTATCTCATGAAAACATAACAATGTATTTAAAACAATTTAGGCACACAATTGGCATTTTACAAAGGTTTATTTGTGTGTGTGAACACACATGGCCCTGTGGGTGCCTGTGCCTGTGCACACTGTGCACAAAGACCAGAAGAGGATGTTAGGTGTCCTCTGCTCCTCGATGGCCATCTCTTTGAGGCGGGGTCTCTCACTGAGCTTGGGCACATGTTCCCAGTGATCTTCCTGTATCTGCCTCAGAGCTAAGATAACAGATGTACACAAGGTGCCTGACTAGCTGAGCGGGTGCTGGGTTCTGAACTCTGGCCTTCATGGTTGTTAAGAAGCTCTTAAGCACCTAGCCTCCTCCCCATCCTCATGATCAGCATTTAAAAAAAAACAAAAAAACAAAAACCAAACCTTTACCCTTTCCAGCTAACATGTATATCACAGGAGGGAAAAGGGCAAGGAACAAAGAGCAAAGCCACCTGCAAGGAGCACAGTCACAAACAGCTCGGTTGGAAATGACCTGTGCACACACAGCCTCCTGAGCTGGTCCTCTGAGTGGCATGCTTTCCCAAACACCGAGTGTTCACTAATTCCCTAACTCAGAATATCCCACGCCGTGTGGTATTCTGATGACCCATAACATACCGCGTCCACTGGATCTGTTAGGAAAAGTTGTAATCCTGCCCTCCTTGGGGACAGTTTTCACAAAACTATCACTAGGTTACAATTGAAACTCTCCATTTCCTTAATGTCCAATTTAAAATGAAACACGAAGCAACAGGCTTCACTCAGTGTGGCATTTCTCGGAGCTTGTCATCAGAGGTAGACTGCTAGGGTTTCAGCCACAAGCTATGGTTATCACTGCATCACTGTAGAAGAGGCAGAAGGCTCATGCGTGCCAGTGCCCTTCACACTCAAATATAAACCTTTCCCTGTCACTGCATCTCCCCTCTGTGGTCAGTCCAATCAGCAGGCTGGAAGTGGCATAACCCCTCTATGCCCGAGAGGCACCTGTGGATTATTATTTACAAGTTGACACATTCACCAGCTGTACCTTTTGGTTTTTAAAGCATTTGCTCGTTTGTGAAGCCATGCATTTAATTAGGGTTCCTTTCTTACTTGAGGATGGGTGAGGTGCTATTGATAGGAGCATGAACAACTTATTAGTGCCTACACTACTGAAGAACCACGGTGCCATTCCCCAGACACTGTTAGCTGACTGTACCTCCTAAGGGAGGTGTGGCACCTCAGGAGCCCCTCCCCTCTAGCAATGGTGGTAAATCCTCAAGAGGGTGGAGGGAATTCACGGACAGTTCACTTAATAGGCTTCCGCTGGTGTCTGTGAGAGGGGAGGGGCTATTTCACATACATGTGGCCTGAGCATCTGTCTGGATCCTAGCATGAGAAGGAAGATTAATATCAGCCTCCACATGCACACACACTCATGTAGCCACACATGAACACTCCTCACCCACACACAGAAGACAAAAGAAAATTACAAATGTAGCAGGGGCTATAATTTAGTCTGTAGTAAATATATAGACTTAGGCCTTAAAAGAGCCCTTCCTTCCTTCCTTCCTTCCTTCCTTCCTTCCTTCCTTCCTTCCTTCCTTCCCTCCCTCCCTCCCTCCCTCCCTCCCTCCCTCCCTCCTTCCTTCCTTCCTTCCTTCCTTCCTTCCTTCCTTCCTTCCTTCTCTCTGCCCTCAAATGAAGTGCACAGGTGCAGTATATGCAATGCTTGAGCACAGTTGCACAAAGCCAAAGCCAAGCCTAAGCTTCCACACAATTTCCATACAACGGTGTGAAGTGTGTTGATGTGAGTGCTTTGCTGCTGTACCATACAGGTGAGATGCTGAAGGGCTTGTATGTATCTATCTGTCCATTGCATACACCGTCTACAGACCAGAGGGAAATGCACAGAACATGCAGAGAAATGACATGTGCAAAACAAGGTCCACGTGTAAGCACACTAGCAGGTTTCTTTTTCAGTTGCTTCTTTTCCACACCTCCTAGCCCCCAAATGAGAACAGGCAAGCTGCGCACAGAGGTGCTGTCACAGTTCTGTTCCTCAAGGAAAAGACTTCATGTGGATTTTAGTGAAAAGATATCTACAAAATGGTGTTCACTGCCTCAACATTTTGCCTGCCTGGGTCCTTCTAAATATATCAATAAACTCGATGTAAAAAAAAAAAAAAAGACTCAATTTTCCCACTGCGTTCAAGGAAGCCTTCAGCCACTGAGTATTTATAACAACAGTACTAGGCTGCTGGAGAGATGGCTCAGTGGTTAAGAATGCTTATGAAGGTTCCATGCCATGTGGCTTATAACTTCCTGTAACTTCAGCTCTAGGGATTGAATGTCTCTCGTCATCACTTCTCGGCCTTTTGGCTAAGATCAAGTGTGGATGTCTCTAGTTACCATAAGCACACCCCTGCATGTGCATGCACACACACACACACACACACACACACAGCATTTTGTCTGTCTGTTTTTCTTTCTCTCTCATGCATGTTGTGATCTCTGACCATGCATATACAATTTAAAAATAATTTTTTTCAACACAGGGTCTTATTATATAGCTGTGACTGGCTTTGAAATTATGATATAGTCCAGGCTGGCCTTAAACTCACAGAGATTCGCCTTCCTCTGTCTCCTGAGTGCTAAGATAAAAGGTCTGTGCCATCATGCCTGGCCCATCATTTCTCACCTCTGGATGCCTTAAGTTCTTACAACTTAATTTGCAGGTAGGCTAGGGAACTTGCCTTACCTCAGGAATAAGAATGGGTGAAGGCACAGGTCACTTACCTTTACCTTGGCTCTTTCTTTAAAAGCTAAGGTGCCATGTTTGGGGGTAACATATTCTATGGGCTATGGGAATCAGGAGGAACTTTCCCAATCCTGTCTCATAAGCGGTAGTTCTCAACCTGTGGGTCGAGACCCCTTTGGCAACGCTCTATCTGCAAAACATTCTGATTCCTAACAGTAACAAGGTTACAGTTATGAAGTAGCAACAAAGATAATTTTATGGTTGGGGGGGTCAGCACAACAGGGGGAGCTGTATTAAAGGGGTGCCTCGTGAGAAAGGTTGAGAACCACCAACATCGGAGTCAGAAGTCTAACCCCATCTTCAGCATGCTGAAAAGGACTGAGGCTGGGTTGTTAGAACATGAAAAACTCAAGCCAGGTGTTTGCAAAACCCTCAGCCCCACAGAACTGACCACTGTGGGCTTCTTACTTTACAGCTGTCCTCTTCAATAACTGACATGAGAATGTGCTTGGGCCTTCCAGACCTTCAGCTAGTAAATCTCATTCAGTCAGCCTCCCTCCGTCCTCTTCCCCCTCCCCTGACTCTGCACCTCCTCCCATTTGCACAGCATCCCACCCACTCCTTCCATGGTCTGCCTTGGAACTGCTAAGGAGCACAGCACCCGGGGATGTCAATCACAGGCCAAGCAGCTGCTCTCAAATGACTGTTTCTTTCTCCTTCTATTTTGGCAGCTATGTAAAATTCTTAGGCAGGTTTAGGAGACGCTGTGTAAGGGCTGAGGCGGGCATGAATCATCCTGGGGACCCCAGATGCAAGGAGGGAATGTGGCTTCCATCTTCCCTTCACAAAGCAATTCTACATAAATGCAGCTGCTTCGGAACGCATCTTGAGTCTGGCGTGGCCAAGAAAACGGTCAGTGTCCAAGCCTGGTTGAGGACCTCCTTGGTTCCTACTAATATGAAACATTTCTTCTTCCGTACGTTGTCATTTCCTCTATAGCTACATTAAGTTCCTCTTTATTTCCATGGTACACAGCCTGCAAACCACCACACTGTGAGATTGGAACCATAGACTTAACAAGGCACTCAGCCCTGTTCGGAGGCTCTGCATGTACTATATGTAATGTATGCTCTGGATGTCAGATCATGCACTGCTCAGAGTTCTGAGAGAAATTATGGGCATCTGTTACACACAGTTCATCTTAGTCTTGACATCTGCAGACACAGCATGGATTCACTCTAAGAACAGAATCTTGACCTTAGTTTTATGGAGCAGTCATTTCCCTAATTCTGCTGATCTGCTGGTGGTGCACAGGGAGTGGCTACCCACAGCCATACTTCCTTTGCTGAGAACTCTGCCCTGCTTCAAAGTCTAACAGTGTTTGTGTGAGGTAGAGTCACTTCTCATCTGAGGAGTGACTAGACCCTACCCTCACCCAGGACCTTAACCTGTCCCTATAAAGCCATTACACTATTTCCTAGGAATGGGAGTGGCTGAAGTGTCCCTATCTCCCATCTACAATGTCAATCTCCCCAATGAGAAGTCTAAAAAAATGTTAAAAGTATAAAAATAGGGACTGTTGGGATGGCTTGCTGAGTAGAGGCACTTGCTGCGGTAGGCTTGTGTCTGGATTAGGTCAAGGGCAGTCACATAAAGATGGAAGGAGAGAACAGATTCCATGAAGTTGTCCTCTGATCTCCACATGTGTGCCACGACATGCATCCCCGCCTCCTATCATGTCCACCACACACAATAAAAATAGTCCCAGACCATAGAGTGTTATTCTGGCCAATGGTGGATGAAGAAATGGGACCCATGCTGGAGTGTGTGACGCTGAGATGTTCACACGATATTGGACGCGTGTATAGATTCATTTTGAAATGTGATTAAATAGCACATTGATGACTTCAAGGCAATAGAACTCAGAAATCCGGCCTGTGCTTCAAATAGACCATTATATCACTGGTGTCTTTGATTAGCCTGAGAATTAATCAGTTAAAAAGATATTTTTAATGAAACAGATGCCAGGCTGAAGCTTTGCCGGATAATGCTGCCTGACCTATTTTTATATGAGCTCAGCTGCTTTGACTACACAAATTACCCATTTTCGGCAGGATATGATATTGTTTTCTCTAATTAAAATATCATACAAGGACTTGCAAGATGGCTCCGCAGGTAGGGGCACCTGCTGCCAAGCCTCATGATGGGAGCTCAGTTCTTGGGACTCAGTTCTTGGGACATGATTGAGGAAGAAAAGCAGAACCTTAGCTCCTCCCAGGGACCTAGCAACAGCTTTTATCATCACCACCCATAGCCAGATGCACCAGGTATGGCCTTCATAGGAAAGGACTGCCCTCTGCCCTCCTCCCTCACTCTCTTGCTCTCGCTCTCTCTGTTCCAGGCAGTCTCCCCCCTCTGCCTTCATGGCTCTGCTCTTCTGTCTCTTCCTCCCTAGAGCAGGGACTACAGTTGTCTGCCTCTGTGTCTGCTTTTATGTGGGTGCTGGAATGGAACTCAGGTCCTCACGCTTGCACAACGAGCACACTTTCATAACCAAGTCATTGCTCCAGCCCTCCCACTGGTTTTTGACAAATGCACATCTATTATTATAAGAATGTTCAGGATAGTTTCCCTGCCCCAAACTCCTCCAGTTTACCTCGTCCCCTTCCCATTAAACCCTAGTGGCTGTGGGCTATTTGTCTTCTTCATGGCTTTGTTATGCGGTGAGAATCGCAGTGTGTCAGTTGAAGACCCAAGTCTTCCATGTAGCAGTACACATAGGGACCCTTAGTCTCCTTCAGCTTGACAGCTCTTTTCCCATCACATGGCTATAACAACGCACCTTGGTTATGTCCAAATGTTTTCAATTACAAATATAGCTGCTATAAACACTTGTCTGCTGAGTTTTATGGATGCAAACTTTCTTTATTTTTTTAAGATTTATTTATTTACTTTATGTATATGAGTACATTGTAGCTGTACAGATAGTTGTGAGCCTTCATGTGGTTGTTGGGAATTGAATTTTAGGACTTGTGCTCACTCTGGTCGACCCAGCTCCCTCAGGTCAGCCAGCTCACTTATGTCAACTCCGCTTGTTCAGTCTGGCCCAGAGATTTATTTATTATAAATAAATACACTGGTAGCTGTCTTCAGACACACCAGAAGAAGGCGTCAGATCTCATTACAGATGGTTGTGAGCCACCATGTGGTTGCTGGGATTTGAACTCAGCAATTTGAACTCAGTATGCTTCGGAAGAGCAATCAGTGCTCTTATCCACTGAGCCATCTTGCCAGCCCGGATGCAAACTTTCAACTCCTTTGGGAAACTATCAAAGGATGTGTTCACTGAATCACATGTTCAGAGTGTCCTTGTAGTCTTTCTTCTTCCTCTCCTTCTTCTTCTCCTTCCCTCCCCCTCCCCCTCCCCCTCCCCCTCCTCCTCCTCCTCCTCCTCCTCCTCCTTCTTCTTCTTCTTCTTCTTCTTCTTCTTCTTCTTCTTCTTCTTCTTCTTCTTCTTCTTCTTCTTCTTCTTCTTCTTCTTCCTCTTCCTCTCCTTCTCCTTCTTCTCCTCCTCCTCCCCTCCTCCTCCTTTTTTGCTTTATTTTTAAGAAATTTCCAACATATCAAAGACTTCTTGTTGCTTCTCATTTTCATTCTACTGGATCACTTTGGCCTTAATATACATTTCTCTAATGTCATATGATATTAACTACCTTTTCATGCTCTTCTGACATATGCATGTCTTTTTAAAAACCATATTTACTTATTTTTGGTATTTTGGGACAGGGTACCAATGTGTATGTAGCTCAGGCTGACCTCAAACTTGTGATCCTCCTGCTTCAGCTTCTCAAACATTGTGATTACAGGTTTGCACCATATCTTCTCTAGTGAAGTAGCTTTTTAGATTTCTTTTTACCTTAAAAGTAGGTTGTTATTTGAAATAATAATATTATAGAAAAATCCCATCATGGGGTTACTTCTCACCTTAGACCGTTTATGTTTCCAGATGAAACACACACACACACACACACACAACCTTTATATTTTAATATGCCTTAAGCAGCACAATAACTGGGTAGCTGCCTAGCCTCCATGCTGCTGTTAAGACTCGGGGGAGCCTTAGCTTACCAGGGACCCCCTGAGTGAACCACGTGGAGCTGGAATCGATGCAAAAAGCAAGAAGAATGTATTGTTCCAGTGCACTGGGGTCGTCCCAGACCTGAAGGAGTGGCAGCAACCCCCAGCACCCATTAGGGGAGTTTTTATGTTTTCCAGGTGAAGGGGCAGGGAGGGTGAGGATGAGAGGGTAGAGAGGGTGAGGAAGTGAAGGGGTGGGGAGGGTGGGAGGATGAGGGGGGTGGGAAAGTGGAGGTGAGAGGGTGAAGGGGTGGGGAGGGTGGGAGTGAGAGAGTGGGGAGGGGGTGATACCCAGTGGGGAGGGGGAGACTCCCTTTTCTTAGAGGAGAAGGGGAGGGGGGACTGGGAGAGAATCTCTATGAGGGGGTACTATGAGGAGATGGGGGGCTGATATTGGGATGTAACATGAATAAATAAATAAATAAATAAATAAATAGAAATTTCATCTACCTGTTTCTAAATTTTATTTTCAAAGATTCCTTTCTTACCCCAATAAAGCCCATAAGCTTGCATTTCCCCTCCCCCTTCCACTCTCACATCATTCCATGCAAGGGGCTTCATCTGTCACTGCAGCACAGATGCGTTTGTATCCATCACTAGAACACCCATCACTTGAGCTCGGCAGTTGTGTTTACCAGGTGTCGGTGTGCCTGGCTGTGGAGAGGAACACTAATGGGATGAAGGAGCAGACGGTGGGACTGACGACGTTTGATCTCTGCTCATTCTGACCGTGTTCTTATTGCAGGACCTGGATATGGGGAATAAGTGACAGAGAATGAGGAGGGCAAGGGAGGGTGGGAGGAAAGGGCACAAGGAAAAGAGAAAAGAAAGAGGTCTGAATAAGATTTTGAAGGAGCAGGGCAGTCCAAGGAGAGATCTAACTGCACTCCAGAGAATAAAGAGCCAGCCTCGGATTGAGGAGGCCCCAGAGCATCACCTTGGAAAGTCAGAAGATTGAGTAAGGATTCTGTGCGGCCTGGAGGATGCCGCGTCACTGTGAGGGATGGAAAGAGGATGCTCCAGGCTGTTTCGCTGTATGTCTGTGGGTGTATGGGAAATTTTGCTCTTTTAACAGGCTTTTCCCCTCAGACTTTAAAGTTAAGCTGGACTTACTTGTTTTTAATGTGTGACTTGTGGTACTGGCCTGCTTGCCATGTTGATCAACTCTTTTTTTTAGAAAAAGCACCTACAGGTATACTGTAGCCCAGGACAATGTCTGCCTCTGTGTCACGAGAAAACTGGAGCCAGAACCACCCACACACGCCATGCTTGAGTGCCTGGCTCACAGAAACTGGGAGGTAATGAGTGTTTATTGATGATTCAGACCACTAGGTCTGGCAGTATTGTTATTAGGTGTGAAGAGATAACTAACATGCTATGCCGGACTTCATCTTCATCACTGGGCTAAGCTGCCTTTGATGTGGATCTTTAAGGTCCCCGTACTGGTGAGGGACAGATCCTTTAAAAAAAAAGATTTATTTATTATATCTAAGTACACTGTAGATGTCTTCAGACGCACCAGAAGAGAATGTCAGATCTCATTACAGATGGTTGTGAGCCACCATGTGGTTGCTGGGATTTGAACTCAGGACCTCTACGAGAGTAGTCAGTGCTCTTACCTGCTAAACCATCTCCCCAGCCCTGTGATGACAGATCCTAAAGAAGGAATGTGAGGACAGGTAAGGACATTTCCTCCACAGAGTGGCCCTACAGCATATGGTCATAACCTCATGACTTACGTCTCTCTCTCTCTCTCTCTCTCTTCCTTCCTTCCTTCCTTCCTTCCTTCCTTCCTTCCTTCCTTCCTTTTTCCCTCTTCCCCCTTCCTTCCCCCTGCTTCCTCCCTTCCTTCCCTTTCCCCCCTGCTCCCACACTTCCTCCCTTCCATTATTCCTTTCTTCTTCCCTCTTCCCCTTCCTTCTCCCTCCCTCCCTCCCTCCCCCCCTTTTTTCCCTTTCCATTCTTGTCTTACTCTATTTCATCACCACATACTATTAGCTGTGTCTCCAGCTTCCACATTATTTCCTATCAGAACATCAATTTTATTCAGAAAGCCATGCGTCCTGGCCAGTCTCATCTAATATGGTAGCTGCATTCTTTTAACCAGTGGTGGACCAGGTAGGTTTGATGGGGGAGCAGGAGGGGGTGTGTGACAAAGCAGGTATAAGGGAAAGTCTGTTGGGAGCTTCAGACATCTTCCCTGCCATATACGAAAAGAATGTGTTACCGAAGAACACCCACCCCACCCCACCCCCTTTTTTTCAAGCTTTAGGCCATGTCACCAGAGGATGCCACGCTGAGTTCCCTTTGGCTGCTGTTGTGGCAGAGACATTGAATCAGAACTCTGGCCTTGAAGAGATGCTTCACGAATCTGGACCAGCCCTATTCTCCTTTATGCTTATGGAGATGTCAGTAAATTTACTGTTACACTTTTGTAAGTTATGGTTTATTTATGATCAAGTCTGTTTTATGTTAAAGAAGAGAAAGCAAGATGTAGTTATCTTTATAGTAAGAAACACAGCTGTGGGTTATTATAGGTGTGTATTTTCTATCAGCTCTAATTTACGGATGGAGATTTGGTAACTTGCCAAGGGACCATGGCCAGTGTTATGGCTGAATCTGAAATGTTTCTCACAGGCTGGTGTTTCAAATGCTTGTTCTCCAGACAGCAGAGCTAGATTAGAGCTCTAGATGCTTTGGGTTTGGGACCTAATGGAGGAAGTAGCTCCATTACTGGAAGGCAGGTACTTGGGAGTATCTCATCCCTGGCTACTTTCTGTTCCCGTCTCTGCTTCCATCATGAGGGGAGCAGCTAGCTTCTGTGACATGCTCCCACCCTGACAATGTCCTGTTCAAGTTCATGATATGGAGAAGTTACGGATCAAATGTGTGGCAACCCAAGTCAGTGTAAGCACTCACCTTACTTTGTTATTGTCATGCCTTTAGTCACATCTATGTAAAAATAGCAAAACTGGGACCATGTGGTGGTGGCACACGCCTTTATTCACAGCACTCAAGAGGCAGAGACAGGGGGTCTTGAAGTGCTAGGCCTCCTGGTCTACAGAGTGAGTTCCAGGACAGAGAACAGAAAAACTCTGTCTTGAGCAACAAAAAGCAAAAACTGTAGTAAGAACAATTTAAGCTTATCCCTGACTAGTTTACAAATAAATGAGACTCAGACTATGGTTATTTTATTTGGCTTTGACAATTCCTGGAGATCACCCCTAATCTACTCTTCTAACTGCGGGCCTGGCTACCCAACCAGTGGTGGACCACAGATGCTTTCTCTTTCTCTTGCTCATGAGCTCATTGTCCATCTCCCCTGGTGGTGGCTTCCTCCTCCTCCTCCTCCTCCTCTTCCTCCTCCTCTTCTCCCTCCTCCTCCTCTTCCTCTTCCTCCTCCCCCTTCTCCTTCTCCTTCTTCTTTCCTCTCTGTCTGTCTCTCTTCCTCCAACCTGGTTACTCCAAACTCACCTACCTCTCATCCCTCCAGTAATTTGCTGTAGCCAATTTTATATAACCAAGGGTTTTTAATCAAGGAACAAAGTTTGCACAACAAAAGCTTATAATAGTGAGAAGTCACTCCTAGGTCTAGACCTTCTGGGTATATAGAATTTAGCATTACAATACATAGCAATAGACCAATCCTCAACAACAACAACAAAAAACCCAAACAAACAAAGAAAAAAAAATAGAGAATCGCTATGAGGAAATTGGAGTTGTTGTGAGAAAATCTGACTATATGGTTCTTCAACTCCTATAAACAATCTGAAAGAAGTGTTTAGAGATGTAAGCTAGAGAAGCCCTACTGTGTAGATAGAGCTTAGTGGGTATTCTATTGAATGTTCAAAAGACCAGAATGCCAAAAAAAAAAAAAAAAAAAAAAAAACGGACAGTAAAGACTGGCCTCACAAAGTTCCAGGCATGTGCTGGGCGGTAGTGGCGCACGCCTTTAATCCCAGCACTTGGGTGGCAGAGGCAGGTGGATTTCTGAGTTTGAGGCCAGCCTGGTCTACAAAGTGAGTTCCAGGACAGCCAGGGCTATACAGAGAAACCCTGTCTCAAAAAAAAAAAAAAAAAAAAAAAAAAGGTTCTGGGCATAAAAGTGACTCCATTGGGGTGTGGACTAGTGGCCATTTATGTTACAGTCTGACAAATAGCTTGCCTCTGTTTTATCTGTGTCCTGGAATTTTGAGTGAGTGCTGGTGGCAGAGGCCGCTTCCAAAGCAGATGGCTGATACAGGTCAGCTGATGAGGTTAGGGCAGGAGATTCTGCGCCGACCAATTATGTTATCTGACTAGTTTTAAATTAATAAAGCTCTTTAGTATTTTTCTTCCACGTATCTAAGGTGGGCAGGAGGAAGAGGGAAGGTGAGGGTGGGGTGGGGGAAGAGCGATTGTTGAAGGCTTGGCAAAGCTAGCCAGGAGGAAAGGGCAAATTGGGAGTGAGGCTAGCAGGAGCCAATCTTGGACGGTTGGAGCGCTGGTCGAGCTCCCAGGAAGTTGGTAGCGTGTTGTTGTTGTTTGGTTGGTTTTTGGAACAGGGTTTCTCTGTGTAGCCCTGGCTGTCCTGGAACTCACTCTGTAGACCAGGCTGGCCTGGAACTCAGAAATCCGCCTACCCCTGCCTCCCAAGTGCTGGGATCAAAGGTGTGCTACACCACTGCCCCACTGGTAGCATGTTTTTTTTTTTAAACTCCAGGTTTATCCTCATGGTCCACGTTTCCTGGCCACATGCTTATGGTCTATCCCCTCTCCTGGAGGCTTTCTCCTTCCTTCGTCTCCTTTCGCCTCCTGCTTCATCTCTGGTCTCTCTGAGACCCCTCACTTGATTCTGCAGTCTCACCTTTCTCTCTCTATTGCTCCAACCTTTTATTAACCAATTAACTTCAAATTGGGGAGCAAGGTTTACATAGCATCACTTGGTATACATGAGGATCTGCTTGTGGAAGGTGACTAGATCTTGGGGGCCAGAGTTTAGTATTTGAAAACATAGTAGTACCAGACCAACCCCCAGCATAACTCTTTTGTGGCTCCTAGATTTTTGTGGATACATAAAATCATGTATGTCTATATGGTATGAAAGGAAATGAAACTGTTTTAGGAGATCAAGGGGACAAGCAAAAAGGGTAAGCTGGGGAAAAAGAAACATAAGAAGCCTGAAGTATAGGAATAATATATACTTGCCTGAAAGCTTTAATTTTTTTAAAGAAAAACTTTACAAATTTATTTGAAATATTTTCCTTTGAAAAGAGTGTTTCTAGGGTGATATGTTAAAATAGTGACTCACATCTGTACATACCACACCAGGCCAAAGCTATTCCACGTGAAAGAGGTTTACTGGAGACAAAGAGGAGAAAGAGAGAAAGCAAAAGGGAAAAAGGGTCAAGATGGGAAGGGTCTGTCTTTTATTTCAGGCTGTGACATAACCTGTTCATAGGTAACTGCCAGAAGTGGACTCTGGGAAGGTATGTGTTTGTCATGGCAACAGGTGTCACCTGTGTGTGACATTGCTAAGTTTGGAGCCTATTTGCAAAACTGGTTCTTGATATCAACACAGGGTACTCAGCCCATAGAAGGGTACAAATGAAAGCGATTTCCTGGGTTCTGCTGTTCGACTGTCAGACTGCTACAGCCATGGTCCAAGGGCCTACCTGGCTACTGCTCCAGCTGGAAGCTGCTTCTACTGGGATGCAGTACACAACAGCAATGGCTCAGTGGAGGCTTACACCAGCATGACAAAGGAGAGCATGAGGCAGCCAGCCCGTCAGAGGCTATGAGGATAAAGCCTCAATGGAGAGGCCACCAAATGGTGGATATCCAGTAATGTGGAATACATGCCAACAAAAGCTTCAGACAAAGATAGAGGCCGTGTAGGCTTCAAACGGCAGGTCTGCCTGAGCCTGCTGGGGCTCACACCATGCTATCACGTACCATAGCTATGGGATGTGAGGCTACAGGTTTTAGTGCTGGGTTCCAGTCTAGGTCTTGGTCACCCCCTCAACCCCCACCCCGTCTGTGCTTTCCTTTTCCAAGCAGGAATGTTTACTGTGTGTGTATATGTTCACATTGCTTTGAGTCATATACCCAACAAGAACAGCTAAGCAATTGCCTTGAGTCTCAGTAGAGACTTTAGACTTAAGACTTTTGGACAATATGGACATTGTTAAACTTTGGGGGCTTGAGGTCAGTATGGTGATAAAATGCCTGAAATTCAGCACTGGGGAGGCAGAGGCAAAAAAAAAAAAAAAAAAAAAAAAACAGGAATTCACGGCCAGCCTTGTCTACAGAATGAGTTTAAGGCCAGTCCAGGTGACATGAGAAAGACTTGTCTCAACAAACAAGATGTATGGGAACTATCAAAGTAGGACTGAAAGTATTTTGCATTTTGAGACGTCCTGGGCCTTTTGTGGCTGGAACAGGATGGTGTGGTGCAAACCTGGAATGTTTATAATGTGTTGCTATCTTGAATGTGCTGCAGCTGGTGGAGATTCTTTTGGAAGGTTCTAGAACCTTTGTAAGGTGGAAGAGGAAGTAGGTCTCTGGGATGGCCTTTGAGGACATTATTGACTCTGTCTTCTTCTTGTTTCTCTCTCTGTTTTCTTGTCTGCTGTGATGTGAGCTGGTTTGGCTTTGCTACTTCCTCCACACCAGGATGGCTGAAAGTGTGCTTGTGTTGGATGCTCTGTGGGGGCTCCTCAGTAACTGAGACTGTCACAGCTTCCTCACTGAGCTCCTCCTCAGGGAAGCTCTGGGAAGGGAAGCACTGAGGGATTCTCACCCCATGCCACACAAGGAAGCTGAGGACTTTCAAGGCGAGTCTGATGGATTCCTTTACCATCATCTGATGGTGCCCTGACTGTGGCCCAATATTTCAGGCCAGCCTGAGAGGGAAGAAAGGCAGCAAAGACAAGGATGCCTGCAGCTCACTGCTCTCAGTTTTTTATTTTATTTTATGTCTATGGGTATTTCATCTGTATGTATGTCTGTACACCACTTGGTGTTCTTAGTGCACACAGAAACCAGGAGAGGGTGTCAGGTCCGTTAGAACTGAAGTTATAGATGTTTCTGAGTTGCCATGTGGGTTCGAGAATTAAAGTCTAGTTCTCTAAAAGAGCACTTAGTACTCTTAACATTGATCCATCTGTCTCGCCCCATATTTAGTTTTTAAAGGTATTGCTTTATTTTTATTTTATTTTTCCTTTGAGACAGAGTCTCCGGTGCCTCAGGCTGACCTAAAATTCCTTGTGTACCTAAGGATAACCTTGACCTCCTCATTCTCTTGCCTCTACCTCTCCAGTGCTGACATTAGAGCATGCACCATCATACCTAGCATTTTAATTGCCAAATAAAAGTTACATGTATTTGTGCTATGTAACATGATGGCTTGATGTGTTTAAACATTGTCAAATGATTAACTCAAGCAAAATTAACACATTATTGAATCAAAATTTAGTCTTTTCTTGGCTGGTTACATTGCTAAGAAAATGTTAGGAATTATTCTTTTCCCTTTTTGATGTGGGCAAGAGTGGGAAGAAAGGGCATGGTGGGGGAGAGATGGAGAGGACTAAGAAGGGTGGATGACCATGCTAGTACCTGATATGTACCAAAAATAGCCCAAGTGATAGCAAGCTGAATCTGGGAGTGATAACCAGAACATACCATGAAGAGAGCTTGCTTATGGTCACTCAATGTCTGAAAGAGGAGTCAACTCCTCCGACCCTTGAAGAATTAGTTGTTACTATAGTAACAGGATAGACTAATGCCGTCATTATAGAGAATGAAATGACTAGGGCAGTTTCTATGAGGCTCCAACACATGGTGCAACAAGCAATTGCTTGTAAATAGTATTGCTTTTTCCACTTTGAGTTTACTGAGCTGTGGGCATTATTATTAGGGAGCATTATTTTTTCAAATAACTTCTATTTTCAACTGTATATTGATGTGTCATGGTATAAATCTATGGCAGTGTGCTTGGAATGTACAATAAACACTCTAGTCCATATTATTATGGCCCCAATTGTCAACTCAATACAAGCTGGAATTAGCTGGGAAGAGTCTCAGTAAAGATCTGTCTACTTTAGGTTGGCTTGTGTGCATGTCTGTGGGGGTTGTCTTAATTAATTGGTATAAGGAAACCCAGCCCACTGTGGGCAGGGCCATACCCTAGGTGAACTGTGTAAGAGTAGAGAAGTTGGGGCTGGAGAGATGGCTCAGCGGTTAAGAGCACTGACTGCTCTTCCAGAGGTCCTGAGTTCAATTTCCAGCAACCACACGGTGGCTCACAGCCATCTGTAATGGGATTCGATGCACTCTTCTGGTATGTCTGAAGATAGCTACAGTGCACTTTAAATAAAAATAAATAAATCTTTTTTAAAAAAAAAAAAAGAGTAGAGAAGTTGAGCTGAGAATCACCAAACATGGTTGTTTCTCTATGCTCTTGACCGTGTGTAACCTCCTTCCAGCCTAGCAAGGCTGGCTGTGACCATCCGCAGCCGCTTGAGCAGAGCCACCTGCTGTGCTGCTCCTTTGTGCCACTACCTGCCTGAGGCTCAACCTGCCAGAGGCCGAACCGGTTCTCTTCCAAGAATCTTCCGGAGTTAACACCGAACTGTGATCTTAGTTCCCACTAAAAGGCTAACCTATCTACTTCAAAGGAACTTTGCTTGGCCAGGGATGGGGCTCCCCTTTACTTTATAAAGCGTGTTTGCTGACATTAAAATTAAACCTTGAGCAGAAAGCTTGTCTTAGTTCCTTCCTTATCTCGTGAAGCCCAGCCCTTCTTCTCTTCCAGGTTTCCAAAATGCCTTTCCAGGCTAAAACCCAGGTCTGTGATCTGCTGGCCAGACACAACAACCGTGGACATAATTTATCAAATTTATCAGCCACTTGAAGTGCTTGCCAGTATGACTCCTCTGCTGTATTAGTTAGATTTCTGTTACTGGGATAAAACACCGTGACCAAAAGCAACTTGTAGGAGACTTTGTGTTGTCTGACAGTTCTGGAGGCGTAAGAGTCCATTGTGGCCAGGAGTGATGGCTTAAAATGGCAAGCTTGGTGTTGGGAGTGCAAAGGAGAGAAAGCGTGAATCTGACACAGTGGACAGGAAGAAGGCAAGGCCTTCAAAACCCACCCTCACTGAGGCACTTCCTCCAGGAAGGCTGTATCTCCTAAGCCTCCCCAAACAGTGCCACATCTGGAAACCAAATGTTCAAATACCTGAGCGTATGGGTGACCTTCTCACTCACATCAGCACATCTGTACTGTATGGTACACTGACGTACAAGGTAAACTGATGGTACACTATATCACAGAAATGCAACCCAAATAAATGCTTTCATCCTTAAGTTGTTTTTGTTGGGATACTTTTATCACAGTGACAGAAATGAAACCAGAAAACCCTGTGGCATTTAGCTATAGTACATCTTAGAGCTGTGATTGTGGGAGCTGGTGATGAACTTTACTAGTAGTGGTATTAAATATATATTTATTTATATTTTTATTTGTGTGTGTGTTGCCTGCTTGTATGTCTGCACCATCAGAAGAGAGCATCAGGTCCCATGGGACTAGAGTTACAAAAAAATGGAACCAAAGTCCTCTGCAAAAGGACCTGGTGCTCTTGACCACTGAACCATCTCTCCAGCCCCTTGGTGAAACTTCCTAGTGACTGATGTGCTGCTATCAAATTTGCTGATGATTTTGGAGGTTTACAACCCTTGAAAATGGCTTAGGAAATAGCACTGACTCACTGTGTATAAAAATATACTTCTCTTCCTGCCTATGCTCACAGAATTTACGCTGTCTTCGCAAAATTGAGCTGTATGAAATGCTCTGTGGTGCGTTTTAATTCTAAGTGAAAGGCTGCTGGCTCTCTCCTCAGTCTGACTGACAGGATGAGCTCGGGGTCAGCAGATGGCTTCCTCCCATTATGTTCAACTCACAACATACACATCAGTCCTCCAGTCCAGATCACTATGAGAAAGACTACTAGATGCTGTCCATTTCCTTCTTCCACCTAGTGACGCAGAAAAGGAATAGGAGGGAGGATGCTTATCAGGAGGGGTTCCTAGGAAGACAGAGGGGAGACTCTGTAGATGGCCATCGGAAGAAGGGCAAGGGGGGCTGGCATCCATTTGGAAAATTCTCTGTAAGAGAAATGAACAAAAGCAGAGACCAATGCTCAGGAAAACTAAGAGTGCCTTAGAGGACCTTGCATGGACCAGAGGCCTGGGAGCAAAGGAGACCAGCAATCAAGTCAGGCTGGTCTATAGGAAGCCACAGTGTTTGAGGTGATGCAGCTGCCATCCTGGTGGGGCGGGGCTGGAAACTGTTCTTGCTGGACAGAAGAGTGAGACCCACAGGAACACAGGGATCTTTCCAGTGAAGAAACTTGAGTAAACGCTATACAATGAGTTGCACAAAGCCATCTCTTCCATAGCCCTCCAGGACAATGGTCAATGAGGACATGGGCTTGCGTGCTCACATAGCTCACTTTCTTGGGGCTGGAGAGAGAGATGGCTCAACAGTTAGAGGAGCTTACTGCTCTTGTAGAGGACCTAAATGGACTTCCCAGCACCCTAGGGGGTGACGAATAACTGCCAGCAAGTTCCAGGGATCTGATACCTCCATTGCTCTTTGTGGGCATGCACCTCTTACAGGCACACCCATGTGTATTCATAAAAATAAAATAAAATAAAAGCTCTTTTTAAACAACTTAGATTCCCAGGTTTCATACTAGAAATTGATTGAGTAGTTATGATATAATAATCTATAGAAATATTTGGTTTTTGTTCCCAGTACCCTAATACTAACCCTAACTCTAACACTAACCCTAACCCTAGTGAGTCCCTGAAACACTGCAGATTCCTTCCTTCCTTCCTCCCTTCCTTCCTTCCTTCCTTCCTTCCTTCCTTCCTTCCTTCCTTCCTTCCTTCCTTCTAGACAGGGTCTCATGTAGCCCAGGCTGACCTCAAACTTGCAATGTATCTGAGAATGCCCTTAATCTCCAGGTCCCATTCCTTCCTAAAGAGCTGACAGTTGATGGCTTCTGAAAGAAGGGAAGTCTTTTAGGGGTATGGCTGTTGGTAGGTTGTCCAATCTCGAGTGGATGGCTACATATCTATGTGCACACAGCAGCGCTAGTTAGATATAGTGGATTATTTTTTAAAAAGAAGACAAGCTAGGTATGGTGATGTATACCTTTAGTCCCAGCCCTTGGAATGCAGTTAAATAAAACATTCTAAGATTTGCCCTGTCCTGTATTCAGGTATCCTTTATTTTCAACAGCACATTTTGGTTCAATTTCTGGACATTTGGTTCCCATTTGACCCCTCTTGGCACAGAAATAATCTGTAGTGAAATAATTTGGGTCTTGAATTCTCATGCTTAAGCACAGGCCATTTTACTAATTCTATAATCATATCAACAAACAAACAAATTAGTGTATATTCAATTTGTTAGGGAATTTGGGAGCCCTCTTGAGCAGCTGGCTGTCTTTCCTGCCAAATGAATCATAATGAATAATCTAATTTCATATAGAAATGCATTGGAAACATTCTTGGATTAAACAGATCTGTGACTAAGAAGCAGAATTATTAGCTTGCCCTGTGCCCTGTCGGGCACTGTAGAAATTCCATTTGAGGGCTTAAAGCTAGATAATGAGTGTCACTTTAACATGAGACTTTGTTTTGACCATCTGTCTACCAGCAAAGCTAGCGGAATGGAGCCATCAGGATCTAACACATCAGGAGATTCCAGGACCAGCCCTGCACTGGTGTGGAAAGCCCTGTCTGGGTTTTCACTTCCTTTTGTTAAAGGATCAGAATGTTAGATGCCTAGGGAAATCAGACCCTGAACATCTGCCCTTGAGCTATTGTATTGACTTGTGGAACTTTTTAAAGGAACTTAAAAAAAAAATTACTTTTTAAGCCGGACAGTGGTGGCGCACGCCTTTAATCCCAGCACTTGGGAGGCAGAGGCAGGCGGATTTCTGAGCTTGAGGCCAGCCTGGTCTACAGAGTGAGTTCCAGGACAGCCAGGGCTATACAGAAAAACCCAGTCTTGAAAAACCAAAATAAATAAAAATTTTTAAAAGTTAGAATGCATGGGCTGGAGAGATGTCTGAGCTATTAAGAGCAAGTGCTGTGGGCTGGAGAGATGGCTCCACAGTTAAGAGGACTGACTGCTTTTCCAGAGATCTCCAGTTCAATTCCCAGCAACCACATGGTGGCTCACAACTACCTATAATGGGATCCGGTGCCCTCTTCTGGTGTGTCTGAAAATAGCTACAGTGTACTTACATAAACTTAACAACAACAACAACAACAACAACAGAGCAAGTGCTGCTCCTCAGAGGGCCTGAGTTCAGTTCTCAGTAGCCAGGTCTGGTGGCTCACATTCACCTGTAACTCTTTCTAGCTTTAGCAGGAAACTGGTGTAAGGACATTATCTTCACCTGCATATTCATCCATGCCCATATACACTTAAATAAAGATAACAAAAGGAAATCTTTAAAGTTAGACTATAAAGCAACGACTTTAAGACTTTTTTTTTTTTTTTTTTTTTTTTGGTTTTTCGAGAGAGGGTTTCTCTGTGTAGCCCTGGCTATCCTGGAACTCACTCTGTAGACCAGGCTGGCCTCGAACTCAGAAATCCGCCTGCCTCTGCCTCCGGAGTGCTGGGATTAAAGGCGTGCGCCACCACACCGGGCTGACTTTAAGACTTTTGCATTGCATTTATTTAGCGTTTGTGCGTGTGCATGTATCACGGTGTGTAGGTGGAGGTCAGAGGGTAACTTGCAGGAGTCAGTTCCCTCCTTCCATCATGTGGGTTCCAGGGATCCAACTTAGGTCAGAAAGCTTGTGGCCAAGTCCCTTTACCCACTGAGCCGTCTTGCCATGCCGGGTGATGAGTTTCAGCATGGCACTTTCTTTTTTTTTTTTTTTAAGATTTATTTATTTATTATATGTAAGTACACTGTAGCTGTCCTCAGACACTCCAGAAGAGGGCGCCAGATCTCGTTACAGATGGTTGTGAGCCACCATGTGGTTGCTGGGATTTGAACTCTGGACCTCTGGAAGAGCAGTCGGGTGCTCTTACCCACTGAGCCATCTCACCAGCCCAGCATGGCACTTTCTTATTAGAAATGTGTTGTACCTTGTTCTTGATGTAACCCCCAAATTACTGATTCTAGAGAGACTTCAGTGTTGTGTACAGACAGTTTGCCTCTGTGTTCTCCCCCCAATCCTCCCCCACCCCCGCCATAAGCTCCCATCCTCCCTCAGCCCAGGCAAGCACAATACTCAGACAGCTGGTTTCTGTGCTGTGTCCCCTGCAGCAAGCCCATCGTTCCCTCCCCCTCCCCTAGCGTTAGAATGGCACTACCCCCCTTAATGAGAACATTCTGAGGAGACAGCATGAGACATCCTCCCCACCTTTGTGTCTCCAAAAAGCCAACACTCCTGATAAGCAGCAGAATTCTCCAGGTGCCTGTCCTTGAGACCTTAGAGAAATAACAAGCTCAAGGGAAATCAGAGGTCAGGTCACAGATAGTTACAACTGGCCTTAAAGTTAGTCCCTGATCAGACCCATTAACCCCCCTCCCACTTCAGTACCGCTCCACCAAGTGAGTACAGCCCTCTACTCCCCTTTTCTGTGAACATTCATGGGATTCCTAACTATACCCAGTGTTTTCTGGACTCAGGGTCGTTTGCCAGCATTATACTCCATGAGTGTGAGGCAGGTGATCTGAGTTTAAACTTGAAACAATAAAAAGACTCTTTTGCTAGTTGCAGCGGACTTCACAGTTCTTGGGCTCATCTGGGTTTCTAGTGGACTCAGGACACAACAGTCTCCCTCCCTACTGCCCTTCCTGACCCCCCCCCCCCCCCCCGCGGGCTCGCACCCTTCTCCCAGAATCCCTCTCTGCTCTCCTGTTCTCTTCCTTTTTACCCTTTCTTAACATCTCTTTGTCTCTGTCAGCATTCTGTCTAAACTCCACCCCACAGTTATTTAACATCTCTTTGTCTCTGTCAGCATTCTGTCTAAACTCCACCCCACAGTTATTTGGCAGCAGCCAGGTAGGCCTGGCCCACTATAAAGGGGGCTGCTATATGATTTTGAATGTGTCTTGATTTGATTCCCTACTTGAGGAAAAATGTTAACCTGTATTCTCAAGGTAAAGTGATGTTCAGTTGTACTTTACATAGTCTTTGCATTTTGTTTATCCTTCTCCTATATTATAAACAGGTGGACAAATAAAACAGATGGATTTATGGATATTTTAATATATACATGTCACAAAATTATTGAATCAAGTTAATTAAAATATCAACAAACAACCCGCCTTCTTATTATTTTGTGATGGAAAAAATACCCTCTATCTCCTTAGTAATTTTCAGTATATAACACATAACTATAGTTATCATACTGTCTTAGTCAGGGTTTCTATTCCTGCACAAACATCATGACCAAGAAGCAAGTTGGAGAGGAAAGGGTTTATTCAGCTTACACTTCCATACTGCTGTTCATCACCAAAGGAAGTCAGGACTGGAACTCAAGCAGGTCAGAAAGCAGGAGCTGATGCAGAGGCCACGGAGGGATGTTCTTTACTGGCTTGCCTCCCCTGCCTTGCTCAGCCTGCTCTCTTATAGAACCAAGACTACCAGCCCAGAGATGGTTCCACCCACAAGGGGCCTTTCCCCCTTGATCACTAATTGAGAAAATGCCTTACAGTTGGATCTCATGGAGGCATTTCCTCAACTGAAGCTCCTTTTTCTGTGATAATTCCAGCTGTGTCAAGTTGACACAAAATTAGCCAGTACACATACTATTAGTAGAACTCCAGAATTCCTAAGTTAAGCTTTGTGCACTTGACCCCTGTTAGGTCCAAAGTGGGCCCTCAACTCAGCCAAGCTGGTGACAATGTCCTAAGCAGGACTCTGACCAGATAAACTGGAGGATTGTTCTTAGCCCATAGTTCCTCAGAATCTTGTAAGGTGGGTTTTTGTTTTTCAGGAAAGCCACTATGTTACCCTCCCCTACAGCATGGCCACTACCTGGTTTCTGAACAGCCTGCTACAGATCAAAGCCCCCATGCTAAATCTTAGGCTGTTCTCACCCAAACCACTCCTCCTGCTGCTACACTACCTGTTTCCCTAAAACTTACTTCTCCTATCATGAACAGCTGTTCTCTGCCCCTACTCCATCCCCGATCCAGAGACAGCCTGGCAGTGTCTGATAGAGACAAACTTTTCTTTCTACCCAGGAGTAGTCACTGGACCCTCACTTACAACCGTATTCCAAACCCTTGTCACCACCGTGCTCTCACAATGTAGAGCTCCTGGTCATTGTCATTCCAAAATGCTTTAGTTTTTTGTGTTTGAGGTAGCATCGATATTAGCAGCAGTGAACTCTGTGGAGTTCATGTGATACCAAGGGGAACCCGAAACAGTTACAGAGGCCCAAGTGGCCAGAGAAAAATCATACAAGAGTTCTTCAAGTGTCAGGAGGGGGCAGATTCCAATTGTCCTGGGTGTGACAGGAAATGGAAATAGGGTTCAACAGCTGGGGAAGTTCCAGCACACAGAGGGCTGAATGGTCAGCATTACCATTGCCAGCTGTAAGGGGCGTTATTCCCTTTGTGGAGTGGCTGCTCCCACAGATCCGAGTATCTCAGGAGTTATAAAATGGGGAGTCACATATTTAGCAGGATGTTGGCAGAGCTAATATTAAGTGAGACACCCACACAAACTGACATTCATGTGCCAGACATTTTTCAAACCTAAATAACCTCCTAAACAAATAACCTGCTAAACGTTTATTTACAGATTTTAAACCTTTTCATAATATATATGTGCATATATATACATATTATGTATACATATATCATATATATGTATATATGATGTATGTATATGTACACACACACACACTCCAAAGCATCAGAAGACATCATAGTGTCATTTGGCTTCATGTTTTTTTCATAGCTCAAACTTAAGCACTACCTAAACTGTTTCCTTCTAGGCTTGAGTGTTAAGTGCACCATCTTGGTTGCACTATGAATGAGAGTAGAGGTGGGAAACATTGGGCATAAGCAGAATAACTGTGGCAAGGAGCTGTCTAGATCCTGATATAAACTGGAGACTTTCACACTGCTTAGGTAGTAAGATTTTACCTTCAGGGACTGGAGAGATGTCTCAGTGGTTAAGAGCACTGACTGCTCTTCTGAAGGTCCTGAGTTCAAATCCCAGCAACCACACGGTGGCTCACAACCATCTGTAATGAGATCTGATACTACTTCTGGGGTGTCTGAAGACAGCTACAGTGTACTTACATATAATAAATAAGTAAATCTTAACAAAAAAAAAAAAAAGGTTTTACCTTCGGGCAGAGATGGAAGAGCCTAGGATTTTTCTTGCTTCCTGGCTGACTAAGTAGGTGATAATGAACTCTGGCAAAGAAACAGTTTCAGGGGTCCAATGGTGAGCTCATTTTAGACACTCCGAGTTTGATGCACCCAGGAGCAATCCCATGGAAAGAATCAGCCAGCCTGCAGCCTGGCCAGCCAAAGGTTAAGGTCTGGTTACCTGCACACAGGTGAATACAAAGACAAGACAAGACAAGGACTCTGAGCCATGGTCTTGTCGAGGTACAGCATCCAGGAAGCACAAGAAAGCAGCCTGGAGAGCACAAATGATGTTCTCATAGACTTGCCAAGGAATTTATAGCCAAGGAACTCAGAATATGCCTTTAACTTGATTAATAGTGAAGCATCTGAATGCTAGGAATTTAGCATCAATTAAAATAATATTAAATCAACTTATAGAAGACTCAAAAGTTATGGATGTTGGTATTGACTTAAGAGTTTTTATTGTGAGTCGATAAAAATTATTTTAACCAATTTTGTACTATTTTTGCCAACCTTGACAACATTATTAAAATTTTCATTGTTTTGGAATTGTCAATAATATGTCATAATTGCTTAACCAGGAAAACCTAAAGCATCTTTTTTTTTTTCCTTCTAAAAGTAGCAGTTAGCCTTGATTTATTTTCACAATTATTTCTATTCTCGGATGGTTTCAGAAAAACATGTGTCACACTCTGATTTTTTTCTTTAATGTTAGCATAGTATGCCTTTTTTTAAACATTTATTTATTTTATATATGTGAGTACACTGTTGCTATCTTCAGACACACCAGAAAATCCCATTACAGATGGTTGTGAGCCACCATGAGGTTGCTGGGAACTGAAATCAGGACCTCTGGAAGAGCAGTCAGTGCTCTTAACCACTGAGCCATCTCTCCAGCTCCCTGATTTTAAAAAAAGAGATTGGTTGGAAGTAAATTCAGAAAATGCTAACCATGAATGGGCAATGGTGGAAATGTGATAGCCATGTCGTTAAATTCTAGTACTTACATTTCAAGAAGTTACCTAGTTAACCCTCACCCCCTTCATTACTCACCTGTGGCCTACACACAGAACCTGAGAGCCCAAAGTCCTTTGTAATCCACAGCACGTCAGGGTTTATAGCCGGTCATCACTACTGCTTAGTCATTCAACGGGTGGACCAACTCTTAAGTATGGATGAATAATCACTTCCCAACATTGTATTTTTTTTTTTTTTACCACAGTTGAGTAACAAAGAAATATGGGTGTTTCATTCCTGACTGAAGAACGTCTGGGTTCTGTTTAAACATGTTTAAACAGGTGACTGGAACAGCCCCACTGCGGGCCTTTGGGGGTGGGGGCAGGGGTCGGGCAACTGGGTGCTGGCCGGTGGATGAGCTTCTTCCGGGAAGCTGTAGAGGACAGAGCACCACCCGGCTCAGCCTGGCAAGAGGAGATAGCCTTCAGTACCACAAGCACTCTCAACACAGGCTCTGTACTCCCCCTGCCCCCTACTTGGTTTTTCAAGACAGGGTTTCTCTGCAAAGCTCTGGTTGTCCAGAAACTCTGTAGACCAGGCTGGCCTCAAACTTGGAAGTCTGCCTGCCTCTGCCTCCAGAGTGCTGCGATTTAAAGGAGAGTGCCAACACTCCCAGCCAGGCACTGTGCTTTTAAATATTTTCTGCATAATGATTTATTTATTTATTTATTTATTTATTTATTTATTTGAGATGGGGTACCACATTCCAAAGTTAGAGTTGTAGTCTCCAGAATCAATTAATAGTGCTTGGTTTGACCAATTATCTACATGTCCTTTCATGTCATGTATGCATATGTTATGTGTAATTATATAAAACAAACTATAGGACATATATGCCTTCAGCACTGTGTGTTTTCTTGTGACTAAAGCCATAGTGCTCCTCCTGATAGCGCTCAGGCAGAAACATAAGCTTCTCCCCCTGGCTGAGTTCCTGTGTGGGGAACTGCTCAGATGTGCCAGAAAGTCCAGCCTTTCCCACTATCCCCTGTGTGACTCAAGCAGGGATGTGCATACACACTCACATATGCATGCACACACGCACATACATTCTTATTAGTTCACACAATCTTATTCAGGTAACTGGTCCAATTTAAAATTTCTTCCCTCATTTTCTTGGATTGATTTGATATTGGGGAAGGTTTTCAAAGAACCTGTAGAACCAAGGGACTGGACAGTCCGTGTGAACGTGGACAATCATCTTAGGTCTCACTGCTTCCTGCCCTGGATCCTGTCTTCTGAAGTATTGCTGACAGGTCAAACTGAATGTGACAACACAGTGAAATCCATTTGTGCTTACTCACTACCCATCTCATGCCTCAGATGGTCACTGCTCATCTTGGTACCTCTCTGCTCCTTCCAATGACACACATCAAGCTCGGGACACATGGATATTCTGCTCCCCCTAAACTTCCCCAAACAGCACCACCAACCAGTGTTAAAATAGTTGGGCCTATGGGACACATTCTCCATCTTTAATTAGAGCTTTAAAAAATATAGGGCCTAGTTCATTGGTCAAAGCTATGCTTAGCAGGTACACCACACACACAAAGAGTAGAGAATAATTTCTCTCAGCAATGCACAATGAAATCAACAGAACAAAATATATCTTGGTGATACTATGCTCAATATCCACAAAGAGCCCTTTTTGTTATCCAAAGCCCAATGTCTGTACTTTACTTCAGGTATCATTGGCTATAAGAGCCCATGAGGAGGCTGCTGAGATGGATGGAGGAGGCTGCTGAGATGGAGGAGGAGGCTGGAGAGATGGATGGAGGAGGCTGGTGAGATGGTGGAGGAGGCTGGAGAGATGGATGGAGGAGGCTGGTGAGATGGATGAAGGAGGCTTGTGAGATAGATGGAGGAAGCTGGTGAGATGGATGGAGGAGGCTGATGAGAGAGGAGAAATAGGATGCAGGGTCACAACCACTGTCCTCTTAAATGACTTCTGCCTTTCCAGGCATCCCATCACCATGGAGTCAGGGTTGGACCTTGGTGGTCTTAAAGAACTGGCTCAGACACCATCTTCTCAGACATTTGCAGATAGTTGTGCAAAGTATGGTAGGCAGCTGACTGCCACTGGTATTTATAGCATCTGAACACCTAGCAGCTTCTAAGCTTTGCCGTTAATATTTTCTTTTAAAAATGGAGTATAACCCACTATTTAAATAGCACTTGCATTGCATCAGGTGTTAGAAGTAACCTGGAGAGGTCTTAAAGTTTACAGAAACCTGCACACAGAAGAGGTGCAAATACAAGGCTGTGCTGGATGGCTTTGTGTTAACTTGACACAAGCTAAAGTCATCTGAGAGTAGGGAACCTCAGTTAAGAAAATGCTTCCGTAAGATTAGGCTGTACTCAGGGCTGTGAGGCATTTTCTCAATGGCTTCAGTATCAGCTCCTGCCTCCAGGTTACTGCCTTGTTTGAGTTCCTGTCCTGACTTCCTTCTATTATTAAAGAGTGATGTGAAAGTGTAAGCTGAACAAACCCTTTCCTCTCCAACTTGCTCTTTGGTCATGGTGTTTCATCACAGCAATAGAAACCCTGACTAAGACATGTGCTACATAAGGGACGAGGTGTAGATTTTGGAGTCTGTAGGGAACCTGGAGTCAGTTCTGGGAGGTCCCAGGGGTGACTTTGGTTCCTTGAAAGATGGCTCATCTGCCCCACTGACTGTACAGTGTCCTTTGAGTCACCCTTACTCTGGGAAGACTCCTGCTGTCCCCTTGCTCCCTTCCCTTCACCTGCATCCATTCCTTTCACTTGTTGCTTACAAAGGCTTCAGCTTTTGATGCAGTGAGGGGCCCTCATCTTAGAGGAATGTATTCTTGCTGCACATGCTGGCATCCTGCTTCTCTTCCTCCACCTGGGACTCTGGCCAGGCTTTGCTGGGAAGACTGTATATGTCTCAGAGCGGCATTGTACATCTGTCTCCTAGTTTTACTAAAAATACTTTGTGGACTTTAATTCACTTTCCTTTCTGCTTTTCTTTGATTTCCATAGTAGCAGGGAAACACCCCAACTTAGTCATGCTGGTCCCAGAAGTCCTAACTATTGATTTCTAACATTTTAGCTACTGGCACTAAAACGAATAATCTGCTATGCAGTCTAACAGTTGTTAGTTCTGGGAATTTGGGGGAGACATATGACTGGGGACACAGCTCAGTGTTTGTCCTCTCTAGAGTCACAGAACTTATGGAATGAATATATATATATATATATATATATATATATATATGCATATATATTCATTTCATATATACATACACTATATATACATATATACACACATATACATATATATGTACACACACACACACACACACATAGTCTTAGGGTTTTACTGCTGTGAGCAAACACCATGACCAAGGCAACTCTTTTTTTTTTTTTTTTTTTTTTTTTTTGGTATTTTGAGACAGGGTTTCTCTATGTAGCCCTGGCTGTCCTGGAACTCACTCTGTAGACCAGGTTGGCCTTGAACTCAGAAACCCTCCTGCCTCTGCCTCCCAAGTGCTGGGATTAAAGGCATGCTCCACCACTGCCCAGCAAGGCAACTCTTATAAGGACATTTAATTGGGGCTGCCTTACAGGTTCAGAGGTTCAGTCCATTATCATCAAGGCAGAAACATGGCAGTGTCCAGGCACGCATGGTGCAGGAGGAGTTGAGAATTTTATATCTTTATCTGAAGGCCACTAGGGGAAGACTGGCTTTCACGTGGTTAAGAGGAGGATCTCATTGCCCACCTCCACAGTGACACACTTCCTCCAACAAGGCCACACCTACTCCAATAAGGCCACATCTCCTAATAATGCCACTATTTGGGCCAAGCATATCAAACCACCACATATATTTATATATATACATACATACACATATACACACACACATATATATGTGTATACACACACACACATGTATACATATGGGTTTTATTGAAATGAAATGACTTGCAAGCTGCAATCGAGCTAAGCAACAACAGCTGGCTGTGAATGGAATGTCTAAGAATCCAGTAGCTGCTCAGTCCCACAAGGCTGGATGTCTCAGCTGGTCTTCTGTCCATGCTGGAATCCCAAAGGACTAGGCTCCAGTGCCAGGGAAGTGATGAATATGCTGGTAAGGTGAGGGAAAGCAGGCCAAGAACAGCAGCTTCCTTCTTCTATGCCTTATATAGGCTTCCAGTAGAAGGTGTGGCCCAGCTTAAAGGTATATTGTCCTACTGTCACGAGATACAGATTAAAGATGTGTTTTTCCTAGTTCAAATGATCGAGATTAAAGGTGTCTTTGTCTACCTCAAAGATCCAGCTTCAAAGCACATCTTTCTACTTCACATTAAGCAAAAATATCTCACAGGTGTGCCCTCCATTTCTGGATTGTAGTTAAGTTGACAATCAAAGATAGCTAATGCATGGGGTACCAGGGTATTTTTCTGTTGCTGAGATGAAACACCATAACCAAGGCAACACATAGAAGGAAGGGTTATTTGGGCTTATTGTTCCAGAGGCTCAGCATCTGTCATGACATGGCAAGCAGCAGGCATGGAAGCAGATGGAGAAAGCTGAGAGCTGGAATCCTTTCCAGGAAACAGACGATAGAGATATTGAACAGGAAGTGGGGCAAGACTATAAGTACTCAAATCCTGCCCCCGGTAATATACCTTCTCCAGCAAAAGCGCTCTTCCTAAGCCTCCCCAAACCACACCAACAACTCGGGACCAAGTGCTCAAATGTCTGAGCCTATGGGGAACGCCCACTGACATCAGCACAGCCACCATGTCTTCCAAAAATAAAGGTGACTTGTCATTGCCTGGTTAATTTTCTGTAAACACACAATTCTTTTCCATTCTTATTGCTTGTCTAAAACTTTTCAGAAAGTATTTAATATTGTTGGTGATAATTTGTTTCATTTTCTTTAACCTGTGAGAAGAGCATCCCATCCTAAGAAATGTGTTCTATGTTTGATGACACTTCCATTTATGAAAGTGAATGCCCTGGCATTCACCAGAAAGTCCACTGTTATGTACTAAATGTCTTATTAGCTTTAGATCTGACATCATTTATGTTCTAATTACAATTTGTTTATTACTTAACTAATTCACCTAATGTGTATGTGTGTGGTCATGCATGTGCCAGGGTCCATGTGTGAAAGTTAAAAAATGGTTTGCCGGAGAGAGTTCTTTTCTTCCGTTTTATGGGGCTTAGAGATGACACTCAGGTCATCAGGCTTCGTTGGTGGCAGACACCTTTATCTTCTGAGCCATCTTGAGGCCCCTGACCTATTCATTTTAAAACCAATGACAGCGAATACCTGGGCTCTATTCTGGCTCTTGCCCCTCCCTGACCCGTGTCAGATTACCCATCCCAGCCCTGGATCCTCACAGAGATTTATGTGTGAGATAAAAATCTGTCTGCCATCCTTCAAATGATAAAGAATTCACCTCTAATTTGAAGTGTCAAGGTAGGTAGTCCACCTGAGTGGACCTAGACGCTCACTTGAGTGAACAGAGGGGATTCAGAAAGCAGAAAACTAACCATCTTGTCCTTGGCTCACACATGAGGACAACCACAGGAGCACATGGGATCACCCAGCGGAGCAATTCTCATGAAAACAGGGATCCGTCCTAAAGCTGCAGAGAGACAGAGAGACAGCAGGCCTGGACTGTGCCAGCATAATACTGGGTTTCTAAAAAGCCCCCCTCTCCTTTCCTTACTGCCTCAGTCCTCTGTGTGTGTGAGTGTGTGTGTGTGTGTGTGTGTGAGAGAGAGAGAGATAGAGAGAGAGAGAGAGAGTGGGGTGCTTAGCGCAGGACCTTGTGCACACCAGGCAAACATGCAGCCAGGAGCTACAGCTTCAATATATCTTCTCCTTGGTTCCTAATACCTTGCTTCGCAAGGCAGGCTATTCCCCTGTAGTCCTGAATGCCGAATCACTCACTGACTTTACACACACAATTTGTTACTTAGCAACTTCTGCCAAGCCTGAGACCCTCTCACCAAGCTTTCTTGCTATTCTTGGCAAAATGATAGAAAATAGATGAAGAGAGACTTTTACTTCTAAAGAGATAGCAGACTTACAGTTCTTTCAATGATAGGTTTTAGGGACTTAGGAGTTAGAGCGGATACTTACTTAAATGTTTTAGTTTGAGAAGTACTCACTCACTACTATAATACTGGTCTGGAAATAACTCATGAGGTCACCTGACCACCAGCCCCTTACCTTCCACGTAAGATGACTATTTTAGGCAAGTGTGTGAGCTCATGGCTTCTGTTTCTGTTAAAGTAACAACAAAGACTGTAATCTTGGTTTTTGGCTGCTTTATTGGGTTCTTATGTTTACCACCTTTCTCCATCCCAATCCCTTTCAAGGCCCCAACACTAGGTAGGCGAGAATGGTGAGAGAGGAAAGGGGCATTGCATCTCTTTAGATTACTTCCTGCTGATTAGGGGTAAGTCCAATCTTCCTGGTCAGGATAGTTCTCCAACCAGGGGCCAGAGAATGCACGAAAGCAACAGAAGTAGCAAAGCAGCAAATGCCACAGCAGGGGCCAGCAGCAGCCGGGGTGGGGGTGGGAGGGGGGTAGGCGGGCCGGGGTGGGGGTGGGAGGGGGGTAGGCGGGCCGGGGTGGGGGTGGGAGGGGGGTAGGCGGGCCAGCAGCAGCAGCAGCAGCAGCAGCAGCAGCAGCAGCGGGGTGTGTGTGTGTGTCTGTGTGTGTGTGGCGGCAGTAGCGGGGATGGGAGGGTGGGGTAGGGGGGTGGGGGGGTGGGTGAAGCAGCAGCAGCCACAGCCTCTCTGAACTCTGCCATTTCTAAATCCTTTCACAAATCTCCCAGGATTCCAAACATAAACTATCTTCAGCTGGCAGAATCACACCCCTGCCAGAGCATGAGACAAATCAGTTAGCTGCTGTGGACAGTCTGAAGCAGCCGCACATCCCATACCAGGGATTAAAATGAAAACGTATTCTCAAAACATAACTGGGTTTTAAAATAAACCAAAATTCTCACTACAAACGACCATTAAGGAAACACTTCTTGTGGTCAGGAGAATAGAGTCTCTAGTCTGGGAAAGCAGGCTCACCTTAAGGCCTGCCAAAGAGGTAGGCAGACTCGGTTTTCTTTTCATGAGATACTACACTATACTTCCCAGCGATCACACCCTCCCCTGGTAGTCCCCAGCAGCCACCATGAGGTTTCAGGTTTGGCTGGGTCTTCCCATCTTTCTGAGGCTGCTGGTCCCTACCCACTTATCTTCTGTCTAGGAAGCAGAGAGCTTAGCTACAAGCTCCTTCCATGAGATCTTTCTATCCTCAGAGAGCTAGAAGAGATGTCCACTTGTGCCACATGGGCCCTGATTCACTTTAGAGACCCCTACCATTCTGTCTGTCTTTGCTGGGGTCTGAGCTCTCCTGGGGGCACCCATATGATGCTCTCTGTCTGTCTGTCTGTCCACGGCATTAATAACTCTTCCAATCAGCCCCTTGGTTCTCAGCAATCCCATCTCTGTGTCCTCCTGAGCCATCTGACCCACCCAAACATAACAGTCCTCTGACCTCCACACACAGGCCTTGATACATGTACCAAAACATGTGCATGCACACATAGACAAGATAAAAATAAATAAATAAACTTCAATTGTATTGGGACAAAAGAGAAAATGAAGAAAGCTGAGTGCTAGGGGTATTTTGCTACGCAACACAATGGTATTGTGTTATTTGGGGGCAACTGTTCAAGTATTTTGGAGGCCAGTAAAGTCTGTCTTAGTCAGGGTTTCTATGGCTGTGATGGATCACCATGACCAAAGAGCAAGGTAGGGAAAGAAGGGTTCATTTGGCTTACACTTCTGTGTTGTTCTTCATCACTGAAGTATGCCAGGACAGGATCTCAAACAGGACAGAAACCTGAAGGCAGGAGCTGATGTAGAGAGGCCACAGAGGGGTGCTGCTTACTGGCTTGCTTGCCCTGGCTTGCTCAGCCTGCTTTCTTATAGAAACATGAACCAGCAGTCCAGGGATGGCCCCACCCACCATAGGCTGTGCCCTTTCCCATTGATCACTGGGAAAATAAAATACCAGCCTCATAGTGGTGGCGCACGCCATTAATCCCAGCACTTGGGAGGCAGAGGCAGGCAGATTTCTGAGTTCAAGGCCAACCTAGTCTGCAGAGTGAGTTCCAGGACAGCCAGGGCTACAGAGAACCCTGTCTCAAAAACAAACAAAACAAAACAACAACAACACCTCAAAAAACAAAACAAAAGCCAAAAAGAAAAAAAAAGAAAAGACCTCATAATTGGATCTCATGGAGGCATTTTCTCAACTGAGGCTCCCTTCTCTCTGATGACTCTAGCTTGTGTCAAGTGGATGCAAAACCAGCCAATACAAAGCCCAACGTAATTCTGCTCACAGGTTCTAATAGAGTCAAATGTTCATATTCGTACTAATTCGTTCACCTTGCTGCAGAGTAATAAAGATTGTTGAGGTGTAGGAGACCCTGCAGAGCTACAGCCTGGTGTCATATCTATGCTCAGTCCATGGCTCCTGTGGAGTTGTACCTGGTAAACCCCTCTGCACCGTCCACCACCCACGGGTGCACAATTGAGGCAGGTTAGTCATCTCAACCCTGGAGCCTGGGAGCCTGAGAGCCCGGGTTTACAGCTTTTCCCTACTTCCTCTCCCTTTATATAGATAACCTCTTGCTGACCCTGTTCACTGAAGGGAGCTCCTGGGGCAGAACAGGCCCAGGGCTACTCATTACCTGACTGTGAGGAAATTCCAGGGTTTAAGCAAGGTGACTGAGGTAAATGAGAGGTTGAGTATCTCATGACTGTGTTTAAAAACAGTTCTGGACATAAAACATTCTTTTGGGCATGCTCGGCCTGCACGGCTGTTACCAGTCCAGAGGCAGGTTTGTACGTTCTTTTGATTTTATTACTCGGTATGAACCCTGTCTTGGATTCCTAGATGTCTGGAAATGACCTTGGGTTTTTCAATTCTCCTCAATCCTTTTCCTTCAGCCTTATAAATGGCTGGTAGGTTGAGGTGTGATCAGCGAAAATGTCATTCTCTCACTGAGTCTCTGTCTCTGCGTTCTTCTAATTCTCATATTGTGAGTTAGGAGTTGAAACTGGAGCCAGAAGACCCTCACTGGGGTCTTAGGCTTACTCACGTACTAAGAGCATCAGCTTTTTCATTAACAAAATGGAGTAACTCTGCTTTTATTAGTTACTGTGGTGATCAAATACTGTAATGAAAGTGGCAGCCAAGGGTTGCCTCAGGTTCCCCCTAGGAGCCTGCAATTCCCCAGAATGAGACAACTTTTAAAAAGGAAGAAGTTTGCCTGGGAAATGAAATACATTCCAGACACAGGCAACTTAAAGATGGCCAGAGCTCATAACCCTGAGTGAGCTCACAAGCACTAGAACTAATTAGTGGGAGGAAAAACAAACAAGCTTAAAAGTGTGTATGTGTGTGCTCGAACATGCGTGTGCACATGTGCATGCACGGACTTGAGAGTGTACATTCATGTATGCACATTCATATGTTAATGTATGGAGTATGTGTATGTGGTTTTGGAGGGGAGGGTATAGACCAGATGTGCTTGTCAGATATCTGCTTTGATTATTCTTCACCTTATTTTTTAGCCCGGTTTTAAGGTTTATTTACTGTACTTTATTTGTGTGAGTGTTTTACCCACATGTATGTATGCAATGCTACATGTGTGCTTAGTGCCTGAGGAAGTCAGAAGAGCGCACTGGACTTCCCAGAACTGGAGTTATCACGGTTACTTCTTATCTTTTGTGACAGGGTCTTTCACTGAATCTAGAGTCCAGGGATTCAGCTAGGTAAGCTGGTGAGCAACCCCCAGGGGAGCCACTGGTCTCTACTCCTCTGGCACTGATAGGCTAGGCACATCTGTCTTTTATGTGGGTTCTGGGGATCAGGTCTTTGAGCTTGCAAGGTAAGCAGTTTATTGAGTCATGTCTCCAATCCTCAAAGCCACATTTGGATACAAGAGATATTAGTATAGATTTCTGTTACATAATGCATGGAAAATCACACATTAAGTACTATTAATTGTTCATCTGGAAATCAAAGTTGGCTGGGTGTCCTGTGACCTTCCCTATGACAGCTGGCAATCTTCCTCAGCTGATGTTCTGAAGTACCCTGCTTTGCAGCTACTGATACAGCCCCTGAACATCAAACCAGAGAAAGGAACTGGTGACCTCTATGGGCTCTTCCTATAAGAGTGAAAGTCACTGCTTCAACCTCCCGTCTAAGCTTGACATTCTACTCTTAGCTTTCTATATACTATATATGCACAGTATATGTATATACAAACACTGACAGTATAGATACTTCAGTGGTATCTATGATGGCTGTTCTTAACTGTCAAGGTGACTACATCTGGAATGAACTACAATCCAGAAATGGAGGGCAAACCTGTCACACACACACACACACACACACACACACACACACACACACACTCATGGGTTTTTTGCTTTGTTTGAAGTGGGTGAATCCACTTCTAGTCCTGACCTTTGAGGAAAGAAGACACACATCTTTGATCTGGATCTCTAGGGAGGAGAGAAGCATCTTTAATCCAGGCCACACCTTCTGCCAGAAGCCTATATAAGGGCATGGAAAGGGAAGCTTTTGTTCTTTGCCTGCTCACCCTTGCTTTGCTAGCAAGTCCAGCTCTTCACTGGTGTTAGAACCCACTTTCTGTGCCCTTCCCAGCCTTGAGCAGACTGAACAGACCATGAGTGCTTGACACCATGGGCTTAATGACCTAGTGGAGTCATCTGCCTTGGTTACATCTGCAACATCCTACAGGAACTTAGAATAATACAGCAACATGGTCCAGCTGAAACAGAGGATGGTTCTGTAGGATGCTCTATATAAATGCAGTGCTTAAAATTAAACTTGGAACCTTGACCGGAACCTTGTCTTGGTTCCATCCTTCTCTCTTGCACACCCCCCCTCCCCGTCTCTTTTTCATTTCCAGTCCCCCTTTCAGGTAAACCCAGTTTGTCCGTGGCTGCAGGACAGCTACACTGTCTTCCGAATTCTATCCTCTGCTGAAGACCAACTCAGACGTCTAGCCTTGTGGAGGACTGAGCAACTGGATTCTTGGGACTTCTGTTCATAGGCAGTCATTATTGGCTTAGTTGGTCCATCATCTGTAAATCTTCTAATAAATAAATAAGTAAATAAATAAATAAATAATAACATATAAATAAATAATATATGGGGATTTATTATATATAATTACATCATTGTACTATCTACTATTATACTATTATATGAATATAACATATATGGCATATCATTTTACTATCTACTATTGTGGGGATTATACACACACACACACACACACACACACACGTGGGGATTTATTAGACTGACAAGCTATGGTTCAACTAAGCCAATAATGGCTGCCTATAAATGGAAGGTCCAAGAATGTGTGTGTATGTGTGTGTGTGTATGTGTGTGTGTGTGTATGAGAGATTCATTCTATAAGCTCTTCTATCCTAAGGAACCCTGACTAATACAGTATACATCATTTATACTTTACTGGGGGTGGGGTGGGGTGGGGGTCACATCCTGCCTTGGTATCACTGACTACATGCTTTCCTGTTTCCTAGGCATACGCCATTCTACTGTATTCGTAGTGACAGCCAGGCTCAGCCTGGTATGTTATTTGGGTGTCTGCTCCCTGTTTAGAGGAAGAGAAATGTCAGGAAGAACCTGAGGACAACAGCAACTTCCACACTGTAGTGAGAGGTGGCCGATCTTCTGAGGACAGCAAAGCAGCTCAGGTCCGCTCTGGGAATTCTTCTGCTCAGTGCTGCCTGATGGAACTTACTACTGTTAATTCCATCAGGACAGACAAAGACCACTACCACAATTCTGGCGTCTAACTTGAAGCCAGGATGATGGACACTGGCCAGGTCCATACCCAGGATTCTCAGAGAATGGCCATGAATTATGTTCATCTGGTTCTTCCAAAGGCAAACCCCACAAGACCACGTACTTCCACACCTTCATCCAATCAGAGGCAAACATACTTTCTGATGTACTTCCTGCCTTCACACCTCCCACCTGCGTGTGATCAAGCACAGCCTGTGTAGTTGGGGCAGCCAAGGCTGTTTTCAGAAGGAAGAACCTGTGGCTTGTTCTCTTCCATGAACAACAGCCTCAGTGCTGCAGGAAGCTCTGTCCTTGGGTAAGTGGGGCTCACAGGTTAGAAATGTCTTTGTAACATAGGTCTCTTACACACAATAGTTTAAACGTATAACATAACTTTATCCCTAACATTCTCCCCTTGAGTGGTATTCCAAGTCAAATACTTGACTCTGGTGAGTACCTGTTCATATTAGGATCTTAATGGCTTCCAGAATGGGAATTTATGCATCTAGTTAAGGCATCAATCATTCTAGTGCTAATAGTAATTAGCAGAAACAGGGGGACCAAAAGCCCTGTGGTGGTGACACCAGAATTAGGTGTCTAGGAGGAGCCCAAAAATGAGAATGGGAGCCAGTCATTTATTTCATCCCCCCCTTTTTTTGCATTTTTAAAATGAAATACAGCCAAATTATTTCTAATGATTCCCAAGTGGTGTGCACTGACTCAACAATGTTCTCTTAATAACATAATAACCTTGCTTTACATAGAACAAGATGAGTGTCCTATCCGATTGTAGAACTGTTTCAGCTAAGGAATCTACTGTTGATAGTTCTAGGTCTATTTGGTTTGAACAGGTATTTTTCTGATAGTGAGAGAATCTGGAGGCTGTTATGAGTCCTAGTATGCCAGTAGGCACTAGAAGAGCCATTTTGTTCCTTTGACAGGGAATTTCCTGGGTTTAGCATTCCAGTCTTTTGTTGAACATTCAGGATGACATACTCTTTTTTTGTAACTACTTCTTGCTGAAATTAGGATGCTGTTGTCAGGGCCCGAGAAGGCTGGATTGCCAGTCAAAGGACAGGAAGAGATTCAGGCAATGGGGCACTCATCGGAAGCATCTGGTTGATTGACCCAGCTGAAGAGACAGGGAGTGTAAGACTCCTCGGAGCCTTAGCTTACTGGGGAACCCATGAGTGAACCACATGGAGCAGGGATTGATGCAAATAGCAAGAGGAATTTATTGTTCCAGTGTACTGGGGTTGTCCAAGACCCAAAGAAGAGGCAGTGACCCCTGGCACCTGGTTGGCGAGTTTTTATATTGTTTCCAGGGGCAGAATAGAGCATCAGCAACTAGGCACACTATAATTGGCAGAACAGTGCACCCTTTAAACTGGTCTTTAGGGAATGAGGTGATAAGGACTTCCCTTGTCTGAAGATGGGCAACAGTCTGTCCTGTTGGTTCCCACCCTGTGGTCTGAGGAATGTCAATTAGCCTCTCCCTTCTGGAAGGTCAAGTGTTCCATGACCTTCCCCAAGTTCCTGAGCTGACCTTTTCAGGAGCAATATGGACTGGTTCACACCAGCTTTCAACAAGCCCAGACATTTGAAGAGTTTCTTGTCCACAGCTGATTTCTAGAAAGGGTCTGTCAGCTGAGTAGAAATCTCCTGGAATAGATATAGACTAGGGGGCAGGAATGAAAGTGAAGAAACTTAAAGGAAAATCTTACATTTTGAACTTCCTTCTTAGGAATAAGCATTGGTGAAGGAGGCCAGGCTGTTGATTAACAAGAGTACTCCCAGAGTCCATTGAATGGTGACTGGTGACAGGTAGATTCAAGTGTGACTACCAAATTCTTTAGTTTGCAAAAAGAGATAGAAGCTTTACAAACATTAGCATTGCCATGGTTTATAATTGGTACTGAAATCCATGTTGTAGAAAAAGCAGCTAACAGGTAGTCTGTGAACGGCTGGAGTACACTTATACCTTTGAATATTAGCAAAAGTTTTAATTTCAGTTTAAAAGCATGAACACTCTTTCCTCTGTCTGGAGGGCTGGATATACTGATTTTTTTTTTCTCCCAATGATGTTTTTAACCCAATGAAAAGCTCTTTTAAGTCTATATTTAGAAGAGAACCAAAAGGAAATTTAAAATCTTTTGAACCATAAGAGTAGTCAGTGCTTTAACACTTTATCAGATCAATGTTAAAACTCTGAACTTTAAAAGGTTATAGGGTTTTTAATTTAATTATTTATTTATTTTTCGAGACAGGGTTTCTCTGTATAGTCCTGGCTGTCCTGGAACTCACTTTGTAGACCAGACTGGCCTGGAACTCAGAAATCTGCCTGCCTCTGCCTCCCGAGTGCTGGGATTAAAGGCCTGTGCCACCACGCCCGGCTTGGAGGAAAGCAATCTGAAGTGTGAGCGCCAGCAAGAAAGACGCCACAACAGGATCCTGCTGAACACGTTTATTGGGAGAGCTTGATTGCAGAGGCGAAAAGACCCCAGCCCCAGAACTGGCGCTGCTTATATAGGCCTAGGAGAGGCATGTCTATACCCCATTGGTTATGCTTTCAGTACCTCATTTGCATGCCTCGGGCCAGGCAGTGACAAAAAACTCTACTGCACATAATGGTGTATGTGGCTTCCCACACTGAAGCATTTTTTCTTATCCTAAATTGTGTTCTTATACCTTTATAGTTTGTATTTATATACCTTAAATCACCTTTTTTTTTTAGCTTTCATATCCTCAAATGTTTACAGCATGCATTCATACACCTTAAGTGTGTTTTTTTAGACCTTTATAATTTATATAAACCTTAAACTTTTTTCTATTTAATCACTTGTCACAAGGCACAAATGGTTAATCATTGAAAACAGTCATTGCAAAGTGAGTGTCTTTAGGTGTGGGATGTGGAACAGAGGAAGGGTGGATGGGGGTGGGAAGATAAAATATTGAGTGTAAAAAAATTAATTAATTAAAAAAAAAGAAGTTACACCTGAACCATGTTTATCTTTTAATACGAAGCCTGCTAGCAAGGCAAACCTGTCTGCTTGTCTCAGCAGGAGATCTAGAAAGGAAGGCCTGATGTTTACATATGAAACCAATTTACAGGGTTCGGGAAGACACTATGAAAAAGCACCCAGTAGTCTGGGCAAAACCACATCCTCCAGGGATGTCAGCTTAAAAGGCAGAGTAGGCCAGGCAGTGGTAGTGCACGCCTTTAATCCCAGCATTTGGGAGACAGAGGCAGGCAGATTTCTGAGTTCAAGGCCAGCCTGGTCAACAGAGTGAGTTCCAGGACAGTCAGGGATACACAGAGAAACCCTGTCTCGAAAAATCAAAACAACAAACAAACAAACAAACAAACAAAAAAACAAAAAACCAAAACAAACAAAAGGCAGAGTAGATAGCTCTGACCAAAGCCTTGTTCCGGTGTGTGTGTGTGTGTATGTGTGTGTGTGTGTGTGTGTGTGTAGGCAAAAAGATCAGCATCTACATGACTAGCATCTACATGGGCCTTTGCCATGGTCCACTTCCAAGAGGCTACATACCAGGAGAGAGGACTGCTCACATCAGAGGGAGTAGGAAAAAACAAGCAGGAAATCTTGGATCTGACGAAGCTGGCAACTGTGAGTATTATTCATTGCCCAGAACAACAGAAGGGAAGAGACTCAGTGTCCCAGGTCAATAACCAGGCAGATCAAGTGGCTCAAGAAGTGGCTATGCAGGAGCCTATCCTGGTTATGGGCCTGCAAGAGACACCTGCTGGGAAATGGGACTGGACTAAGAGATGGCTTCACTTAAAATATATAGAAGAAGAAAGGTAGTCGGGCATGGTGGCATACACCTTTAATCCCAGCACTCGGGAGGCAAAGGCAGGCAGATTTCTGAGTTCGAGACCAGCCTGGTCTACAGAGTGAGTTCCAGGACAGTCAGGACTATACAGAGAAACCCTGTCTCAAAAAAACCAAAAACCCCTACCAACTATTACCAAGAGAAGGTAGGACAATGGTTCACACAAGAAGAAAGAACTATACTCCCCAGAAAGCAGGCAAAAGACTTACTAGGCCAAATGCACAGATGGACTCACTTAGGGGATAAAACACTTGTCCAAATAACTAAGGGACCTAAAGTATATGTAATAGACCTCAGGTTCTGGTCCAGAGAGATAGTAGAACAGTGTAAGGAATGCCAGCAAGTAAATGCTTATGCAGCCAAGAGTAAACAGGGCAAAAGACCTAGGGGAGAACAGCCTGGGGATTATTGGTAAGTCGATTTAACAGAAGTTAAACCTGGAATATATGGTTACAAATACCTTCTAGTGTTTGTAGATGTTTTCCTTGGATGGGTTGAGACATTCTTCACCAAGCAGGAAACAGCTGCTGTGGTAGCTAAGAAGATAATAGAAGAAAAATTTCCAGAGGTAATTGGATTGAACAATGGTCCTGCTTTTGTCTCTTAAGGTACCCCAGAATTTCCACACAAGTACCAAGTTGGAGAATGGGTATATGTTAAGAGACATTGTGCTCAACACTTGGAAGCAAAGTGGAGAGTGCTATTCCTGGTGTTGTTGACCACCCCGGCCTCCATTAAAGTGGACAGAGTAACTGCCTGGGTTCACATCAGATCAGCACCTGTGCCTGACGCCAACTAGATGGCAGTCAGACACCCAAGCAACCCCCTTCTGCCAGGCCAGGGAAACCACGAGGCAGCCATGGTATATCTTCTGGCACTGAGCCTCAGCAGCCCCCACAACCCTACCAGGGTGACTTGGCAGGTGCTCTCAGCCACTGGTGATGTTTGGTCCATTACCTGAGTTGTATCTGATGGCTGGACCCTGTCTTTGATCTCTGTGATTTGGTGGTGGGCCTTGACTCCTGGGGTGTCACTGCCCTGGAGACACAGAGGAAGGGATTGCCTAAATGTGGGGGACAAGGGACTTGTAAATCTAGACCCCAACCCAGAATTGACTTTGGAGGGTGGGGCTTAGGGTGTGGACACCCAAAGTTGAAAAGTGTCCTGTGAGAAACCTCCAAGATGGAAGACACCAACAGGAGGCCCAGCTTCCTATAGAGTGAGAAGTCATCTACCCCTACATAAGACAGGTAAGCAGAGAATTCAGGTTAAAGTCACTGATGTTGTATTTGGAATGTTATTTTTTCTTCTTTTAGTTGAACGTTTGAACCATTTGTAAAAAAAAAAAAAAAAACCTCTTAAACGAATATACTTTCAAGGTTTTACATGTGTCTTAAGGTTTCTATTGCTGTAAAGAGACACCATGACCAAGGCAACTCTTATAAAGGATAGCATTTAACTAGGGCTAGCTTATTGGTTCTGAAGTTCAGTCCATTATCAATGGCCAGGGTAAGAGAAGGGTTAGCCAAACAAGAGAGAGAGAACAGAGTCAGGGCTGGTTTGAGTCTTAGTTTAACTCCACTTTTTTTGTTTGTTTGTTTGTTTTGTTTGTTTGGACCCTGGGTTTCTCTGTGTAGCCCTGGTTGTATTGGAACTCACTTTGTAGACCAGGCTGGCCTTGAACTCAGAAATCCACCTGCCTCTGCCTCCCAAGTGCTGGCATTAAAGGCATGTGCCACCACTGCCCAGCTAACTCCTCCTCTTGATTAACTACCCTCATATCCATCTTGTTAGGACCCCTAATTGTTTTTCTGCTATTGTCACTGTCACTGATAGTGGTAAGATCCCAGTAACAACCAGTTAACACAGACAAGCCTATAAAGAGTCCAAGATTGGCCTCTAGAATCACCAAAAGAAAGGGGGAATGTTGTAACCCTTGAATTACTGATACCAGAGAGACTTCAGTGTTGTACAGTTTGCCTCTGTGTCTCCGCCAGAGGCTCTCATACTCCCTCCCCACAACCCCTTGGCAAGCAGGACATGCAGACAGCTGGTTTCTGTGCTGTGTCCTCCTGCAGTAGCCTGGGGGCTCCCTCCCTCTCCCTTAGCAGGAGACACTCTGTGTCTCCAAAAACCAACACCCAACACTCCTCCAGATAACTCTCCAAGTGCCTGTCCTTGAGACCTTAGAGAAATAACAAGTTAGAGGGAGACCATGGAAAAAGTAAAAGGTAAACAGAGGTCAGGTCACAGACAGTTAGGACTGGCCATGAAATTGAACAGATGCCCATTAACCCCCACCTTCCTCTTCAGTACTATTCCATCCTCTACTCCCTTTTTCTGTAAATATCCACACCATTCCTATACTGTATATAAACCCAGTGTTTTCTGGATGCAGGGTCGCTTGCCAGCACTCACTGGTGGGCGAACTGAGTTCGAACTTGAAAATAAAAGGCTCATTTATGAGTTTCAGCAGACTTTGCAATTCTTGGGCTTGGCTGGGTTTCCTGTGAACTTAGGGCACAACAATTGTTTAGCTACATTATAAGACAGGAATATCCTAGTTTCTGATGGTTAGTGTTTGGTGTTCATATCTGTGGCGCTTAGTCTTTTTAAAAATTTATTTAATAAGAGACATTGTGCTGAACACTTGGAAGCAAAGTGGAGAGGTAGAATTTCAAAACTTTCTTTTAAAAAAAGTTTAAAAATCTCTCAATTGTGAAATCCTGTTGTTGAATTTTATAAAATGTCAGCAGTATAATGCGGTGGGAGGGAGCACTTCAGTGGCAGGCCAAGTTGTCCCCCTGAACAACCAAGACATCTGACAGGCCTAATATAAAGGTTTATTGGAAGGACCCGGAGAAGGGAGTAGAGGCAGAGAAAGGAGGGGAACAGAGAGGAAGACAGAAAGAGAGAGAGAGGATGAGGCAGGGAACGTGTGTGTGTGTGTGTGTGTGTGTGTGTGTGTGTGTGTGTGTAATGGAAGGGGAAGGGGAGGGTGGGAGAGAGGGAGGGAGAGGGAAAGGGAGGGGAGAGAGAGAGAGAGAGAGAGAGAGAGAGAGAGAGAGAGAGAGAGAGAGAGAGAGAGGAGAGAGAGGACCAAGCCTAGAGGAATGGCTAACACCTACAGTATCAAAAAATAATTTAAGAACTTTTTCCACTTCAAGAGGGAAGAAATGGTACAACCACAATCTGGAGAAAGCAACACAAACTCCAGCAGCAGCAACAACTCAATGTTCAATATTCAGGATTCACTCACCATCCTCTGGGCTCCTCTGTGGGTCAGCGCTCAGCTCTCAGCTCTGCTCCTGGCAGCACATACAACCTGTTGTCTAGACTCCAGCCAATGACTCCAGTCATTTCACTGAGGCTGTTGTTTCTGGTGGCTAGCACTCGGCACCAGCGTCTCCAGAACAGCAGGGATCCCTTTCCATTCCCAGGCTCTCCTTCAGACCTCAAGAGGCAAATTAGCCAGGCGGTGATGGCCTGGTGGCGCGCGCCTTTAATCCCAGCACTTAGGAGGGAGAGGCAGGCAGATTTCTGAGTTCGAGGCCAGCCTGGTCTACAGAGTGAGTTCCAGGACAGCCAGAGCTACACAGAGAAACCCTGTCTCAAAGAACCAAAACCAAAAAACAAACAAACAAACAAACAAGACCTCAAGGCCTGCCACACTGCCAAGCCTCAGCTGCTCTCCAGGACTCCTTAATGCTATTAAAAAACAACAAACCCCAGGTGACTCTGACATTACAAAGTTCGGCTCTCAGCATGAGATACATGCTACATATGAACATACAGAGTAGCTTTAATACCTTATTTTAAAAGCACTGCGATGGAATGGATAAAGCCCTGTGGTTGGTACTACATGTAAAATTCAGGAAGCAGCTTATTTTAGGTTATTGTAACTTTATTTATTTTTTTAAAAGATGTATTTACTTATTTTATGTATATGAGTACAATTATAGCTGTCTTCAGACACACCAGAAGAGGATGTCAGATCCCATTACAGATGGTTCTGAGCCACCATGTGATTGCTGGGAATTGAACTCAGAACCTCTGGAAGAGCAGTCAGTGCTCTTAACTGCTGAGCCATCTGTCCAGCCCCTATTGTAACTTTATTTACAGTTTTTGTTTTTGAGACAGGATCTCACTGTGTAGCCCTGACCGGCTTGGAACCTGCTATGTAGCTCAGGCTGACTTCAAACTCGAGATTCTACCTGAATGTGCCACCACAGCTGGCTAACATACAATTTTTATACAGGATATGAATTTGGGGGGAAAATGGATGAGAATTAAAATAGTGTAAATAATAGAGTGGCTTTCTTGTTAATAAATAAAAAGTAAAGTACAGGGGCTTGTATATAGGAAATAATGTTCTCATATACATTATAGGTTAATTATACATGAAACTGTATATTGAGGCTACCAGTATGACAAACTCAATAGCATTCCACTTCTTGCTTTGTGGCATTCTTTTTTTTTTGATTTTTAATATTTTTATTACATATTTTCCTCAATGCTATCCCAAAAGTCCCCCATAGCGCCCCCCACTTCCCTACCCACCCATTCCCATTCTTTTGGCCCTGGCATCCCCCTATATTGGGGCATATAAAGTTTGCAAGTCCAATGGGCCTCTCTTTCCAGTGATGGCCGACTAGGCCATCTTTTGATACATATGCAGCTAGAGACAAGAGCTCCGGGGTTCTGTTTAGTACATCATGTTGTTCCAACAATAGGGTTGCAGATCCCTTTAGCTCCTTGGGTACTTTCTCTAGCTTCTCCATTGGGAGCCCTGTGATACATCCAATAGCTGACTGTGAACATCCACTCCTGTGTTTGCTAGGCCCCGGCATCGTCTCACAAGAGACAGCTATATTTGGGTCCTTTCAGCAAAATCTTGCTAGTGTATGCAATGGTGTCAGCGTTTAGAAGCTGATTATGGGATGGATCCCTGGATACGGCAGTCTCTAAATGGTCCATCCTTTCATCACAGCTACGAACTTTGTCTCTGTAACTCCTTCCCTGGGTGTTTTGTTCCCAATTCTAAGAAGGTGCACAGTGTCCACACTTTGGTCTTCATTCTTCTTGAGTTTCATGCGTTTAGCAAATTGTATCTTATATCTTGGGTATCCTAAGTTTTGGGCTAATATCCACTTATCAGTGAATACATATTGTGTGAGTTCTTTTGTGATTGTGTTACTTCACTCAAGATGATGCCCTCCAGGTCCATCCATTTGGCTAGGAATTTCATAAATTCATTCTTTTTAATAGCTGAGTAGTACTCCATTGTGTAAATGTACCATAATTTCTGTATCCATTCCTCTGTTGAGGGACATCTGGGTTCTTTCCAGCTTCTGGCTATTATAAATAGGGCTGCTATGAACATAGTGGAGCATGTGTCCTTTTTACCGGTTGGGACATCTTCTGGATATATGCCCAGGAGAGGTATTGCTGGAACCTCCGGTAGTACTATGTCCAATTTTCTGAGGAACCGCCAGACTGATTTCCAGAGTGGTTGTACAAGCTTGCAATCCCACCAACAATGGAGGAGTGTTCCTCTTTCTCCACATCCTCGCCAGCATCTGCTGTCACCTGAATTTTTGATCTTAGCCATTCTGACTGGTGTGAGGTGGAATCTCAGGGTTGTTTTGATTTGCATTTCCCTGATGATTAAGGATGTTGAACATTTTTTCAGGTGTTTCTCTGCCATTCGGTATTCCTCAGGTGAGAATTCTTTGTTCAATTCTGAGCCCCATTTTTTAATGGGGTTATTTGACTTTCTGGAGTCCACCTTCTTGAGTTCTTTATATATATTGGATATTAGTCCCTTATCTGATTTAGGATAGGTAAAGATCCTTTCCCAATTTGTTGGTGGTTTTTTTGTCTTATTGATGGTGTCTTTAGCCTTGCAGAAGCTTTGTAGTTTCATGAGGTCCCACTTGTCAATTCTCGATCTTACAGCACAAGCCATTACTGTTCTATTCAGGAATTTTTCCCCTGTGCCCATATCTTCAAGGCTTTTCCCCACTTTCTCCTCTATAAGTTTCAGTGTCTCTGGTTTTATGTGAAGTTCCTTGATCCACTTAGACTTGACCTTAGTACAAGGAGATAGGAATGGATCGATTCGCATTCTTCTACATGTTAACAACCAGTTGTGCCAGCACCATTTGTTGAAAATGCTGTCTTTCTTCCACTGGATGTTTTTAGCTCCCTTGTTGAAGATCAAGTGACCGTAGCTGGGTCTTCAATTCTATTCCATTGGTCTATTTGTCTGTCACTATACCAGTACCATGCAGTTTTTATCACAATTGCTCTGTAGTAGAGCTTTAGGTCCGGCATGGTGATTCCACCAGAGGTTCTTTTATCCTTGAGAAGAGTTTTTGCTATCCTAGGTTTTTTGTTATTCCAGAGCTTTGTGGCATTCTTAATCTAGAACTGGAAAGGAACCAAATTTTAAAAAGAAATCAAATTTGGAGCATAGCATAAAATAGAACAGTGAATATTAATATGAGTACAATAAGAAGAATTGTGGAGAAAGACATGGAAGTGGCCTTTAAAACGGATACTGTAATAGGAAAGCTAAAGGGAGATGAGCAGCCAATGGGAGTCACACACTTGCTGAAATCCAGCGGTAAATAAGAAACGACCTCTATCACAGCCTGGCTCTAAGTTGTTAGAAGTGGTTAAAGCAGAATGTCTCAGATTTTAGTGTAATTAATTTTTGTAAAACAGCAGTTTAAACTTTTTAATTAAATCTTTTAAAGATGTTTGATTTAAAAAATTAACATTTGAGTAAGCTTTAAATGCAGAGCAGCGGGAATAAGTAAAGGACTCTGTTTTTTGTAAAAGAAGTGGAATTATTCCTATCCCCCTCTAGTTCACAAATGCACGAGACTCAGACTATGGTTTATTTGTTTGGTTTTGGCAATTACTGGGGGGTAACCCCAAAGCTACTTTTCTAACTGCTGGACTGGCTACTTCCCCAGCTGTGGACTCCAAATACTTGCTGTTTGAATCTTTCTGGGTTATTTCTGCTCCAGCAGTCTGGTGTCCTGGGTGGGCATTTCATGTGGGCACATGCTGCTGGTCCATCGTGTTTAATGGAGATCTCCTGTTCTCCCAATCTTCTCCTCTGCTCTCTTCTTTTCATCTGTCCTATCTCCATCTTTCTTGTCCCTACCTTAGACCCTAGCTAGCCCAGTAACTCAAACTCCACCTCTCTCTATTCTCCCCAGTAATTCATTGTAGCCATTTTTATTTAACCAATAGTTTTAAAGTTGGGAGCAAGATTTACACAATAAAGGCTGGTGTACATGGGAACTTGCTTGTCTGGCGAAACCAAATTTTGAGGTACAGAATTTAGTATTTGAATACATAGCAGCATCAGACCATCCCTCCACAGTTTTTAAGTTATTATAAAAATGCAATTAAAAATTATTAATTTTATTTAATTTACTTATTTTTTTTGAGACATTGTGACACTTCATCACTCAGACCAACTTGGAACTCAGTACGTGGAAGTAAAAGAATAGAGAGCTAACATGGAGACATGACACAAGAAAACAGATGCATATTTCATATTGCTGAAGAAGAAAGAAAAATGAACTTAATGGGAAAAGTTTTAAGTTCAAAAATATAATTGAGCTAAAAAGAGAACAAAGACCTCTATGTAGTATAGATTTTGCTGGTTCTTTTATTCTTATCAAATCTTGACTGACCAAGTTTTATTTTATTGCTATTTCTTCTTTGCTATTCTCTACATTTTATCCGTAATAGTGTATTGATTATGCTCACATTTTAAAGCACATAGCTAATTTGTTTATGTGCGTGTAGTGCAAGCACACATGTCAGAGTCTAATGATAAAGTCCAAGCTAGCCTGGAAGATGTGATTATCTTACTTCTGCTTCTGAATACTGGAAATTTAGGTATATACAACCATAGCCAGCTTTTAAATTGCTACACGAGCAGATGAAGAAATGCTTTCTATGGAGGACTTCTTTTTTTTTTTAAGATTTATTTATTATTATACATAAGTACACTGGAACTGACTTCAGACACACTAGAAGAGGGCATCAAATCTCATTACAGGTGGTTGTAAGCCACCATGTGGTTGCTGGGATTTGAACTCAGGACCTTTGGAAGAACAGTCAGTTCTCTTACCCACTGAGCCATTTTGCCAGCCCTCTATGGAGGACTTATCTGTAGATAAATACCAAGTCTTCAGGAGGGATGAGACCACAGGATCTGTTAGAGTCAGATATCCATGAAGAACATTACTGGTGATGCATTATTTTGGTAAAAACTCTTAAAAGATGGTTAGGAAAGGATTATAACTTTGTGTAAAACAAACAAACAAACAAATAACCCCCTCAAACTAAACCAGACAAACACAAAACAAGGCTAGCTTCCTGTCAGGATGCGTGGCTTTCAGGGTAGAGTATCTGTGATTGTAGATTGTGTGTTGTATAAGCTCTTCAATCACACAGTCTACACAGCAAACATACTGTGGCATCCTAACCATAAGGTGGATCTAGGAACACACACATGCATTTGTTCCCTCTGTGAACTGTACTGAATTTTAAAACTCTAACGTTGAAGGTGAAGGTATTATGTCATGAAATTTAATAAAGCTTAATATTTACTGAGGATTTACTATGCTCTAAGTACATTGCCTGGATATACTTTATAAAGTATTTCCAAGATCTGGATATATCCTTTCTGAATATACTTTATAAAAATCCCCAAACATAATTCTCACCTGATATGGAATGAATGTATCATTTAACTCTCAAATAACTAGATCAGCAAGCTGATAAAGCTGTTAGAAGAGTTTTTTTGTTTGTTTGGTTTTTGGTTTTTGGAGACAGGGTTTCTCTGTATAGCCCTGGCTGTCCTGGAACTCACTTTGTAGACCAGACTGGCCTAGAACTCAGAAATCTGCCTACCTCTGCCTCCTGAGTGCTGGGATTAAAGGCGTGCGCCACCACTGCCCGGCTTAAGTTTTTTTTAAAAGTGATTTATTTATTATTATATCTAAGTACACTGTAGCTGTCTTCATACACACCAGAAGAGGACGTCAGATCTCATTACGGATGGTTGTGAGCCACCATGTGGTTGCTGGGCTTTAAACTCAGGACCTTCTGAAGAGCAGTCAGTGCTCTTAACCGCTGAACCATCTCTCCAGCCCCTAGAAGAGTATTTTGAAGAAACAAATATGTGGGGGTTTAAGAAGAGTGTTAGAATAGATTGTACTTGGTAACCATAAGACAATATAACTCTGAGCACATCTTTTCAATCCTACTGAAATTAGGTTTATTGGTCTACCTGCAAGTTAATATGTAATTCCACTAAGTCTAAGCTCTTAGTTCCTGTGTGAGTCATACAAAAAGCTCTGTACAAAAGTCAAAGGAATTGTGCCCTGATCGTTTAGTGATACATGAGTGAGCGGAGTTAAATAATGACCCTGTGTGTCACCAAAGGCACACACCCTTGCCTTAGATCCAGACTTTCCATATCTTTTAAGGAACTTACACTGGTGTTCTCTAGAGGAATATATCCTGTGGAATATATCATTATAAAGGGATTTTCTAGATTGGTTTATGCAGTCTAAGATTAAATAGTGCCAAACAAACAAAACCCAAGAGCTGCTTAATCCAAGCTGGAAGCCTCAAAAAGTCAGCGTTTTAGTTCTTTTTTAAAGACAAAATAGCACAACCAGGGCAACTTATAAAAATTGTGAAATTGTGGCAGGATGGCATGATGCTGCTTGTATTCTAATTAATGCTAATTTGGGCCCCCCACCCCCCAGACTGGTTGCCCCAAAGAGAGTCTGTATGTAAGACACTGAGTGACCCTGCCCCAGTTAATTGTGATTGGTAAATAAAGATGCTAACAGTCACTATTTGAGCAGAAAAGACATAGTCGGGGTTGAGGTTTCTCTGGCTTGGTGAGAGAAGACCAAGGAGAGGAGGGAAGGAGAGGAAAAAGAGCCACCATGTAAAAAAGGAAGAACATGCAGGAGGGAGAATGGGAACCATCATAGTAAATAGTAAGTGATAGCCCAGGACTATCGATAGGGAAATAGATTCTTTTAGCATGGAGCATAGGCAACTGTCTAGCAATTGTGCTGCGTAAGGCTATTTAAAAATATAAAGACTGTGTGTGTGTTTCTTCAGGGAACTCAATAACCTAAGGCAGGGTTGAAATCCCATGACTGGGTATTTAATATTTATTACTACAGAAAATATTTATTGGGGCTCACAGCTCCAGAGAGTTAAGAGTCTATGATCATATGGCATCACAGAAGTCAGGCAGGCATGGAGCTATGGCGTGAACTTTTGAAATCTCAAATCCCATCCCCCCCCCCCCCCCGCCCCCCAGCGACACACCTCCTCCAGCAAGGCCACACCTAATCCTTGCCAACCACTTCCACCAACTGGGAACAAGTACTCAAATATATGAGTCTATGGGGGCCTGTTATGATTTAAACCACCACAGGCGGGAGTAAGAACACAGCCCCAGATGCACATTGAGGGCCTGGGCTCCCTGAAGAGTGTCTGGTGTGAGTTAAAAGGCCGAAATCTATGGATGATGTAACAGCAATAGCCTCACTGCTGTATGAAAACTGAGCTCAATGATCTGCTAGATCCTTCTCCTTCAGTGCTCTCAGGACTATTGGATGGTGCTTTTGGGAGGGTAGTCGACAGAGCTGTTTTTATTTCACAAATGTAAACTGGAAAGTACATTCAGCAGTTTAGCCTTTTTAGCCAGCTTCCTTCTTACTGCACGAATGATACGTGTTTGATCCCTTTTTCTACGGCAATGGAGAAAGACTGGCAGAACAATTATCCCAACTTTATTTATTTATTTATTTATTTATTTATTTATTTATTGGTTTTTCGAGACAGGGTTTCTCTGTGTAGCCCTGGCTGTCCTGAAACTCACTCTGTAGACCTGGCTGGCCTCAAACTCAAAAATCTGCCTGCCTCTGATTCCCAAGTGCTGGGATTAAAGGCGTGCGCTGCCACTGCCTGGCCCCAGCCTTATTTTAATGACCTACTTAAGAGCCTTAATAGTCTCTCTCTACATCATAGCATAGTTTAAGAATTAAGGTATGGTGGTGCTTGTCTTAATCCAGATCCTTAGGAGGCAGAGCCAGGAGGCTCTCTGTGAATTCTCACTAGATCCTGTCTTAAAAAACTGAGCCTGAGCCGGGCAGTGGTGGTGCATGCCTTTAATCCCAGCACTTGGGAGGCAGTGGCAGGTGGATTTTTGAGTTCGAGGCCAGCCTGGTCTACAGAGTGAGTTCCAGGACAGCCAGGGCTATACAGAGAAACTCTGTCTCAAAACAAAAGCAAAAACAAAATAAAAAAAACAAAAAACAAAACAAAACAAAAAAACCTGAGCTTGGTGTGGTGGTGAATGCCTTTAATCTCAGCACTAGAGAGGCAGAGGCAGGCAGATCTCTATGAGTTCAAGGCCAGCCAGGGCTACACAGAGGAGTCACCCTGTCTAAGACCAAAACCAACCAAAACCAAAAAGCATTGTGGTTCTTGATAAAGGCTCCTAGAAGATCTTCAAGCTATTTTACTAGCAGGGGTCAGGAAGCTGGGCATAGTGGATCTAGCTTGTAAGCAGGCAAGAGGGTGGCTGTAATTTGGAGGCTAGCTTGGGCTATATAATTCATTTACCCAGACCTGCTTGGGTTGGGCTATATAGTAAGGCCCTGTCAAACCAAACCAAACCAAACCAAACAACACCCAAACAATCTTGGAATTTACAGGTCTGTTTCTTAGTCACTATGTGACACATGTTGCTAAAATTATCCTCATATGTGCTTTGCTGGATTAAAATGTATTTGTTGTTTTTGCTTTTGATTTTATAGTTACACATGTTATTTTGACATTTAATATTGGTCAAGTGACATTTTAGTAAGACAAGGTTTTGTGGTGTATTTGTGTGTGTATGTGTGTGTGAGCGTGTGCTTGCATGTGTGCATATATGCTAAGTGTGTATACATCTATACTACAGTGTTGAGGACTGAACCCAGGGTCTTGTGTGTGTGTGTCAGGTGACCCTCTGCTACTGAGCTGTATACCTTTCCTTAGTAGCATTTTATCACATATAGGAAAAATGTTTATCAAAGTAAGTTATTTGAGGATTGTTTCTGTCAAGAAGACAAGGTAGGCTACTAGTTAAAAATTGGCTTTTTCTTCAAGTATCCATGTGAATAGAAACCCTGCTGATGCTTTTCATTCTGGTCTTTTGATGACAACTGGCGTGCGTTTGTGTAATTACTTACCTTAAAATGCTAGGGTGGCCCTGAAGGTTTTAGAGTTGTTCAGCAGTTTAAGGACTTGTGCAATGGTGAGGCCTGAAGTCTGCATCTCCAGAAGGCATTCGAATGCTGCATAGGGATGTCTGCCAGATGGAATACCAAGCTCAGAAGGCAAGTCGGTGTGGGGGTGGGACATGGTCTCCGGAGCAAGCTGGTTGGCAAGACTAGCCTTCCCCACAGTCCTGTGCTCTACTGGGAGACTCTGCTCAGTGAATAAGGTAAGAAAGTGATGGTGGATTTTTCTTTCTTTCTTTTTTTTTTTTCTGGTTTTTCGAGACAGGGTTTCTCTGTGTAGCCCTGGCTGTCCTGGAACTCACCCTATAGACCAGGCTGGCCTCGAACTCAGAAATCCACCTGCCTCTGCCTCCCAAGTGCTGGGATTAAAGGCGTGCACGGCTTGGATTTTTTTTTCTTTTCTCCCTTTTGCTTTTTTATTTGTTTATGATAAATATTCCCCTACCTTCTCTCTGAGACAGCAGTGCTAGCCTTAGCCAAGCCAAGAATAGAGTCATCTGACCAACCAACCCATTCTTCATTAAAATTGCCTGTGACCTTGCCAGCCTTGGTCCCATTCATCTGGACGGACATGTGGTCCTAGTCCCCAGTGATGCTTTTGCTTTCAGAGCATTTTCACAGCACATACATGAACGCTCGGCTGTCGGTCTGCTTGTCAGCCACGCCTTCTCCTTCCATTATTTTTTATGAGCCTGGTTGCTCTGCCTTTTTGTACATCTGTGTACCCACTTGCATGTCTGATGCCCACGGAGGCCAGAAGGGGGTGTTGCATCTCTGGAGCCACAGTTGTGAGATGCCATGTGGGTGCTGGGAGTCGAACCCAGGTCCTTTGGATGAGCAGGCAGTGCTCTTTATAAATGAATCTAGCCTGAGGATGATTCGTGATGTCTCCATACATGCCTTAATATCAAGCTCTATTCTCTAAACATGTGCATCCACACACCCGAACAAGCATCCACATACATATGTACAAGCCACACACAAGAAAATAGGAAAAATTATTGTATTTTCGACTTGCTATATCACATTACCTAGTAATTTGCCTAGTGTAGCAGGATGCTTGCACATCTGGCCAAGGCTGCCTGGCCATGGTTACCTGGTGTTATTCTTACTTTGCAGGTAAAAGGTCTTTGCTTCTTTCTGTCTTGGAGGTACCTGTCACATATCTACTGTTCTTGCCTTTTACAGTAACTTATTACCGTTTCCAGTAACATTGTCCTTTCTGTGACTGTGCACTGAGGATTTTAGTTTACCGGAACCCCAGTGTTTTAGGATTCTCCTTTAGCTGCAGAAGCACAGAAGTCCTGCATCTGGTGTAACTGAATCCCATTTCTCACTTAGTGTTAGTACGCTTAGCATGACTGTCACTCAGGCACCCAGACCAGTTCCATGCACAAGATCTGCACAAGATCAGTTCAGCCCCAGAGAGAACTAGCTGGAGAAAAAAGGCTTTTATTAGCGATATGGACCCTCCCATACCCCAATACATACACAGTAAGACACACCTAAGGAAGCCCTGCAGAGCAGAAGGAGACTTGGGAGACAGAGTCCAGTTTCTCTTTAAGGGCTGGAGTTTTATGGGTCTTTGCAGGATCTTCTTCTAATTGAGGGTTCATCAGCTAAACAAAGATGGGTAGGCTCACCACCTTGGGGTAAATATGTCCTGATCTGACCCTGAACATGCTGGAGAGGCCCACCATCAGAGTGCCGACTGGCAGGAGAAAAGGCCCACCTGGCCTTTGATTTCGCTGCCAGGCTGTTGTGTCAGGTCAGGAGGGTGAGGGAAGAGTCAGATGTTTGACATCTTTATTGCCTGTTTGTAATTCCAGTTAAGGGTCTGTATAAATCATAGTCCCTTGTACCTTCAGTTCTCATGCTTCAGTGGATGACCCCACACTCAAATATACCTGGGAAGTACTAATGGGACTTAGTAGGATATAGCCATGCAACCTGTTGGGCAGGATTTGGATGGAGATGGAGGAGAATGGGGTTAGATATGAGCATGTTTTCTTGTATATGTGTACAAAATTCTCAAGGGTAAAGAAAATTAACAAAAATTATAAATACATTAAAGCTCCAGAAGTATTTTCCTTTAAAGTCACTAAAAGAATGGCCTGGCAAAATCCCATGAGCTTTGTGACAATGGTAAATATAGTAATAAACGGATTTTAAAAATGGCCTTTAAAAAATCCCACATTAACAGTTACTCTGTATTACAATTGTACTTCTTGGCTTGTCTTCATAGCTGCATATATATATATATTCATAACACACACATACACACACACAGAGGAATGTGTATTCGTGTGCTCGTGTGTGTGTGTGTGTGTGTGAACATTGTTTTTTGGTTGGGTTTTTTTCAGAGGCAGAGTTTCTCTCTGTAGCTCTGGCTGCCCTGGAACTTGATGGCCTTAAACAGAGGCCTGCCTACCTCTGCCTCTGGAGTACTGAGATCAAAGGTGTGTGCCACCACTGTCTGGCTTTAACATCCTTCTTGCAGTAAAACATCGATTTCATAATACATTACCTTTCTTCCTTTCTTCCTTTCTTCCTTTCTTCCTTTCTTCCTTTCTTCCTTTCTTCCTTTCTTCCTTCCTTCCTTCCTTCCTTCCTTCCTTCCTTCCTTCCTTCCTTTCTTTCTTTCTTTCTTTCTTTCTTTCTTTCTTTCTTTCTTTCTTTCTTTCTTTCTTTCTCTCTCTCTCTTTTTTGGTTTTTTCAAGACAGGGTTTCTCTGTGCAGCCCTGGCTGTCCTGGAACTCACTTTGTAGACCAGGCTGGCCTTGAACTCAGAAATCTGCCTGCCTCTGCCTCCCGAGTGCTGGGATTAAAGGCGTGTGACACCACCGCCTGGCTAGTACATTACCTTTCATCTAAACCCGTGGGTCTCGACCCTTCACAGGGTTTGTCTAAGACCATCACCATCAGAAAACATAGATATTTACATTACAATTCATAACAGTAGCCAAATCACAGTTATGAAGTAGCAATGAAAATAATGTTATGGCTGAGATCACTAGCACATGGTGACAAGAATCTCTCAGTACAGGGCATCCCTAAGCAAATTGAGAGGCTTGTCAGAAACAAATGTCCTAAATGACAGAGAAGAGGCATATCTGTTTCCATGTGATAGGGGTCCAATAGGGTGACAGAAGCAGTCTGGCACATTGGTATGGCTTCTGTAGTAATAGTGGACAAAGAAGGCAACTCGGGTGTGACACTTCCCCAGGAGATGAGGAAAGAAAGAGAAAACTGCTGCAAAGGTGGGAGAGGCTTTTGGGAAAGGAGAGGGTTTCAACAGAGGCAGGGGAGTGTCTTTAGTAGAGAGAGATGCTCCTCTGTTCTTTTGCTCTCAGCTCCTTCCTGGAGCTTCCCCACCTCTCTTAGGAGCTGCAGTCTCCAGCTTCCTTAAGCCCTTCTTGGCCTCCGCAACCCTGTCCCTTCTGTCTCTCAGCTTTCTCCTGAAAGTCTCAAAGCTTCCATAGCCCTCCTGGGCCTTTGACCCTTTCCTTGTCTCCTCCCTATGAAGCTACCTGCTCTCTCTCTTCACCCTCCAAGACCTTTCTTCTCCTCATCTTCTCCTAGGAGCAGATGGCTGAGTTCCACAGCTTCCACTGGAGTCTGGCTTTTCCCTATATAATGCAGGCATTTTGGGCTCTCTCTCTCTCTACCTCTCTTCTTCTTCCCTTCTCTCTCTGTGCACATGTCCTTTCTCTCTTTCTTCCCATCCCCTTCTTCCTCATGGTGACTTCCCTGACCTTGGTCTTTTAGGTCATTGAACTCTCTGGAGAGCAGGTTCCCAATAAATCTACCTTTAATATATCCTAATCTGGCTTGAATTGGCTCATTTTACTGGCAGAGAAATAACCTACAGCCAGGAGCTGTTGGTCACTTCTCTGAAGCAGGAGAGAGAGAGAGAGAGAGAGAGAGAGAGAGAGAGAGAGAGAGAGAGAGAGAGAGAGAAAGAAAGACTGTCTGCCAGGCAGAGTCAAGGCAGGTCGGTCAGGGTCAGTCTGTAGTCTTCCTGGCTTGCTAAGGCATAGGGAACCATAAGAGGAGGTGTGCTTGAGGCTCAAGGCAAGGGCTAAAGACTATTGATCTTGATGGAAGGAACAAGAACATTTTTGGGTCTTGTGTACATTTCAGCAAAATTGTTTCTGTAAGTTCGTGGCTTTGCTTCCTACAGTGCTCTAGTATAAGAAGGCTATGAGAAAGCCGGGTGTGGTGGCACACACCTCTAATCCCAGCACTTGGGAGGCAGAGGCAGTCAGATTTCTGAGTTCAAGGCCAGCCTGGTCTACAAAGTGAGTTCCAGGACAGCCAGGGCTGCACAGAGAAACCCTGGCTCGAAAAAACAAAACAAACAAACAAAAAAAAAAATAAAAAAATAAAAAATAAAAAGAAGGCTGTGAGAAATACACTTGGGGCTGGTGTGGTAATGACCTGCAGCCCTCCCATGTCTGCCTCTTGCATCCTTGCATCTTTTCCCATCTTTCCTAAAATCATCCTCACTCCCCCTCAGAAGACTGTTTGACTCTGTACCAGCCTTACCGGTACAATTTTATTGCTTATTATATATACAGCTTGAATTGAACTCTTGTTTAGGAAAATACATTTTTAAATAGCAACCATATGCTTTGGCTCCATTGTGGCAAGTGTGGTTAGTCACTTACATATGTGTCAGCACTGGTGACTCCAGTCAGTCTTTCTGGGTTGCACAAGCCCCATGTATCTAGAGCCTCAAAGGAGCAAAGGCAGCCTTTTCTATTCAACCTGAGCGTCTAAGACTACCCCTTCCTACAAAGGACAAGGGACTTGGCTTTCTACCTGATAAGGCGGCACTTTGATCCTTCTATCTTCATTCTTCAGCTGGGTGTGTCAGTGAATGTAATCTCTAAAGGGTGGAGGCTGGAGGATCAGAATTCAGGGTCATTTTCAGTTACCCCTTGAGCTTGAGGTTAGCCTGGGCTATCCGAGATCATGTTCAAAGTCAAACCTAAAACTGAAAAATGAAAACAAAAATCCCTGGGTCACTCCTCATGTCTGTCTGCTCAGTGTCCAGTCCCTGAGTGTTCTGAATGACTCGCCATTTCCTCTGGGCAAGCTTCTTACTCCAGTCAGCCTCGGATTTGCTGGCCCTGGGCTGGGGCCAGTTGGTGACTATCAGGTGGTTCAGATTCTCTGTGAGGCAATCTGCTGAATGAATGTAGCATAAGTCAATCTGAGAAGAAGAATGGATCAAGCTACCACACTTTACTATTTTTTTCAGTTTAGATTATGAGCTAGGTGGAAGTTTTCTAACCCCGACAAGGGGCCTGGACTTCATGCACTAGCCTTCCTTCCCAGCATCAAGTCTATGTGTTTCTTTTAGAACAGAATCCTGACACAGACCCTATGACAAAACTGCTAAAGAATGCTGGAGTCACAGATCATCTCTATCAACTTCAACAAAGACAATAAATGCACACTAGCTAGAAAGCTTTACCCTGACGAGTGAAGGAGCCCACGTGAAGATGGTGCTGGTGGGGCAAACAGGAAGGGCATGAGGTCTACTTGGCTGATAACATCTGGCTGAGCGCCCAGCTCTGTGCCTCATTCATGCTTGACCTGAGGCCAGTTGTTTTTGTTCACCTGCCTAGCTCCTGTTTCCTTATTCCCAAATGTCCTATAATGCTCGCCAACGGGGTGTTGTGAAATGACACACAAGTGGTCTGAATCCTTAAAAATCCAGCAGGATGTTCCAACAATATGAAAGTATGGCCTCGTGGAAGGTGAAAGACAGAAGCTTGTGAAGATCAGCACAAAAATTGGGTCAAATGTTGAACTAGGGATTTTCTATAAATTTTTGTTAGACATTATTTCATAAATACTATATATGAACATTAAGGTATGGCTTTAATATGATCAAATTTGCATGTTAATATGACATTTATTTTAAAATTTCTTCAATATAACCTAAATACTGAAGAAATCGATATCCTTTTTACTCAGCAGAATTCTGACCATATTTATAAGGGAAAATTTTAAGAGAAGGTTCTGCACTACAACATATGTATAAAGAATTTTATGTCTTATGCAGTGTCCAACTTTCATATGATTTACATTTAATTATATAAAAATTTTGTGAAATATTCAGTTGTTTAAGCACAATTTATTAATTAACCCAATAATATTCCTGAGTCTCAGATAAAAGCATCTATTAAGAAAGGTATAATATGATATATTAATATGCTTATCAAGTTAAATTTGATTTTCTGTGTAGGGTATATGCATGTGTGTCCATTGGTGGGAATGTGCAGGTGTGAGCACTTGTGTGTGTAGGTAAAGTGTCTTTCTGTCTACCTCTTGGCTTTATTTTTTATTTATTTATTTATTTTTTGGTTTTTTGAGACAGGGTTTCTCTGTGTAGCCCTGGCTGTCCTGGCACTCACTTTGTAGACCAGGCTGGCCTCGAACTCAGAAATCCGCCTGCCTCTGCCTCCCGAGTGCTGGGATTAAAGGCGTGTGCCACCACGCCCGGCTTTTTTGGCTTTATTTTTTGAGGCAGGGTCTCTCTTTCTGAACTTCAAGCTCCCTGATTCAGCTAGTCTAGCTGTCCAGTAAGGTCTGCCTGTCCTCACTCTCCCAGAAGTAAGATTATAGATTAGTCTCACCATGTACAACTTTTTACCTGGGTCTGGGGATCAGAACTCAGGTCCTCATGTTTGACTAAACACTTCAACAATTTCAACCATAGCCTTAGCCCCATAATTACCTATTTAACGACTGATTACAATATGGAGGATTAAAGCCTTAGCAACAATAAAAATGGGATGCTATCTTTATGTTTGAAGAGATAAGATCTTGTTAGGTTAGTTTGTTGGGACAGATATTTGCTACGTAGCACAGCTGGTCTCAAACCTGCCGCATTTCCTGTCTCAGCCTTCAACATATTGGTATCACAGTTGTGTCCCACCACGCCTGGCCAAAGAGAGACTCTGTATGTTGTTTTAGTTCTCTCTCCCTCTTCTATCACATAAAATAATTTTTACCAAGCTCATAAACTTGGATACTTGTTCATTCTTACTTAGCATACATCACTTAAAATGTCTTTTATCTCCAGAAACAATTTCTCCATCTTTCTACATTCTTCACATTCTCTCCTTCCCCTTTCTCTCCCCCTCCCCACCTCCTCTTCGGCTTTTTGAGACAGGGTTTCTCTGTGTAGCCCTGGCTGTCCTGAAACTCATTCTGTAGACCAGGCTGGGCTCAAACTCAGGGAACCACCTGCCTCTGCTTCCTGAGTGCTGAGATCAAAAGCATGTGTCACTACATCTGGCTAAAAGAAAAAAAAAAAAAGGAGTAAATTAAATAAGGATTCCACTAATGCTCACTCACCATGTACCAGGCTCTCCCATGTTCTTTTAAAGGCATCAACTCATTTAATACTCATTTAATAAAGTCATCACATACACTTGTGCAGGTGGAGGGCAGAGGCTGGCATTGAACGGTGCCCCACTCCACCCTGGTGTTTGAGATGTGGAGTTGGGAAGTCTCTCACTGAAGTCACAGCTCACTAATTGCCTACTCCATGGCTGGCCAGGGAGCTCCTGGAATCCACCTGTGCCTGACCTGCCCAGTGATGGGGTTAAAGCAAACAGTGCTAAGAGTGCACACAACTGTTGTTGGAGTTTTTAAGATCAGAGACTGGACCCTGACTGCCTAAGCCCCTGTCCTCAACAGGACATTTATTCAATGTAGCCACATTAGGAGAAGAAACAAAGAGATCCAGTGACCCCATCCTACCCCAAATTTAGCTTCAGAGTTCTGACATGAGGTTTAGTTTTTAATGCAGGGCAAGAGATACACCTAATTAAACAGTTCTGGTCAGACTTGTGGTCCCTTCCATCATTGACCTAGTTCCTTCTCCAGCATGATACTATGGAGAAATTCCATTTTTTTTGAAGACCGTTATTTTTAATAGTTTGACGGCTAAAGGAAGGAACACATGCCTCTTTGGAATCTATCTTTAGCCCTGCTAGGATGGTTTATGCAGTCATGATCAGCTAAAAGGAAACACCTGCACACAATATGCTGGGAACATGTGCTGTAGGTAAGGAAGGAGCCGGGTAATGTAGCTAGCAGCAAGAAGCATTTGAACAAAGAGTAGCCTTGCGCCTAGAAGATGCATCAATTTAGTGATCAGCTCCGGGTTAGCTAGGGATTGGGACTGCGGTGCTCATGGGCCTATTGGTTGTATTCACCTTCATTGAGAAGGCTGGTCAAGGCATAATGGATACACTTAGGCCCACATTACAACTGACAGTCCATAAATCCAGGAGGGAAACGTGTCTCTTTCGTCCCCCTCCAAAAGGTCCTTGTTTCCAACGAACATCATCCCTGGTACAGAGCGCTTCCCATGCTGAGGACGCGGTCCTTGCTTAGTGCCAGGTCCACCAGGGATGGTGACCGGGAGGGCGGGGCGAGGTGGGGGATGCTGGCGCGGAGTACCAGGACCAATCAGGACCCGCGGCGCTCCAGGGGCTAGGGCTCTTGGTTCCTCTTCTCCGGGCGCAGCGCCGCCTGGCGAGTTGTGGACCGGCGGGCGGAGCCTGCAGGGGTCTCGGGGCACACAGGGCTGTCGGGATTGTCCTCGTGGGTGTGCGCGGTCCGAGATCGCCTTGCGTCTGTCATCTCTTTCCTTCGCCCTCCGGGCCCCGGCCGTGCGCATCCGCCGGGTAGTCCGGGGTCTGTGCGGGGGCGCCGCCGCCTCTCCCTCAGGCTCCGCGGCGGGAATGCGGCTGCTGTGGCCGGCTGGGCAGCGGGCGGCGGCAGCAAGCGGAACCCGGGCGCACTCGCCGCTGGCCGGAACGCCGCCCTGGCCTGCGCTCCGCTCCCGAGGCCGCCGTTGCGCTCCGGGGCCCGGCGCGGAATGAGGTGCAGGCCGCGCGACGGCGAGCGCCCCGCTCCGCGGCCCCCAGGTTCCCCGCGACCGCCCGTGCCTCGAGTGCCCCGGTGCCCACTTTAGAGCCCCGCACTAGCAGCGTTCTCCGAGGCACAGGCCCGCAGAGCGCACGCGACCCGGACCGGGTCCCGATCGCGGGGACTCGCCTCTTGGACGCCGCCCCGAGTGCGGGGACCCCGGCACGCTGCAGCGCGCGGGCCGCACTCCGCATCGCCGAACTCCGCCAGCCTGGCCCGTGGCTTTGGCCTCCACGGAGCCCGGTCTCCCGGCCTCCCTTCACGTTTCTCCGCATCCTTCCAACACCCTTCCCGCTGCTCCACCGCCTCCCATTCATTGCATCCGTTTCTCCTTCCCGGCTCGGTTCTTCTCCCCACAGCCTCCCCGGCCGGACCCCGCCACCTTCTTGGGGTTCTCTGTACATTCATGGAAGTTTAGGGCCTGGACCGTGGCCCGGAGTCTGGCCTGAGAGCGCAGCCCGCGCTGCTGGCAGGGCAGAGGAAGATGTCTGCGCTCAAGCGGATGATGCGGGTCTCCAATCGCTCTCTGATTGCCTTCATCTTCTTCTTCTCCCTCTCCACGTCCTGTCTCTACTTCATCTATGTGGCTCCAGGCATCGGTAAGCACCCAGACACACCCTCACCTCCTATGGTCAGAAGGAAGGTAACTGGGGTGTTGAGGGGTTTGGAAGTTGAACCAAAGCATCTGATTTGATTTATTTATTTTAAAACTGTTGAAGAAACTGCTTGGGCATGCTAGCTTGGTTAAAACCGTTTAGATGAACTTAAAAGGTCGCACTCAGGGGATGTAGGGAAATGAGGGCCTGGTGGCTGGGGAGTGGGGGTGGGGTAGAGTGCCTCTTGTCGCTTTCTTGAGCATTCATGACTACCTTATCTATTGGGGTAGTGTTGAATTGTAGTTTTACCTAGTCACCTTTATTTTCGTATAAAATGGCAGGTCGTGATAATATGAGGTAACAGTAGCAACTGCGAGGAAGGTCAAGAGCATGCATGCTGGTATTGCAGGTCAACAGACATTTGCAGCGTACTTGAGACATTGTAGCTGTTGAACCCCAGCTCTGTTAATCAGCTTGAGACTTCTTGTTAAAGTCAGTCTACCTAAGCTATGAAGATGCCTGCTCAGACAAATACTGATTAAAACAATACACAGGGCAATTTGTGGGTTTAAAGTTTTAACTTTCTGTGAGTGACTGTTGACTTTTGGTTCCAAATAGACTTTTGATCTTGGCTTCTTGATTGAAATATTCTAATTCATTATTTCTCCTGCTGCTGGCCTTGTGAATGAAAATTTCTATGGATTTATATGGCTATTAGAAAACTTCCTATTCACTAAGTTTGGCTGAGTCTTCTTGTCATTGGGTATTTATTTAATGCTGGGTGACTTGGTAACAGTGCATACTTTGTCATTTCATAGTAGACATTCAGTTGTCTTCTTTTGACTCAGTGTTTCTGACAGGAAAAACACCTGCAGAATTTTGAGGTGAAATTCTTGTTCTTGCAGAGGGCTGTGTGTGATGTGGTGTGGTGTGTGATTGTGTGTGTATGGTATGTGGTGTGTGTGTATATGGTGTGTGGTGTGTTAGACAATGGCAATGAATTACAGAAGTCTCTCTCTCTCTCTTCGAGACAGGATTTCTCTGTCCTGGAACTCACTTTGTAGACCAGGCTCGCCTCGAACTCAGAAATCCTCCTGCCTCTGCCTCCCAAGTGCTGGGATTAAAGGTGTGCGCCACCACGCCTGGCTCAAAAACCCATTCTCTTGAAACTTTTGATACTTATGACAGCAGCTCACATTTTAGCCTGAATTATGAATTGGGCAAAATTTTCATAGAGATGGTACATGGACTATATAAAAATGGTTTTTATTGGCCCTAACTTAGATGTTTTGAATCTCTATTATTAGGAAATCTTTATTAATTCTGCCACACCAGCTAGTTTGTAGATGTCAGATGTATTTTAATATCTTATTTATCATTTAGAAGGTTGGCTATTGCTTAGGACATTTAGGAAAAGGTTTTAAACAATTTTTTTTCTTTCTTGCTATTTTAGACATCATAAATGTCATTAAATTCTATAGAAACTTCTTACCTTTTCATGTATGTAACGCTTTAAAAGTTGGACTTCTTTGGAGAATATTATTTTACCAGATATTTAACTGTGAGAGATTCTGCATAAGACTATTTTAAGTATTTTTATAGGGTTTGTGCGTGTGTGCACAGGTGTGAGTGTGTGTGTGTGTGAAGGTCAGAGTACAGCTGTGGTCATCTCTCCTTCCACCACGTGGGTTCTGGAGATGAAGTGCATGTGGCCAGGCATGGCAACATGCAGCCTTCCCTACCTGTGTAGCGGTCCTGCTAGTCCCTGATAAGATTTCTCTTTTTAGGCTAGATCACTTTGTGTAGCCCTGGCTAGCCTGGAACTCTCTATGCAGATGAGAGTACTGAGATTAAAGGCATGTGCCACTACTGCCTGGCGGGAAGATGTTTTCTAATTCAGAGTTTCACTAGGAAATTTACAGTTTGTGATTGGTTACAAGGGCGGTCTTTTTTTTTTTTTTTTAAATTTTTGGTATGTCAGGTCACTTTCTTAAATAAGGTCAGATACCAACCACAGTCTGTCAGCTGTTCTGAAGTGAAAATGATGTGGAAACTATGGTCAGTTGAGTTCCCAGTGTCTCAACCAATTACATGAGTGCTTTTCCTTGAAGTCACAGGTGTGGCGTGTTCTCCCAGAGCCTCAGTGCTCCTTTACAGTTCTCCATTGGATAAACGGGTACTTCTCTCAATGCTCAATATTCTCACATGAGTTATATCCTGGAGCAAAATTTCCTCTTGACTGGATTATACTACATTGAAGTTCTTTTTATTGTTTTTTTTTTTTTAAACTTCTTTCTTATTTTATGTGTCTGGGTATTTGTCTGCATGTGTGTCAGTGCACCGTATGCATGCAGAAGCCGAAAGGGATTGTTGGGTGTCATGAAGCAGAAGTTATTGGTGGTTATTAGGTGTCACGTGGGTGCTGGGAATTGAACCCAGTGTTCTGGAATAGCAAACAGTGCTCTTAACCGATGAGCCATCTCTCTAGCCAGCCAACCTTCTCCCCGCCCCCCCCCTCCAGAGTTTCTCTGTGTAGTTCTGGCTGTCCTGAAACCCACTCTGTAGACCAGGGTGGCTTGAGACTCAGACATCCACCTGCTTCTGTCTCCTGAGTGCTGGGGATTCCTTTCACTGATTTAAGAAAAGTGTTCAGATTTACTCCATTAAGTCCTTATGAGCCACATCACATGAGCTTGTTTGCTAGGTGCTATGGTATTGACTCTTCCTTGGGCTTTTCCCCTGTGTCCGTCACCTACTATCTCTCTCTTTTCTGAGCTGACGGGTCACACACTGTAGACTGCCAATCTGGTTAATTTTCTTTTTTCTTCTTGGTGCTGCTCTGTATTCTCTCGGCTCTTTGGGTCCCAGTCTATAGAGTGTTCAATAGAACTCAAACCTAATTATTTTAAGAATAAATTGAAGCATTTTCCCTGATATTTAGTGCGGGAAACACAAGAGAACATCTTTCAGTTAGGAACTTTAGTACTGAGGGGAACTGGGCTGTAGATAGTCTCTTGGAGCCGTCTGTCTATACATCCGTCCGTCTGCACAGGAAGTGTGGGAATGCTTTTCCCAGCCCCTGTCCGGGTCAGGCAGCTTGTTCTGTGCCTGCCCTTGTGCACGGCTGCCAAGGTGAGTGCAATTTCCATCCAAAGCCTTGAGCTGGCTGTGTTGAGAATAGACTTCATTTATTAAGAATTTCCAGTATAACTTCCCATGCAACACAGTCATATCCTGTCATATCAGAGGATCAATTGATTTGCCTGGAGCACCCAAGAGAAGCTGGACCATGAGGTCTAGAAGACTTCAAAGATGATAATAACACAGGCATCTGTGGAGGTTAGCCCCATGAAGGAGCTCTATTGTGCACAATAGAAATCATGTGTGTGTGTGTGTGTGTTTGCTAGGAAGGGTAGCACATGACTGGTGTATATTGAGCACTGAAAAAACTTCTAGAAAACGTCAGTCCTCTGGTTCTATATGGCTACTCCTTAGGGTGTGGAGAGAAAGATTGCAAAAGGACTTTAGAGCACCGAATGCAGCCCAGTGCAATTCCCGAGGTTACTAATGTTCACAGTAGAGTGAGCAGGTCTGGCCCACACAGTTTTATCTAAATGATGATAAGAATGAAATCTCTGTGCCTGCCTCCAGTAGGACAGCGCTGAGGGAGAGTGCATAACTTCCTCGGGAGTGGGTAGTTCTCTGTCCTTTTGACTCCAGAGTTCCTGACCTTTTCCTGGAGAGGATTTCTTGCTTGGACTTTGGGGGAGGAATCTGGTTTTTGGCATTTCGTCTGAACTCCTGTGGGCCTCTTGGTTACTTGGGCCTCCAGGGGATTTATTTGGGGCCTGCTGGAAATGGTGGAATAGATGTTCTGGTGTCTGTTGGAGGCAGCTCAGGTGTTTACTCAGAAGTCTAGCCTGGGGTCTGACTCTAGTTCTCTCCTCTTGCCTTGCAACTTTTTATTTGAGCCCTTTAGCCTCCAAGCCTTTTGAGCTGACTTTAGCCTGTTTTGTTTTGCAAAGGCCCTTTGTTTTCCCCTCTTGAGTTCCTGGTTCTCTGGGGCCTTTTCCTGCGGTTCTTCTGATTGGGTATTGGTCACATTTCGCCTCTGGGCCTCTCTTGCTGTCCTGTGTGTGCTATTTTTGTTCTGTGAGTAGCAAGACTCAGCAGGAGCTTTGCAAAGAGAAATGAGACAGCCCTTTGTTTTGGAGTAATCCTAGCATGAAGGATGGGAAATGTAGGGCAGAGACGGGGAGGCCAGGTAAGAAGCTACCGAAGTGGTTCCAGCACTGGAGATTAGATTCAGGTTAGACCTGAGCACTAGAGCAGTGTGGGGAACAAAGGGGAATGTTCTTTACGATGCTCAGATTCTAACTTAGACCCCAGGTGACCAGTCACAGATGGTGTCCAGGTGCTGGGTGGGGTTGAAGGAGCAGTTTTGGTTTTAGGATTCAGGAATTGGTTGTGCCTGGAATATCCAGGAAGCAGTTCTCAGTGGCTAGGTAGGTTAAGGTCTTGGAGCCCAAGGGACAGAGTAAGACAAAGTCCACCTACCCCAGGATTCCCCTACTGTGCTTTAAATCGGGCTTGTAAGCCCACTTGGTTGTCTCTCCATCTTGGAATGAGAGAGCCCTGCATGTTGGACTTCTGCAGAATAAAACGCTCCTTGCTTTTGCATACTATTTGAGTCTGGAGCATCAGTCTTCGGGCAACAACAGACCCTTACACATCATATAGGAGAGTTATATTTGGCTGTCTTTGGCATTACAGCTGAGCAGTAATCTCCAGTGTGCAAGTGTTTGTGACTCATCATATTGGTGACACTAAGCAGGGTCTCCTAGCGAGGGCACAAGGTTGCCCAGAAGGCCAACATCGCATTTGCAATCCTTCTCAGATCTCTCTGGGGATCATCTGCCATCTCTTCAGTCCCCGCCTTTAGACAGGAATCAGTGAAAGGTCTCAGATTTGGGCCCAAGTTGGGAACACTGGCAGATTGTCCTTTTGGGTAAGATTTATTAAAAGAGTTATTATCACCCCAAACTTACAGCAGCATGGCAGCGGCCTTGAGAGTTTGGGTGGGGAGACAAGAGTGAGGATCCCTCTTAATCACTCAAAGGAAGGGAGTGGTTTCATGTAGGCATTCGGTCCGACTGTGGAAGGAGAAGGATAAGGGCTGTCAGCCAGTAAGAAATGTCCAACTATAAGATGTGGGGGGAGAGAGGAGGAGGGACACATTTAGGTGAGGAGTACTCATTATGGAGGGGGAAAGTACCCTCATGTAGCCTTCTGAATAATGGGACAGGTCATTGTCTCTGAATGGGTACTTGGGGTGTCTGTTAAGGGGCCAGAGATTCACCCATCTGCTCTTGGTAGGAGGCTTGGTTTTCCTTTACCAGGCTGCTGTAAGGCTGTGTGGCCAGAAAGGCCGTCTGGCTTAGACTCTTAACAGTCTGTAACTGTCCCTTGATCATGACAAGCAGTCCCTCGAAAGGACTGCCTGCATCAGTGGGATGCACTCATGAGTGAGTAGTGTTTGTAACTCTGCCCTTAGTGTCAGACAGTTGATGTAAACCCTAGGACCTGGTGGGAAGCTAGCTTAATTTATTGATTCACCACAGCCCGGTGCTGTTCTCCACCTTGTTTGGTGGTGAGTGTACAGGTGATGTGTGCCGCCTACAGCCCGGCTTTTCATTTCTGCCTTGAGTGTTATTGAACATAAAAACAGCCGTGTCTGAAAGAGAAATCCTAGCCTGGGTTGGTAAGTGTCTCTGTGTGATAGATATTTCAACATTATTCAGAGGCGTGAAGAGAATGCTTTTAACTTGTGTAAATAGGGTAACTAATTGTTGAAACTACCCAAGTCATATTGAATGTAGTTTCTTGTTTTGTTTTGTTTTGATTTGTTTTGTGTTTTCTTCAAGACAAGGCAAAGTCTCTAGTTCAGGCTGGCTAGCATTATCTATGCAACTAAGGATGACTTTGAACTTCTGCCCTCTCCCACCTCCTGAGTGCTACGACTGCCTGCCGCACTTAGCCTTCCTCTGTAGTGTTGTTGAGGACTTTGCTTGGCAGGCAAACACTGTCAACTGAGCTACATCTCTACCCTAAGGTATGCTGTTTTAATAACCCCCCTTTTTACACCTTATTTTGGAAGAAGCTTAGCTCTTCTTGTTTTAAAAACATTCATCCCGTGTAAATGACTCCATGGCTTTTCAAGTCCTTGGAACTCGAGAGCGTGGTGTGAGTGACTGCTGCTGTCCTCCTCACAGTCTCCATGTTTTCTTCAAGGGTGTGGCGCTGAGAGAGCCTGGAGCATAGGTGCAGTGGAGTCCTTGATGCCACAATTAATTGTTCAGCAAAAAGTATCAGGGTCGAAATCCCAAAAAGTAGCCTACAGGCAAATCTGATAAAATGAAGACACTCAATAGAGACTTTGTTGTTTTTTTTTTTTTTTTTTTCTGGTGAGCCTAGACTGGATCAAGTTGACTGTCAGTGTTGACTAGGGCAATCACAAATTTAATCACAAATTACTAGGCATAGCTTCATCAACATATTGCTGTATCACAGCCAAAAGTCTAAGGGCTGACAGTCTTTGTGCTAACTCCTATTTCAACCAAGCAAGGTATCTGTACCAGCTCAAAACAAACGCTGCCAAACTCTGCTATCACCGAAAAAGCAGATATGCCACTGGAGTCTAGCCGTAAAACGACTGATCAAACTGGCCAAGCCACGGAGAGATAGAACACACTGAGCTCCCATGGAGGAAGCTGGTGTTTTCCAAAGCATGTGCATGGGCCTTGTGGAAGCCTGGAGGGTCTGCTTCCTTCCCGGGATCCGCTTCATCTTCACATCCAATCTGTATCGCTCACACAGAGTGCTTTTTGTTACTGTTCTGGCAGATGGGTTTTAAACTGTTAGGTCATTGTGTGTACTGGGAACAGGAGGCTCTGCAGACCCTCCGCCATGGCCTTACTCGCTGGCTATCTTTGATACTATTAAAAGTGGCTTTCAAGTGTGAATGTGTTTAAGCCTTATTGAATGAGCTTTTTTTTTTTTTTCAGGAATATTTTTTAGATATACTTTTTTTTTTTCTTTCATACCCTTTTCTTCTTTTTTGCCTTTTTAAAAAAAGATTTATTTATTTTTATTATATGTAAGTACACTGTAGCTGTCTTCAGACACCCCAGAATAGGGAGTCAGATCTCATTATGGATGGTTGTGAGCCACCATGTGGTTGCTGGGATTTGAACTTCGGACCTTCGGAAGAGCAGTTGTGTGCTCTTAACCACTGAGCCATCTCTCCAGCCCCTTTTTTGCCTTTCTTGAGGCAGGATCTTACTCCATAGCCTTGGCTTTTCTGGAACTCACTCCGTATAGATCAAGTCAGCCTTGAACTTGAACAGATCCGCTTGCCTCTATAGCCGCAATGCCCGGCCTTCCTTTTTTTTTTTTTAGCTTGCGTTTGTTGCACGAGATAATGGGCCCCTTTGTAGTAGTTGCATGTATTACATAAACATATTATGTACTTTGATCATATAACCTTCCCGGAGTCCTTTCCACTCACAGGTCGTCTGTCAGTAGAGCTGCTCATTGCAGCTCTCATTCATCTTATTCAGTACTCAGGTCATCCTGCAATGTGGTGGTGGTGGTGGTGAATTAGGTACTGGCTAAGTTTATTTTTGTTTTGTACAGTCGAAAATGACCTTGAACTTCTGATCCTCCTGCCTCTATCTAGCTCCTGAGTGCTGGGATTATGAATGTTCAAGTTGGTTTAAGCCACATTGCCGGTTGAACTCCAGGTTTGGCAGGTGCTACACTGAGTGAGCTCCAGTTCCTACCCTCTGGGTTTTCTGAATTGATCACCTGATTCCATTTGATCTGTTGCAGAATGAATCCTAGGGTTTGGAAATGAAACTAGCTCTTTTGTTTGTTTGAGACAGGGTTTCTCTGTGTAGCCCTGGCTGTCCTGGAACTCACTCTGTAGACCAGGCTGGCCTCGAACTCAGAAATCTGCCTGCGTCTGCCTCCCAAGTGCTGGGATCAAAGGCTTGCGCCACCACTGCCTGGCAAAACTAGCTTGTTTTAAGATAGAAGTGGTTAACCATTCGTGGTGAATAATGTCTTCCATCCAGAGAACTTGATAGTGAATTAAAAGATTGTGTCACATGTTCACTTATAGGTTGGCAGTGGCTAGGTCGTAAGTTGATCCTAAGTACGTTATCTATCATTTTTACTTATAAGAAGGCTGCTCACAACCATTGGTAAGTCAAGCTCACCTCTGAACTCCCAAGAACACCAGCCAACATGTTGTAGTACACATACATGCAGGCAAAACACACACACACACACACACACACACACACACACACACACTAAATTAAAAGAAAATATAAAATGTCTTTACCTTTTTTGGAGGTGTGGTGAGAGGTTGAGGCAGGTCTTACTATGTTGCCCTGGCTGTCTTGGAATTCATTCTGTAGACAAAGTTGACCTCCTATTCAGAGATCTGCCTGCCTCTGCTTCTCTAGTGCTGGGATTAAAGGTGCTTACCACCAGTGCCAGCTACAATAGTCTATTGAGTGATTGCCTAGAGTTTGTTACCTTGGTTGAAATATTCCATCCTGTTGGTCCCCAGCCCCTAACCCCCAGATAAGGATTCTCTGTGTAGACCTGGCTGGCTAAGAACTCAGAGAGCTGCCTGCCTCTGTCTCAGGAGTTCTGGGATTAAAGGCATTTGCTGCTACCACCCAGTCTGTTGTTTTTTATATTTGATAATGTGACTATAACTTGGAATAAAACCACTTGTTGAATAAAATAATGTTCCATAGATTGTCTTTGATAATCGAGGAGCTGGTGCACGCCTTGGTTCTAACTTCCCAGCATGCTGAGCCCGGAGGATTGCCCGAGGCTGGGAGTTTGAGGCCAGCCTGTACAATAAAGGACAGCATCTCTTAAAATAGAGGAAGAAGGAAAGAAAAAAGACAGAGGAAAGTGGAATTCTCAGTCTAGTGTAACATCCAGTTTGACTCACAGGAAGGAGGAGGAATCCTATGGTTTTCGCTTGAGTCAATGCGCTGAAGAGACAGAACTGAAAGCGGCCTTGCTTTTTGGTCAGAGATATCCTGTCTGTTGGAAGTTGCTAAAATTCATTTTTGTCCCATATCCTCTTCCCTGTGTCTGGCTTGAGAGTTCCTCTCTTCTCGTGAATAAGTTGAAATTCTGAAGTGTTAATCATTAGAACAGAGTTTGGAGATAGAAAACATAGCTTATACCATGTCTGTTTTGTACAGTTCTTAAGTGGGTAGAGATTTGGTTCCCATTCGTCTTGTGGATGTGGAAAACACTGTAATGCGTTCCAGGCATGTTTAGTTTCGGCTTTGCCTTTTAGTCAGCCACAGCCTTGGGTTTCCTGATTAGATTTTGCCTTCCTTTCTCTAGCCCTTCACTTCCTCCTGGTTTCATTTTGAATTAGCTCTGTTAGAGTCCCTGGGATACTTGGAAGAAGCTATGCAAATATTCTAGGTGACTAGTGCTATAAATTAGCAAGTGCAGGACATACCGTCCTTGGTTAGAGTTTTCACACTGATAGGTTGGTTTCAAGTATATTCTTGAAATATGTTGCCTTTAACCAAGGCTGAAGCCACAACTGGCCGTTTGTCTTTCTTTGAGATTTTGATTCCTTCCTTCCTTTCTTCCTTCCTCCCTTCCTCCCTCCCTCCCTTCCTCTCTCCCTCCCTTCCTCCCTCTCTCCCTCCCTTCCTCCTTTCCTTGCCCTTCCTCCCTTTCTTCCATTCTTTCAGATTTATCTTTAAACTAAATGAAGCTTAATTACTTCATTAATTTTGAGGCAGGGCCACTCTATAGATCATCATGGCCTTGAACTACTCAGAGATCCGCCAGCCTCTACTTCTCCAGTGCTGGGATTAAAGGGGTGTGCCACTATACCCTAAATTTTATTTTATTTTTAATTATGTATATGTGTCTGTCTGTGTATGGATATGTGCACGTGAGTGAGGGTACCCTTGGAGAAAAGGGGTGTCCATCAGATCTGGAGCTGTAGGCAGTTGTGAGCCATCCAACATGGAGATGACCTTGAACTTCTGATCCTCCTGCATCTATCTCTGGGCGTAGGCTCTGGTTTTATTCAGTACTGGGTATGAGACCTTTGTGCATGCTAGGCAAGTGAACCTCACAGTGAACCCCAGAGCCCAGGATCTTGGTTCTGAATCTACACGGCCCCTTAGTCTTCTGAAGTGCTTGGTAAATAGTAAACAGTGTGTATCTGCTGGGTAAATTTATCTCCGCTCGACTAGTTTTAATATATTAAGGCTGTTGGAAAAGTCAGTTTTGTTTAAAAATGAAAGCTATGACCAGTCTTAGCACACATGCTCTCTGAGCATAGAGCTGCTGCTGGCAGCATAGAAGCGATAGACACATTTGAAGGCACTCCTGTTAATTTTTAATTGTCTACATCAGCAAAGCATGAGCTGTTGAATGGTGTTGTTGATGTCGTGTTCTGCCTGTTACCAGTGTGTCTTATCAGTTGATGAAGTGGAACTCTGAACACAGGGTTCTTTCTCTCTTCATGAGTCAGTCCATGACTAACTTGGAAGATGGAGTTGAATCTACGGGTTAATGATTTTCACAGTAGATTACCTTGCTGCCACATCTGAATTTCTTCTTTGTGCAATAGCACTCTATAATACTTTGGCCCAATGGGAACTGTTTATCAGCTGGCATAGTACCACCATTTATTTTTGTTTTTAATCCTTTCCCGTAAGCAATGGTTTTCAACCTTCCTAATGCTGCAACCCTTGATGCAGTTCCTCATGTTGTAGTGACCCTCAACCATAAAATTATTTTTGTTGCTGCTACTTAACTGTAATTTTGCTACTGTTATGAATTGTAACATAAATATCTGTGTTTTCTGATGATGGTCTTAGGCTACCGCTGTGTAAAAAGATCTTTTGATCCTCGGAGCGGTAACAATCCACAGGTTGAGGCCCACTGCAAAACACAAATCCTGTTTCATGCTTGATCTGGCCTAATCCTGCTGTTACCATGATTGTTATAAATGTAGTTTTGTTTGTGAACATGAATAAGTAAGTTCCAGAGGTTTGTTGGTTATGGCACTGAATGTGGAAAGAAGATAAGTTTATGGTCCCTGAAACATATTTAGATTATTGTAATTTGTAGAAACTCTGAGGTACCTGGCTCAGGAGGTAATAATGTCAGATAAGTGGTGTGGTGTCTTCTGAGATATTGTCTCCTTGGGTGTTCTTAGGTGGTGTGGGAGGCAGCTTCTCTCCTGCCATTTTGTGCCCCTTCTGGCTTCTGGAGTTAATTGCAGTCTGTCTGTGGTGATGCTTTCTGCATGATTGTTTTCATTTAATTATGTGTGTGTGTGTGTGTGTGTGTGTGTGTGTGTGTGTGTGTGAGAGAGAGAGAGAGAGAGAGAAAGAGAGAGAGAGAGAGAGAGAGAGAGAGAGAGAGAGAGAGAGAGAGAATTGGAGAGGAAGAGGGAGAGGGAGAGAGAATATGAATACAAGAGTCTGAGTACATGGCTTGTGTGTAAGAGATGGAGAATGTGAATGCATGTATGTGTGTGAGAGTATATGTATGTGAGTGTCTGAGTGAATGGTATGCATGTGAGTGTGTGTGTGTGTGTGTGTGAGAGAGAGAGAGAGAGAGAGAGAGAGAGAGAGATAATGACAATGGGAGTGTCTGAGTGCACTGTGTGCGTGTGAGGTCAGAGAATAGTCTTTCTCCCCTACTCTGTAAGTTTTGGGGACCAAACTCATGTTGTCAGGCTTAGAGACACCCCAGAACGTTTTGTCTTGAATATTTCTCTTTTCCCCTGCTTGGCCCCCTATGTCTCTGCTGCCTTGCTTCTAAAGAGCAGACAGATCCTCAAGCCCTTCATATCTGTTCTTGAATAACAGTTTTCAAATCTACTTGTAAGGTACCTCTGGGTTTCCTTGCTTCTGTTTTTCTTGCTGATCTCATAGCAAACTTCCCTCTCCTGGCAGTGGTGGCGCACGACTTTAATCCTAGCACTTGGGAGGCAGAGGCAGGCGGATTTCTGTGTTCGAGGCCAGCCTGGTCTACAGAGTGAGTTCCAGGACAGCCAGGGCTACACAGAGAAACCCTGTCTTGAAAAAACAAAACCAAAAAAACCCAAAAATCTTCCCCTTCAGCTACTACATCAGTTTCCTAGGTCAACATACCTTCCAACAAGCATGGATACGTCCTAATACTAGGAATTAACTCTTCCCAAGGCTTGAAGCCTGAAACGAAGGCCTTGGCTCCATACTTCCTCCTGAGGGTGTGGGTGTTTGCTGGCTTCCTGGGCTGGTACAACATGAGTGTCTTCTGCCTCTGTGTTCACGTGCCTTCTGTGTGTACACCCACAACACATACCCTCTCCCTTTATCTGCTAGATGGTCCAGAATTGTCTCTTGAGATCCTTGACCCTGCTTTGCTGAATGCTGGGTGCTCCTCCTTACTGGTGTTGATGCTTGCTTAGCCCCACCCCAGTCTCCTCACTTCTTTTGGCACAGGGAGCTGTCCAGCTCATCTTTCTTTTCAACTTGGGGCTCTGGGAGAGGCACTGTTAGGAGGTGTGGTCTTTCTTGTTGGAGTAGGTGTGGCCTTGTTGGAGGAATTGTGTCACTGTGGGGGTGGGCTTTGAGACCCTCCTCCTAGCTGCCTGAAAGTCAGTCTTCTGACTGCCTTCAGGTCAGGATGTAAAACTTTTGGCTCCTTCTCTAGCACCATGTCTTCCTAGACACTGCCATGCCTCCCTCCCACCATGATGATAATGGACTGGCCTCTGAAACTGTAAACCAGCCCCAGTTAAATGTTGTCCTTTATAAGAGTTGCCTTGGTCAGTGTCTCTTTTCAACAATGAAAACCCTAAGACACTACTAAACCCTCCTGTGAATCTTTTGTGTTCCCTTCTGCCCCGAGCATGCCCGGATGCTCTGCTTCTAAGGATTCTTCTCCTCTTGCTGGCTGCCCACTTTCCTTTCATGAAAGGTACCGTCCACCGAACCACAGACTATTTGACTTTCTTTTCCGAAAGGCACCACCCTCTCAATGGTTTCAAGGGTCCGCCTCCTAGCATTGTCAGGAGGCATGGAGGTAACTGCTCCATCACTTGCAATAAGGATGTAGTTATCCCAGTGCCCTGCCTCAATTTTTAAAATTTTTTTTTATTAGGTATTTTCCTCATTTACATTTCCAGTGCTATCCCAAAAGTCTCCCCTACCCTCCCCCCCACTCCCCTACCCACCCACTCCCACTTTTTGGCCCTGGCTTTTGGTACTGGGGCGTATAAAGTTTGCAAGTCCAATGGGCCTCTCTTTCCAGTGATGGCCGACTAGGCCATCTTTTGAGACATATGCAGCTAGAGTCAAGAGCTCCGGGGTACTGGTTAGTTCAGAATGTTGTTCCACCTATAGGGTTGCAGATCCCTTTAGCTCCTTGGGTACTTTCTCTAGCTCCTCCATTGGGGGCCCTGTGATCCATCCAATAGCTGACTGTGAGCATCCACTTCTGTGTTTGCTAGGCCCCGGCATAGTCTCACAAGAGACAGCTATATCTGGGTCCTTTCAGCAAAATCTTGCTAGTGTATGCAATGGTGTCAGCGTTTGGAAGCTGATTATGGGATGGAACTCTGGATATGGCAGTCTCTAGATGGTCCATCCTTTCGTCTCAGCTCCAAACTTTTGTCTCTGTAACTCCTTCCATGGGTGTTTTGTTCCCAATTCTAAGAAGGGGCAAAGTGTCCACACTTTGGTCTTCGTTCTTCTTGAGTTTCATGCGTTTAGCAAATTGTATCTTACCTCAATTTTTAAATCTACAAATAGGAATAATGTTAGTACCCACAGAGTTGCTTGGGAGGATTAAGATGACATACATAAGGCACATCAAGGGGGACGCCTGGTAAAGCATGTGTCGTATGTTGTATGTTGGATATTTTCTTCTAAATTACCTTTTTATTTTATTGTACTTTGGTTTTTGATTTAAGACTTTTCTTTCAGCAGAGATGATGTCAGATCCACTGGAGCTGGAGTGACAGGCCATTGTGAGCATTTTGATGGCGATGGGGACCGAACCCTAGGGCTCTACAAGAACAGCAAACGCTCTTAACTACTGAGCCATCTTTTTAACTTTTAGGCTGTCATAACACTTTCTCTGCAGCATTTGCAGTGTTTAACCTAGCTGACTTCTATTTAGTCTGTAGATTCTTCTGAGATTAAATTTGGGGCCTCCCAGGTGTCATCTGCATAGTGAGCTTATCACCTCTTATACCCATTCTAGATCACTTTCTGGTAATTTACCAGTCTAGTTCCAGCGTGCGCTGGTATTGGCATGTCTTCTAGTTGTATTTCCTCTTAGCTGCAATCCTACTATTATACCTGTTGCTAGGTGCTTTAGTATCAGGTGAACAGTTGCTTCCAAAGGGACCTGGTGGGCAGGCAACCTGGCACCTGATAATAAAGCAAGGTGTGTCTCAGCAGTTAGGAACTGGTATCAGTGCTGGAGATCTCCCTGCCTGGTGGCACTTCTATGTCTCTGCACATGGCAGCTCTCCCCATCAATGTTCAACACTTGCAGTGAGCAGAGTTAGATATGGGAAGGGTGGTCAACACAGGTTATTTTTACGAATCTCTCTTTTCTTATAGTAGAGAAGGAGGCAGGTTTGTGAGGCTCCTGTCGTGAGCCCTGGTAGAGTGCCTAGTGCTTTAAACTATTGCCCTTTGAAGTTTTTTCTTTTCTTTTCCCAAGATTTTTTTTCTTCCTTCTGAGAGGATAACTGGAAAACAAGTTGGATTTATGTCTCATTATGTAGAGGAAAGTAGAAAATGAGCTAATTAAAGAATACGCAGCATGGTTTTAATTAAACAGTGTGTTTTTTAGTATATTTCTGAGTTGTCTCAAGACACAGGACAAAGCTGAGAAAGACTTCCTTATTTATTTTCTGAATTATAGTTTCTCACAAGTTGGAATGAAACTTTTAGACAAGGATTTTGTTTTTCTTTAGGTCTTACTGGAGAGAGATTGCATTTCATCTTAGTGATAATTCGCCAGGATTTAGCTGACTATGGGTCAGTGTGCCTGTCAATGTGGCTGTATGATGTTGGGGACTTTGTCCTGATGGTTGGCTAGTGTGACTTGTTGATACACTCTGTGTCCCTGTTGGCTGCTCATTGTTTAAGTATATCTTTATTTCCAAATGGGTTCCCATCTTTAGGGACCCACCCTCCAAGGACCATTTACCTAAGGAATGTAATGTCTTAGCTATAAATGATTTAGAATAAACTAATAGATTTCTTCCCACTGTTGAGGTTGGCTCCCGGCTCTTCCTCATGCCTGTTTCTCCATCCATGCAGTGAAGAGAAAATGCATTTCCTTTGGTTAAAAAAAATTCATCTACGTCATGATGATAATTTTTTTTATAAACAGTTTTGTTAACTGCAACTGGAAATATGTGGGTTTTAAAGATTATGTTTAACGCCCCTTCACTCTTGGCATCTTAGCATCCATACAGGTACAGAAATGGGGTGTAATCACGTGGTCTTTCTAACTGTACATAATAAATGCAAGTTTAAACAAGTTAAGTCTGATTATAAGACTCTTTCTAGAAAGGGCAAGGATGTCCCTTTGCATTTGTCTTAGTGTGTGTATGTGTGCACATGTCAGTGTGTGTGTGGAGGCCAGAGGACAGCTTGAAGGAGTCAGTTTTCCCCACTCTGTGGGTGTATTTTCCCTCTGAGCCATCTTCTATCCGAGACAAACACTAAGATGTGTGACTGAGGTAATGTTCTTGTGAAGCCCAGACTCCTGTTTATCTCCTTCTTATGCACTGAATGTGAAAGAGAAAAGTTATGAAGCGCTGGGATTGAACCTGGGGCTTCCTGTATGCTGTGATAGTTCTCTTTCCAGTGGCATGTCCCAGCCTGGGCCTTCATCCTGTGGGAGTGTCATTCCTCTGTACAGTGACAGCTTTTTATGAGTAGACAGTCTTGCTGGTGCTTACCTCTGCTGGAGGAGTGAACCTCCTGTCTGAAAGGAGTCTTGAAGGTTTGGCCTTGTGATGAAGCTAGTTAGCTAGGGGCTTTAGGGGGCATCTAGTGTGATGCTACCTCCTTAAAAAGACTGAGTCAAGGTGTTCTGAAATCTGTCCGTTTACTGATTTCCTCAGCAAATAGAAATTAAGGGCCTGCTTTTGAAACACCACAAAGAATTAAAGAAATCAACCTTAAACTGTATACTGATGGGTGATTTTTTTTCATACTTTACGTTTGAAAGGAATTATATAGTACCTTAACTAACTCATAGAAATGATTCAAGAGCTTTCAATTCTAGGTCATTACTCCTTTCAGACACACTGAGGCTTTGTGGGGCTCTGGGACAGTGACCCCTTCCTGGAGTTATGGTGATCTGTAGACCCCACCCTGGAGTTATGGTGATCTGTGGTGTATTAACTGTCAGATAAGAGATTCTTACCTTTGTGGATTTTTTTTGTTTGTTTTAGGGAATTAATATAGAATTTTTAAAAGTGAATTTTGAAATACAGGACTGTGACCTTATGATAAATAAATTTTTTGCAATGACTAGTTTATACATTTTGTAGAAGTTAAGGAATTTTATTATAGTTTACATATTTAGTCTTTATTCTGTTAACTAGATGGACATTACCTAGTGTAAAAAATTCTGATCTGGAGTTTCTTTCTTTCTTTCTTTCTTTCTTTCTTTCTTTCTTTCTTTCTTTCTTTCTTTCTTTCTTTCTTTCTTTTTTTATTAAAGATTTATTTATTTATTATATGTAAGTACACTGTAGCTGTCTTCAGACACACCAGAAGAGGGCATCAGATCTTGTAACAGGTGGTTGTGAGCCATCATGTGGTTGCTGGGATTTGAACTCAGGACCTCCGGAAGAGCAGTCAGTGCTCCTAACCACTGAGCCACCTCTCCAGCCCCTGATCTGGGGTTTCTATCTTGTGAAGTTTCCTTAAAGGAGGATATCTTTTGTCCCCCCACCCCCACTGAACCACGGTGGCCCAGTGGAGTGCTAGCAGCCACTTTGAGCTACAGTTAGCTAAGAGGTGATGTGGTGGGCAGATGGGGAGAGGAGAAAAGCACCGCGCAGGGGCTGTGCTTGGGACCCTCCACATTTATTGGAATTTTTAACATTGCCACATAACTGTTTTAATTTTTATTTAAAACTTTATATTTATTCCTTTGTGTGCACACATGTGTATGTGTGTGCACTCGAGTGCTACAGTGCATTTGTGGAGGTTAGAGGACAACTTTTGGGAATCACCAGGAATCAAACTCAGGTCAAACTGTGTGTGACCCTTTTTCTCTGTTGTCTTTCTTTTCTAGCCAACACGTACCTCTTTATGGTACAAGCTAGAGGTATAATGCTGAGAGAGAATGTGAAAACAATTGGACACATGATCAGGCTCTATACCAATAAAAACACTACGCTCAACGGAACAGGTAAGACTGTGTCCTTTTTTGTTTACCATGTGAGTTGCAGATCAGTAAACAAACCTTTAAATTTCTAGCTCTTTTACCTGCATAAAACTCGCCGTTAAAGAGGGTTTACTCTTCCTCCTCCTAAGTGCACTACGAGATGATTAGCATCCCCTACTAAGTGTACTGCTAAGTGGGCATCTTCTAAGGGTGCCTGTTGTTAGATAGGCATCCTGTGAGCAGTGTGTGGCCAGGTTGGGTCATTACTCAGTGTAGGGCTAGAACACTGTTTTCCTTGCTGTTCTTTGTATCTCGAGGTTGATGTCCCCTCCTAAGTGTTCTGCTAGATTAATAGGCCTGCCATTTAGCTTTGGATGTACTTCTTAGTAATTTTATGACGTCTTTAAAGAAAGCAAAGGATACATTTTTATGATATGGGACATTACTGACTGTTCTTTCCTGTGTTAACTGAGAGTGGGCTCTCCATTAGACTCACACAAGGCTAATATCAAGTTGACTCAACTAGGGATTTCCTAACGGGAGGCACTTGGTGTCAGTGGCTTTATTTCCCTGTTATGGAAATAAAGTGTCTCCCAGTATATTATGGGATGCCACATTGATAAGATCAGAGATTGTCCCTTGCAGCACTCGTTAGATCTTTGTTTTTAAATAGTTAAACGTATGAAAGCTCTTCGTGCCATGATAAACACATTAAGTTCTCATCAACTCTGTTGCCTTTCTCCCCACTAGGAAGCCTCTACCCCCAGCCATAGTGCTATTTCAGTGTATGGTAGATGGGTGGTTGTAGGATGATGCGCGTATGTGTAGAGAATTCATACTGCTCGTTTGTCTGATTTATTTATGATTTCCCCAAATCTAAGAAAGCTTTCTTTCCTTTACTCTGCAGACATTAGTCTTGCTTAGAGAGACTGTCTCAAGGGAATTGGCCCTATGGTAGTACCGCGCAGTCTCAGTCACTGATGGAGATATTCGTATGCTAGCCCATTAAGCTAGAGTGTAAAGTATTTGTCTGTGTGAGCGAGCACTAAGAACCCCCCTCTGGGATATGAATAGGTTTTATGTGTGGGTGCTGAGCTTGGCTGGAGCAGTGGTAACTTCAGCAAGCAGACGTTCCTCACAGCACCCTGCAAAAACACAAGGAAATCTTCTCCGAAATGAGCCATAGTTTTAATAGAGATGAAACAACTGGCGTGTACTCTGTCAAAGAGTTTTTTACTTTGGTGAGCCTCTTAGACCCTTCCGTAGGATTCCCTTGCTGATGGGAAACACACGAGGTGCTCCTTTCAGAGTGAAGTCTTGTAAACTGGTGGCCGGTGGCGGTAAGCTGGTGGCCGGTGGCTGTTGTGGAGGGTCCTGAGCACAAGCCCCAGCGCGGTGCTTTTCTCCTCTCCCCATCTGCCCACCACATCACCTCTTAGCTAACTGTAGCTCAAAGTGGCTGCTAGCACTCCACTGGGCCACTGTGGTTCAGTGGGGGTTGGGGGACAAATGATATCCTCCTTTAAGGAAACTTCACAAAAGTCCCAGTCTGTTCCTTCCCCACCTCACTGGCCAGGCCGATCTGATTACATGGCAGCAGGGTGCTGGGAATAAACGTTTGAGATATGCTCACTCAGGTTCTGAGTGAAGCTGGGGCTCTTGTCACTCAAGAAGACAGAAAAGTCGTAGAGTCTATTGGAAGCCCTGAGACTCTTGACGAGCTCATTTAGGCAGTGTTTATTGAGCAATTTTAGTATATGCCATGCATGAGTAGATATGGGAGATGCAGTGTTAGGGGAAAAAAAGGAGGAACCTCCAGGCTTCTGGGAGAGAGACATGATTGCTAAATTGCATCTAATTATTTCTGCAGACACTTAGATATAATTCATCAAAACAACAACAACAACAACAAAACAACAAAAAAAGAAGCCAGTAAAATATATAAAGTTGTAAGCACCCCAGGAGAACTGATTGATATATTTATAATTTAACACAAGAAGGCAAATTGATTGTCGTAATTATGAGTATATTTGGTCCCAGAAGGTTCTCAATGCTGTCTGGTATTCATCACCATCAAGTGCAAACAGACACAGAATACTTTTGTGTAGAAATTTGAAGTCCTCAGTATGGAACGATGCCTTTCTGAGTGGCCTGTGGAGTTGAGAAAAGGAGGTGTTGTTATTGACAGTGGGTGTAACAGGTGACCAGGGCTTTGCGGGGCAGTGATGATGGGTTTCTTGGAATGAACTTTGTGCACATCCTTAGTTAATGGATGGTTAGAGTGAGGCCATCGGGCCTGTCAGCAGACCAGAGGTCTAAGGAGTTCCCACTGCACCTTCTAGGGTTCCCTCGTGCAGACGGGAAGCTATTGAGGGGGGTGTCCTTCGGTCCCTTTCTTTTCTCTGTTCTTTCCATTTGAGGGTGGTGTTGGGACCTGCCTAGCCCTTTTCTGTTGGAGGCTTCCATTTCTCTGGGTGTGGTTCTGGGAGGGAGTAGGCAGGTAGGCTTCCTGGAGCTCATTTTGTTACCATCCATTCATTAGATGAAATAATGTCTGCCTTTCACAGAAGCTGCGGTGAGGCCCAAGTGTGTCTGTCGCTCGCACGTAGCTGTTGGAAACTGCAGGGCTTTGAAAGTGGTGTTGTCACCGTGGATCCTGCACGCTTGCCACCTTCGCAGGAATAATGATTGTGTGGGGTTTTCAGTGTTGTTTCCATGAGCTGAAAGCAGGCTGTTTTGTCAGCCCCGAGGTGTTTATTCGCGGTGTGTTCCTTGGATGCCTTAGGTGCCCTGTTCTGGAAGTTTAAGACAGTTTGATTTCAGTTGTGGTTCCAGTGGCGGGTATGCTGAAGTGGCCCACATGAGGGGCCTGGGCCGTGTGGAAGCATTTCTGTGAGTCTCTTAGTGTGGTGCTCTTTATGGCCATTTATTTAGCTGACACTCGATGGTCAAGTGATTAGTCAGCATTGCATGCATGCCTTTTAGGCACTTAAAAAATTATTGTTGGGTTTTATTAAAGCTAGTGGAAGTGATGACTGTGTCCTTTTATGAAATACGTAATCAGTCATCCCTAGGTTGTCCACTTGGGCCTTCTTTTTCTCCTCAGATCCCCACTAGGGAGTGATGGTTAAATTTGTTTTATAGAAATAACCAGAGAACTTGAAATTTGAGGGAGTTAGATGTGAGTCTGTAGAATCATAGAATGTGGAAGAGGAGAGGCCGAGGTATTAGTGACACCAGTTTATCAAGTATGCAGAATAAGAAAATACACACAGCACTAAGGAGTTACTTGGTGGGGCTGGAGGGCTGTCATGGTGGTTATTGAGAGCAGAGGACTCTACTTCAGTTCTCAGCACCTATGTCGGATAGCTCACAACCTCTGCTAACTCAAGCTCCAGGGGCTCTAATAGTCTCTCTGGCTGCAGATATGCACATGAGCTGTACAGTCTATCTCTCTGTCTCTCTGTCTCTTTGTCTCTGTCTCTGTTTCTCTCTGTCTCTCTCTGTCTCTCTGTCTCTGTCTCTCTGTCTCTGTCTCTCTGTCTCTCTCTCTCTCTCACACACACACACCAGTTTTATAAAGGAGAAATTGCAGTGATCTAGGCATTGTGGCTGTGCCTGTCATCCCAGTATTTGGGAAACTGGGGCAGGAATGTTAGTACAACTCTAAGGCTAGCCTGGGCTACAAAATGAATTGAGTTCCAGGCCACCCTGAGCTAGAATAAGATCTTACCACAAACCACCAAATAATCTAAAACCAGACAAAAATAGCACTTGAGAGCTGTACAAGAACCTAGTAGTTTTTTAGTCTTAGCATTATTTCAAAAAAGAGTTTGGGGAGCACACAAAGGCACTAGACCCAGGACAGCCTTGATCTTCATTTCCATCTGCTGTGCATGGACAGTGTGCAGTCGGTGTCTAAGAAAAGTAGATGAGGTTAAGAACGGTCATTGGAACGGTCATTGACATAGAGCTGGGCTGTCTGTTCTCCCTGCTTTTTGCACAGGGAAGCAGTGAGATGTGCATATGACACACACACACACACACACACACACACACACACACACACACACACAGACAGACAGACAGAGAGAGCCCATATCAAAACGCAAGCTATGTAAAATGCTTTCTTCAGTTTTCCCTTGGTGTAATCCTTTCTTATTTTAAGGTAGAGGAGGGTTATGATAAGAAGTAGGTTCTGTGGCTCGCCCACTCCTTCAGTTCTAATACTCAGAACAACCTAGAACCTCATAATTTATTCTGTACTTATGTTGACGTCTCTTCCGCCCTCCCTGCCCGCCTGGCTGAGCCCAGTGTTTCGGCACGCTGCGCATGCGCTGCGCATGACCTGAGTAGGGGCTGCCTGCCCAGCTTACTCTCCTGCTATCCCTGCAGTGGAAGAAGTGCGTTTCTAGGTCTCTTTGCTCTCACAGCCTCCACACTAGAGTAAGGATAGGGCTTAGAATCAAATCCACACAGTTCAGAATATAAATAGTGGTTTCTGTGTTCCTAGAGCCAAGTGTTTTAGTGGCATTGCTTGTCCACCCCCCACCACACCCCCCACTCCCCACCTCCTCCCATCTCCCATGCTTTTACTTAGCATTTCTGCTGTATGTCTGTCTTTGGGGTTTCCCTGGGTTATTTAGACAGACTGTGAGCCATGCTTATGAACGGTTCCAGGTGCCCCTGTGGTATTTTCTGTCCTCTATTGTTACTTTTGAGAACGAGGAAGACATTCTGATGGCAGTTATTGTATTTGGACTATTTATTCAATTCTCCCCCTTTCTGAAGCTTTGGAACCCTCTCCCTTCCTTTGCACCCTTCTCCTTTTAATCCGGTTTTGTGCTGTCAGAATTTACAGAGACCCCTCATGCTGTCTTTCTTCTCTTCCGGGTTGACCGAAGCCTTGGCTGTGGGCCCTCTGTCCTTTGCTTCTGTTAGGTACCCTCTGGTACTGATTTCTTGGCTCATTTGTCGTCTTCTTACATTTCTGGTTCTCAATTATTTTTGTTTTCTTTTATTTTTAGTGTTGTTGTTGTCACTTGGTTGTTCTTGAGTCGGTGACTCTCTTTGTAACTCTGGCTGTCCGGGAATTCACTGTATAAACCAGGCTGGCCTTGAGCGCCGAGATGTGCCTGCCTCTGCCCTTTGAGCCCTGCGATTAAAGGCGTGCACCACCACTGCCCCGCTATTTTTCAAAACTATGTATTTGAAATAAGAATCCCTTTCCTGTCAAATGACAAAGGAAGCTTTAGTTATATTTTAATAAGCAGGAAAGTTTATTTTTTGGTTAAATAATTATAAGTAATTATAAGCAACTAAGGTATTAATTTAAGAATTTGACAAAGATCTGCTGACACCTACAGAAGTAGTAATAATCAAGTATTTTTAGTGGAGAGGGAAAATCTTTTTATTATTATTATTTTTTGAGACAGGGTTTCTCTGAATGGTCCTGGCTGTCCAGGAACTTGCTCTGTAGACCAGATTGGCCTCGAGCTTAGAGATCCAACTGCCTCCAGAGTGCTGGGTTTAAATGCATGTGCAGTAAGAATCTTTTTTAAAAAAATAGCTATTTTTATTTTTGAATTATGAGTCTGTGTATGTCTCCGTGTGGACAGATGTGCATGTGAGGGAGATGCCCGAGGAAGGCGAGAGAAAAGGAGGAAAGGAGCTGGAGTTACAGGTGGTTTTGAGTTCCTCTGTGTGGACGCTAGAAACAGAACTGCGGTCCTCTTAGCTCATGTTTAGAACACCAATTCCTCCCACTGGCAGAGCAGACTTCCCTATGAAAGGAGAAAGGGTTTTAAAAATCCCTGCATTTGATATATCCAGATATGTTTTTATAAAGCTCCTTGAAGGAGCTCTGCCCCTGGGGACATTAAATGCAGACTGTTCTGTCTTCCCTGGCCCCATTGGCTTAGAGCAGTTCCCTGCCAGCTGCTTTCCAGGGCTCCTGAGAGCAACATGGGAAAACTCTAATAAGGGCTTCCGGTAACCTGGTGAGATAAACCGCAGTGTTCGCCGATCTGTCCATCATGTTCCGGTTTCCTGGCAGTTCAGCTAACGCCTCATTGACAGACTTCCATGGTGGCCTTTGGGACTGAACCTTTTTCGTTGGGCTTCTGTCTCTTCTTTGGGTTTGGACCCAGAGCTTTGCCTATCTCATTGACTTGTTAGGCGGAGCCTTGGCAGTACCTTTTCCTGGAAGTGGAGTATAGCTCTGCTCAGAAATGTCTACCTGGTTCTCAGGCTGCAGCCCCACCAACTTCATTGATGGTGACAATTTCCGGTCTAGGGTGGCACTTAATCTGCAATGGCTCTTCTCACACATGTTATAACCACCACAGTACTGCTTTCCCATGAGTCACAGGGTGTAGCTTTTACTGAGACTGCAGGAGTATGTTCCATTTTCTGTGTCCGTGGTTAGATGTAGCAGGCACAGCAGTTGTTTCTGTCTCTTACCTCTATTTACTACTCTAGGCCAGCTTTCTCCACACAGTAGGAAATGGGCACATCCTGTTCCTCAGATTTGCATTTTGCATCTGTGCCCTAGAGAGTAAACTAAATTTCCATCCTGGATTTCATGTTCAAAATCCCATGTTTGTTACTGTCTCATCTTAGGTTTCTACTCTGTCACTCACAACTTGATCTACTGAATAATTTCACAAGATTACTCGTGTGTCTCTCTGTGTGTGTGTTTGTGTGTATGTATGTATATGTGTGTGTGTGTGTGTGTGTGAGAGAGAGAGAGAGAGAGAGAGAGAGAGAGAGAGAGAGAGAGAAAGCGCACCTGCTATGCATATGTGTACACCCTTACTCTTTTGTGTACATTTGGAGGCCACAGGCTGACATTGGATATCTTCCTCTATGCCTTCCACCTTCAGTTTCTGAGACAGGCTCTGTCACTGAACCCGGTTGTTTCAGCTAGACCAGCCCTCTGGAACCTTACGATCCCAGCGCCAGTTCTGTAGACGTTTACATGGTTGTTTGGGATCTGAACTCAGGTTCTCATGTGTGCTCAGCAAGCATTTTATCCACGGGGCCATCTCTCCAGTCCTCTTAGTAATTTCATCTTACTGAAATCCGAAAATGCCAGCAGCAGGCACCAGGATGAGAAACTAACTGTTGCGCTCTGAAGGCGAGCATTTGCTAGCACTCTAGACCTTTGCTCTGAGTGTGGACGAACCTGATGACCCTAAGGAGAATGGGCCTAATGTAACACTTCCAGGCTCCTCAGGGGCTGCAGCCTGGAGGTTAGCTCAGTGATAGAGCACTTGCCTAGCAAGTGCAAGGCTCTGGGTTCGGTCCTCAGCTCTGGGAAAAAAAAAAAAAAGAATGTGACTGACGTAAAGGCTGTGTCCCAGAAGTAAGTTCAATGGATAAATCTGGGATTTCCCTGAGTGAGGTGGCAAGGAATCAGTCCCTGTACCCTTCTGCTCTGTGCTCAAGCAGCAGTGTGCGGATGCTGTGGCGTTTGGAAGGTTGAAGGGGTCCTTGTTGCTTCAGGTTGGGCCCAGCCATTGGGGTAATGGAGCAGTGGCGTCTGGCTGCAAAAGGTGTTTTTGTGTTGTGTCTGTGTGTAAGGGGCCTGTAGTTTCCTATCCTCTCTCGGGAAGTCCTGCAGAGTGTCTGGCCTAGCTGTGGTATGCTTTATTCATATTCTTTCCAGGTCTTTGCTTGTAAATAACTGCTGCTGTGCATACTGTAGCCCACTCTGTACTGTGACATACTTCACACTAGAGGCAAAGAAAATGGCAGTATTGAGTTGTAAATTTCTCCTTCTCTCTCTTTTCCCAAGATTATCCTGAAGGCAATAATACAAGTGACTATCTTGTTCAAACAACAACGTATCTTCCGCAAAACTTCACGTATTTACCACACCTCCCCTGTCCAGAGAAGCTGCCTTACATGCGTAAGTGTGACCGCGTTTCTTACAGCTGAACTGTTCTGTCGTCATTATAAAAGATTGCAAATGACGTGGTGTGCATCTTATCAGATGGTTTATTATTGTGGGTGCTAACATTCTTAATATACTGAATGGCCTTCCTTTTTTTAATTTTAAGTTTTGGAAGGGCAGTGAGCACTGTTTTTGAAGCTGGATGATTGAGAAACTAAAAAGTACAAAAGAAAAAGGAAGATAATGAGAAACACTGGTGTTTCTCCCATTCAGATCTGAAAAGGAATACCTTGACTTAACCCTTAAATTCTCTTAAAACAGATTTCAAAAGAATAACTAATGTGTTTTCTTTCTGGGTTTATTAGAACATTGTAAATAAATAAATAAAGTCTCTCTTCCTCTCCCAAATGTTAGTTCCTTATCCCTCCTTCAGAAATGACCTAGTTTATGTTTGATGTGTGTACATATAGATTTTTTTTTTATAAACTTGGTTTTGCATAGATAAATGGAGAGAGCAAATGCATAGTTTCAAAAGCTTCAGGAATATTCCTACCCAAGAAACTATCTCCAATTGACAATCACCTACAAAGGAAAAATCAGTTTTCTCCAGTGGAGTGTCAGAAGGTACACAAACCACTCTTAAGGGCAGGTCCCATGTCCGGCACTAATGGCCAACACAAAACTGAACTTAATAGTATTTTTGGATATTTTTTATTTTCATTTTATTTTATAATGATTTGTCTGGGCTTTTTCTTCTTTTTTAATCTTATAGTTTTTTCTTTTCAATATTATGGTTTTTGATTTTGTGAGTTTTTTTTTTTTAGTGGAATTTTTATATGCAAATGTGTGTGTTTTGTTCTGGGTGTTAGTATTTTATTTTTATTTATTTATTATTTTATTTATTTATTTTTATTTTGGTTTTTAAATTAGATTCCTATTTGTTTGATGAGAGAGGGTGTGGATTTGGGTGAGTGGGGAGGGTCTGAGTGGAGATGGGGAGGGTAACCATGACCAGAATATAGTCTGTGAAGAAAAATCTATTTTCAATTAAAAAATGAGATAAAGAAGCCCCACTCCCAATTAGATGGTTGTAGAAATGACTGGTCACCCTGTGATCTGGGTTTTTTAGCTGGTGTTTTGAGAGTTATTCATGGTCTCTGAACTACTGTGGAAAATGTCTTTGCGTTCATTTTCCAGTTCTCACCTGATGGGCAGCTAGGTGGTTTCCACTCTAACTGAAAAAAGAGAAACAAATCCTCTTATCTTCCTTATCTAAAGAGCAGGATACCCCGGCCCTTCCTGTTCCCGAGAGCGAGCGAGCGAGCGAGCGAGCGAGCGAGCGTGCGTGTGTGTGTGTGTGTGTGTGTGTGTGAGTGTGTGTGTGTGTGGACTTGGGAATTGATAACATGGGGTTGGCTGCTGTACCAGGTTTCCAGGTTCTCTTAAGTTATTGTAGTAAGCAGGGCTGGTTTATATCACTTTGATGTTAATGGACTTTGTGGTCTTTCTAAAACATTATTTATTTCAGCTGCATTTCATGGAGGGCTTTATGTACATGTCAGTGCATATGTTCTCGGGGGTCAGAAGATGGTATTCAATTCCGTGGAGCTGGAGTTATGAAGGTGGTTGGGAGTTTCCCAGATATGGGTGTTGGGAACCAAACTCCAGTCCTCTGGCAGAGCGGAGAGAGCATTCCTAACCTGTGAGCTGCCTCCTCTCTTTTAAACTAATCAAACAGTAAAACCAGTGTCCCATTATGTAAGTTTTTACTAGTTACTATGGCTTTAGCTCCCTGCGGTTCTCAGGGCTCTACCCTTGGTGACTGTTGGGTGTGTGTTTATCTGTGGCAGGTGTTGATACTAATGGAATGACAGTTGCCACTTGTGTGTGTTCTGAGTATCTTTCACAGTCCTGGGCTTGCCTTCTAATCCTTCTTAAAATGTCTTTTATGAAGATCAAATCATGTTTTTTTTAAAATCAATCTCCTTAAGACTTGCTTTTTTTTTTTTCTGTAACACATTCTTTTTTTTTATTTTTTTTATTTTTAATATTTTTATTACATATTTTCCTCAATTACATTTCCAATGCTATCCCAAAAGTCCCCCATAGCGCCCCCCACTTCCCTACCCACCCATTCCCATTCTTTTGGCCCTGGCATTCCCCTATATTGGGGCATATAAAGTTTGCAAGTCCAATGGGCCTCTCTTTCCATTGATGGCCGACTAGGTCATCTTTCAATACATATGCAGCTAGAGACAAGAGCTCCGGGGTTCTGGTTAGTACATCATGTTGTTCCAACAATAGGGTTGCAGATCCCTTTAGCTCCTTGGGTACTTTCTCTAGCTTCTCCATTGGGAGCCCTGTGATACATCCAATAGCTGACTGTGAACATCCACTCCTGTGTTTGCTAGGCCCCGGCATCTTCTCACAAGAGACAGCTATATTTGGGTCCTTTCAGCAAAATCTTGCTAGTGTATGCAATGGTGTCAGCGTTTAGAAGCTGATTATGGGATGGATCCCTGGATACGGCAGTCTCTAAATGGTCCATCCTTTCATCACAGCTACGAACTTTGTCTCTTTTTAAAGAAAGCTTTCTTACCTTGATACTACACAAATATATTTATTTCCTGTTAATTTTAAAATTTTTGTTCTTATGCTTTGCACCCAAAGTATAATAGTGACCTAGGTACTGGAACTTAAATATATTTTTTCAAGCATCTATTTTTCTCCTACATGTGAAGATAAGCTCTGTATCCCAGCCATCAGGAACTGCTCCTTTTGGCCTGCCCTTGGACCCCCGCTCCACAGCTTCAGGAACACTTTAAACATGTTAGTTTCTATCTTGATTTTATGTACTTAAATATTTAAATAAATCTTTTTGATTAAGCAGTTATTACCCGTTTTCTATTGTTTTTAGCATCTAAGTATGCCTCTGATGTTTGTATCAAGGAAATTGCTGTCTGCCTACCACAGTTATGGGTTGTTTTTTAGTTAATTGTTGATGGATGTTGTAACTGTGTAATACACAGGGAGACTGACCCCCCCCCCTTTTTTTTTTTTTTTTTTTTTTCCAGACAGGGTTTCTCTGTATAGTTCTGGCTGTCCTGGGACTCACTCTGTAGACCAGGCTGGCCTTGAACTCAGAAATCCACCTGCCTCTGCCTCCCAAGTGCTGGGACTAAAGTCACTGCATGGCTCAGGAGACTGACTTTGTCATATGGCATTAGGGTAAGGTTTTCTCCATGGAGACTGCATCAGAATCGTCGGAAGGTTCTGTAGCTCACATGGCCCCTCGCACTCTGAGTTTCTCTTTCAGTAGGGGTGAAGTGGCACTGGGAAGTTCCTTCTATGTTCCAGGGCCCTGCCAATGCTCTGATGCTGGGGCCACACTTGAGTTCTGCACCAGGCTGTACAGTAGAACTGCCAAGGGAGTCTTTATCCTGTTAGGGCACAGCCCGGGAGGTTTGGGTTTTATTGATCTAAACTGTACCCTGGAATTAGCAAAACAAAGGAAAGAGCAAGTGTTCTGATTGTGCAGGCTCTGTGTGTCCCATGACAAAAAAGGACACAAAATGACTTCCATGGCCTCATTTGTCATTTGTCATGACAGCTTTGTTTTTCCAAAATAAGTGTTTTTGTCTGTGTAATACTGAAGCCACTGGGAAATGTTTCATTGGAGTATTGATTACAGTAATTTTATCTCCATCATTTGCATATTCAGGGAATTATAGTTGTAGGAAGTCTTTGTCCTTGGTTTAGTGACTATTTTCTTCATTAGTGGTTTATGGATACTAATTAAACAGTTTGGAAGTATCTGCCTGCCAGGCATCGTGGGTCCTTCTGCTACCATCCGTCTCCTACAGTTCTACAGTTTCTTGTTGAGAGTGTGGCTTGACTGCTGTGGGCTTCCTGGCTGCCCCTCCACTGGGGCCTTAGAGCTGCTGTTCCTGTTTTCTGTCCCCCCCCCCCCCCCCACACACACACTTAGAGTCCTGTATTGGTTTAGAGAACAGGTGAGCCCTGCGTTGACACCCTTTTCACAGTAGGCTTCTTCACGGTTCCTAGCTTAAGACTGAACACCAGTCTCATGTCCAGGGAGCCAGGGCAGTCTTGACAGAAAATGTGACTATGTACAGGTGATATTTCAGAAGGTGATTTGGAGTATAACCAACATAGTGAGGCTCCTGGAGAGGGTGGGAGGATGGGGAGGGAGGGAGAGAGAGAGCGAGCACACTCAAGCCCTTCTCTGATGATACAACTGCCCAGGGCATCTCTACACCCAGGATTGCAGTACCACCTTCGTTGTGAATGAAGCGAAGCACAGTATGGAGTGTGAAGGTGCATACTTGGATTCCTTCCTTCCTTCTCCTACTTGTTTGATAGACCCAGACTTTCCAGTGATCAAAGGGACGAGAAGTGCATGTTATCCTGAAGCTTCAGACCTAGTTGTGCACTTAAAACAATCTCCCCTCTGACTACAGAGAGCAGCATTATGTGATGTCTGAACGTAAACTATTATAGCGTTCAAAATAATTGAATAGAATACCTTTCCAAGCTGTGGTTGGATGCAACACATTCAATGATGGCAATATTTAAGCTATCTGTGTCTACCAGATGTGATGTGAACTAATATTGTGTGCTTGATCATAGGAGTGTAAATTTTTCTGGATTCTTCTCTAGTGTAGCTGAAGGATAGCCAGTCCCAGATTTCCATAATGTTGAGTTTGCATTTTGACAGTGTTTGGTATTCAATAGTGGCCAATCATACTATAAAATCCTTTTTAAAAAATTATTTATTATATACATGAGCGCTCTATCTGCATATACACCTGCATGCCAGAAGAGGGCATCAGATGCCATTACAGATAGTTATGAGCTACCATGTGGTTGCTGGGAATTGAACTCAGGACCTCAGGAAGAGCAGACAGTGCTCTTAACCACTGAGCCATCTCTCTAGCTCCTAGAATCTATCTTAATGTGTATTACCTGTTTGAAGAGGATGAGTGACTATTTCATTGCTATTGATATTTATAGACTCTCCAGAGGGAAAAATCTATGCTCAAATTTGTTGAATCTATGATGATAACCAAGCAAAATAGCAACCTGTCCTCATCTAGGGGATAAACACATGCTTGGCATGTTTGTTTTGATTTTGATTTTTCTGAGTGAGATAGAAAAGGGAAATGCTAGTTGTGTATGGCACATAACAAGGAAGACAGACTTTCCACTTGATTGTCTTCTTGTTATCCAAATAGAATACAGTTGAAGTGACTTTCTTACCTTGTCCTTGCCTTGATAGTTCCCATAGTTACAAACCTTATGAATGTAGGAACTTTCTAAGGTGAATTTAATAAGTGGATTGAAAGTCAGTAAAGAGGGAAAAGCAGATAAACTTTAGAAGAGCTCACATACTGCCAACTGTAACAAACTGTCATGGTTTGTGGATGTCAGCTGTAGAGAGAAGTGGGAGACTTTGAGTGTGAATGAGAGCAGTCAGTCAGTGGCTGGGCTGCAGGTCTGGTGTACGTACGTACACAGGGGCTCTCAGTTAGTGTGTTCCTGTAAAACAGGCCAGCAGCAGGCAGCACCTCAGTACTCTGCTTTCAGAGGGAGGCATGAGGCAGAAGGGATAGTCACTGAGGGAACTCTGAAGCTCAGTCTTCAAGACAGTCCAGCATAAGGCTAAAGGAGAAACCACCATGGGGCTGCCAGGGAGCTTATGTGCTCTGTAGTGGGGAGGGCAGGTCCAGCTGGAGGGGCTGAAAGTGGGTCATACTGAAGGTGAGCCTGGAGTAGAAGGGTCTGTGTATAGTGCTGGGGAATTCTCAGGCATCGGTGAGATGAGTTTGGAGGGAATCAGGCCTGGTCCTCACATGGAAAAGGGTTGATCAGGTCTGTTCTGCTTTCTTTCAATCAGAGCACATATTTCGCATAGAATGGGGGTGGGGGAGTTGGGAGCATTGCTGTGGGTTGGCGGAATGAGGCCATTCAAGGTGGGCAGATGAATGATGGACTAGGTGTGTTCTTCACAATAAGGGTGTTCCCTTAGGGATTTCAAAGAGATTTGGGAGAGGCTAGAGTCAGGGTCACTGATGAGGAAAAACCCCTTGGCCAGATGTCACATCTGCCTAAAGGATGTCTGACGTGGTGACCCTTTACCGAAGCAAACAGCTTACAGAACCATCCCAAATAGAGAATGGGGATATTTATGAGATTAGTTGCAGATGTTTTATTGGAAGTTCAGGAAACTTAGCTTGGGGTCTGCATTTTGTGAGAGAAACAGAGCTGGAAATAAGAGGAAGTAAGACAGAAAGAAGGCTGAGGATGGGCTGTGAGAGGCCCTGAAGTGATGGGGGAGAGCTGACTGAGAGAAGAGGATACGGGCAAGGACACAGAAGTCAGGATGGAGTCCCAGGCAGAATGAGGAACTGTGGACTCACTGCTGTGGAAGATGTGTGCAGTGACTGGGAGTCTGTAGAAAAAGGGAAGGGACACTGGGATGTCCTTAGGTGGATAAGCTAGCTGTTCCCCAGGCCACATGGTGGACTGTCCCTATGGGGATGAGTCCCAAAAGTTAAGGCCTTCCTTCCACGGTGTTTGATACAACTAAGAGGTCTGTATATGTGTGAGACAGAGGGGTAGAGTAGTAGGAAGAGAAAGAGGGGGCAAGGAGGGAGGGATGTAGAGAGGGAGAGGGAGAGGAGGAGGAAGAAGTGGGGTAGAGCAGGGGGGACACAAAGAAAACCAGCAACGTAGGACCAAGTGCCTTGAAAGGGGGGAACAGAGTGGAAAGAGGAATCAGCTAATCACTTACAGAAGGGTGACTCACCAGATAACCAGGGAAGCCTGCCAGGGCACTCACAACCTGACTCTTGGCCGGATCTGTTGGAGGCAGTAGATGAGGGACTGTCACGTCATGGCAGGATCACTCTGTGCTTTTCTTCAGTGCTTTGTGTTAGCTGGAGAATGCAGGCACGGCCGTTGCTTCAGGGTCAGATTTGAGTCCAGCTTGGCAAGTTCAGAAAGGGAGTAGAGACAGGTGTCGGAGAGGGTGTGGCTGGGCACTGTGCTAGGATGAAGGCCATTCGGCTGTGTTTTCCTGAATGTGGCAGGTACTGAAATCAGCTGGGGTATTTATTCAAACCAAGGCCTCCAACAGACCAAACCACTCAGACCCCCAACCAAAAGTTTGCATGCTTTGTTGCAAACCACACTGTATATGGCTTAAGAAGATAGATAGACTCTGGGAAACCCAGATGGACAGTTAGGTTGAGAGATTGAGTAGCACGCGAGGCCAGCCTGTGCTGTGAATAAGCTCTTGGTTGCCTTTTGGCAGAGCTTTCAGTTCCCTTCACAGTCACACTCAGGTCTGGAGATGGAATTGCCATTGCTTGATGGCCCCAAGCTACCACGTTTATAGCAAGCTACTTTGCAGAATGCCCTGTCTTTATACTGTTTATTGTTTTTCAGTCTTTTGTGGTCATGTGACTGTCCTTTCCTGCTTGAGATGCTGAGGGTTGGTTGAATTCTACATTCTTCCTTTGAGAAGTCAGACTTAGCAGCTGAAAATACACCCAGGAGAGTTGGCCGCCACAGACTTGCCTCATGGGCCTCTATTGACACAGAGGTGTTGAAAGTAGACCCAAAACTCACATTTTAAACAAGAGCACCCCCTAAGCTAGCAAACCTTTTTTATGAGGCTAGATATGGAGGTGATACTGAAACAGAACAAAGAAGACATTACTACCAAGATGCCATGGAAGGAACTTCCAGGAAGGGAAGAGTCGGTGAGAAGAGAGGAGCTGCATTGATGGCACAGTGGATGTCTGCATCAGAGGACCGTTTTTTCCCAGGATGAGCAAGGCAGGAGGCACCTGTCACGGAATGGAGCTGTGTGGAGTAGCTGGTGTGGCTATTGGCAGAAACTGTAAAGTGTTGAATGTGTGGCACAAGGAAGCAGACAGTTTGGAGGAGGCAGGGAGAAGTGGGCAGACACCTTTGTGTTTGGCTTTAGGGTTACAGATTTGGTAATGTGGCCTAGCGTTTTGGACACTTGGGAAGTAGGAAAAGGGTTTCTGTAAGACGAGGAGCTTGTAGTGGTGATAATTTATACAGAGCATTGAGACGTGGTACATGGGGAGTTCTTGGCATGCCACTGTCTCTGGGAAACACATTTGAAAAGGCAGAAGGCGATGATGTATTTTCTTGAATTCATTTGCATAGTGGCTTTTGGGGACAAGAAAGAAGCATTGCATTTAATGCACACATTGTACTGTGTCAAAAGCAAAAAGGAAAGAACAAGTGAGTATCTCAGAAGCAAGGAAAGAGGTAAATGGTGGCAGGTTATGTCTTGTAAGGGGTCTGTCAGATGCTATTATTGTTGGGGATGGGAAAGGCATCTGATGAAAGATGTGAGTTCCACTAGGAATTCCCAGTTCACAGGGTGGGTTACAAGGCAGAGTTGGGAACAGAAGCAAGGAAATTGATTGGAGACTCAGCTTTTTATTGTTTGTAACTTGTTCAGAACAAATCAAGGAAAACCACAAGTGGGTGTGTGTTGGGGGCAGGGTGAGTGCTAAGAACTGTGTACTGTTTAAATTAAGAGACAAGGGCCTGGGAAGTTATCTGATGTGTTAGATTGTTCATTTTCACGTGGGATATCTTTGGTACAAGTGTTTTCAAAGACGTGTTAGCACCTGGTGGAATCAGAATTCAAAATGCAGGTAAGAAAGGAAGTGGAGGGCAATACTGTACCGCCACCATACATACGCACATCCGTGCGTGCAGACGCACATCCGTGCGTGCAGACGCACATCCGTGCGTGCAGACGCACATCCGTGCGTGCAGACGCACATCCGTGCGTACGTACATCCATCCACCCACACATCTACCCACACATCCACCCACACACTCACTTATCCACACATTTATCTTATCCATCCATGTACCCCTACCCATCTACTCATCCATCCATCCACCATCCACCCATCTATCTATCCATCTATCTTTCTACCCACCTATCTACACATTCACCTGCCAATTTATCTGTGCTGAAGGCATTGCACTTAGTGTTGGGATTTATAACTGAAAACCACTGTTTTATGCTTAGAAAGCTCTGGTTTGGTCATTTCAAAAAATAGCTGAGTAAGAAAACATTTTGAAGTTATGGAAATTGAAGGAGTGCTGGTGTTAGCTTCAGAGAGGACAGTAGGTAAATGATGCCAGGGTGAGTCATATTCACCACAGAGCTAGACTGAGCAGCTGGAGGGTGGGGGAGCCAACGTCCTTCTCATGAGAGCAGTATTCCCGGGAGTCTTTCACACTGTCACCAGAGGTCTGGACAGTGTATATTTAAGTCCCTGGGGGCAACACGGGCAAGCAAAGAATCAGGAATTCGACTTTTTCTACTTAAGACTGATAGAGCCCCCGATCCCCACCCCCAGCCTCTGTGTGAGTGATGAAATCATTTCAAACTGTTGATTTATAGGGAAAGAGCCCTCTGCCTACAGATTAGAAGTCTTATACTTGAGTTGTAAGGAGAATATAAGCTCAAGTAATTCACACGGATTGAATGTGTGCAATTCTGAGGCCTGCATTTAATAGAATAAAAAAACAAAGCCTCGAATCCTGCCTAGATATATGTTATAATCCACCTTGCCATCACCCACTTAGAGATGTGTTATAATCCACCTTGCCATTACCTGTCTTTGGCCTCTGAAAGCCCAACAGAGCCCAGACCAGCAGGTCCAGCTTCAAGCCAGGAGGCATTGCTTCTCGTGTGCACATTCAGGAGGCTCAAGTCTTGGGTCAACTTTGGTGCAGTATTCTCATTCACAACAGCAGTCTGTGGGTGTGGCTGTAAGATTGACACGTGGCTTGTCTTGGCTCAGGTTCCACCCTTCCCCTTTGCCCTTCTAGGTAACCGGCAGAGCCTCATATACATCTGGCTCCTTTGAAGATGACTGTAAAATGCTTTTGTAAAGCATTGGGACTTGTAGGGACTTGGAAGTGGCTTTCCTTAGGGACCAGAAGACCCACACCTGGAATGAAGGTGCTGCTGCTGGCAGGCTTTCTGTCACTGGGTCATCTCTGTCCTTCAGAGCAAGGCGTTAGGTTTACAGAGCCAAGAGCAATGGCTACACAGGGAAGCCGATAACAGACGGGGTGGGTTGCAAATGAGGAAAGCAATCACAGGGAAGCTGAAGACACGGTGCCTTGGGTGCAGGCATCTTTCAGCCAGCAGCCACCCATAGGCCTGACTCCTGATTTAGTGGAACATATATATATGCATTGGAGATGGAAATGAAACTGCCAAGGATGCTGGGAAACCTTACGATAATAATTATGGCTGCTGAGCTGAGAAAGCTGGAGAAAAGGTAAACTTGTTTAACAGTGCAAGAACACAAAGATCTATTACTTAGGTAAGCTGCTTATGATGTAGCCTGATCACCAGCTAGCATTTTACTTTAAAATGCATCTGATATATTTGTGTGACTTATTTATTTATTTATTTATTTATTTATTTATTTATTTATTGTATATGAGTACACTGTCATTGTCTTCAGATATACCAGAAAAGGACATTGGATCCCATTACAGATGATTGTGAGCCACCATGTGGTTGCTGGGAATTGAACTCCGGACCTCTGTAAGAGCAGTCAGTGCTTGCCCTTAACTGCTGAGCCATCTTTCCAGCCACTATTGTTGTGATTTTTATTTGATGAGTGCTACATTCTCTTTGTGCTTTGTGACCAATTCTCTGTAGTTTATGCCTGATGTCAAGGGTTTCTCTTACATTTGACTTGCCTTCCTCTCTTAAGTTTGTAGGCCTCATTCTGTTTTACATCCATAAATCTGACCATTTTAAGATCAGCTACTTTGTGTATCTTGTCTCTTGAAAGGAGGGTGGGTATTTGTTTATATTTTGTCAGTAGAACAGGCTGGTGTTAGAAGATAGATTTTCCTCTTAGTTCACTCTGGCAAGCATAGGCATTTATATCTACAAATATGGCTCTGTAGCGTGCGTGCGTGCGGGAGTGCGTGAGCACGTGAGCACTGCGTGCAGCCTCTGCCAGGCCTGCCTCATCAGATGAGGTGGGATGTGAGGGGAGACCATGTCTAGACTTGAGCATACAGACTAGAGGAGGAAGGGGAGGGGACACCTGGAGAGGAGGGACCAAGTGATTCCCGAGTGCAGCTGTAGCTGCATGATTCTCTGAAGACTCAGGAACAACATGGCCAGTTGGTTTAACCTTATGAGATGAGGAAGTTAAAAGAAAGACTTGACTGGAGAGCATTAGACTGATTTTTTTTAAACCTATTTTGGACTTTAGCAGGTATCAGGTTAGTAAACCGCTAGAAGATGACATGTGATTCTATGTTCCTGGCTTTCACTGAGGTCAGGAGGACAGCATGTCTTTGAGGGACATTGGTGAGGGATGTTAGTGAGCTCTTGGTTCAGGATTCACCTAGATTAAGAGTGATTCATTCTCACTGCAGAGATAGAGCTGGGAGTGTTCTGTTGCAGAGCTGGTGCTTGTTAGACCAAGAACATCTTGGAAATCCTTAGCTGTTCAGCTTTGTATAATCAGGGGCCTGATGCATGGCAGGCACTCGGAATAAATATGCTGTCTTGTATATACGAATTCTTTCCTAACAACTGCTGGTGGTAGGGGGCTAAAAGATAGGTTAGCAGTAATATTATCACTCTTCCTTTGAACCCAAGTTTGGTTCCCAGCACCTTCTTAAGGTAACCACAGCAGGGGGATCTGTGAGGTGTGCACACTCACATGCAATTTTATAAAAGGCAGATGTATCAGGGGTTGGTTATGATGGTGCATACCTGTAAGCCTGTACCAGAAGCTGAAGCAGGAGATTTGAGAGTTCAAGGCCAGAGCTGCATCTGGAGGTTTGGGTCTGAATCCCAGCTTTCTGGGAGACCAAGACTGAAAGATGGCAACTAAAAGCTCAGCTTGGTCAACTTTGAAAGACTTTGTTTTTTAATTAAAACAAAAAACAAACAAATGGGGTATCGCACAAAGAGATAGAATTGGAGGATAGAACACTTGCCTAACATGTGTAATGTCTTAGGTTCAGACACCAACCCTGTACAACCCAACCAACCAACTCATGGGAGTTCAAGGCTAGCTTGGGCTACTACTTAGACTCCATCTTTATCATCACATACAGACAAGTCAGTAACTGAGGACTTAGAACAAGGAGGTGCCACAGAAACTTCTCAGGTGAGCTGGATCCTTGACTACACTATAGAAAAGAGTCTCAGGACCAGCCAGAGTGAGGCAAAGATATTTAGACAGAGTCATACAAGAAATGTCACATACCAAAGACAGGGGTGTTTGAGGCCCTTTCAAGAGCAAGAGTCCCTGGAAGTGTGTTTAAGTGACTGGATACACGATCATGTTGCTTTGCACATTACATTATTTAGAGGATGTAATTTACAATAAGGGTTAAATGGTGTACAAGTTAAGTAAAGCTTTAAAACATAGATGAGCTGGTTTGCCTATTTATTTATCTTAAGGAATCATTTTGGTTTTGTTTTTTGTTTTGTCTTTTGAGGTGCAGTGTTTATTTGGGTGGTCTAGCTCAAGCCCACAAACATTCTGGCCCCAAGGAAGCTTCATCTACTGTTTTCAGAGCCCTTGGGGAACTGAGTACTGCCTTTGCAGCTATTGTAATGTGATCAGTTGGGTTGCAGAGTTAATTTTTTCATCTGTCTCTCTTGCCTCAGTACCTTGTGTGGGACCTGTGTTTACTTCTGGGGGCTGGAGGGTGGGGTGGAAGGCCTGTAATTAAGAGTGATAGCAGCCAATATGTATGAGTATGTCCCCCATCCTTCTATAGGTGACAATCCTCTCTCTGGGAGTGGGGAATTGACTTCAGGATCTCAGAGTCCCCAAGTCCGTGGACCTCTGTCTCTTAGATAAAATGTTGTCATATTTGCATGTAACCTGTGCATGGCCTCATGCACACTTTCAGTTATTTCCAGATTGGCTATATATACTGTCTAATAAATAAAGGTACCATGTATGTTGTTTGTTTAGGGAAGAAAAAAATTTACATGACATTCTTTTTTCTTCCAAATGTTTTTGATCTGAGCTCCATTATATCTGTGGCTATGGAGCCTGCTGATACTGCGGGCTTTTGAATCGAATGGATCCAACCTCTTTGGATGGCACCTTTTTACAGAAGAGTCAGAGAAAAAGCAATGTCCCCCAGCAGGTTCTCGGGTTCATGTTCCTGGGCTAGGGACACTGATGATCTGGAGAGGTTTTGCCTCTTAAACACAAGGACCTGAATTCAAGTCAGCAGAAGACACATAAAAGCCCAGCTGTGTTGGTGCACGATTGTAGTCCTGTGATGGAGAGATGAGGGTCAGAGACAGGTGAATTCCTGTAAGCTGGCTGGTCATCTAGTCTATTTGGCAAAGTTCTAGGCCAATGAGAGACCCGGACTCAAAAGGTGGAAGATACCTGAGTACTGAGACTAGAAGAAGTTAACTAATGTCTGCCCTCTATATATTACACACACACACACACACACACACACACACACACACACACTTACACACACACTTTAAAATACTTGATTATTTGTTAAATTGTAAGAGTGTGCTGTTTACAGTTTCCAAATATATTTCCTTTTTAAAAAGCAAAGCTAACAATTTTCATTTTCTTAAGCCAGTGTACTAAATGTAGTGTGGTGATCATAAAAGTTACCATCTAGAAGTGAAAGGAGGTGCTATTCCTTAACTACGTGGTGACAACAGGAGTACCCCATACTGTCCATCACTCTGTGACTGATGCTGTTCCTTCATGCAGTTTGAGGCAAATAAATAAATAAATAAGAAAAGAGGAAAAAAAAGTAAAACAATTCTTTATGTGTTTTGACTGCAGGGGGATTCCTCACTGTCAATGTGAGTGAGATCAGTTTTGATGAAGTCCATCAGCTCTTCTCCAAGGACTCAGAGATTGGGCCAGGAGGCCACTGGAGGCCCAAGGACTGCAAGCCCAGATGGAAGGTGAGGCAGTTTTCCTCACAGGCTATGTGGCAGTGACTAAACATTTGGGGGCAAGAAGGTGCTTGGTTCAAAGTGAAAGCATCAAAATGTATGCATTTATTGCACTGTAGCTGGTGCTGTTATTTTGAAGGCTGTAAATGTACCTGTGCATGCACAGAGTGCGCATGCGCGCATGTGTGCTCAGGGCCGTGGGGCTTTTGGTAAAGAAAGAAGACAGAGAATGGATTTCTTTTTGGAGCCATCTGTCTCCTGCAGGTGTCTCCAATGACTGTTGACACCTGAAGGCATATCCCACCAGTTTCTGGAACTGAGAGGTCACAGGAGGAATTCTAATGTCCTTGTTTTCAGTTGGGTCCAGCACTGGGCCACCAGAGGCTTCACAGAGGCCACAGTCAAGCTTGAAAGAGCTTTGAGCTCTTTGCTTGTCTTAAGGCAGAGCACAGGTGCTTCACATGTCCGAATTCTATTTAATGTTTTGTTTGAAAAACTGTAAGGGAGTAGGTCAGCCTTTTGTGCACTAGACCAGCCAACCAACCACCACCACCACCACCAACAACAACAACAAAGAAAACAGGCTGGACGCTGTTCTCAATACTATGAAACTGATCCTGAACGAACATTTGTGTAATGGTGCTATGTTTGAGTCCAGCATGGCACTATGCACTCGCAATGAAATCCAGGAGTCATTAAATCAGGTGACTTCAACCTGGAAGTAGTCCTTCTAACATGTGTGTGTGTGTGTGTGTGTGTGTGTGTGTGATACAGAGGAGATTTATATGCTGTTCAACTTCTCATTTATTAGAATGGCGTATAGGCTGTGGTCCAGCTAGTCCAACCATCGCTATATACCAGTGGAAAGTCCAAGACTCTAGTAGTTGTTCAGTCCACAAGGCTGGATGTCTCAGCTGGTCTTCAGTCTATGCCAGAATCTCAAAGATGTAAGGCTCTGATGCCAGCAAAGGAAGGGACTTTCTGGTGAGAGTGAGAGCAAGCAGGCAAAGAGAGCAAGCTTTCTTATTCCTTGTCCTTTTTATAGACTGCCAGCAAATGATGAGGCTCAGAGTAAAGGTGGATCTTCCTACCTCAAAAGCTCCAGATTAAAAGTAGATATTCCCAGTTAAAATGATTTAATTAAGGAAAGAAAAATCTTTCCCACAAGTACCCAGCCACTTGGGTTTTAGATAATTCCAGATGTAGTCAAGTTGACAACCAAGAATAGCCATCACAATGAAATGTATGTAGTTTTTAGTTTTAAGCTGAACTAAGTAAAATTGCAGGAGGAAATTTGAAGATCCTTTAGAGGTGAGCTATGCTTGCCAAGTTCAATCCCTCCCCAACCGCCGCCTTTGCTTGCTTGTAATCCTACAGAGCTGAGGGAAAGAAGAAAGCAGTTACTGAACACATGTTCTTTGAGGCTCCCTCTCTCTGTTTTCTAAGTTCTAAGTCAGTTTGTGCTGCAGTCTTGCAGTATTAGAGATTCTAGAACTCTGTGGGTATTCCTGATACCACAGGCTTGAGAGGAAGGTTCTCCATAGGTCTGGCATCTTTGGGGGCAGGCTCTCTTCCACAGGGGAATTACAGGGGGCAGATTGGTGCTTTTCAGGTGGTTACCTGCAATGTTGGCTTTCCATGCAGGGTTCACGTGAGGTCTTGAGTAATTGCTCTGACATTTGCAGTCTCTGGCTTGATGATGTCTTGATTAGAGGCTCGGACTTCCTCATGTCACCCAAGGTCTCCCAGGAATGGGTCTTAACCACCTATGTCAGCTCAGCTCTGGATGTTAAGAGATGTTAAAGCCGGGCGTGGTGGCGCATGCCTTTAATCCCAGCACTCGGGAGTCAGAGGCAGGCGGATTTCTGAGTTTGAGGCCAGCCTGGTCTACAAAGTGAGTTCCAGGACAGCCAGGGCTATACAGAGAGACCCTGTTTCGAAAAACCAGAGATGTTAAGGGACACATGCCATTCTTGAGCAGTCATCAGACATTATGACTTTAGTAGAGGGAACAGATAAGAACTGCCTCCGCCCTTCTTTATCAATCTGAAATTTGTTCCTATAGGCACTGGAAATGAGGAAGAAGATGAAGGGCAAGCTACAGCACCCCAGGAGAATGAGAGCTCAGTAGCTCACGCCTGCTTCCTTCTAATTCAGTGGCAACAGCTAGCTGGGCTCTAAACTAGCCTAGTCTAAAGCTCTGCCATGCTGGGGCGTAGGAGGCGTGTGCTTCAGAGTGTGAGAGGGGAGTATATACACATCATACACACAAAAATAAATACATTTTTAAAAACCAAATTATAGGGGCTGGAGCGGTGGCTCAGTGATTAAGAATGGTTGCTGCTCATGCAGAAGACTGAGTTCCATTCCTAATACCCAGTTTCAGTGGCACACAGCCACCTGTGACAGAGCGTGCTTGCTGGGCAAAGTCTGTGTGGTAGACACTTTCACAGTGTACTTAAGAGGCAGTGAGCAAGGGCAGAAGGTACACAACCGGTTCTGAAGTGGGAAGTAACTGAGTGGCATAAATATTCTTGAATAAGGCGGGTGATGAGAAAGGATTTGGGAAGATAAAAGCATTGTTCCTGAATGTAGTAACCAAAAGTCCTCTATGGTACATCCAGAAGAGAGGGGCTCCGTCTGGCAAGTCCACACATGCGGAAGAAGTGCTGATGGCTCCATGAGACATTGTGCTTTTCTTCTTTCTGGGCAGTAAATTACACACTATTAAGAATATTGTTTTATAGATACAGAGGGAATGCCAAGTGAATTTTAAAGATATTATTTAGCTTTATTACACACACACACACACACACACACACACACACACACACACACACACGAGAGCTTTAGGCCTGTCACTTAAGATGTGGATTGTAGTTGTGTGTTTTTCTGTATACTCATGTTTTTCCTTCTGGCCCGGCTCCTGATATAAGGACTCTGAGACTCAAATATATTTACAGATACCTAGGCCATAAGCGTTGGCTGTTCCCCGGCTGGTTCATAAGTTAATCATCCAGTTATTCTATTCTAAGGCCTGCCATGTGGCTGGGTACCTGCTCCTCAGATTTTTGGTGCTGAATCCACCAGTGTTCTGGGGCCAATCTCCACCTGTCTCTGTCCCAGCATCCTTCTCTCTCTTTGCTGGATGTCCCACCTCATAATTTCCTGTCTTAAATTCATTGGTCAATCACTTTTTTATTGACAGGTGAATGCTTTTTATTCAACACACAAGAGATTATCTCTACATGTGATACCATCTCATTGTAATTTGGACATGCATTTGCTATTAAAATGTCATGGCCAGAATGCTTTCTCAGTTTCTTACTAAGACAAAAAAAACCAAACAAACAGCAGGAGGCTGGGGAGATGGCTCAGCAGTTAAGAGCACTGATTGCTCTTCCAGAGGTCCTGAGTTCAATTCCTAGCAACGTACTATAGCCATTTTTAATGGAATCCGATGCCTCTTCTGCTGTGTCTGAGGACAGCGACGATGTACTCACATACACAACATAAAAATAAAGTCTAAAGAAAAACCAAACCAAACCAAAACTAAAACAAAAACCAAACAAACAGCAGCAAACTAACCATGCCAAAACCTCGCTCTCGGTGTTGTAGACACTTCTGAGGGTCTCATGGCATTAAGGGCTGTGACCTTGGCATTTGCCGTCCTTGCATGGTCAACTTCTCACCCTAATTGTATTTAATTCATGGGGGCAGTCTTTAGTCCAGACTGGCTTCTTTGCTTAAATATCTATAATCTGTTTGTTTGTCTGTTTTTAAGATTTCTTTTCATCTGTATGTATGTATCTACCTGTCTGTGTGTTTGTATGTCCAGATGCCCTTGGAGGCCAGAAAAGGAAGTCAGATCCCTTGGAGCTGGAGTTACAGGTGGCTGTGGATAAACTAGATATTGGGAATGGAACTCAGGGCCTCTGAATGAGCAGGAAGCATCCTTGACCACCAAGCTATCTCTACAACCCCTAGAACTTGGATTTGGAAGTTTTTATTTATTTTTGTGTGTATAGTGAGCATAGAGTGTGTGCTGTGACTCGGGGAGGGGTCAGGGGAACTTTCGGCTGCTCGTTTGTCAGGCACTCTTCCTTGACGAGTATCTCCCCTGCTTGGTACCTGTAACTTGTCTTTACTGCTTTGGAGCTTGTTTGTATTATGTCATAGGTAGGCAACTTGTAGCCAGAGGCAAAGCCAAGAGGGGCAGAGTTTTCTACAGTTCCACTGCTAGACTCTGGGCATGGATGTAACACTCGCTAACTGTCTTGCCATCCTCATAACTGACCCCAGGCCCTTTGAGCTGCTGATTGAGTTAGGAAATCCTCCGCTGTGCCAACCATCAGAAGCCCACATCAAGTTCCTGCTTAGCACCTTCAGTGAGCAGCAAGTGGTGAGGGAGCAGGGTAGGAGTCTTAGATACTTCTGTAGCATCATGCAGATCCCCAAGAGCTCTTCTGGGTACCTAAGAGATATCTTCTGGGGCAAGTCAAATGGGAGCGCGGTCCTTAGGGGGAGTGAATCATGGTAGTACCCATGACTTACCAAATGGAAAATCACCAATGGGAATGCCAGCCTCTTAGCATTGTCTCTGTCCTAGCTGTCACATCAGTAAAGGGAGACAAGTGGTCTTTCTAGCCTCAGAAACTTCAAGCTTGATCTTCTCTTCTAAAGTAAACCCTTGATAGCTCAGTTTGTCCCTTTTGCAATTCTGACAATATGAATAATATACATGTTTTTTTTTTTCTTGGTGTTGAGGACTGAATCCAGGACCTACACATGCTAATCATGTATTTCACTTTTAATTACACCCCTAGCTCCATTGATGGTTTTTGTTGTTGTTGTTTTGGCAATATCTAATGTCATGTCCTGATTTCACAAGTAAAATGAGTTCCAGAACTTCTATTCTCAATCAATGTATATTGGTCTAGATTAAAAAATTCAACAAACCCCAGGTTTATGGTTCTTTTAAAGTCCAAAATATGGAGTGATACAGACATTTTAGTAACCTTTTTATTTGTTAAATTGTTTGAAAATTCAGTGATTTTTTTTTTTTTGAATTCATGTATAGCTAATTCTCTGTGTTGGTTTCAAATTATATTAGCAAGTTAACAATGTGATCAATTGAACTCAAATTCAGGAAGTAAATGAGAAGACACTTGAGGTTTGTGAAGGTCAGAACCAGAGGTCTGGCAAAGTTTGGATCCTAGAAGTTAAGGATGGGGTGGTGGGTCTAGGGATGATGAGGGGTGGAGGATGGGATGGGGTGGGGAGGGTAGCTTCGTAAGTGATGTTTAAGAAGTGTTCAGAGCTCATCTGTCCTTCCTAGTTTCACGAGACCTTAATGGGCATTCAGGCACGGGCTGAGCCTGTGAGCCTCTGGTGAGACTATAACAAGGTTAATGGCGTAAAGGCTAGTTTTCAAGGCTCAGCTCATGTGAGCTTGGTTGCTACGCTGCCTCGCCCGTGCTGCAGGAGTTCTGTTCTGTTTTGAAGGTGGCAGTTCTCATCCCCTTCCGAAACCGCCATGAACATCTTCCGATTTTTTTCCTGCACCTGATTCCGATGCTCCAGAAACAGCGGCTGGAATTTGCCTTTTATGTCATCGAACAGGTGAGGACAGTTTCAAAATGGCAGTAAATAGTTAGAATTTCAGCTGTAGGATCAAATGAAATCATATTTGGAATTGAATTTGCTTTTTGTTTGGTAATAATTGCAATTTGGTCAAACGAATTGAGCAATGGTTTTGCTTGACTTTGATATGTAGTATTGGTATATTTATGCCTTTATATCTTTGCCTTAGTTTGTGTTCTTATTGCTGTGAAGTGACCCCCATGCCTACAGCAACTCTTATAAAGGAAAATATTCAGCTGGGGCTGGCTTACAGTTTCAGAGGTAATCTATTGTTGAGAAGCATGGAGGCATGCAGGCAGACATGGCGCTGGAGAAGGAGCTGAGAGTTCTCCGTGTCGATCCAGAAGCAGCAGGAGATTGTGCCACACGGCACTTAGCTTGAGCATAGAACTCAAAGCCCACTCCCACAGGGACACACTTGCTCCAGTGCGGCCATACCTCCTAATAGTAGTATTCAAACACATGAATCTATGGGGTCCCTTCCTATTGAACCCACCACACCTACATATTAGATTGGCAAGCTGGTTTGTAAGTACCTGTGACTGATTCTTACTCAGCAGAATTAAGTGCTGGGCTTGTAGTATTGATCCATTTCTGCTCTCCTTACATATGTGAGCTTGTTTTGTTTTTAACCTCTACTAAAGGCAGTTTACTTGGGGGTATTGCTTCTTATTAACATCGGCCACTCGGGAGTATTTAGTCCTGTGCAGCTGTGTGGAACTCACGATGGTGCAAGTTGGAATGCCATCAGTGTCCTATCTTATTCTGAATTATGGATGCACTCATTATATGAATGACCTCAGACACACCCTCTGTGATTTTATTTCTGACCTATGAATTTCAATGCAGAAAGCAAAGGATAAAGATTTCATATTGGTTTTTTCAGTCTAAGTGTTGATACTCTTGATGGGGATTTTCTTTGTCTGGAAGGACTGCTGACTAGCCTTGAAAGTTACTATTGCCTTGACATCATTAGGTAATTAAGGGTCTGGAAGAGAGCCAGGGAGTAATCCTTAAAAAGAGGAATGATGGTATGTAATGAACATCTTCTATTCTGATTTTATAGTTTGCTACTTTCATGTTTCTTGGGAGCAGAGCCTTGGCTGCTTCTCTTGTAGACTTACATAGCTTGTCAGCCACGTGAGCTGATTCCGGTGCTAGAACACTATCCATTTCACAGTAGGGGCCAGCTCGGTAAGTAAATGCTCATCCAGGGCCTGACAGACAGGTCAGCATAAATCACGAAGAGAATCAATCTGTAAAGGCCAGGATCCCTTCCAGATGGGAGCCTAGAGTTCTTTCAGAACAAGAGATAAACAGGAAGAGAATACAATTAGTAAATAAATATTGTTCAAGCAAAACAAACTTCATTCCATTTGCCTTGAATGGTTACTAAGCAAGCTGGCATCATCTATACAGAATTGAAGTGACCTTGCCTTATTTTTGTGGCCTGTGCCTTTGTTTAAAGACCATGATAATAAGTGTAATGAAATAATGTACTTACTTTATTGTATCCTTTAAAGTGTAAAGTGCTGTGTCAGAAACCTAACATACTGTAATAACCCTGGAAGAGAGAGCTCTCTTTCCTACTCTGACCTCAGCTGTAGGCACAGTATTTTGTCCTAATGCACACCGACTCTTTCATTTCTGTTGCTGTGATAAAATACCTTGACAAAAGGCAGCTGAGGGAAGAGGACTCACGACCCCAGGTTCTATTATGGCAGGGACTTAGAATAGTCGTCATGCCCTCAGTGAAGAGCAGAGAAGCAAGGACTAGCGTGCTCACCTGCTTGCTGGCTTGGCTGCTTCCCTTCACTCACATAGTTCCAGACTGGCAGGAAACAGGACCACACACAGTGAGCTGGCTCCACTCACATCCATTAACTTAATCATGATCCCCAGGGACAGTTGAGACTCTCAGGTGACGCCAGGTTGTGCCAAGGTGTCCATCAAACCTGACTGTCATCCTGGCCTTTCCAATCACATTGCACCTTACCTGCACGTGTCCTGGTTGATGGGTCTGTAGAGTCTCATTGAATCTTTCATTTCTTTTACTGATTAATGGTGTTGGTCATTTTTAAAAAAAATGTCTTTGCTGTTCATTTGATTTGGAAGTCTCTGTTTAGTCTCTTTATGATATTTTAATTGAAGTGTCTTTTTGGTTGGGTTGAAGAATTCTTTGTGTCCGCTCACTGTAGGTGGCTCATGCGTGGCAAGTGTTTATCTGTACACTGTGCTCTGCGCTTTCATTTTGACAGTGTTTGTTTTCCTCCCTTCAGTGCTGGGACTAAACCCAGAGCCTTGTCCCTGCTATTGAAGTATTCTGCCGGTCAGACACAGTCTCAACTCCAGACAGGGTTTTATTAAAAAGCAAAGGTTTCATTTTGATAAAGTCCAACTTGTTCATCTTTTTTTTTTTTTTAGTTCCTGCTTCTTGTTTTGCGGTTGAGAATGGTTTTCTGACACTTTCAGAGTATCCCCCCCCCCCCCAGAACATTTGAGGTTTACTCTCATATTTCGGCTAGTGCCTCTGAGTCAGTCTTTAACGTGCTGTGAGGTAAGGAGGAAGGGCTATTGTTGTGTTGTTTTGATTTTGATCTTAGCTATGGATTTTAGTTATTTCATCATTTATAAAGCAGAGAATCTTTTCTAATTGACCCCTTAGATGGAACATGTGTGTAAATCTATTTCTGGTCTTTCTGTACTGTTCCATTAAATTTACTTGCCTGTTTTGATAAGCATTTTTTTTTGTTGGTTTTTGTTTTGTTTTGTTTTGCAATGTCACCCTCCATTTTTAGTAGAATATGCAACAATTTTTTTTTTCCCCAGAGACGGGTTTCTCTGTGTAGCCCTGGCTGTCCTGGAACTCACTCTGTAGACCAGGCAGGCCTCGAACTCAGAAATCCACCTGCCTCTGCCTCCCAAGTGCTGGGATTAAAGGCGTGTGCCACCACTGCCCAGTGCAACAAAATTAATAATGGACCAAGTGTGGCCTAAGGTAGCAATTACTCTGATTTTTTACTGAAGACTGAAGGATATCCAATCGAAGTTTTTCTTCTGTAGTTTATTCTGAATTAAAATCTTTTTCAGCATTTTTGTATATGCTTTAATTCCACCCCCCTTGAACTATGCCCACTCACCCCGCATTGGGACAGCATCTCACTGTGTAGCCCTGATTGGTGTTCAATAGATAGCCCAGACTGGTCTTGAATTCACAGAGATCACCTGCCTTTACTTCCCTCTTAAGAGCCAGCAAGCATTAAAGGTGTGTGCAATGATGCATGACCTAAGTGTGTACAATTTTCAACATAGTAACTTATCCTATAAACGAATTGACTTTTTAAAAAACATGGCCGGGCGTGGTGGTGCACGCCTTTAATCCCAGCACTCGGGAGGCAGAGGCAGGCGGATTTCTGAGTTTGAGGCCAGCCTGGTCTACAAAGTGAGTGCCAGGACAGCCAGGGCTACACAGAGAAACCCTGTCTCGAAAAACCAAAAAAAAAAAAAAAACCAAAAAAACATGATAAGTCAGAATTTTGAAGGCATGCACTCTGTGGAGTTCAGTTCGTTGAATGATTTTTTGTATGTGATGAAGCTATTGGAGCAGCTGAGATCTGCATTTTAGCTCTCAAGTCTGTTAGGTCTGAATCTCAGCCTTGATTGATACTAAATCAGCAACAAACATTTGATAGCTTGTAGCTTTGAACCAGAAATATTTTCACCTTCATGAAGTAAAGGAATCACTTCTGCTGGTTGAGTGCCAGGAAGTACAGCACAGCTGAAGAGCACCCAGAAAGCTGGGGTGTCGAGGAGTAGGCATGACTGAGAGAGAAAGTTCTGTTCAGTTGTTACCTCATAAGGACAGAGATGGAGCTAACAGCTGCCCAGCAGAGCAGATGCTGTTTAGATCTTTCATGTATATAGAACACAGTTGAGACAAGAAAGGAGTTCAATTCCCAATAGTCATCACTGCTGAAATAGAGCACAGAGCCAGGCTTGAGCATTGAGCTGCTCATGTTCAATACAGAACAGCCCAAGTGCCTCATCTATGTTTGTATTGCTAGATGATTGAGATGCATATCCTAGAGTTTAGCCTCCAGAGAAACCATAGGGAAAGCTCTGGGCTGTCATGGGGTCTAAAGACAGCAGGGTAAAGTCAGCTTAGGATCCCTCAGGCCTTTACTCTGTCTGTCTTTTTAAGGACAGCAAGGGATCCCTCTACTTCAATTATGGCAAGGCAAACTCGGTGACTTCACTAGAGAGACACTTTAGACCCAGAAGGAAGAGTCGACCCTAGGCATCTACAAAGGCAAGGACAGGCCTCTGCTTTTTCACTTGTGTGCATCCCACTTCCCTTCACTCAACAAAGGGTTTCTGTAGTGAATAAGCCAGGGTCATCGTTTGTTGCTGTGGTAAAATACGTCGGTAATAAGAAACTTAGGAAAGAAAGGATTTGTTTTGGCTAACAGCTCAAAATCAGTCCATCATCTCAAAGAAGTTAAGGCAGGAACTCAGAGCACTGGTTATGGATGGCCCACCCACAATCAAGAGGAGAGAGATTCAACACTCACGCTTACCTCGCCTTTCACCTTCTTTTTGTTGTTGTTTTTGTTTTGTTTTTTTTCAAGACAGGGTTTCTCTGTATAGCCCTGGCTATCCTGGAACTCACTTTGTAGACCAGGCTGGCCTCAAACTCAGAAATCCACCTGCCTCTGCCTCCCAAGTGCTGGGATTAAAGGTGTGCACCACTACGCCTGGCTTTCACCTTCTATACCCTCATATAGTTGAGGACCCAAAGCCAGGGAATGATGCTGCTCACAGTGGGCTTGCTCTTACCATGTTAATCAATAGCCCAAAGCCAGGGAATGATACTGCTCACAGTGGGCTTGGTCTTAACCATGTTAATCAATAGAATCGAGGAAGATCTTTCACAGGCATGCTGACAGACCAGCCTGACCTCTAGACTACCCCCCATTGACACTCCCCATCACACCAGCTAAAGCCCATTACTCTTCTGGAAGGGAACGGTAGTAAATTTTCATGTGACATGAAGGCTCAGTTTAGAATACACAGTAGTCTCTATGTAGAGAAGGAGACATGGGTGAGACCAGCATGAGAGAGAGCACTTAGCTTCTGTAATCATCCTCAAAGGAGATGATAGTGGCTTGGGTTCTAGTGGCTCGGTTGGGTTTTAATTAGAGTGACATTATTTATTCACACAGTGATAAGTAGCTTGTGCTCTCCTTGGCTTTTAGTACTTTATTCTCAAACTTGAATAGACAGTCACAGAGCTCCAGGTTTTAAAGAAAATGCCCAAAAAGGAGATACAGTCAAGCCAGGTAACAGAGAGAAGAAAGAAGACAGAGTCAACAAAACTCACAGAGTCCATGGAGCTAACGGAAAAAGGAAAGAGTATTTCTGAAAGGAGAATGGTTAAGAAAGAGCGATCAGAGCAGAACATCAGTGCACGTGAAAATGTGGTAGTTGAAAGCTTTTGGAAGAATAGCTGGGAGGTGAAGTACCAGCTAACGCGGAACCAAATTGTAAGGAAGCAAAGGCCAAGAGCACCGCTGTCCTCCAAGATAGCACCTCATAGCATTACGCCATCCTGTATGAGAGCCACTCTGAAACTGGACCTCTCACCTGCCCTGGTGAGGCTCTGCTCTGCTCCAAGAAGAGTTCTGTTTCTGTCGATGACATGGTCAGCGTCATAAATGCTGACTGGCATTTTAATTTCTGTTCCTTTTTCCTAGTACTAGGGATCTAGCATGGCCACTGAGTTACATGCCCCATCTATGGCGCTCACTGAGTTTTGCTGTGATTTTTAATATATTAATATGTAATTAATGCACTCACTCACCAGAGTTCTAGAAGAACCACAGCAGAAAAGTTTTTAGGAGTATAGAAGGAAGGGGCTAAAGAACAAAATATAAGGAAAATTTCCAAAGCTTGGTATGGTAGTGTATGCCTTTAATCCTAGCACTTTGAAGGCAGAGGCAAGTGGAATTTTGAGTCCAAGGACAGCCTGGTCTATAGAATGAGTTCCAGGTCAGCCAGGGCTATACAGGGGAAACCCTGCCTCAGACAAAGCATGTGTCTTTAGGAGAGAGATACTCTCCCCAGATGCCCATGTGAATAAGGCACACATCCATTATAAAGTGTCATATTTGTCAATTTTAGAATAAAAGTGAAAAAGAAAAGATATTTTAAAGGGCTATAGAAAAAATGGCAGGAATCAGGAATGTATGAACTCTATTGTCACTGCAAGTAGCTAGAAGCCTGACTTCCAGATTCTTAAGGAAAGTAAAGGCACTGTACCCCAGAATTTTCTACTCAGAATGTCAGTTCCAGGGTAGACGGTGACATTTTCAGTCATTTGTTGGGGAAACACAGACACACACACATAGAGACACACGGACACACAGTCACATGCATGCACACAGACACATACTCACATATACTCATGCAGACACACACAGACATAGACACACACACACACACACACACACACTTTTCAAAGGACCTTCTGAAAGTTAGACCTGAGCAAATTAAGAGAGCCACATAAAAGACCTGAGTGTGAAGGGCATGGAGCAGAAGCCTGTATGATGGTCACATGGCTGGCCCATGAGGACAGTGGTAATCGAGTTGAGGAGAAAAGGAACCGATAGATAATTTGAAATTTCTATAATTACATCAGTTACTAAAGGGATAGGTTATATCAACTGGCCTATCTAGTTATACAAAAAACCAGTTATCTCATTGACAAAGAAGAAGTCAATACAGTCAGCACTGAAGAAATATTTACACAGTATCAATAATAATGTTACAATTTATCTTCCTTTCCATCTTTTCTATTTCACTACAAAAAACCCTGCTTTCGTCATCCAGCACAGCATACTGAGTGACATGTCTCGCGAGGCCACACTCTGGTGTTGGCTGCACTGCATGGCTCCTTCATTTCTACCACAGTCCTTTTCCTTGTGTTTTTGAAACTGATTTTTAAAAACTTGTTAAGGTATTTGTAAATGCCCTCAGTTTTCATTAAATGCCAAACGCAATGTTGCTGTTTCCCGTAGACAGGATCATCACTGTGAATAAAGGAAAATGGTTACAATGTAGGATCTTGGGTTTTATGTCCTAAATTCCTGTATTGTGTTGGTTTAAAGTGTTCTTGTCTTATCATAAGCAGGGACAGAGTGTAAAAAGAGAAACGGCTGTCCGTGCACTGTACTGTAGGACAGCTTCATAGGGAGGAGGCTGGGTGTGTATTATCTAAAAGGTTCTTGGCACACTGTAAACATCAAGACTCCAAAGTCCTCCAGAGTCCATCTGTCCCTCCAAGAAGATGCCCAGCTCTATTCTATTAGGGAAGTGTCTGCTTGTGAGTCACCTTCAGTTTCTTGTCTTAATTTTCTCCCCATTTGCCATGTTAGGGATCAGACCCAGGATTCCAAGGATGCTGGGCAAATGTCCTTATCACTGAGCCACACCCCTCCTTCCAGTCTTAATAAAAATTGTTATTACTCAAAGTGGGCATGTGCAGATGAGCGCAGATGCCCTAGGAGGTGGAGTCACAGAGGTTGTGAGCTGTGTGTTGTAGGTGCAGGAAATACACTTGGGTCTCTGTAAGAGCGGAAAGGGCTCTTGACTACTGAGCCATTTCTCCAGCAGCACCCCTTGTTCATTTTTAATATTGTAGAAAGAGTAGAATATACTTGCCTTTAGTTGTTCAGGGTGTTCTTTGGTATAATATTTTTATTATTTTATCTTTAGGTTTGGTTGCACATAGTCTGTGATCTGGCATATTTTAAGAAAAGCAGAAATACGAGTTGACTTGTTCATATAATGTACATTGTATCAGTATTAGTAACCACTACCTACTTTTCCTCTTTGTCACCAAACATGTCATATGTAAATGTAAACAGTATGCAGTCATGTGCCCCATAGCAACATCACCTGTCAGTGGCATCATTCATATAAAATGGTGGTACCCAAACTGTGTCACCCAATGATACGGCAGGCATAGCTTGTGTACGTAACTCTGGAATGTCTGTACGTTAATCGGTCTCTGACCTCTCAGAAATTACCCTCCACTGGGAAGTGGTGCCTGGCTGTGTTCCATATGCTGCTGACTTGTTTCTTTCACTAACGGGATATAATTATCACTTGGCCATGATACAACAAATTAAGAAGCGATAGGAAATCAGCACATGACCAAGTCTGAGTTCATTTCTGGTTTTCTCTGCTCTGTGGAGACCGGCACACAACCATTCAATCGTGCGATGCTCTTTAATGTGGGTTTCAAAGAGGCCATGAAAGACAGAGCCTGGGACTGTGTGATCTTCCATGATGTGGATCATCTGCCTGAAAATGATCGGAACTACTACGGATGTGGAGAGATGCCGAGGCACTTTGCAGCGAAGCTGGACAAGTACATGTACATGTGAGTAGCTGGGCCCCTCTTGATGCTGTACAGTGAGTGTGGGCTTGCAGCAGCATGCTGGACCTCCATCTCAGCCTGCTCAACAGACTGAGGAGCATCGTCCCCAGCTCCGACATGTCCTAGGGAGCCAGGACAAGGACTGGTTTGTCCATTTGAGATATAAGGGGGTTGAGTTGGGGAAGAGATTTAAATCTAGGTTTTCACCCTTGGGCCTTGCTTAGTCACTCGCTCCTCTCAAGGTTGTTTTCCTTTTCTTGGACAGTAGAGCCCATCTGTGGGATGGCTTTCTTGGATCCTGATCCTACCATGTGCTAGCTGTGTGACCCAATGCAAGCTCTTCCTGACTCCCCTCTCCTTAGAGATGGTTCAGGGTCCCGACTGCCCTTCCACAGATTGCCTGCTCTTTAATTATGTGAAGCAAATGTCCCCTGCTGTGTGTGTGTGTGTGTGTGTGTGTGTGCTATCAAGAGTAGGCAGGTACATAAACACATGTGAGTATGTATCTGAAGGCCAGAGTTTGTCAGCGCTTAGTCATTTTCCATTTTAGTTTTGGACTTGGAGTTAACCACATCATTTAGCCTGGATGGCCAGCAAGCCTCATGACCTGTCTCCTTCCTGGTGCTTGGGCTACTGGCGCACACACACACACACACACACACACACACACACACAGCTTTTTATGTGGGTGCTGGGAATTCAAACTCAGCTCCTTGTGTTTAGGTAGCAAGAAGGTATTCTGAGCCATCTCCCAAGACTCCTATACTGTCTTTACTATGTAAGTAGTTAATCTGTAAAATCTGAAACACTCAAGTCAAAGTTGATGACCCAGTATTGACAGGAGGCTTGAGGAAAACTCAGATGGGAACTTTTCAGTTACAGGCCTTACCACAGGTAGTGCCACCTTGCTTTACCCAAATACCAGCTTTAATTGGCTGTACGTTACAGAGGACCACTTGTGGGAGCTGTACGTATTGCACAAGGTGCTATGGGGATGCTCGAGTATGAGAGTATCCCACTGAGGGCTCAGTTACTTCCTTTCTTCCTCTTCTTTCCTGATTTTTTTCATCTCCGCTCCCTGGTGGGTCATGCTCCCACAGAGAGATAACTTTACCCAGATAGCTTAAGGGCTAGTGTTGAGAGAGAGAGAGAGAGAGAGAGAGAGAGAGAGAGAGAGAGAGAGAGAGAGAGAGAGGGAGAGAGAGGGAGAGAGAGGGAGAGAGAGGGAGAGAGAGAGAGAAAGTAGTGCAGGGTTTGTTTTTTGTTTTGTTTTGTTTTTTTCCTTCTTTTATGGCTGACAAAAAAACCAATTGTGGCCTGGCAGTGGTGGCACATACCTTTAATCCCAGCACTTGGGAGGCAGATGGAGGCGGATTTCTGAGTTCAAGGCCAGCCTGGTCTACAGAGTGAGTTCCAGGACAGCCAGGGCTATACAGAAAAACCCTGTCTTGAATACCGCCTCCCCCCCCCCCAAAAAAAACCCATTGTGTATACATATTCTAAAAAATAGCAACACATGTTGGTGGGTGTGGGTGAGGCAGGCATGTAATTAGCCCAGCCTGTGGGGATGAATGAAGGTTCTTCAAAAGCAGCAATCCCATATTCATTGGAGCAGTCCAAAGGCTCAGACAGAGGGAGGAAGCTTGTTAAGTAGTCACAAAGTTGCAGGTCAGGGTATGCGCAGGTCTATGACCAGACAGTGGTCATGAGTAGATGCTCACAGAGATGGCTTCGCTCTGACCCAGGACCTGCTGGCTTTAGTCTCCTATTACAGTGTAAGATAAGTGCTATTATTAAAATTTTGTTCTTCTTCTTCTTTTTTTAAAATGGTATTGTTTAATATATTCCTGATACTTTCATTTAACTTTTTTGTTGTTGTTGTTGTATACAGAATACAACTCCCAAAAGTTGTTCTAAATGTTTCAAAGTTTGACCAGATCCTTGGAATTTGAGTTAAAGAAAGTAGGGAAAATAATACTTAAATTAAAAATACTTTCATAAATACTAGTGTTTTAAAAATAAAAATATTTGGGGCTGGTGTGATGGCTCAGCAGATGAAAGTGTTTGCAAGCCAGCCTGACTGCCTGAGTTTGATTTCTAGAACCCATGTGGTAGAAGAGGGAACTGACTCACATAGGTGGTCCTCTGTCTCCACCCCTTGACTCCCACAAGTGGTCCTCTGACAACCCCACCACCACCACTACCACCTTGAGCTGTAGCATGGCACCACCCACAATAAGTATGTGAAAAAAATGTTTTAAAAGTATGTATTAAATATCCACGAGTATTTTGTGAGTTTAATCCAAACAGGTAAAAGTTAATTTTAGAAATAGAAATTCATTTAAAAACTAAATGTGTTTATTCCTGATTTATATTTTTGTTTGTTTGCTTTTTGTTTTTTCAAGACAGGGTTTCTCTGTGTAGTCCTGGCTGTCCTGGAACTCATTTTGTAGACCAGGCTGGCCTCGAACTCAGAAATCTGCCTGCCTCTGCCTCCCAAGTGCTGGGATTAAAGGCGTGCGCCACCACTGCCGGGCTCTGATTTATATTTTTACTTATTCTGTTCTGTGTAATACATAATATAAAGTCAGTTAATATTTTAAAATGTTTTCAGCTTAGCAAAATCTAACATTGCATCGACAGTTACTAATATGTTTAAGCATGGGGTTTTTTTGTGTGTGTGTGAGAGAGAAGATTATGCACATTTTGAAAAATGGGTCTTGAGTCATAAAATAAAAGTATTAGTGGATTTCATTTGACATGCATGTTTTGATTTTACATTTGACTTAAGTACTTGCTTTGATATCCTATAAAAGTATTTTATTTTCCAGTTCACATCCCCCAAAATCTACAAGTCTATAGTGTATGAGAGGTGGGGCAGGGCATGTGTGACCGTCCTGATGGATGGGGAACGCTGTGTCCTCTTCTCTTCCAGTCTTCCCTATAAGGAGTTTTTTGGTGGGGTGAGTGGCCTGACGGTGGAGCAATTCAGGAAGATCAACGGCTTTCCCAATGCCTTCTGGGGATGGGGAGGAGAGGACGATGACCTTTGGAACAGGTACGTCAAGGACGAGTGGCTTGGTAACTCAGGTCTGAATTTTGTCTGTATTTGGTAAATCACACCCCTCTTAAGAAAGGAGGCTGGGTTGGGAAGCTTTGGAATGTTTCAGATTTGTTTTTGTTGTTTCCTCTTTTTGTCTTGGAATTCATTTAATTCATTTTATGTTATCCTGCAGAGTTCACTACGCTGGCTACAATGTAACCCGGCCAGAAGGGAACTTGGGAAAATACATATCTATTCCTCATCACCATCGAGGGGAAGTACAGTTCTTAGGACGGTGAGTGTGATGTCATCTTGAGACTTCGGGGCTTCCAAATTAATATGCTGCATGTTGTTGTTGTTTTAAAGGAAGGAACTTTCTTTCATAATCAAAGGTCTCTGGCAAATGTTTTTGGGTTGCAGTTATAGGGTGTGTGTCTGTGTGTGTATGTGGGGGGTGGTCTATATATGTTTGTGTCTGTGTGGCATGTGTGTATGTGTGTGTATATAGAGGGAGAGACAGATGTAGACAATCATGCCTATGTTCATATCAAGTTAACTTCTTATTTTTAGAATGTTTCCCTTACTTAAAATATAATCTAACTTGTGATAGTATAAAATTCTCTCTCTTTAAGGTAACCTGTTTTTGACTAGTCTAATTTAAAATAATGGCTTAGAGAGTTTAAAGCATGCCTTTACTATAAGAATGCCTCAGAATATATTTTCCTCTTTTGAACACATTTCCCACTGTTTTCCCTTAGGTATAAATTACTTCGGTATTCCAAGGAGCGGCAGTACATCGATGGACTGAACAATTTATTATACACACCCAAAATACTGGTTGATAGGCTGTATACAAATATATCTGTAAACCTCATGCCAGAATTAGCTCCAATTGAAGACTATTAAAAGAAGTCATTCTCATGGTGGGGTAGACCACAGTGCTGGATCATGAACTTGGCTTGGAGTGCCCTCACCGTGGGAGTTAGAGATTGGGGTGTATCTCAGTGTCCCGGTCTGTAAAAAGAGCCAGCAATCTTTAATGTTTACAGCGCGGGCTCCATCCGTCACACTCTCCCACTCTCCCCCTGCTGGGAGCGTCCCCCCATGGCAAGCACTGTAGATATAAGAACCCATTGCTTGGGACTGGAAGTGAAGAAAACTCCCTACACAGAGAAGATTTTTATACTGAAATCTATAATTTAATTCAAGAGAATGCTTTTATTTCCGTTCAAACATATTTTGTACATATGTGATGTAAATTAAATGTGTTCAAATTGTTGGAAAACAAGATGTCACAATTTTGCATGTAATTGGTTATGCCTTCATTGGACTTTTATAGACATTTTTTATTCGCATGGGGAAAAATGTAAATTTATGTCGCCAAACAAAGGTTAAGCCTTGTGTGAAATGAAGGGACTGTCAGCGACAGACAAAGATAATATAGTAACCGTTCTGTCCTATTGGTGTTCAGCTTTAGACCTTCAGCCTCATGGGAGGAGGCACGGTCCTCTGAGGGCTTTGAAGGAAGGAAGGACTTGCGTAACTTTTCTTCCTGCCACGATTACCTGTTTTGTTTTGTCTATTTTTTCCCTTGCTTGCAGTCTCATCAGATCTTGCCAAGTCAACAGCCATATTGTTTATGCATACTGCATGAGTATTACCAAGAAAACCTTCAGAGTTGTAAAGTGACGTGCTGTACAGGACTTCTTCATGTTAAATGTCTCTATGTACCTCCGCGTGTCAGGGATCTTGTGCCTCAAAAAAACGTTCCCAAGGTTGTGTTTATACACGGTATATATATTTTTTTCAATCTCATAATGAAAACATTATTATTCCCACCTTAGAAGAACCAAAAGAGGGTATCTTCTTTTAAAAACTTTTTTTTTTGAAAGAATGACTTTATGGAAAATCCAGTAGTGCTTATACAGATGAATTATACTATTAGATGAGAGATTAGATGCTCTATTTTTATGAAGATAAATGCTTAGATTAAAACAAACTTCAACTTTAATTCTCAGACATACATGGTTCCCTTTCACATCAGCTAGTCACTCCTACTGCTTTTTTCACTTTTAAGAAATCTCTGGTGTTATCCAATTTTTTTTTTTTTCACTACAAGTATAATTTAATTCACACCACCACCACCATGGTGCTGGGTATTGAGCCGAGGGCCTATAGACTTACCTTACAATCATTAATTGACTGTGTGGATATTGTGACTTCTGCTCACCCTCCACACTTGGGTGAGGTTTTCAATGACCAGACAACAACAAAGCCCAAATAGTGTTCTTACTTTGAAAATTATTGATTATAAAAATTCTTGAAAAATAGCCTATATTCACATGTAAGATCTTATCTCTCATATTTAAACAAATTTAGAACAACATCGTCTGTCAAGTGAACCCTAAGAGTGAGAGAATTCTGGATGTGAGAAACTTTGCTCCCCTTGTCTAATGTTGAGAGCTTAGCTTTCAATTGTCATTGTCTGTCATAGTTTTGGTAATGCTGATGACCACAAGTCAAACCCTACAGTAATAACTAAAATTCTTGCACTGGAGAAGACAGATGCCCTGTCGTGACAGCAACCTCTCCGTGCTTATTCTTAGAACTGCTTCTAAAATATTTACTTCCCAACTTTTTTAGCTACTCAAAAGAGAGTGAAAAAAAAAATCTCAACTTCTGGAGATGAAGATTTTTGTATGTTATCAGCTTATGTTCTGTCTCCTGTGGCCAATGAAGTGTTTAATTTGACCGAATGACAGCAGAATGTAATGTTAAGGCGGGTGAGACAGGGCTCTTTGGTCCCTCCTTACAGTGCTGTGGGAGGCTGTGCCATGTGGAATCTTATTGGAGGACACACACTTCATAATGTGGCGGGCTGTCCACAGTGGGGTGCCTTTTGCATTGATACTCAGTTCACAGTTTTAGGAAATTTCAGAACTGGTCATCTGCCTTACTTTCTTAGGTTAAGTCTGGAATTAATATGGCTTCCGGAATTGGATGTAAGTAATTTTGCTATATCTTCGTGTTGCATCTGCAATGTCAGCTTGTGAGAACCACCTTTTCTAATTCAGACCTGGGTATGTTTCCATGGATGACAGTTTTGCCTAGTTACCATGACCACATGACAATAAATCTCTTTCTTACATACTAGCACAAGCAGGCAGTCTGATAGAATCAAATCTATTTGGTGGCTTTGCACTGGGTGTCTGTCTCCCATCCGCTGCCTGGCTGACTGGTATTTAAAGGCGGGTTTTGTTTTTTTGTTTTGTTTTTTCCTAAACAACTTAAATCAAGAAAGTTGAAACTTATCTGAAATTAGGAAGAACACCCTCTGGGAACTTATCTGTTAGATGGCTTAGTCTCAAATCTAGTGTGGTCCCAGCTGCTGGGAGGTCCTTGTGGCATTGGGGAAATGATATGGTGCCTTTGAACTAAAGAAAGAAATCATGGCTGATGGGGAGAAAGTTCCTACATTCATTGATTTCCCACATTCTGTCTGATTTTCAATGAAGTTAAGTATTTGCCAAATTAGGGTTTTAATGAGGTGGCTTCCACAGCCCCCTTTTTATATTTATTTTCAGTTGTAGACCCTTGAGATGGCTCAGGGTGTAAAGGTGCCTGCACCAAGCCTGACAACCTGCATTTGATCCCTGGGACCCACACTGTAGAAGGAGAGACCTCCCCTTACACAGTATTCTCAGATTTCCATATGTGTAAGCACACACATGTACACACACACACAGCAAATTAAAAAGTAAAAGTTAAATTTCTGAATTTTAAGTACAAAATTATCTATTAAAAATTCCTATCCCAGCTCTCCAGAAGCAGGGGCAGGTTCTCTGAGTTCAAGGCCAGCCTGGTCTACAGAATGAGTTTCAAGACAGTTGGGCCTACACAGAGAAACCCTGTTTCAAAAACACCAAAAACTCCTATTCCAATTGATACTGATAACCCTTGTAAAAGGAAATGGAAGAATTATCAATACAATATTGCCCCTTGGGAGATCCCTGGGGGGAATCAGATTTGTGTCATTGTATCTGTCCTGTTTCTTTATGTACCTTTCAGATAAATAACACTCTAGATTTCTTGCCTTGGATTTGCAGATTTGTTATTTGAGAAGCAAATTGTCATGGTGTTTTTGGGAAGGTGGAAGTGTACTTAAGGTTATTTATTAAGATATGGAAGTAAGTGCATTGACGTAAATGCTAGTGATTCCTTGCTGTCTTTTTTTTTTTTTTTTTTTGTCTTGTTTTGCTTCTCATGGACATGTTTGTACTTTTTTTATCATTGTCTTTTATGAAATATAATGTTCTAAAGATTTTGTGTGGTGATGTCATTGTTTTATCTCAGAATGTCTTGGGGGGTTATCTGGTTTTCTTCTCCCTAAATTTTGAGAGAATTGTTGATGCCTTAGTAGATGTTAAGAACATTCTGAAAATATGCACATGGAGATCAGAGCTTAAATACACTCAGTGCTCACCATGACTCCCTCCAAAACACACTGTCATTTAGTACTCATCCGTACACTTGGTAACCCATGATATCAAGTGTTTTCCCCACAAATGTGAAGACCTGAGGTTGTTCCTCGAAGCCATGATATTCTGGACATGGTAACTCATCGCAGATCCCGTGGTGAGATGGGAAGTGGAGACAGGAAGATGCCTGAGTCTTTAGTGCCAGCCAGCCTGATACAAACAACAACGAGCAACAAAAAAGATCCTGACTTAAGCAGAAGCAAGGGGCGGTGAAGTTGTCCTCTGACCTCCACCTGCAAGCTGTGGGATGGTGCAGATGCATATGCACATACACATCCCCACCAACAACAAACACAAGAGCTGTGTTCTCACCTGTAGCCTTCACTTTCTTTTCTAGGTGCAGCTTCTGGGAACCAAACTGAAAGTTATAGTTAACTAATTTTTCAGATATTAAGTCATCTTAAAGATATTTAAAGAAAAGCAGTCAAATTTCAAACACCTCGGGGCTAGATTTGTTTAGTACTGGCTTCATCATGCTTTTGTGGACTTACTATTTCTGTACTGAATTTCTGTACTAATAGTTAGACAACTTGTGAACTGCAGGTTATCACTGCATAGCACAAATGATGTCAGTCATTAACCACCATTTAACCAATTAGTCATAAATTTTAATTAGGTTATCTTGCCTAAGGTGCATAGCTCTGGTGTGTGTTCAGAGAACAGGGCTTTCTTAAATCAAGTGTTACTGTGGATGGAACTAAGAACCTCTAAAAGAGCACTCTACCACTGAGCTATATTCCCAGGCTATTATTTTGATTTTCTGAGATAGTTCCCAGGCTGCTCTAGGACTGACTGTGTGGCCCAGACTGGCCTCCTTATTATTCTGGTGCCTCAGTCTCTCAAGTGCTGGGATTACAAGGATATGCATCTATACTTGGAGGTTGAATTTAATAGCCATGAGTTTATTTTTGGTTCTGTCTTTAAATACATGTTGGGACCAAATGGTTTTATCTAGAGAAGGCTCTATTTGTAAGGAGTCTTATACTTTATCACTCTTGATTAAAATGACCTCAGAACAAAGTGATTTGCAACTACAGTATAATTAAGGGGAGGAAGAGGAAAGAAAGGAAAGTGTGGGGAGGGAAGAGAAAACGGTTTGGACAAGAAAACTGAACTCTTTCTCAACATGTTCTGTTTTGTTGACAAGGTCTCCTGTATCCCAGGTTGGCCTTGAGGCTCATGTGTGGCCAAAGCCAGCCTAGGACTCCTGATCCTCCTGCATCCATCTCCCAAGTGCTGGGAATGACTGGGGTGATGCCCTTCCAGAGGACTAGAGAGTTCAGTAAGCAAGCACCAGCTGCTTATCAACATGCCCAGACTTCAGACAGTCTTATAATACAGTTTGATGTGCTTGAAATATATTATTAATTTAATCTTTACTGTTTCCACTTGTGTTCTAGAGGCTCTTCGTGGTAGTTTGAATATTCAGCCCAGGGAGTGGCATGATTTGGAGGTGTGGCCTTGTTGGAGGAAGTGTGCCACCATGGTGTGGGCTTTAAGACCCTCATCCTATCTGCATGGAAGCAAGTCTTCTGTTTCCTTTCGGAACAAGATGTAGAACTCTCAGCTTCTCTAGCTCCATGCCTGCCTGGATGCTGCCATGCTCCCACCTTAATAATAATGTACTGAACCTCTGAATCTATAAGGCAACCACAATTAAATGTTGTCCTTAGAAGAGCTGCCTTGGTCATGGTGTCTTTGCACAGCAGTAAAACCCTAACCAAGATACTCTTGAAGGGGCAGCAGACACTCTGACCTTCAAGAAGTATCCGTTTTCTGAGCATAAAACCAGTAGAGTGTTAGACCTGAAGAACACGTGCCATCAATGAGGCTGCACTTGGTGATTCTCGTTCCTGAGTGTCACGTCACTGTAGGAGTGACTCTTCTCCATTTGTAGACTGCTTCCCAGCTCTAAACATGGACTCTGAAAGGGTAGTTGAAATGATTGTTCTTCTGCAATAGACTAACATGCCAGTAAACTCTATTGAGGTTTGGTCTATCACTATGTGTTATAAAGCTAAATACTGGCCCCCAAAATCTGGTTGTCTCCAGGGACAAGGAGATCATCCCACACAAGTGATATGCATGTAACCGTGCCCACCCTGCCTCCTCCAAGTTATCCTTCATTGGTAAATGAAGATGCCTACAGCCTGTAGTTGGGCCAAAGAGGTAGGCAGGGCTTCAGTTCCCGGGTTTGGGACCTGAAGCAGAGACCAGGGAGAGGAGAGAGAAATGGAAAAAGGAGAAGACACTATGGAGTAGGTGAGTCATGAAAACATGGCCATGAGAGCTGGCCAATTGGAGTAAGAGTGACCCCCAACAGAACAGGCAAGCTATAACTCAGGGTTATTGATAAGGAAGTAGACACTAATAGCTTAGAAGGTTGATATCTGCCCAGCTCTAGTGCTTTAAGGGCTTCTCATCAATATGAAGGTTTTGTGTGTTTTATCTGGGAACTAAACAAAGGTGGTGTAGAAAGCCCCGACTGAGATTAATTTTTACCACAACAGACTCCTAGGAAGGCTCTGTGGGAAGACTCAGACCAGACAGATAAAGGCCATTAGCCAGCAAACAGTAAGCTGTGAAAGCTGAATGGTTCTCAGTTCTGTGAGCTGCTGGAGAATTATGGGAAGAATTAGGTAAGCTAACACGTGGAAGACACTTGGCATTCCCAGCAAGAACTTGATTTGTATGAAACCAGTTCCTGACTTTACCTTGAAAGCCTTTCTTCCCTGCCAATGGCCTAGGTTATGTTTAAGAAATATTTGGCAGGGAGTCCTTTGACTCTCAGAAGTTTTGACAGTGGTTATACATATTGCACAAACAATTAGTAAAACTGGCAACGGTCCTTGATTGACACGTGCCAGGAGTAGTAGTAGGAGTAGAAACGTGGCCAAGTAACAGGTGTTTAGGAGTAAATATAATAGTTTCTTCACCACTAGCTAATGTCAAAGGGCCATGTAAGAAGAAAGGGAAGAAACATACCACATCTTCACCATGCCAAGTCAGTATCATTGCTCTCTCAACACTGTGTACACACACATGCACACGAATGCCGACCTGTGAAAGGTAGCCTGGTTCCTGGCTGAGCTAAAGCTTGAAACCTTGGAAACCCTGAAGGGATGGTAGGCACCAGGCCCCTGCCACTAGCTGCAGTCCCTCATAGATTTGTGGCCATCAGTCATGTAAGGGCAACACCCCAAGCCCCTCCGCAGGTAGAGGACTAGTGGACATGACCTATGGTCACATAGGCTCAGACAGATCTCCATTTTAATGAGGTACCTAAAGGCCTGCAGGGCTTAGCCAATAAGCTTTCCTTCCCAGAAACTCCTCCCTGCAAAAGGTGTTTAACTTCAGGCTCACCCTGAGAAATGGGGTATGGTTTTACTCAGCCACTTTATCCTCCATGACAATAAATGACTTAAAACCATGGACTGCCTCTTTTCACTGGGATCCACCGTGGAGAACCATGGAGAAGGCCTTTGCCTATAGAGAGTAGAAGACCTCTAATCTCCCATAGAAGACCTCTCTGTGCTCCTAGCCACGGCCCCCACCAAGTTCAATACTGCCACCCGTCAAGCCATAGACTCTCCCCTCAGGATCCTCCTCCACCCCCGCCCCTCTTCCCCGAGCCAGATCCAGCCCATGGGTCCCCACTTCATTTTCAGCTCTTCTGAGGCTTCCAGCGGAACGTGGGTGTCTGAGAGCCTGAGAACTAGATGGGCTTGTTGCAGGCCCGGGGGACCCTCAAGCCAGTTCTGGCTGTCCTGCACCTCAGACTGTGTTGCCCCACCCTAGGGGCTGGCCTACCGCCCAACACTCCCTCATCCCACCCTCTGCGACTGTGAGGGGTAAATGTGGTCGACTTCCCGTGTCTGGCCTCCCCAAGTGGCCATGCCCTGTGGCAGAGCAGACGTGGGACCCAAAACTCTATGCGCGCGCGCGCACACACACACACACACACACAAGCACACAAACACACAATCATGGTAAATGGTTGTTACAAAATGATCATGAGTTCCTTTTTGTGGTGATCCCTGTGCCTCAGACCCCTGACAGGACAACAGGCATACTCTACCACACCTGGCCTCTTTGATTTTTCTTATTTTAACGTGCTTTGACTGTCTTGTAGGACAGGGCCAGCTTACAAAATGGTTAATGAAGAGAATGTTTCACTTATTACATTCTAAGCTCTTTCACATCTATGCAGACACATGAGTAGGTTCAGAGTGAAAGTAGATTCACTTTGCATTTCCAAGAGAGGGTCCAAGCAGAGCAGGCAAACTGCAGTGCTTGGCACTCCTGCTCATTCGCACATGGCTGAAGGAATTTTGAAGATTTCCTGAAGTTCATACATCCCAGGACTTAACAACCTACAAAATCCTTGCTAGAAGTCAATTTACCACAAGATCCCCTCCTCCCTCTAGGGAAGATGTGATCAGCATTCACTCCCTCCTCAAAAGGTGCCAATCCCAACCCAACCTTATATGCCACCTTCGTCCACCCTGGAGAGCCAGTGGGTCTATTAAGGTTATTTACATAGCATGAGGGACCATAAAGCAGCCACACCGGAAAGGGTTTACCCCATGTGATGGTGACCTCCCCGTGGTCCCATAGATGGCACACCTTTTTCCTACCTTTCCCCAGTTTATATATTAGCTATGGGCCATCAAGGCAGAACCATGTACAAATGGCTAGAAGGAGTGGCCAGATACTCAGGCTGAGGGTTAGTGACTTTCTCATCTTCCTTCTGGGGGGAACATTAACAGTATTAATATTAATCAAGATGACCTCTCTCGAGTGTAGGTGCAGCTGATCTCAGGAAGATGGTGGCAGTTTGGCTCAGAGGATAACACCTTACAACACAATTTATAACTTTGGATTTTAAGTCCAAAGAAATTCAACAATCTGTGAAGGCTTTCCACATCCACGAGCATGCACACACAGTGAGTGGTCTATGTGTAGTACAAAGGGTTCCATCACCTATAAGGAGAATTTGTAAAATAAGGAAATAAAAGCTAGCCAACGGGCTATTAGGAAAAACTGGAGGAAATAATCAAGTAAATATTTGGGTTGTTTTTGGTTTTGGTTTTGGTTTTGGTTTTTCGAGACAGGGTTTCTCTGTGTAGCCCTGGCTGTCCTGGAACTCACTCTGTATACCAGGCTGGCCTCAAATTCAGAAATCTGCCTCCCAAGTTCTGGGATTAAAGGCGTGTGCCATCACTGCCCAGAAAATATTTGTTAATAATGAGCTTTTAGTAGCTACTTATCTAAAAGTTCCTTTTAGAAGTCATTAGTGTAAGTGGATGCAATTTCACTCTGTGCCCTGAAGCTAAAGCATTATAATTACAAATCCCGTTGAAGAACAAACTGAACAGAAGTCATGGAACTAAGGAGAAAACTTTCAAGCCATTCAATTTACTTCCATTACTTTTCCTTAGATATGAAATAGAGATTTAAAAAAAATCTCCTTTCTCCTTTCTTCTTCCCTTCTTTGTTTGTCTTTTTATGCAGTCCAAACTGACCTGGAACACACAATGTTCCCCCTGCCCAATATAAACAGAACTGCTGTCTCTGCACTGGGCGGTCATACTAGGCTCTCAGTGCCCACTGTCCAGTCCCTTAGCTATAGGTTGAGCTCCGGAAGGCCCTGGTTAATCACCACTCCTCTTACAAAACTCTCCAGACTTCTTGCCTCAATAGGATGTCCCACAGATTCCAATAACCAAAGTGCCATCTTTTCTGTGGATGGTGTCAGTCTCCACCGCAGGTCCTCGGTTCTTCATTACTTACTTTTCTTTTCATGACTGGGATTTTGCTATGTACTTGCCTATTGGCTCCTGGTAACTGCTACAGATTAGCAGTTTCCCCCTTCTTAGTGAGGCCCCTAGTCCTCAGGAACCCACAATACACTTTTCTATTTTGTGACTATAGGGTTTAAATATTTTTATGACAATGTTGACTGGCTATTCTATCCAGCTGGCCTGCCTTCTTATCTTCCTGCCTTTCTTCCACCCCGTGTATGTGTCTGTGTAAGGTGCATGCATGTAGATGTGTTTATATGCGTTGTACACGTGTGTCAGAGTTTCATGTTAAGTATCTTCTCTTACTACTCCCCCTTATTCTTTGAGACAGAGTCTATGAATCTGTAGCTCATGGATTTGACAAGACCAGCTAGCTTTGACAAGAGTTCCAGAAGTCCTCCTGTTTCCACATCCCTAACTCCGGGATTTAGGCATGTACTACCACAATCAGCTTTTTATGTGGATTCTTGGTATCCAATCTCAGATCCTCATGCCTACATGCCAAGGACTCTACCAGCTGGGCTGTCTCCCCACACCCTCAACCCAGCTCCATTTTTTAATAGCAATTACATCTGAATCCTTCTGTCGGACTCGATACTCCCTGGGCAGGTTTCGATGACCTCAGTGGGGCTCTGTCCCCATTAGTGTTCTGATCCTACTCTGTGGGCTCCTATCACCTGATGCTTCTCTCTTAGATAGGCTTGGGGGAGCAGAAGCTTGGCTCTGCCTTTTAAGACCCTGGCTGAAAAAAATCTTTTCATAGCCTTCTGTTGTCTTTTTGAAAGAAGAAATTTTTGTTGTTGTTGTTCTTAACCGAGTCAGAGTAAATAGACAGTTTCTACATTTATTTACACATTTTGAAATTAGTACAAGAATGTAGAAGCTGGCCTTGGCACATAAAACAGGTTGATCAGACGTAATATAAAATTTCTCCTGTTCCCCTGGTACCAATGTGTATGTTAAAGAGAAAACCCAACTGGTCAGTCACATGATGTGGAAGGCTCAGATTTGCCTACCTAGAACTAATCCTTTCCTTCATTCATCTATTGGTTCATTCATTAATCCATTCCACATACTTAGAAAGGATGCTATATGATGCTCAAACATTTAAAAGCCCTGTGTGGTAGGTGCTATTTTCTGGAGATTAGGAAACACATCTAAAGTGCTTTCCAAATGCTGGTTCCTGAGGTTGCCGGAGATGAGCAGTGCTGTTCTTTTAACTGAGCACATGTTCTCGTGGTGACAGCTGTTCTGGGTTCACCTTGTAGCATTAGCCTGGGCCTTCTCTTCCATCATACCTTGTACCTGTGTCTCTAACCACCAGCTTCCTGGGAGTAAATAAGAAGCAACAGCAAGTGGTTGACTGCTGCACTGGGGGCCGTGTGCACATCCCTAGGGTTTATTTTAGAAAGTCCAAGTGCAACCCACCTTCCTGCTCACAGAGGCTCCAGAATGGACCTTCAGTATTTACTTGGGTTTGCTAAAGATGAATTACCATCTGCTTTGGCTTAAAATTAACTGGGGCAGCTCCCACCCAGAGAAAATGGAGAGCTGGGGAAATGGAATTGCTTCTAAGCTTATTTCCATTTTGAAAGGCTGGAGGGAAAACGAACAGCACTTAGGAATCTCTATGGACTGTGAAGCAAAGGAAGGAATCGCCGGGGAAACGATGGATGGGGAGAAATAATTCTGCCTCTGCTACGAGCGCTTGGAGGCTAAAATATAGCTTGAGGCAAAGATATGCTTCATTTCCTTGTTTGACAGGTGCTATCAAATGTTGCAGGTAGGAGTTCAATATTTATGATTATGCTTTTTGAGACACGCCTCCACACCTTGGACATGTGTGTGCACACACTGCCAATTTTAGAGTTTAAAAACCGGTCTGATTATATTAAACCCAGAGTGGTTAAAATTGAATTTATTCTCTTCCATTACAAATCTATTTTGTTTTGTTTTGTTCATATTACACGTGTGTGTGTGTGTGTGTGTGTGTGTGTGTGTGTGTGAGTGTGTATTAATTAAACATGGATTTAGGATTTGACTAAGTTGTTGTTAGACAAGGTCTCACTATGTAGTTTTGGTTGGCTTGGAACTCACTAGAATGGCCTTGAACTCATGGACATCCTCCTGTCTCTGCTTCTGTCTCCTGAGAGCTGGGTTCTGATTGCCAGGTAGAATTGGTCTAAAGTGGATTAGAGGGGTAGAGAGATCTGCGGAAGTGGAATTGATTCTAAGCTTATTTCATTTTGAAAGACTGGAAGGAAAATTACCAGTTTAGGAGGAGTACATTCTATGAACTGTGAAGGGAAGGTAGGAATTGCCTGGGAAATGAAGCTGGGTTGCTGTAGGTTTATATCTTTGGAACTCACTATTCTTAAACATGGTTTAGTGATTGATTTTGTTTGCTTTTGTTTTATGCATGCACACAGCCTACGCTGATGCTCCCTTCCTTGTCATCTCTTAGCTGCCTCCCACCTCCCAATCCCTCCGCACGTTACCACCAACCCTTCTCCCAGATTCATGACATTTTGTGGCTTGTTTCCTTCATTTTGGCTTGGAACTGTCCATCAGAGCCTGGTGGAGTCACCAGTGAGCACACAACTGAAGACCATGACTCCCCTTCTACCTGAATATATCATTATAAATAGCTCAGCAGCAAGGGGTGGGGCCTGACTGCAGATAGGCCCATTCTTGTGCAAAGAAACTGTTATGGCCCTCAAATGAGTAAAGTGCTTAACAAAAAAATGCCTGAAGAATCAGTTGTAGTATTCCCAATTAAATACTTTAATAGATCCCACCTGCTGAGGCTCATTCCTCACTACTTGCCTGAATGTTCTGGGTTCCCAAATGAAACACACACACACACACACACACACACACACACACACACACAGGGCCTTATTTTGTGTATATATTTTGATATGCTTTAATCAGCTCAATGGCTGGACCACTTCCTAGCCTCCATGTGGCTAATCCACCTCCCTCCGATATTCCCGAGTTATTACTTACTAACTCCTACATTCTCTCTTGGCCACCCCAGACCCAGACATACAGCCCTCTTCGGCTGCTATCCTCCTGCTCCTACATGGTGGCTATGTTCTCTGTCCCGCACCTTTCCAGGCATGGTGTTTCTTCTCTCCTTCTCTAGGCATGGTGATTCCTCCTTCTTTCTCCCTCCCCCAGGAATCTAAAAGTCCTGCCTCCATCTACCCTACCCAGCCATTGGGTGCCGCAACTTTATTTACCAGTGTGGATGTTCATACAAACAATTTTGGGGACCGAAATTAACCTGCTATAAGCAGCCATAGTTAGTCCCTTAGATTTGTCTTTATCTAGTCACTAAAAGTTATTTAAAAAAACCCAAATATTTCATTTTCAGAACGTGTTTTGGCCAACTTTTCAGTATTGTGATTAAACCCAGGGCTTTTGAACACGCTCTGGGAAAACACTACTGTGCGTCGCTAGCCCTTCAGATTGTGTGCTTTCAATGGCTACAGACCATGCTTAGTGTATGCTTTGCTTATAAAACATTGAACGGTTGGTCCACTCTGCTTCCTGACCTATCTTCCTCAAGCAAGTTGCCAGGAGCACCCATGACCTCCCCAAGATGGAAAGGATCCCTTTAAACCATGAGTCAAAAAGTATTTTCTTGCTTTAAAAAGTTTGATCGCGTACCTTCTAGAATTCTTTAGAAGATCTGGGGTTTTAGGAGCAGGGGAGAAAAATGAGGAAATAAAAAAGAAACACAGTTTGAATGACATAGCAGGTGGTTTAATAAGAATGTTTCACGGCATCTTCCTGAGTTGCTAACACGGTTTATAGAGCAAGAACACTGTTTCGGTACAAATGGGATGCTACTGCTTTGGCAAGATCCTGGTCCTCCTGGGCTGAGTCTCTCAATTCTGGGGGTTGCTGACGACAGCCGTGGTGCTGTAGGAGTATGGGCTGAGCAGGGCTGCGATGGTGTAGTGGCGATGGCCAGAGTCATTGGCTGTGAAAACCACCTAGAAGAGAGGAGAGAGGAGAGACAGCTAGTTCTAACAGAGCCCAGAGGTAGGAGCTGCAGTCAAAGTGTTCACAGGAAGTTCAATGCTAAGCTGATAATCTTCCTTTTATTGTCTGACTGTTTTCTGGGGTGGGGTTGGGGATGAATAATTAGATTAAAATATGCTGCCTAAGTGTTTGGAGCTTCGTGGAGCTCCTAGAGAATTGCAGGTCTCCCTTTGCAAGTTTCCTTCTGTAGTGTGGGTGGCCCTGGTCAGATCATAGTCACAGAGAGCTTGAAGGCTATTGTTCCCTTTCTTGGGTTCAGATAAAAGTTGGGAGAGTAGAAACACTGACACCCACAAACAAAAGACCTGGGGCGAACAGTGGTTGTCAACAACTCCACTACAAACTTCCAGACCTGGAATGTTGGCAGAAGCCATTCTCCAGCAGACTGCATCCTAAAACCGGCCTAAGTTTCTACAGTGAGAGCCTGACCAGAAAGGAAGGCTTCGTGCGTCCCAGTCCAGGGATTTCGCTCCCACTGTCCCTTTGCATGTTCTAATGTGAAAAGATGAATATTTTAAGGGAAGAAACAAGGCTGAGATGCTGTGGGAAGACATCACAAGATTCTTTCCACAACACAAGCAGTTTGTGGCTGGCAGAAATGTAAATGAAAGTTTTGGAGCTCATTGAAGTTTCTGGACAAAGTCTGGATTTTGCAATTACTAGTCACTTCTCAAATTACTAGACTTTCTGAGACATGGGTGCAGCAACAGCCCAGGTGCTGGGAGTGAGTCAAATCTGGAACAGATGGTAAGTATAGAAGATGTATGTAATTGTACTCATTTGGTGGACAGGTTTTGGATACAGCTTTGAACACACTTTGAATAAAGATTTTTTTTAAACGTCCAAATATAGGGCAAAGAATGATTGGATGACAGAGTAAAACTAACACAAAAATAACATCCAGATAAATGAAAGGGAGAATCATCTTAGACTGTTGTATTTATTTATTATTATTTATAGCACCATGGATCAAATCCTGCGAATGCTAGGCAAGCATTCTGCCACTGAGTTACAACCCTAGCCCTTGGCCTAGGCTGTTCACTAATTCAGGAGCATTCTATTGTAGCCTCTAGGATTAGATGAGAGGCATGTGCCACCACACACACACAGACACACACACACACACGCCTAGAAGTTTCTTTTCTGTCGCATTTTCACTCAGGCTCATTTGTTTCTTCCCCAGAAGTGAAAAAAAAATATTATGTAGTTTTAAAAAAAATCCACCAAGTAAGAGAGCTCAGTCATTTAAGCTCTTGACTTGTTAGCCTGAAGACATGAATTTTAGCCCCAGAATATGTATAAAAATGTCTGGTGTGATAGAGAGTGTCTGTAATCCCAGAGCTGGGGAGATGGAGACAGCCTAGGGTCTGCTGGCAAGTCAGTCTAGCCTAACTGGTGAGCTCCAGGCTAATGAGAGACCCTGCCTCAAATTTTGTGTATGTGGGGTATGTGAAGGGGGTGAACAGAGTGCTTGAGAATGACACCTAAGGTTTTTATGTAGCCTCCACATGCATACACGCGTGTGCCTGCACACACACACACATAAAAATCCCCCAAGCAAAGAGACCTATTGGTTCCAAAAAACATCTCCTAATTTTCCGTGGTATGTATGATGGGGTCATCTTGGACCCTGGTTGTGAGGAAATACTCCACACTAAAAGGCTGTATTTAGTAGAGTGCTCAATCAGAAGGGTTTATTTTTCAAATGTTTGTTGAATGATGGGGTGGGAATGTGAATCAGTTGATAGAGTGTTTAAACTCTGGGTTCAGAGCCCCAGTATGGAGTCAAACTGCTGTGGTGGTTTATGCCTATTATCCTAACACTTGGAAGGAAGAGACGAGAAGTTACCAGCACAAGGTCATTCTCAGCTAGATTCAAGTCAGGCTGGCCTATGAGAGAGCTTGTCTCCAAAAAGCCAAAACAAAATAAAAACGTTTGTTGATTGAGTTCTAAAAGAGAATCAGACAAGTCTTCCAACAGGAATAATGTGGTTGAGGTGACAACTTACAGGTACTCCCAGCAGGCTGAGACCCAGGGTCTATGGGCAATTAATGCAGGAAACAGCAAGGGTCCTATACTGGCCCAGCTAACATGGGTGTTGGTGCCCGGTAAGGAGTAGAGTACTACCTTGGTAGGTGGCCGACTCTTGGTAAGCCCCTCTGGTTTGTCTGGTAACACCATCATCTGAGAGTGTCATCCATGGCTAAGTCACAAGGGCAGACCCTGTTTGTACTTTGTGGTTAGGTTTTGTCAACTTGACACAAACTAGAGTAACCTGCGAAGAGGGACCCTCGACTGGGGTATTGCCTCCATGAGATTGGCCTGTAGGCAAGTCTATGGAACTTTGTTTGACTAATGGTTGATGTAGGCAGGCCCAGCCTATGCTCAGCAGTACCGTCCCCTGGGCACATGGACCTAAGCTATATAAGAAAAGGAGCTAAGCAAGCCAGTAAACAGCATTCCTTTCTGATCTCTGCTTCAATTTCCACTTCCAGGTTCCCACCTGGCTTTCCTCCATGGCGAACTGTAAGCTGTAAGATGAAATAAACCCTTCTCTCCCCAGGGTTGCTTTTCGGTCATGGTGTGTATCATGGCAACAGACAGCAAACTAGGTCACATGAGGAGCTATTTTTGATGGAATTTGTTATCTCCAGGTCTGACCAACAAGCTTGGATCCTATTTGCATGACAGCTGCCTCTGTGAACTGAGGACCGAGAGGAGCCAGGGAAACTGAGCCCAGTGCCAAGCAAAGGTTACTCATGTGCCTTTGGCGGTGGCCTTGGGTTTTGATTTAGCTCCATTTCTTACAGAGACACTGGCTGAGGCATGGAAGGCACACTAACTAACCAACACAGAGGCCAACTCTGTCACTTGCTCACACATGCTAGCCTTGTGCCCTTGATGAGGAACTTAGCTTCTCTTAGCTTATTGGTAAAATGGGTGTAAGTCGAGGCTAGACCTCCATAGGTTGATCATAAGGATGAAACAGTTTTGATTCAGAAATCCCTTTGCCATGTGATGTTTGCTTGATGATTTAGATATTAAGCTGTTGCGTTTTGAACATGTTGTAATTCTCTGTGTTGCCAAGAATTGTCTACCCAAACTTCTGGGGACATGAGATGTGCTTTGGAATAAAGAAAATGCCAGAATTTAGAGAAATAGCATAGGGAACCCTTTCTTTGACTATGAAATGCCCTCCATGGTATCTGGAGGTTGCCTCAAAAGCAAATACTAACATTTCTTCAACAGAGAAATGAATATTTACATAAATGTAGTTAGCTGACTATAAGCAGCGTGAACAGGTTCAGGCCATGTTGCTAAATGAGTTTTAGAGAAACTCAGAAGGCTTGCTTTCCAAGCACTGTGGATTCTGGCTGTAGAATCTACTTTCCACTCATGCCCAACGTACATCAAGAGCAAAGGGAATTTCCTGAGACTAAAAACAAAATCCAAACAACTTGGTGTGTCCACTTACATCTGCGTATTCGTGGAACGGGGAAATGCCAAGTGTCTTCCAGTACGATTTGGTGTCCAGTTCTACTCTGTACACCCCTTCTACGAACTTCTCATCTGTGGTGAGCCCATGTAGCTCTCCAGATTCAGCGGTCTTCCTGGAGGGCACACAAATACAGAGGAATTTATGGGGAAAGAAGAGTTCAGTGGCATGGTAAATGATAGAATACACAAACGTGCGCATATGTGGTTGTGATGTGTGTGTGTTCATGTGTGTACATGTATGTATCTGTATATTTTTTTCTGTTACCTGAATCAAAAGGGAGGAAATCCTTATGTTTGAGATAAAATAGCAAGAAATTCAAGGGAACTTAATGTACATCTTTATTGTAGCATCTTGTCTTATGAGACTAAAATATAGTAAAATGTTTACGTTAAAGGTCTTAATCTAGGCGTATGGGGTCACCTGTTATTATTCTAGTGCTCTCAGGGTAGAGGCAGGAGGCTTGCTGCAAGTTTGAGGGAAATTGTGTTTAAATAGTGAGTTCTAGAGCAGATGGGACTAGGTGTTGAGATCCTGACTGAAAATAAATTAATTAAAATTTTTAAAAGAAAGAAAAGCTTTAAGGCCTACAGGTGTAGTTTAGTGGTAAAGTTCTTTCTTAACATTTGTATTCCCCTGGATTCAATCCCCAACCACGCACAAAGGCAAACACAAAAACACATACACAAATACACAAGCACAGACACACAGAGAGATACAAACACATACACATACATACATACATACATACATACTTACACACACACAAACACAGACATAAGACACACAGAGACACACACACACAGTATTGCATTCAGGATTAATGACTTGATGAAAGTTTATGATAGTCCCTGAAGGTTTCACAAGCTGCCTTGACTAACTCTGTAATCTCCTGTGACAGCAGAGTGACAGTTCAGTGTCCCAGGGCCTAAGGGTAACTTCTGGAAGTAGTGTAATTTATCATAGCAGAAAGCCTAATAAACAAAGAAAAAACTTGTAACTGACTTCTCCTTTTGGAAATTTAATCTATTCAGTAATTCTTTGCCAACAAGAAATACCAAGTGATTTCCATTTCCGCCTAGGCAGCATCAGTTCAATAATGGCAATGTTAGAAACTGCTCCCCACGTAATTAAAAGTAGCAGCTGGTTTTAGTGACTCTGACCATGCCTCATCTCCATTTTTTTTTTTTTGATGTGGGTACAAGAAAGAAGAGTCACAAGAAAGTCTGAATATTTGGGTATCCATTCCACGCCAACTAGATTCCCCTAACCACTTTGCATGCTGTGTTCAACACGTGTATAATTATGAAGACATTAACAAATAGAAACTTAAAACAGCACCAAAAGAAAATGACCTTCCCAATGATTGATGAAGAGCACTAGTAGTTCTAGGTATTCAATTAAAGCCTGATATAAAGTCTGCACCCAGGAGTCATCACTGCATAGCTGTTCTGCTAAGGGCTGAGGGAGTCTTTGCTGTTTTCCTTTTGGTTTGTTTATTTAGATTAATTAGAAATCTCTTTGAAATCACTTTGTTAAAAAACAAAACAAAACAAAACAAAACAAAACAGAACGACACAGAATTGTGGCTAGTACAGGTGGGAAGTCATGTTGACATGCTTGATAGTGGGTGACTGTGAGATTGCTCAGTCCCTAGATTTGCCTTGCAGATCTCTCACGATATGTTTCTTATTAAGATTCATGGTTGCTGCCCTTGCACAGAGCTACTCTGTTCTGAGTGTACATTTTAAAAACCCCTGAGTCTGGGTAATGCAGTAAGCTCCAGAAGGGCACTTTGTCAAGGCCTTTCCTCTCATCAATAAATTAGCACACACGAACACATTCTTCATAAGATTTTAAGACTGGAATTCAAAGTTTGTGCATCATCCATAGGTACCAGGGAATCTGAAAACTCCTAAAATTACATGTGTATGGTTTATACGTGCTTGTTTTTGAGCCTCTTTGTGGCCATGGGTCTTTAAATAATTTGTTTTTTACTTTCTCCTTTCCTCTCTGTCTCTGTCTCTCTGTATCTCTCTGTCTCTGCATTTTTTTTTTTGTGTGTGATGTGTGTGTGAGTGTGTGTACACATTTGCATGATCTAAGCTCAAAGCTAGATATTTTCAATTATCCTACACCTTGATTTTTGAGACAGGGTCTCTCACCAAACATGCACCTACCCATTCAGAGACACTGGTGAACAAGCAACTTCAGGGTATCCCTGTTTCTAAGCTTCTACCTCCAGGCTGGTGTTATAAGCATGCACTTCGATGCTGGGCATCTTACACAGAGTCTGGGAACTCACATTCAAGCCCCCATTTTCTGAGCAGGCACTTCACTGACTGCGTCATCTTCTCTGTCCCTGGAGACTATAATTTTCATTATTTGCTTAAAGTGGGCTGTGATATAAAAGGGTTGGAAACCACTATGAAACAGTGGGGTTATTGACTCCTCCCCTGTTTTCCTCCCTTCAATCTTGGACTGTGCTCTGGTTCCTGGTCATGCTCTAAGTAACACAATAAAGCAGCTTTGTTTATAAAAAAAGGCCTCTGCCGGTGGATGCTCACAGCCAATCATAGGACTGAGTTCGGGGTCCCCAGTGGAGGAGTTAAAGGACCGAAGGAGCTGAAAGGGTTTGCAATATCATAGGAAGAACAATAATATCAATCAACCAGATCCCCCAGAACTCCCAGAGACTAAACCACCATCCAAGGAGTACACATGGAGGGACCCATGGCTCCAGCCACATATGTAGCAGAGGATGACACTGTCGGGCATCAATGGGAGGAAAGGCCCTTGATTCTGTGAAGGCTTGATGTCCCAGTGTAGGGGAATTCAAGAGCGGAAAGGTGGGAGTGGGTAAATGGGGAACACCCTCATAGAAGAAGGGGAGGAGAGAATGGGGTAGAGGGTTTGGGGAGGGGGACCGAGAAAGGGGATAACATTTGAAATGTAAAGAAAACAAAACAAAACAAAATCTCTCTGCTCATACGCTTAACCTTCTAATCTTCTTTAACTACCAGGTTTGTTGGTTTTTTTTTTTGTTGTTGTTGTTGTTTATAAGATTTGATGCCTGCATGTGAATTTGTGTACCATACACATGGTGGATAGAAGAGAATGTCAGATACCCAGATCTCCTAAGACTGTGAGTTTCAGATGGTTATGAGCTGCCATTCTGGTGCTAGGAATTAAACCTGTGTCTCTTACAAGAGCAATATGTGCCCTTAGCCCCTGAGCCCTCTCTCTGGGCCCTCTAGCTGGTAAGTTGTGTGTCTGAATCTAACACGAACAAGAGTAAATGGGAACCTGAAACTGGTCCCATGGTGGGCTATTCTACAAGTTTACCCAGAGGCAAAGGGCTCCCAGGATCCCTCAGAGGTCTTTTTGAACACTTTTACGGCCACATCTACAGCAGGGCTGCCTCGGACAGCATCCAGGACTTTGACCATCAGAGGACATTTGGATTCTCCAGCACCCTGGGCATAGAGGAGACAAGAGAAATGTCAGTGAAATGGGTCAGAGTAAACTGGCTTGTTCTTTCCGGTGATAGACTCTGGAACAAAACCAAAAGTACATGCTGATCCCATTATGATAACATAAGTGTTGACAATTAATGAGCTTTTTTATCCAGTATGACATAGACAGCATTGTTTCCAAAGCAAGAACAGTTTCTGCCCCCAGATGCACTGCTGTGCACCAGGGATATGGATAATGAATGTTCAAAGGGAAAATAGGCCCTCTGAGAGGCATTGCTCTGTTTGCCTCTCCATCTGAATGGAGCCACTGAAAGGTGCATGGTGCAAAAAGACAGAATGGGCTTTTTCTTGCGATCATTCTAATCAGCTGTTGCTATAGTAATTCCCTCTGGTTGTAAAATAACCCTCACATACTTCCTGACTCATTTAATTATACTGATTAACTCTTTTAAAGGACTTTTTCAAAGACTGGAATAGAGTGTTGGCCAAAAAAAGACAAAGAAAGATCAATAATACATTTTGATTAGCTAAAGAACTAAAATATAACAACATAATAGGCATACTAAATATATTAAAGATTTTATGAGAATTCAATATTAACAGCCCCACTGAGAATATATCTTGTTTTTCTACTGTTAGAGATTGAACAGAAGGCTTTTCACACACTAGCCATACACTGGACCACTAAACTATACATCCAGCCCTTTTATTTTTTTATTTCTATGTTAATCTCATATCTTTATTATCTAAGGACAGCAGAGACTGAGCATTACAGACTCAATGCGCTAAAGCAATAGAAGGAAGAGCCAGAGGCACTCCAGCTCTTCTCTTGGAATCTAATGGTAAATATAGAGTCTGAGTACTTTAGTTCTCACATCTGGAAGAAGGCACTTCTTCTTTATCTAAGGTCTAACTGCCATGTCTCACAGGATCACTCACCGCAGGGCCAGCTTCAGACACAAATACCAGTCCAGCGAGGCAAAGGAGGAACAGTCGAAGGGAAGCCATCCTGTCAGGAGCCTGTGGATCTCTGTGATGGCTTCTCCTGGTGAAGGGGCTTTTATACCCCCTCCTTCCAAGCCAGGCTGCTGATCCCTGCCAATCTGACTCCAAAACCTGCTGATTCTGATTATTGACTTAGTCAACAAAAGGAGAATAAGTAACCTACACAAATATGAACCTTGCCTAGGGAGATTAGAGTATCGGAACACTCGCTCTACGAAATGTGGAGACAGACACCTTTGGGAAAGAGGGCAACCGTCCAAAAGCAACAATGAGAAGATACAGCCAGAGCAAGACTAATTATTGTCCTGCACCTTTGAGTCTTGACAGCGTTGGAGGCTCTGACACACCCAATCCCAGATCTGCTATTCAATGTCCTGCCTGCTTCTGGAAATGATTTCCTATCTCCGATATCAGACCACACATTTGTAAATCAGAAATATCGCATTTCTCTTTGAAGGAGATTTTCTAAGAACTTTAAATGTGACAAGATATAAAGGCATTTTATAAACTGGAAAATACAAATGTCAGATGATTCCATTCAATATCTGTGCCTAAGAAGGAGATGCTTTCTCCAGAATCTCTTGTGCATTGTCAACCAAGGTTGACATCATTACTTTCCATTGCTCAGAATGGGATAGAAAGCCCTCTCCATACAGGAATCACTACCCAGTAAAATCTCTCACCCACGCATGTCAACTCCACACTACTGAACTCCACAAACCATTGAAACCAAGAATTGCCTCCCAGGATCTCGTAAACTGGCAAAGCCACCTGACCACAGGCTCTACCATTTCTCTAGGATTTTGAACTATCTGCAAAAATTGCAAATTGAACCACGTTGCATTAAAACCTGGGCTTTGGCTTGTCTTGAGAAACTGGAAGATGACTGCAGTTGCCTTAGATTCACATGAAAATAATCTATGGGGTCCCATGCTGGGACATCTCGGTTTCCTGACTTCTCTCCCACTCTGAAGCCAGATTACATGACTACTGGTACATCTGATTGTCTGTGTGTTTTCAATGCACATCCCATATTCTGGATCCATGACAAAGCCCAGCCTCTTTATAAATTTGTTATGATTACTGGTCTTCTGACAGCATATTTTCTTTTGCTAAATAAGCATGCCCACCTCTTTGAGAGATTCCTCGTCAGATCCAGGACCTGGAATCCTCTTTTCCCAGGACTTTGTTGTCTGGCTTCCTCCCACTGGTCAATGTTTCTCTTCCAATGTGAGGCACTGAAGCAGACACAGATAATTGAACTGGACACACATTTCAGATAAGGTCATGTAAACCCTGAGGACATGGCCAGAAGGCTTTAGTCTTCCTTGACAAATGTGCTCTGCAGGCAGTGTTATACCCTGAGCATCCGTAACTGTTATCATTGTGATGCCTCACCCAACCCTGTGTCTAACACAACTAAAGAGCATTCATCATAATGAACTATGCTCATTTATCAATTTTATTTAGTTTTTGGTTTGCTGTTTTGGGACAGAATCTCATTTTGTACCTTTGGCTGGCCTGGAGCTCACTACATGTAGACCAGGCTAACCTTGAACTCACAGAGATCCTCTCCCATTCTGTCTTTTTATAAATTTTGATCTAAGTATAGGATCTCAAATTTATCTCTGACCATAACATACTGGTAGTTCTGACCAACAAGTAAATTAGAACACCCTCAGGTCTTTGATTTGCTTGTTTTTTAGACCTACATCAGCCTTAGAAACCAACTTTTTAAACTTTAATTTGAAAGAGACAAGGATGTGAAGAAAAACTGAGGTGCTTTGAAGCACTGGGAGGACGTTGAGTAAGATGGAAAACTACTGATGACCCTTGCAGAGACAGAGTATTAGGGCATGTTTGGACAGGGGCCCGGCAATCAGCAGGTAGACTGTCTGGAGTTTGAGTCAAAGGTCGGGCAGGATTTTATGTGACAGAGCAGGACAGAAAAAACAGAGTAAGAAAACATTTGTTGTCCAAAACATGGGTGTGAGATAAAGGGCAGTTGACCCCCAGAGAAGCCCAGGTGCTTTTTGCCTTTGAGTCACTTTGTGCTGTGAACAGGTCCCATGGATAATCATACTTTTCTAAAGAAAGGAAGGTGTGCTTTTGCATATTGAGTTGAAATTGTAAAAACTCTTCTCAGAGGATGGTTACAGGAATCCATGAAGAGGGATGGACTCGTGTCAAAATTCTGCTGAAGACATTGCCTGTTCTGGGGTAATATTAACAGCAACTACCTAGAGAACATAAGGGTATTGGAGGTAGTGTTTAAGTTAGAAGGTGGTGTCTTTGCTTAGCCCTTTACTGGTTTTCTTCACATCCTGTCTGCAGTGCCATAGCTTACATGTTTTATTTAGGTGAATGAGAGATTGAGTTACTGACAACATCTCTCTCCCTACTACCAAATTTATGATAGTTAATGAACAACCCTGGCTGGCTCTTGATTAGAGAGTCTTCACGGCCTTCTCCCTTAAAATGTACAACCTCGTTCAATACATCTTTTCATCTCCTAAACAATCTCTTCATTTGTTTTCTGAAGGTCCAAACAAACACCTAGCCAGCCCTGGAATGCTTGCTAATGCTATTGCAGTAAGCGGATTAGCAGGAAGAGGACTAGGTGGGCCAAATGCTTGCACTAAACCTCCTGGTGAGGGAGTTAGGAGAAGAGAAATAGCAGTGTTTGGGGCTCTGAATCTTTGCAGGTCAAAGAATTCAATTTTGTTAGCTCCCCTTGAGGTGGATAAGACCTGGAGGTTTGATTAATGCTAAGCAAATCATAAAGACTCATTTTAAAACCATAATGCTGGTTTAATTAACAGTCAGATGGTCTTCTGATAATCAAGGGATTGGAGCAAGAGGGTTTTGAGTGTTCTGGGAGTATGTTCTCTAGAAGGGAGAGCCTGGCTAAGATTGCTTACCTCATTGTTGAATATACATGTTTTCTCTTTTGTTGTTTTTGTTTTTGTTTTGTACTGGACATGCTTGAACCTGTCTTGTCTAGTGTGTCTTTCTTCCCGGGTGTTGAACACATGATGAAAAGGGCACTTTTTTCTCTTCCTTCCTCTGTTTTCTAACTGAAGAGTAACATTATCTAGGGCATCACCTTTCAGTTTCAGTCTCATGATTGATCATTGCTGGAAGCAACAATTGAGAACACCCTTACATAAGGATGTTCCCTGATTCATATCATGCATGCTGCCATATACTATAATGGGGACAACATCACCAAGAGCATTGGCCTCCGTTGTTCTGATAGCTTGAACCTACTCTGTCTCTCTCTCACGTGGGTCTTCATTTGTCTATTTTTTTTTAATGGTTTTTTGAGACAGGGTTTCTCTGTGTAGCCCTGGCTGTCCTGGAACTCACTCTGTAGACCAGGCTGGCCTCGAACTCATAAATCCACCTGCCTCTGCCTCCTGAGTGCTGGGATTAAAGGCGTGCGCCACCATGCTCGGCTTTCATTTGTCTATTGTCTGCAGTTCAAATGGTTGACTTGGTCTAGTCTGGGTTGCCATAGGTTGTTCTGTTCACACATATTTCAATGACTTTATACATAGACATTCAATGTGGCAAGAATTCTGGCTTCTAGAATCCTCCAAGGATTATTCTTCTAAATTTTATGTGGTTAGAGGGAAGGTTCCAGGCCTTCTTGTCAAGTGTACAGGTTACCTTTGGTTTCTCTTTGTTACTCTTTGCAGTTTTCAGGCAGCTAGTGAGGCTCAACAGATTTGAGAGCACTTGACACTTAGACCTGGCTACAGTCTGCGAAGGGTTCAAAGGAGCATGGTGCAGCCCAATGGAGAGATGGTTGAGACTAGATATCTTTCCAATCTATACACGTCATCGGCTATTTCTTAGCTTAGCTCAGTTTCCAAAGAGACTGCACTGGGCTTGGGTCAACAGTGTCAGCTAGAATTAAAGATCTTTATCTGCACTCACATCTTCCTTAGAATTACTTGCATTGGTCTGTGGCCATAATCTACCACAATGGACTCAGGTTTTGATTTTGGTCACTGCTGTTCTCTTCTGACATGGGAGGTATGACTGATAAGAAGATATTGTAAACTCAATTAATTAAAAAGAAATACTTTGGGGCATGTCAATGTGCAACCTTCAGGTTGCCTATAATTTGACTCTTAGGGAAAACATGTGTTCTTTAAACTGAAAGCAGTTGATGAATGGGCAAGAATTCATGGACACGAGTGGCTTTGGGTTCACAAAGAGATAAGATTTTACTTTTACTGTGAAAGATAACATATCTAAGTATATAAAAAGAAAGTGTGTATGTGATTCTGCTCTTATTCAAAAGGAGAAGTGTATGAGTCCCCAGCTGTTGACAGTGAGGAGAAAATTAATGGTGCGAGTCCTGTAGGACATGGAATGGAGGAAAACTCAAAATCTAGGCTTAGGAATTGAGCAGACTCTGACAAAAGCATTAGAGTCCCTCCCCGCTTTCTTGTCATCTTAGATGTGTGCTTTTGCTTAAGTGGTGGCCAGAGGTTAACCTCGGATGTTCTCCCTCACTCTCCATTAACTTTGTTTTAATCACAGTCTCTCACTGGGATCCGGAACTCACTAATTGGCTGAATCAGCTGGCTACTGAACCTTCTCTCCAGCTCTGGAATTACAAATACTTCCCACAATTGCCACGCTTTTTACCCGGGTGCTGGGGATTGGACTCAGGTCCTTGGGTTTATATGGCAGCACTAAACCAACTATGCTGTTTCTCTGGGGCCAAGCAATATCATTTTTAGAAGGTTAAAGAGAGACTTAGAGGAGGGGGAGACAGTAGTGTAGTAGTAGAGCAAGCAGAAAGGGAGAACTCATAGCCATTCTAGAGTCTGGAACTCGATGGGTTGTAGATACAAGGGGTTTTTAGATTCTGTGCATCTTCAACTTTCTATACACATAATAAGAGCAATTACATACTCTGAGGCACATGGGAAATCCTGCTCACTTGGAGGTGATGAGGACAAAGAACACAGCCATCCCAGGACCCATCTGAGAATTACTTTCATGGTCAAGACTTTCTCTGGAACAAGAAAACATGGAGGAAAGATTTCTCACTAATATGGCAGGAAGTGAGTCCACTGGTCTTTCTGATTCATATGCTTGGGGAATCCTCAGGGAACATTGTCATCTTGAAATTTCTATATGTGCTTTACGGTTTATGAGCTTGTGAGTTTGCTTCTGGGTTTCTGATGAAACCAGTCCTGAGCTTGCCCAGTGGACCTTGGACATTGCTCAACCTAAGGGAATTAGTAAATTCATCCAGGCCATACTTGCTAGGCAAGGTGAGCTTGGCTGAATCTGCAGATACTCTGCCTTCAGTTAACCTTACTCTTGTAAGTAACAATCTGGGCTGGTGACGAGTCTTTGACTGTAAAAGGAAAGAAGATGCCAACAGACAATGTTAATCAAGGGTCAGTGCCAGAGGGACAGGACATGAGGAGAAAAATGGAGGGGTCAGTGTAATTGCTCAGCTTAGAACCAAGGAGGATTAGGGTGTCTTTGACAGGAAGCCATGAAAAATTGAATCAAGCTGCCCTTGAGGCTGGTTACTCAAAGGGTAGCAATTAGATATTTAATTTTTTAAGTTAAATTTTATTCTATGATATTATGTTTGTGGATATTTTTGCTTGCATGTATGTTAGTGCACATCATGTATGCATCATGCCTGAACAGGCCAGAAAAGGGTGTTAGATCCCCAGGAACTGTGGTTACAGATGGTTGTGAGCTTTCATGTGGGTGCTGGGAATCACACATAGATTCTCAGGAAGAGCAGGCCCTGCTCTTGGCTGCTGAGGCATTTTTGTAATCCCAGCAATTATGTGAGTGTGGTCAGAGTATAACTTTAGATAGATGTTCCTGTTGGGATCTGATGCCTTCCTGACAAAAGGGCCCTTGAGTGTCCTGAAAGAAGTAGCATGGGACAAATGGGTGTGAAACGCAACGTGTCAGTTGATCCAGCTCTCGTCAGTTAGACATGGGAAAGCAAGTCAGAAGTTTCCAGCTGACCAGACACTAACACAGAGTGACCTGCTAGGATTGCTCTGCTAGCCAGACATGCCCCCTCATCTCTGACCTCTGGTCTTCCCACTAAGTTACTCTTAGTGCTCAGACCACCCCTCTCATGTTCCTTCCAGTGAATTCCAGACAACAGCAATGCCACCATCTGTAAACTTCATCTTCAACCAGTGTGCTGAGCCCCTCCTCTACTGCTCCCTCTTAATTGGGCCAGGCTGTCTGCCAGGAGTGGCATTTCTCTGGAGCAGTCTTCAGAGTCCCTGGTTCCCTTGTCAGAACTTTCAACCCTCCTGGTTAGGCTGTGTTGGCCTTCCAGCTTCTGCCACACTGTCAGGTGTTTGGGTGACTCTCTCCCTGGCATTCTTTTTTCTCCATTCTTTCCCTATCTTGGCCATTTGTTCTACTATCTGATTTTGGAATATCCATGAAAGGAGACAATATCTAAGATTATCTAAGGGAAAAAAATGACAAAATCACCTTGATCCTGCCCTAAGATAACTGGCTTACTCATTTTGTAGTCTCAGTACAGCGTTGCAATTTGTGTGTCTACAGGTATACTGTGTTTACTATTCCCTGCTCCTACAACCTGTCCTTAAAGGCTTGCATATTAACCTTGATTTCTTTTATAGACGTTTCCTTAGTGTTTTCCTTTAGCTTTGTTCTCCTTTTAGAAGACAGTCCATTGTTTTTTCCAGGTTACCATCTGCAGTGCTTAATGATCATTGTCAACTTAAATGAATTTAGATTCACCATAGAAACACACACCTGGGTGTGTCTTAGTATGTTTCCAGAAATTTTTTTAACAAAGAAGAAATGACCCACTATGATTTGCTGCTGTTCATTAAATCTTCACCCTCTATGCCTATAATGTAGCCATCATTTCCCTTTCCAAGGTGACATGTCTCACTCAGTCTTTCTATGGTTTTGCCTATGATCTCATCACCATCAAAGGCTGGTCTGTCTTGTTCTGCTTCGAGCTCACCACAGTCTACTTTCCAGTTCTTGTCACTAACGCCAAAGTATTCTATCAGTTTCTCACCTTGACCATTTCCTCCCTGGGCTGTTGTTTTCGAGGTGAATCAGTGTGCTCCTCCTGGCTCTGCCTTGCCGCACCATTTGCCTTGTGCTGGTGGCACCATGATGGTCCTCAAACTGAACCTGTTGGAACTTGGCATTTCCCCATTCCATAAACTCCTCTTGGCCTACTGCTCTTCAGATGGACTCATCATTGCTCTGGGTAGTGAGGACTTGGAACCTCAGGAGTCAGTCTGGAAGTCTCTTTCAATCATCACCAGACTTCTACAAATAGTGAAAAGCTACGTGTGTTAGTGCATGCTTGTAATCCCAGCACATGCAAGGCAGATGCAGGAAGATCAAGAGTTCAAGGTAAGCTTGGGCTGAGTATAGAGACTTTGTCTCAAAACTAAAATGGTTCTTGCTTCCAACATATTCCTCCCGTTCCTTGACTTCCTTTTCCAGAGCTGTCAGTTGAGTTCCAGTCTTCATTACTAATCACACAGGCTTTTTCAATTATGCCACATCTGATCTCCTTACTGTTAATCTATTTTCCATATAATCTTTTCCTATAAGCTGTTGCCAAAGTAATCTTCTTAATGCATACCTCTGACTACATTACATTTCTTTACAAAGCTTTTTTTCTCATTTCCCTGTGGCCAGGCAAATCAAGGCCAATGTCCTTTGCTTGACATTCAGACAGAATCCTGACTTGATTGTGTTCTATCCTTGTTTATTGCTATGGTTCTTCAAACACTAACTGAAAGGCTGGTGAGGTAGGTGGCTTATTGTGTACAGGCATCTGCCACCAAGCTTGATAACTGAGTTTGATCCTTGAGACCTACATGATAGAGTATAGACTCACATAGTTGTTCTCTGACCTCCATATATGCACAGTAGCTAGTGCACACTCACACAGGAAATATAATGTAATAAAAACAAAACTCAATTAAACTCTGGTAGATTGGCTACATAACCTTTCTTAATCACCTTTACTCACACTGTAATTGTCAAAAGAAACAAGCATTGTTGAAGTGTTCAGATCAGAAGCAGTAATCACTGAGAGAAAAGACCAGAGAAGAGACTGTCTCAGAGGTAAAAAACCAAGTGAATTGGGGCTGGAGAGATGATGCCACAGCAGAAAAGAGCATATACTAGTCTTGCAGAAGTTCCAAGTTTGATCTTCAGGTCACTCACTCACAGCTATATGTAACACTAGCTTCCAGGGTGATCCAAGGCCTTCTGCTGGCCTCTGTGTGCACGATCATTTATATGCAACCCCCCCCACATTCAGACATACACACATATACATAATTAAAGATGCAAATAAATTAAAAGAACAAGTCTAGTGACATCAGGACCAAAAATTGAGAAGGAAGAGGAAAGATGACTTAGATGTTTTATTTGGCTTGGGTGAGGGGTGGTCAGATAGTTTACAGTTAGAAAAACATTAAGAATGAATCTAGTTTTGAAAATTCTGATGTTGCACATTTGTTCCGCCGGCACTCATGTCTAGACAGCAGCTGGAAATGGCAGCTTGGTGGAAACCAGGCTGTGGGTTCACATTTAGTGTCCTGAGCATGTGGCCTGGATGCCAGTATTCGGAGGTCACCAGTGCATGTTCACAGTAAGGAGACATTCATTTCCCCAGCAATCAAGAGACAATCAAGAGAAAAATGTCTGTCTGACATTTTTCCCAGACAGAGGTTGGCTATCCGGAAATACTCCGTGTCTCTCCTAAGCAGCCATGCCATTCCTGAGAGTTGGTCTGACTCTTGGGTGTTGCATCTCTGTATTCCACTGCACCTGGGCTAGACCAGGACACATGATGTAAGTGCTTACTGAGCAACGTCCTGCTTGAGTGGTGATGCCTCAGGCCTAGCACTGGACAAGGTCTTGGGTCACAGGGAGAGTGAGGTCAACCTGTGTTATGTGAGACCCCGAATCAGAAGAAAGAAAGTTAAATGGTTGTCAAGTTAACCTCTATGTCTGTGAATAATGCTGAAGATTTTCGCTTCCATTGTGTTAGCAGGGCAGTGTTTGAGGGTGAGTGAGGCACATTGTAAAGGCTGGGCTGAGTGGTGGCCATACACAGATACCAATCTTTCTTTCTTTTTAAAATGTACTGTTTATTTGGTGTGTGTGTGTGTGTGTGTGTGTGTGTGTGTGTGTGTGTGTGTGTGTGTGTGTGATGGTTTGTATATGGTTGGTCCAGGGCATGGAGCCATTAGGAGGTATGGCACAGTCATAGCTTTGCAGACCAAAACTTTGCAGTCTCTTAACCCCCTTCTTCCCGCAGAGGGCTGAGGGTAGAAGCCAGCTCCCAGAATAGGTAAGCTGCTTGTTTTACATCATGCCATCCCCAGGGGTCCTTAACTATCTTAGTTTCCATCTGGAGACCTCAAGAGCAGTGCGTGCATCTGTGCTTGGAGCAATACACAGTGGCTCTTGCATCTGCAGCTGGAGCTCCAGGTGTTGATTCTTGACCCAGTTTTTTTTTTTTTTATGTTTTTTTTTTGGTGTACACATGTGTATGTGCATTTGCAGGTGTGTGTGTGGGCTGCCACATTTGATGCCAAGTAACTTTATTTCCCACGTTGTTTATTGAGGCAGAGTTTCTCCCTGAACTTGGATTTTGCCAGTCTTGGCTATTTTTGCTAGCAAGCTTGTCCTTGGGATTCCATGCATCCACCTCCTAAGTCCTGGGATTACAGGCTTCTGCTCTACCTGTCTGGCTTTTTTTTTATTGTATTTTTTTATTATTTTTTTAATTTTTAATATTTTTTATTACATATTTTCCTCAATTACATTTCCAATGCTATCCCAAAAGTCCCCCATACCGCCCCCCACTTCCCTACCCACCCATTCCCATTCTTTTGGCCCTGGCATTCCCCTATATTGGGGCATATAAAGTTTGCAAGTCCAATGGGTCTCTCTTTCCAGTGATGGCCTACTAGGCCATCTTTCGATACATATGCAGCTAGAGACAAGAGCTCCGGGGTACTGGTTAGTTCATCATGTTGTTCCAACTATAGGGTTGCAGATCCCTTTAGCTCCTTGGGTACTTTCTCTAGCTTCTCCATTGGGAGCCCTGTGATACATCCAATAGCTGACTGTGAGCATCCACTCCTGTGTTTGCTAGGCCCCGGCATAGTCTCACAAGAGACAGCTATATCTGGGTCCTTTCAGCAAAATCTTGCTGGTGTATGCAATGGTGTCAGCGTTTAGAAGCTGATTATGGGATGGATCCCTGGATACGGCAGTCTCTAGATGGTCCATCCTTTCATCACAGCTCGAAACTTTGTCTCTGTAACTCCTTCCCTGGGTGTTTTGTTCCCAATTCTAAGAAGGGGCATATTGTCCACATTTTGGTCTTCATTCTTCTTGAGTTTCATGCGTTTAGCAAATTGTATCTTATATATTGGGTATCCTAAGTTTTGGGCTAATATCCACTTATCAGTGAATACATATTGTGTGAGTTCCTTTGTGATTGTGTTACCTCACTCAAGATGATGCCCTCCAGGTCCATCCATTTGGCTAGGAATTTCATAAATTCATTCTTTTTAATAGCTGAGTAGTACTCCATTGTGTAAATGTACCATAATTTCTGTATCCATTCCTCTGTTGAGGGACATCTGGGTTTTTTCCAGCTTCTGGCTATTATAAATAAGGCTGCTATGAACATAGTGGAGCATGTGTCCTTCTTACCGGTTGGGACATCTTCTGGATTTATGCCCAGGAGAGGTATTGCTGGATCCTCCGGTAGTACTATGTCCAATTTTCTGAGGAACCGCCAGACTGATTTCCAGAGTGGTTGTACAAGCTTGCAATCCCACCAACAATGGAGGAGTGTTCCTCTTTCTCCACATCCTCGCCAGCATCTGCTGTCACCTGAATTTTTGATCTTAGCCATTCTGACTGGTGTGAGGTGGAATCTCAGGGTTGTTTTGATTTGCATTTCCCTGATGATTAAGGATGTTGAACATTTTTTCAGGTGCTTCTCTGCCATTCGGTATTCCTCGGGTGAGAATTCTTTGTTCAGTTCTGAGCCCCATTTTTTAATGGGGTTATTTGACTTTCTGGAGTCCACCTTCTTGAGTTCTTTATATATATTGGATATTAGTCCCTTATCTGATTTAGGATAGGTGAAGATCCTTTCCCAATCTGTTGGTGGTTTTTTTGTCTTATTGATGGTGTCTTTTGCCTTGCAGAAGCTTTGCAGTTTCATGAGGTCCCACTTGTCAATTCTCGATCTTACAGCACAAGCCATTGCTGTTCTATTCAGGAATTTTTCCCCTGTGCCCATATCTTCAAGGCCTTTCCCCACTTTCTCCTCTATAAGTTTCAGTGTCTCTGGCTTTATGTGAAGTTCCTTGATCCACTTAGACTTGACCTTAGTACAAGGAGATAGGAATGGATCGATTCGCATTCTTCTACATGTTAACAACCAGTTGTGCCAGCACCATTTGTTGAAAATGCTGTCTTTCTTCCACTGGATGTTTTTAGCTCCCTTGTCGAAGATCAAGTGACCTTAGGTGTGTGGGTTCATTTCTGGGTCTTCAATTCTATTCCATTGGTCTACTTGTCTGTCACTATACCAGTACCACACAGTTTTTATCACAATTGCTCTGTAGTAAAACTTTAGGTCCGGCATGGTGATTCCACCAGAGGTTCTTTTATCCTTGAGAAGAGTTTTTGCTATCCTAGGTTTTTTGTTATTCCAGATGAATTTGCAGATTGCACTTTCTAATTCGTTGAAGAATTGAGTTGGAATTTTGATGGGGATTGCATTGAATCTGTAGATTGCTTTTGGCAAGATAGCCATTTTTACAATGTTGATCCTGCCAATCCATGAGCATGGGAGACCTTTCCATCTTCTGAGATCTTCCATAATTTCTTTCTTCAGAGACTTGAAGTTTTTATTATACAGATCTTTCACTTCCTTAATTAGAGTCACGCCAAGATATTTTATATTATTTGTGACTATTGAGAAGGGTGTTGTTTCCCTAATTTCTTTCTCAGCCTGTTTATTCTTTGTGTAGAGAAAGGCCATTGATTTGTTTGAGTTAATTTTATATCCAGCTACTTCACCGAAGCTGTTTATCAGGTTTAGGAGTTCTCTGGTGGAATTTTTAGGGTCACTTATATATACTATCATATCATCTGCAAAAAGTGATATTTTGACTTCATCTTTTCCAATTTGTATCCCTTTGATCTCCTTTTGTTGTCGAATTGCTCTGGCTAGGACTTCAAGTACAATGTTGAATAGGTATGGAGAAAGTGGACAGCCTTGTCTAGTCCCTGATTTTAGAGGGATTGCTTCAAGCTTCTCACCATTTACTTTGATGTTGGCTACTGGTTTGCTGTAGATTGCTTTTATCATGTTTAGGTATGGGCCTTGAATTCCTGATCTTTCCAAGACTTTTATCATGAATGGGTGTTGGATCTTGTCAAATGCTTTTTCTGCATCTAACGAGATGACCATGTGGTTTTTGTCTTTGAGTTTGTTTATATACTGGATTACGTTGATGGATTTCCGTATATTGAACCATCCCTGCATCCCTGAGATGAAACCTACTTGGTCAGGATGGATGATTGTTTTGATGTGTTCTTGGATTCGGTTAGCAAGAACTTTATTGAGGATTTTTGCATCAATATTCATAAGGGATATTGGTCTGAAGTTTTCTATCTTTGTTGGGTCTTTTTGTGGTTTAGGTATCAGAGTAATTGTGGCTTCATAGAATGAGTTGGGTAGAGTACCTTCTGTTTCTATTTTGTGGAATAGTTTGTGAAGAACTGGGATTAGATCTTCTTTGAAGGTCTGATAGAACTCTGCACTAAACCCATCTGGTTCTGGGCTTTTTTTGGTTGGGAGACTATTAATGACTGCTTCTATTTCTTTGGGGGATATAGGGCTGTTTAGATCATTAACCTGATCTTGATTCAACTTTGGTACCTGGTATCTGTCTAGGAACTTCTCCATTTCATCCAGGTTCTCCAGTTTTGTTGAGTATAGCCTTTGGTAGAAGGATCTTATGGTGTTTTGGATGTCTTCAGGACCTGTTGTTATGTCTCCTTTTTCATTTCTGATTTTGTTAATTAGAATGCTTTCCCTGTGCCCTCTATTGAGTCTGGCTAAGGGTTTATCTATCTTGTTGATTTTCTCAAAGAACCAGCTCCTTGATTGGTTGATTCTTTGAATAGTTCTTCTTGTTTCCACTTGGTTGATTTCACCCCTGAGTTTGATTATTTCCTGCCGTCTACTCCTCTTGGGTGAATTTGCTTCCTTTTGTTCTAGTGCTTTTAGGTGTGTTGTCAAGCTGCTAATGTGTGCTCTCTCTAGTTTCTTTTTGGAGGCACTCAGAGCTATGAGTTTTCCTCTTAGAAATGCTTTCATTGCATCCCATAAGTTTGGGTATGTTGTGGCTTCATTTTCATTGAACTCTAAAAAGTCCTTAATTTCTTTCTTTATTCCTTCCTTGACCAAGGTATCATTGAGAAGAGTGTTGTTTAGTTTCCACGTGAATGTTGGCTTTCTATTATTTATTTTGTTATTGAAGATCAGCCTTAGTCCATGGTGATCTGATAGGATGCATGGGACAATTTCAATATTTTTGTATCTGCTGAGGCCTGTTTTGTGACCAATTATGTGGTCAATTTTGGAGAAGGTACCATGAGGTGCTGAGAAGAAGGTATATCCTTTTGTTTTAGGATAGAATGTTCTGTAGATATCTGCCAGATCCATTTGATTCATAACTTCTGTTAGTTTCACTGTGTCCCTGTTTAGTTTCTGTTTCCATGATCTGTCCATTGGTGAAAGTGGTGTGTTGAAGTCTCCCACTATTATTGTATGAGGTGCAATGTGTGCTTTGAGATTTACTAAAGTTTCTTTAATGAATGTGGCTGCCTTTGTATTTGGAGCATAGATATTCAGGATTGATAGTTCCTCTTGGAGGATTTTACCTTTGATGAGTATGAAGTGCCCCTCCCTGTCTTTTTTGATGACTTTGGGTTGGAAGTCAATCTTATCAGATATTAGAATGGCTACTCCAGCTTGTTTCTTCATACCATTTGCTTGGAAAATTGTTTTCCAGCCTTTCATTCTGAGGTAGTGTCTATCTTTTTCTCTGAGATGAGTTTCCTGTAAGCAGCAAAATGTTGGGTCTTGTTTGTGTAGCCAGTTTGTTAGTCTATATCTTTTTATCGGGGAGTTGAGTCCATTGATATTAAGAGATATTAAGGAAAAGTAATTGTTGTTTCCTGTTACTTTTGTTGTTAAAGTTGGCATTCTGTTCTTGTGGCTGTCTTCTTTTAGGTTTGTTGAGGGATTACCTTCTTGTTTTTTCTAGGACGTGGTTCCTGTCCTTGTATTGGTTTTTTTCTGTTATTATCCTTTGAAGGGCTGGATTCGTGGAGAGATAATGTGTGAATTTGGTTTTGTCGTGGAATACTTTGGTTTCTCCATCTATGTTAATTGAGAGTTTGGCTGGGTATAGTAGCCTGGGCTGGAATTTGTGTTCTTTTAGTGTCTGTATAACATCTGTCCAGGCCCTTCTGGCTTTCATAGTCTCTGGTGAAAAATCTGGTGTAATTCTGATAGGCTTGCCTTTATATGTTACTTGACCTTTTTCCCTTACTGCTTTTAGTATTCTATCTTTATTTAGTGCATTTGTTGTTCTGATTATTATGTGTCGGGAGGTATTTCTTTTCTGGTCCAGTCTATTTGGAGTTCTGTAGGCTTCTTGTATGTTCATGGGCATCTCTTTCTTTAGATTTGGGAAGTTTTCTTCTATAATTTTGTTGAAGATGTTTGCTGGTCCTTTGAGTTGAAAATCTTCATTCTCATCCACTCCTATTATCCGTAGGTTTGGTCTTCTCATTGTGTCCTGTATTTCTTGGATATTTTGAGTTAGGATCTTTTTGCGTTTTACATTTTCCTTGATTGTTGTGCCGATGTTCTCTATGGAATCTTCTGCACCTGAGATTCTCTCTTCCATCTCTTGTATTCTGTTGCTGATGCTCATATCTATGGTTCCAGATTTCTTTCCTAGGGTTTCTATCTCCAGTGTTGCCTCATTTTGAGTTTTCTTTATTGTGTCTACTTCCCTTTTTAGGTCTAGTATGGTTTTGTTCATTTCCATCATCTGTTTGGATGTGTTTTCCTGTTTTTCTTTAAGGACTTCTACCTGTTTGATTGTGTTATCCTGTTTTTCTTTAAGGACTTGTAACTCTTTAGCCATGTTCTCCTGTAATTCTTTAAGTGAGTTATTAAAGTTCTTCTTGATGTCTTCTACCATCATCATGAGATATGCTTTTAGATCCGAGTCTAGCTTTTCCGGTGTGTTGGGGTGCCCTGGACTGGGCGAAGTGGGAGTGCTGGGTTCTGATGATGGTGAGTGGTCTTGGTTTCTGTTAGTAAGATTATTACGTTTACCTTTCACCATCTGGTAATCTCTGGGGTTAGTTGTTATCGATGTCACTGTTTAAAGATTGGAGCAGACTCTGTGTTCCACTCACCCGAAGTCTCAAAATCCTGTGGCGGGTGTCTTGGGTAGCTGGCGGGTGTCAGCCGACCCTGCGCTCTAGCTACCCCTGTGCTGGTCAGACCGGATGAGGCTTGTGGCCCTACCTAGGCCGGATTTCTGCCTCCCCAACCAAAGTGGTCTCAGTTCCCGCGCTATTGGACTGGAGCAGAAGCTGTGTTCCACTCACCAGAAGTCTCAAGATCCTGTGGCGGGTGTCGTGGGTAGCTGGCGGGTGTCAGCTGACCCTGTGTTCTAGCTACCCTTGTGCTGGTCAGACCGGAAGAGGCTTGTGGCCCTACTCAGGTCGGTTTTCTGCTTACCTAACTAATGCAGTCTCAGGTCCCGCGCGCAATTGGATTGGAGCAGAAGCTGTGTTCCACTCACCAGAAGTCTTAAGATCCTGTGGCGGGTGTTGTGGGTAGCTGGCGAGTGTCAGCCGACCCTGCGCCCTAGCTACTCCGGTGCTCGTCTGCCTGTCTGGCTTTTATGTGGTTTCTGAATTCTGGTTCTCATGTTGGAGCAATGGGTGCTTTTTCATTAAAACTTCTTCTCAGCCCAGTGGCGCAATTTTTTTTTTTTTTTTTCTGAGACGGAATCTCATGTCCCCCAGACAGGCCTCAAAATTACCATACACCAAAGAATGAAATTCCTGAATAAAAAAATATTAAAAATTAAAAAATACAATAAAAATATTAAAAATTAAAAAAAGAAATTCCTGATCTTCTGCCTCCAGAGTTCTCCAGATTATAGACACATGCCACTATACATTTTAAACTATTTATTTATTGAATTTATGTATGTTCACATGTGTCATGGCATGGGCATGGAGATCAGAGGACAACATGCATACCTTTGTTCTCTCCCCACACCATGAACATCGTGGAGCTCTAGCTCAAATGGCTGGGCATGGCAGCCAATGCCCTTTAACCTCTGAGCCATCATCTTGCCTAAGCAAGATGCCTAAGCTGCATCTTGATTGCTCAACATGGCACATTTTAATAAGGAGATTATATGAGTTGTTGGGACATATATGGATGGATTTTGTTTGTCTTGTAGACGTGGTTGAGCAATATTGATCTAGAAACTTATCTGGGACTCTTGTGTAAGGGCACAGTTTGAATATTTGGTAGCAATGCTTTTTAAGCCTTCAAAACATCTCCCTACTTTTTAATGTGAGGACCATAGCTGAATCTGTCCCACACTATCTTGACTGGAGGAAGGGTTGCTAGGCAACAAAACAATGCCTTACCTGAAAGGATTACCCACTTACCTGAAAGGAAATGTCCACTGGTAGAAAACACAGACTCTGGACCTTTGAAAAATCTTGGTTTAGCTATAAGCTTGTCCGGTAGTAGCTCTTTATCTGTGCTATCTTACACAGGCTATAAGACGAGAGTCGTCTCTTAAAGAATGCTGAGAACAGTTTCTGCTTAAAGGCAGAAATAGAGAAGCACAGCCCAGATGATTGTCCAAAGTGAGTTGTAAATGTTAACCTAGCCAGGGAGAAGCAAACTTGGAGCCTGACACAGCCACCACCATTTCCACTTAAGCCTTTTTCCCTTTGGTTGTTTCTTAATAAAAAAAAAAAGTTGGGGCTGGTGAGATGGCTCAGTGGGTAAGAGCACCCGACTGCTCTTCCGAAGGTCCAGAGTTCAAATCCCAGCAACCACATGGTGGCTCACAACCATCTATAAGGAGATCTAGAGTGTCTGAAGACAGCTACAGTGTACTTACATATAATAAATAAATAAATCTTTAAAAAAAAAAGTTGAAGCCCCCTGGTAGCCTAGTGCCAGGTCTCAAATTTTTTGGACATCAGTCATCACCTGAGATCTATTTTATTTCTGCTCTGACTGCAATTCTTATCAAAGTAAATTATGTAAGCTCATTAGAGTTTGCACCTACTTTTACTTGACCAGTAATTACTGCTCAAGTTTCTAAAGTGTCTAGAAATATAAGGAATTTTTATGACATGTGAATGATATATATATATATATATATATATAAAGACTCACCTATACAGTAGATAATTTGTGTGACTAAAGGTATCAAATTAGGTTAAGAGAAAAAGGAGTTTTGGGCTTTCTATTAATGTGAAACATGACTTTCCTCCAGTCACCAGCCACACAAAAGAAGAATTCAGAATAATTTGTACCTGGGAAGAACAATTGGAGCTGGGTCTTTCTGTTTGCTGTCAGTCAAAAAAGAAGTCATTAAACCACATCTCCAGTGGGTGTGGTTGCATCAGTAACATTTAAACTTTGACTCAAGCACTGAGCTTTGAGGACTTCAGAAACATTTTGTAGACTAGGTGAGTCTGTAAATCGGGAGCTGGACTCCGGGTGTGGGGACCAGCCATCCATTTGATTAAATGCAGAGAGGAGGCCAGCGTCTGTAGTATGGTTCAGTGATTCCAAACACTCTTGATAGGGTAAAATGGCTTTTTGGTGTCAACAGTTTTCTGTGGGCCGGGGTAAGTGGTTCACTCAGTAAGGTGCTTGCCACACACGGGTGTGAAGACCCGAGTCGGCTCCCCAGTACCCACTGAAAAGCTGGGGAGCAGAGACAGAGGCTCCATAGGGATTGCTGGTCCGGTAGAATCAATGAGCCCAGGTTCAGCAAAAGCCTCTTTCTCACAAGTAAGGTAAAGAAAGAATTATCTTACTTTGGGTTTCTATTAGAGTTAAAACACCAGGACCAAAGGCAACTTGGGGCAGAAGGGGTTTGTTATTCTTTCATATCACAGTCTGTCGTTGAAGAAAGTCAGGGCAGGCACTGAAGCCAGGAGCTGAAGCAGAGGCCATGGAGGAAGATGCTTACTGGCTCACCCCTTATGGCTTGCTCAGTCTGCTTTGTTACACACTGCAGGATTACCTGCCCAGGGGTGGCCTGACCATATCAATCAGTAACTAAGAAAAATCGAAACTTTACCTCTCTTTTTTGACTTGCCTAGTACCTGTGCTTAGAGTGGGAAGCAGCTTAGAGCTGTAAGTTCTTCCACAAGTGGACATATTGAGTAAGACATGATGTGTTCTTGCTTTAGCTGGGAAGCTGGTCACCATGGCCTCCTGAGCTCTTTAGAGCACCCAGGCCATGTCTTTAGATCCACTGCTTTCCTTTAGCTCTCTGGGCGCACATAGTTTTCCTGGCAACCCCTTCCAGCTCCCTCTGAAAGGTTCTTCCTGGTTTCACTTAGCACTGTTACCCTATTTCCCAAGAAGTTTTTGGAGCAGACTCGGAGATTAAGGTACAAACAATGGAAGCATCCAAACTGTGCCAGATCAGGAAGAGATATATCGGTCTGTTAATGTTACTACAAATTGGTTTGTGCTGTCTTGATATAAACTCAAGCCACTTGGGAACTGCCTCCATCAGGTTGGCTTGTAGGCAACTCTGTGTAGGCATCAACATCATCATCATCATCATCATCATCATTATTATTATTATTATTATTATTATTATTATTATTAATGATAAGTGTGGGAGGCCTAGCTGATGGTGGACAGTGCCATCTCTGGGCAATGATCTTGGATTGTAATGAAAAGCTGAACAAGCTACAGAGAGCAAGCCTGTACCCAGCACTTCTCCACAGTCTTTGCTTCAGTTCCTGCTTTTGGGTTCCCTCCTTGAGCTCCTACTTAGACTTCCCTTGAGACTGGACTAGAACTCATAGCTAAAATAAACCTTTCTTTCCCCCCAAAGTTGCTTTTTGATGATGTTTTAGGAGGAACCAAAACAGAAGACTTCCTCTGACCTCTAGAGCTGCTGGGTCAGCAGGGAAGCCCGAGGGAGGGGCTTTTAGAAGACATACCTCTCAGAATAGAACACATCCTTCACTGGAGACAGTCTCATTGGGAGCCATTGTAGCTGTGCATGTCTTGGAATGCTTGTATCTCTGTTTATCTCAGGTGTCTCTCCTCCACTGGCCGACTCATCACGCTGTTTCCTTGTAGAGAAATGTTTTTAAGTGGCCACCTCCTGTTGTTGCCACTATTTCCATACCACCCTCTTCCAACTGGAAGACCTAATAAGATCGTGAGCTAAGGGTTGTGGCTATGGCTTAGATGGCAGGGTACTTGCCTAGAATGTTGGAATTTCTCGGTTCAATCTCTATAATAGCATAAAACCAGCTGTGGCTGTTTTAAGGAATCCCAGAACCTGGGAGGTGGAGGCAGGAAGATGAAGAATTCAGGGTCATCCTCAGCTATACAGACAGGAGCTGGCATGGGATGTAGCTCAAGACCTTGTCTTAAGGAAGGAAGAAAGAAAGAGACCACATGCATTCAAGTCCCGCTCTTATGACCTTCTAGGTTTGTGGAAGAAAAGCCCATTACTCAGAATTTCTCATTTCTTTTCATCATCAGTGAGGCTGGGTAAGGAGCAGAGGAAAGATGTCTGTAAGAAGCACAGGTTTAACAAAAAGACAGCTTTCAGTGGATCCTTTTCTCCTTGTACCAGAGCAGCTTGGCTCAAAACTTCATTTTATGCCTCTGTCAGCAGTTTGACAGTGTCAGTTCAAAGAGTTGAGTTAGCTTGCATGGATTGGTGTCTGGCAGGCCCGAAAGCTTGGAATGTGTTAGCTTTTACACATGTGACCCTGGGCACGCATCTTACAGCTTGGAAACAGAGTAGCCAGGCTTGAGCAATTAACCTCTCAAAGCCTCATAGACCTGTGCTGAGGAACACAGAACACATTATCTGGGTTTACCCTTTCTTTATACTCAAGGTACCTTGCCCATGATGTGACGGGAACAGGCCACTGCCCTTCCCTTGATGTCAATAGAAGTCTTTATCTAAACTCATGGGAAAACCATCGGCAGAGAAATCATTAGAATTTTTTATTTTAAAAACGTCATCTTAGTTAGCATTATTATTGCTCTTATGAAACACCATTACCAAAAACATCATAGGGAGGAAAGAATTTATTTATCCTACAAATCCTGAATCATAACCTACTGAGGGAAGCCAAGGCGGGAACTCCAATGGGCAGGAACCTAGAGAGAGGAACTGGTTACTGGCTTGCTCCTCATCGCTTGTTCAGCCTGTTTTCTTGTAGTGCCCAGAACCATCTACCAGGGGTGGCCCCACCCACAGCAAAGTGGGTTCTCCCATATCAAATCATTAATCAAGAAAACACACCACAGGCTTGCCTAGAGGTCTATCTTATGAAGACATTCCCTCAATGGGGCTCTCCTTTCTTTAATGACTAGTTTGTGTCAAGTTGACAGGCTGGTGAGCAAGTTAAAACACTTGCTGCTAAGCTTGATGCTCTGAGCCTGGTCCCTGGATCCCACTTACGTGGTAGAACTTCTGCAAGCTCTCCTCTGACCTCCACAGACATGCTGTGGCTTATGCGCCCCTCCCCAAGGTACACAACATTTAAAATGTAATAAAAATAAAACTCAACCCCCTGCCACAGACAGAGGCCTTTGGAAACTTCTTTGGAGCTACATCTACACAATGGCACTAGAAATTCTCAGACTCTATTAGACCCTCCCTATGATCAACGGCTAGGAGGCCTCAGCCCTCAGACAAGTGTCACAAGAAGCAATCTGGAGCCATGTCAGCCACTGATGGCATTTTGGCCACCAGGAAGTTTCTTAGTGACTTTCAACCCCATTGTTCCATATCTTATCTAGACTTCTCTGCTGTTGTGTAAACACTGTCCCAAAACAAGCTGGGGGCGGGGATGGAGAAGAGGGGTGGTTATCTCACCTTACATGCTCTATCTAGATCGCAGTTATCACTGAGGAGTCAGGGCAGGAATTTCAGGAAGGAAATTTCTGTAGGTGGGACGTAAAGCAAAGCATAGAAGAATGCAGTTTAATAAAAAATTAACCACTGAGAGAACATTATCTATGGACAGGTACCAGTTCTGCTGTACCAATTAACTGAAGATGACCTACATGTGAGAAATAGGGCAAGGACGGATGGAGAAGAAGGTTCTAGCATGCTGACAGACCTGACACTGCTCTCCTCTAGACATTGATTTCTTCTTGATACATCCACGTGCTTTTCAGACCTCTTCCCTTTTGGCAAGTAGTGATGTTTTAGTTTCGTTTCTGTTACTCTGGTGACATACCTGATTAAAAAAAACAATTGTGGAGTCAGTTTATCTCAGTTCACAAATTCTGGTGACTTGGGAGAAGTCATAGATGCAGGAACTTAGGAGAGCTGGTCACATTGATTGAGTCTACAGTCATAAGCAGAGAGAGAGAGAGAGAGCAGGGCATGTGCACATGCCTTTACTTGCAGCAGAGAAGGCTGAGGGAGGCAGATCTCTGAGAGTTTGAGGTCATCCTGGTCTACAGAGTGAGTTCTAGGACATCCAGGGCTACACAGAGAAACCCTGTCTCACAAACCCAAACAAAGCAGAGAGAAAGGGTTGCACGCATGCTTATGACTCGGGTAAGTTTCTCTCCTCTTCCATAGCTTTCCTGTCCTGAGGAGGAGTGAGCTTCCAGGGAGGTCTCAACTGAAGAGGAAAGTCTGAGTCTGATATTTTCAACCGTCATCAGCCAGAAAGGAAGAAAGTCTAAGTCCTTGCCATCTTCGAGAGCAGATTACAGCATAGGCCTTGTTTGAGAAATCTTAAGTCCAACTACACAGCAGCAAATTTGATTTCCAGTTGCTGTCCATCTGGGTTGTGAGAACAAATTTGATCTCATGACTACTGTTGGAAATCCTAAATGGGAAATAAACAGGAAGTTGCTTTCTTCATTTCCAATTACTTCCTGTTTTCAGCTGCCATTTGTTTTTTGTTTTGTTTTGTTTTGCTTTTTTGGTTTTTCAAGACAGGGTTTCTCTGTGTAGCCCTGGCTGTCCTGGAACTCACTTTGTGGACCAGGCTGGCCTCAAACTCAGAAATCCGCCTGCCTCTGCCTCCCAAGTGCTGGGATTAAAGACGTGTGCCACCACGCCCGGCTCAGCTGCCATTTGTATTTTGAAGTAATTGCAGCTGCTGGGACCTGGTGGAGAATGCCCCACAAAGAAGCAGGAATTTTGCAGGAGAAATTTTTGGAGAAAAGTCTTGATGTCAGTCATAGAGACGTTATCTACATCATGGATTATATCTGCTCAGTGGAGAACCTGTCACATGCCAGCTAGCATGCAATGGATGTTCTGGCTATGAAATGAGTCTTTCCATAGAGAACGTATTGAGTCCATTCTCAAACTCCACCTTTTGGGTGGCTTTTTCTGAATCCAGCCAGTATTTTTTTTAGCACCTTGATGAGCTCTTTGTTTCATGGCTTTGAGGCTGCTCTATAGCTGGACTGAAATGTCCGAACACTGTGCTGGGGTGCTCTCCACTCTAGCTGTGGACACATTAGAAACTACGATTGCCAGAATTCACTTCAAGTTAAGAGTAGCAAGAAATTAGAGGATGGTGACAGCTATTTCCCCCTGGAACTCTTTGCAGATGAGGATGGTGGTGGGTAGATAAAGGATGTCTCCTGGTGTCCCAGGCTGGCCTTGCTCCCTTCTCGCTGCACAGTTCTCTGATTGTTGGTCTAGAATATGTGCCAACACTTGGCGGTGAGCGTGAAGTGGCTGACATTTCCCACCCAGAAGCACAGGCTTCTCGGTTGCTGTCTGTTTCCGCCTGAAGTGTCTCATGCACCTGAACACAACTGGTGGCCTTATTTTGGGATGCTATGGAAGCTCTGTGATGTTAGGACCTAGGCAGCCTCTGCAGGTCACCACTGAAAGTTAAGTTCAGCCCCATATCTGGACCTGGTTCTCTGCTTCCTTGTCCAACTGGGTGTGGATACTCCTGCTTCACACTGCTGGAAGCCATGCCTTCTCTGCTATAGTGGGCTGCAGTCTCTGGACTGTGAGTCACAGTAAATCCTTTCTCCCTTAGGTTGCTCCATCGGATACCTTGTTGCAATGATGGAGAACTCTCTAACACATTGTCTTTCTTTGTAGCTGATGCTTTTCCTGCATCCCAGCAAGCTCAGGTGGGTCCTGGGCTTGTGATTCAGGGCGACCCTAGACAGTAAGCTTCCTTAGGCTTCCCTTCCAGACTTCCTTTTCCTCCGCAGCTCTCTCAACTGCGTCAGCTCTAATCTCTTATCGCATTTCTAGAACTCTTTCACAGTGCTAATGGAACAGTTCTCACATTAAAGGGAATAAGGTTATTTTGAGCCAGGTATTTGTGTCTATGACATAAAATTCAGGTTAAGACATATTCCACCATAAAATTTATTACTTATAGAACAAAGAAAGTCATACAAAAAGCATTTGGCAAACATATCCCTAGAGACATGAATTTTATCTAAGGGAGAAATTCTACAATTGACCTCAGGTGCTGTCCCTGAGGTTATTATTAGCTTTTGGGTCAGTCAAAGTAAGTTGCTTGCTAAGAATCCACTTTAAATGAGTTTCAAAGAGTTATTTTATGTGTATGAGAGTTTTGCCTGTATGTATGTATGTATGTATGTATGTATGTATGTATGTGCATGGCATGGATATCTAGTGCCTGAGGAGCTAGATAGAAGTGGGTATCAGATCCCTCAGAACTGGAGTTATGGACAGCTATGAGCTGTCATAGGATTCAGGAGACAAACCTTAAAAGAGCTTTCACCACCAAGCCCTCTCTCCAGCCCTCTAAGAATACATTTTAAGCCAGGTGGTGGTGGCGCATGTCTTTAGTCCCAGCACTTAGCAGACAGAGACAGTCGCATCTCTGTGAGTTCAAGACCATCCTGGTCTGCCCAATTCAGTCATGGACAGCCAAGGCTACACAAAGAAAAGAAATCGTGTCAGAAACCCAAACCAACAAAAACAAACAAGCAAAAAACCCCCAGCACTACCACCACTAACAAAACACTTTGTCTGTTTTCCATCAAAATAACTTTAATGGAGAGATGGCTCAGTGATTAGGAGCTCAGTGGTCTTCTAGAAGTCCTGGATTCAGTTCCCAGAGCCCATGTCAGATGGGTTATAAGTCCAGCCTCAGGGGATCCAATGCCCTCTTCTAGCCTGTGTGGTTATATACACTCATTTTCACATACTTACACACACATACACACACACACACACACACACACACAACTCTAAAAATAAGATAAATCTTTAAAAAAGAATATATTTTTAAACTTTTCCTGATAGTCACAAGGATGCTGTGTCAGACGCTGGGTTAGGCAATGAATGAATTTTAAGTTACTAAAAATAGTGCAAGATCACGTGCTCTTATCTGCAGCATTTCTAATTGTCCGCAGTCAGGAAATTCTGACAGATGTGTGGCTTTATATTTTTCTGGAAACTTCAGTTTACACCGCACAAAGCCCAAACTGTCCATACTGCTGCTCAGATGTATGTAAAATAGTCCTTCTTTTGTCTTCCTTCTACCAGAAGCAGAGGTGGAAAGAGACACTACTAAATTCACTCAGAAAATGGGTAAAGAAGCATTTTCACGGTCTAAGTTGTCATTTCTAGCTCACCATCTATTGAGGAACTTCTTCTAGCTATCTTAAAATGCATGTGAACGCAAGGGAACACACTCACACCAACCTCTTGGGAGGACAGGCATCTCCCTGTCCATCTGTTCTTTTTGTCCTTCACTTCCCTTGTTAGAGAGGTGTCTAACTCCCTCAGATCAGTAAGCTGGGATCTGACACTGCCTTCCAAGACTCCAGACACTTGTCTGTTTGGAGGAGGTAGGTCTTCTGGGATCTCATTCTTGGCCCCATTTCTGATGGCTGCCTTGTCCTGTCAAAATCTCAATACCATGACCAGGGGGCACTGGTCGATTTCTGAATTCTACCCCATGGCTGTGAGGGAGTTGGGGCTGTGAGGGGGTTGGGGCTGTGAGGGGGTTGGGACTGTGAGGTGTGCGTTCTCAGAATCCTTTTGGGACCTTTAACAGACTTAAGAGGCTCTGCAGACAAGGTGGAAAAAGTTTTTTTTTTTTTTATAACTATCAGAAAGACTGCAGTTCAGAGTGGTGGGAATGGCACCATACCACAGGAGCCTGGGGATTTGAAATAGATGGTGGGAAGGAGAAAGAGTCCAGCAGTGGGAAGGTTCCCAGTGTTCCCCAGAGAGGAGAAGGAAAATAGAGTGTGTGGGAGCACTGAATATGGGCACCGGCCCTGTTAGCGTGGCTAAGGGCACCTTAAGAGCGTCTATGGGGAAGATCTGGGACTTGGGCAACACTGGAGGAAGCTCAAGAGAGCAGAACTGTGGACTTTGTAAGAGACTCTCATGAGCTCAAATCCTGGGTCTGAGATGAACCGTAAATCCTTTCTCGAGCTTCACTTTTCCCGGGCAGTGAGTATAAAATGGTGCTGGTCAGGACGAGGTGACTATGACTATCATCATTAGCAGACATCATTGGTTACAAAGCACCAGCTAGAAAAGCAGTTAAAAATCAGCCTGTGCATCACCTGAAGACGGTCCCATTTCCCCGGGGCTCTAACTACACATGGTGCACACATTACGGTTCTGGCTCACAGTTTTGGACCCGTCCTCCTCTCGTGGAAGCGGAGCACACGTCAGAATTGACACCTCTTCTGATGCAGGGGTGCCTGGTCTGTCTCTGGGTGTGAAGGTGCAGCACTTGGTGTCCCTTCTGGCCTTGTTGCCCTCTAGTTGGCAGACCCATGCTGCCACTGCTGTCCTCGGACCCTAGTGGAAGTCAGTGTGGATTGAAGCTCCAAAGAGAATATGGGAGCGCACAGAACCTCATGGTGTCGTTCCATCTTTAAATGCTGACTCATGCCATGAGACCAGAGTGAAGAGTAAACACTGAACCCAGAGAAGAGAAAGTCTGTGTGAACTGATCTCACACGCCAAGTATATAAAAGAAGAGCAAAATGTCAAGATGGAACTCCTTTATGAAGAGCTCAAGAAGGAATTAGCTTGAAACAGAGACAAGTGGGATTTCGATGAGTCTTAAAGAACTGCCTTCCCAGAAGCTGAGAACTGTCAGGACAAGAGGAGTTCTTTCTCCTATAGCAGGTGCCTGTCCGTCCAGGCTCTCTCTCACACACGCACAGTCTTAGCTTGCTTCAACTCTTTGGGACTCTGGCAAGATTTTTTTTTTTTTTGGGAGACTACAAAGCATTTAACAGACTTTTCTTTATCCAGGGCTGGTGTGACTTCCTGGATAGTTGAAAAGCAAGCAGGTGTAGAAGTTGAATTACAGATTCAAAGACGGGCAAGTGGGGTCTCCTGTAGTCTGTGCACTGTTTCCCTCTAGTGATCGGAGAGTTCCACAAACTGAATGAACAAAGAAAACTTGTTTTGCTCCAAAAGAAAATAAGAACAAAGCCTCTAGAGCCAACAGCAGTGTTGCCCGACCTCTGACCTCTGTAAAACCTGACCCTGTAAGCCGGAGCTGTTGGCTTTGCCTTGTTAGAGCCCGACCATCCTGCTAAGGTGGAATGCTGCCCAGTCCAGCTCTGACCTCCTCCACTGTAACCTGGTTGCTAGGCGACGGGTAAAGATTAGCTTGTTGTAGTGAATGGAAATTTTTTCCTTGCACTGTGTAGAGAGATGAAAAAAATAGTTGAGGATATTTGAGGAAAAAGCCTTTTCTATGTCTTTGGCTCTTGGATTGTTTTCTGAGATTAATTTTTATTTACTTATTTTATTGGTTGGTTGGTTGTTTCCAGTGTGGATGTTGGTGCCTAAGGAAGCCAGCAAATGTTCCTGGAGCTTGTGTATTGCCATGTGGGTGCTGGGACCAAAATCATGCAAGGTGCTCTTAAATGCTGATCTACTTCTTCAGCCCCACAGATTATTATTTGAAGAACCCCTTTTAATCTAACAATTTCAAAGACAGAAACACGTGCTAGATGGTTTTCTGTGGTTCTAAAGTCTTCTCTGGGCTTTTTTTCTTTGTTCCTCTAATTATTTCTTTCTCAAGGAAGAAAAATCTGAGAATTCAAAGAAGGCTGGGCTTGGTGGCACAGCCTATAATCCCAGTAACTAGAGAGGTAGAGACTACAAATTCAAAGCCAGCTTGGGCTATATAGTGAGACCTTGTTCCTCTATACCCTACTGCCAACAAAGGAAAGGAAGGATGAAGGGAGCGGAAGGAAAAATAGATAGAGACTTGTAGAGTTGCATAGACCTTCAACAAACAAGGGGCGTACACTGTTAGGCTAAGTGCGGTGGCACAGGCCGATAGGCCTAGGTACTTGAGAGACTGAGGCTTGTAGATGACTTGAGCTCAGGAGTCTGAGTTGGACAACACAAGACTATAAACCATCCCCCCCCCCCTAACTAAAATGTTAATTGTGGAATCTTTTGTGAAAATACAGACTGTCACCAAAAATCCTTTCCAATTTGCTGTGTGCATGAAAATTTTCTCAAGATTGTTGCAGGAAAATGTCTACCAACACAGGTATGCATTCAGCTGGTTTGGTCCTATTCTTTGTAGTTTAGGGACATTTAGCGAGAAATGCTTTGTATAAAGTGCTGTGTGTAGGTAGAGACAAAGTTCTTGGCTCAAAGTTGCACATAGATCCATAAAGCAGACCTAAACAACACTGGATTGTCACGCGCACAAACACACTGATGACTTTACTGCAGCCGTGCTTTGTCTGTGTGAGCAGTTCATTTTGTTTGCTTTACATACAAATATGTTCATAAATCAAGAAAAAAAATTCTTCCAATTTGAGTTATGGAAATACATGTTTGCACGAACCATATTTTTTTGACTTTGTTGACATAACATTTAATATTTACTTTAGAGCAAGGAAAAGAGGAACTGGGAACACATGGAAAGATCAATAAGATTCAGAGGAGAAAATGGTGTTAATGTTTAACACTCCCAATTGTTAGCATTGCCTTCAGCCCCTTCCGTCCCCCCCTTGGCTGTCAGAGCCCATCACCTCCAGACTACCTCCCACCCAGGCTGTCAGAGCCTATCACCTACAGACCACCTCTTCCCCACCTCCCCACCCCCAGCTGTCGGAGCCCATCACCTCAAGACCACCCCCCCCCAAGGCTGTCGGAGCCCATTACCTCCAGACCACCTCTCACTGTAGGCAGAAGCCTCTTTCTAAGAGCTGAGCAGCACTGGGCTCTCTGCTGAGGCCTGCCTGGATTTGGGATTGCACAGTCTAGCTTCACAGACTCAGGCATGTCTTCCCTGGAGCTGTCTTGTCTATGAGCTGCTTCTTCACTCACAGTTTCTGCTTTGTCCTCTGGCCCCACCAACACCTCATCTGTGTGAGCTGAGCTCCGACCTGCTGATCCCTCTCCTGTGTACACAGCCTCTCAATTATCACTAACTCCTCACCTCCCTACAAAGACCTGCTACATGTCCTCTGTCCCTCTGCTTCTGAGGGGTAGGCCGTGACAGGGAAGTTAAGAGAACAAATCTCTCTGATAACCTTGTCTTCCTTCCCTTCCCTCTCCCCCCTCCCCCTTGCTCTTCTTCCCACACCCCTCTACCTCATGCACAACCCATGGCCTTACACCACCAGATGATCATTCCAGTGCCCCATGACCCCCCAGCCTTGTCGTTGACGGCTTCTTTGTCAGCTCTGATCTCCACTTTCAGAATGAATTCTTTATGGCCCCTGCTTCCACTGCACTGTGAGCCAGGAGGGCCAAGGGTTGCACCTCACTCTTTAAATCATGGATGAGTGCTCTGCACAGAATGAGGCATCAACCAATGTTTGTTTAACTGAACCGCAGCTGTGCTGAAAAACTGACCATCTTTCTCAAACTTGCTCCCAACCAGGCCATGTCACGTGAGTGTCGTCCATGTGATTTTCTTCAATGGCAACATTTAAAAGGTGAACAAATGTGCACCACTGACCTTCAGAAGGCACTGGGTATTTCACCGCCCAAAATGGTACAGGTTTGGTTTGACGTCCATAACTGGGGCATCTTTTCACAGGCAATTTGCTTTTAAAATGGTTTTCCTTTACATATTATGTATGCGTGGGATAGTTTGTGAGTATATGTGTCTGTGAATGTGTGTGTGAATATGTGTGAGTGTGTGTCTGTCAGTGTATGTGTGTCTGTGACTGTGTAAGTTTGTGTGTATGTGCCTGTGTGGGTGTATGTTGTGACTGTGTGTGAGTGTGTGTGTGTGTGTGTGTGTGTGTGTGTGTGTACTCAAGTGTGGGAGTGTAGCAGCACATGGCTCTGCCCATGTGGAGGTCAAAGGGCAACTTCCCTTAGGTCTCTCCTTCCACTGTTGAAGAAAGCTTGGATTCATTGTCAGCCTGGTGTGACAAGAGCTTTTACTCTTTGGGCTCTGGCTCTGGCCTATCATTGGCAATGTTAAAGCACCTCACATTATCTGGGAGTCCCATACTGAAGGAAAGGACCCATTTCTGACAGTTTGCATCACTCACGAAACTACCAATTTTCTGACTTCTAGATTGCTTAGTGGTTGATATTCCCTTTTTCTGCATGCACAGTGGCATCTTGTGGCCACTGAGTGGATAGCACCTATATTATATTTGCTGCTGCTGTTTTGGGGGTAATCCTTTTTTCCCCCAGTGCTGGTGATTGAACACAGCTCTGCCAGAGTTTTATCACCATCTCTCTCGATCTTTCATGTGAGTTGTTTCTATACTAGGTGAACATCTTCATAGCTTACAGCTAACCCAACTCCAGTGGGACTTATCTAGCAAGATATATTTGGAAGCACTTATAATTGTATTTTGTGCAGTTCCCAACTCAGACAATGACAGAAGTGGCCATTGATGGGGTGGGATATGACAAAACTCAGAAAAGTCCAGCACCAGAGGGATTGTAAAAGTAAACAGGCTTGAGTTATGGTATGTGTCAGTTTCTTTTCTTATTGCTGAGAGGAAATACTTGAGCAGAAGCAACTTACAGAGGCTCATGGTTTCAGGTCACAGCCTGTGATGGTGAGGGTAGTACTGGTAGTGTTTGTGGGGCTTGGAAATTAATGCAAGTTTTTTTTTTTTTTTTGGTTTTTCAAGACAGGGTTTCTCTGTGTAGCCCTGGCTGTCCTGGCACTCACTTTGTAGACCAGGCTGGCCTCGAACTCAGAAATCCGCCTGCCTCTGCCTCCCGAGTGCTGGGATTAAAGGCGTGCGCCACCACGCCCGGCTTTGAATGCAAGTTTTAGCTATGGTGGCAGGAGGTACGTCTTCACTCACATCTCAGGAGGTCAGGAAGAATGTTGAGACAGGAAACTGGGCCAGGCTTTGCACCCTAAGATCCATCCTCCAGCAACCGACTTTGTTCCATGAGGCTAACTGCCCAAAGGTTTCACATTAACCCCCCAAACTGTGAGCTGGGGATGGAGTGTTGAAACACATGAAGACATTTTACATTCAAATATTACACAATAAAGGCCAAGGCTTAAGCAGCAAACACAGTTGAAATCCTCCGGTAATATTTAACTGTTTTTTTTTTTTTTTTTCCAGAGGTCTCATTGCTACCGGTGGTGGTTGCCATTAGGGTACAGTGGATGCCAAGTTCTTGTGTCACAGAACACAGAATGGTACAGACACAGTAACAGCACAAGCAAGGGCAATTTATCAAGAGAGCATCTATTTCTGTGGGAGGAAGTGGGCTCAAACAAAGAGTGTAGTAGCTTTAGCAACCATGCTGTACAAAGAATTGTAAAAGGAATTATCTTTAATATCAATGTAAACTAGATTAATCTGGTGGCTATATATTATTTATATATATTTGTACTGGCTAGTTTTGTGTCAACTTGACACAGCTGGAGTTATCACAGAGAAAGGAGCTTCACTTGAGGAAATGCCTCCATGAGATCCAAATGTAAGGCATTTTCTCAGTAAGTGATCAAGAGGGAAAGGCCCCTTGTGGGTGGGACCATCCCTGGGCTGGTAGTCTTGGTTCTATAAGAGAGCAGGCTGAGCAAATCAAGGGAAGCAAGCCAGTAAAGAACATCCCTCCATGGCCTCTGCATCAGCTCCTGCTTCCTGACCTGCTTAAGTTCCAGTCCTGACTTCCTTGGTGATGAACAGCAGTATGGAATTGTAAGCTGAATAAACCCTTTCCTCCCCAACTTGCTTCTTGGTCATGATGTTTGTGCAGGAATAGAAACCCTGACTAAGACAATATTATAAATATATCTCACCAACAACCACACAGAGAGACTAAGATGTATTAAAATTGCCTTGAGCCAGATATTGAGCAATCATTACTCCATTCTAAACGTCCAGCTACCCAGGCTTCCCCCAGACCATATTCCCATCTTGAAAATTTTCTTTTCCCTTCTCTTCTCTTCTCTTCTCTTCTCTTCTCTTCTCTTCTCTTCTCTTCTCTTCTCTTCTCTTCTCTTCTCTTCTCTTCTCTTCTCTTCTCTTCTCTTCTCTTCTCCTCTTCTCCTCTTCTCCTCCCCTCTCCCCTCTCCCCTCTCCCCTCTCCCCTCTCCCCTCTCCCCTCTCCCCTCTCCCCTCTCCCCTCTCCCCTCTCCCCTCTCCCCTCTCCCCTCTCCCCTCTCCCCTCCCCTTCCCCCCCTCTTCTCTTCTCTTTCCCCCCCTCCTGACCCACCCTCTGACTATTCCCCATCTCATAAATCCTTCCCGCTCCCCTGTCTCCATGAGGATGTCTCCATGCCCTCTATTCCCCCCTGCCCCCCTAAGCTCCCTGGGGCCTCCAGTCTCTTGAGGGTTAGGTACATCTTCTCTGACTGAACTCAGACCTAGCAGTCCTCTGCTGTATATGTGTTGGGGGCCTCATATCAGCTGGTGTGTATTGCCTGGTTGGTGGCCCAGTGTCTGAGAGATCTCAGGGGTCCAGGTTAATTGAGACTGCTGGTCCTCCTACAGGGTTGCCCTACTCCTCAGCTTCTTCCAGCTTTTCCCTAATTGAACCACAGGGGTCTGCAGCTTCTATCCATTGCTTGGGTGTAAATATCTGCATCTGACTTTTTCAGCTGCTTGGTGGGTCTTCCGGAGGGCAGTCACGATAGGTCCATTTTTGTGAGTGCTCCATAGCCTCAGTAATTTACTTGAAAGTTTTCATCCTTTCTTGGTTCTGCTCTTTTCTGATGTTTTTCTCCACTTCCCTTGTGGCTCCTTTCACTCTTCCTCTCTCTTTCTCTACCCCTTGGGAAGAGTGGGAATTGTAAGTCCCACTTATTCTCTCTAAAGCTGTGTATTGGCTCATTGGCTTTATTGACAAGGCAGAGAATGAATGAGGAGCAATGTTTATACAAACTTGAGACAGGAGCTTTGAGAATAAATGTAGCAAAGCCATGTCTGGATTGAAACAAGCTGTGAGGGAGAAGAAATCAGCATTTGGATAACCCAAGGGTAGACTTTACACAGTGTACAAACACATTATGCCTATACTTCCCCATTTTTGTCTAATAAAAGGCTCTTTCTTCTATATACAATAATAACAATCATAAAACAATTATGTAACTACAATGTATGATATACATTTAAAATGTCCAGTCTATAGTATTTGGCAATTAAGGAAACATTTCTATTATCAATCCTATCTTGGTGTGTTCAAAGTTTTGTACTTAACTCACATTTTATCCTAACTTGCATTGGCAATCTAAAAACATCTTTTTAAATCCTAAATATCGCAAGCTTAATTGTGAGCCTGTAACTGTCTGGCTTTCAACCACATCAGGAATCTGATAAGGAATAAATATTACCTAAGTAAGTAGGAAGTGCAGGCAAGCAGCTTCCATGATTTTATAAAAGACACACATAGTTGCCTACCTGAACAGTTTCTCAGAATTGTCTCTACAATGTTGGAGCATCCATCTTCAGCCTTCTGGCCCAGTATATCTGACAGACATTTTGTGAAGCAGGAATTATGAAGGACTTACTCATTGTCTTAGTTAGTGTTTTACTGCTCTGTACATACACCATGACCAAGGCAACTCTTATAAAAACAACATTTAATTGGTGCTGCCTTACAGGTTCAGAGGTTCAGTCCATTATCATCAAGGCAGGAGCATGGCAGCATCCAGGAAGGCATGGTACAGGATGAGCAGAGAGTTCTGCATCTTCATCCGAAGGCTGCTTGCAGAATACTGACTTCCAGGAAACTACAACTAGGGCATTAAAGCCTACAACCACAGTGATACACACCTTCTTCCACAAGACCACACTTCCTAATAGTGCCACTCCCCAGCCCAAGCATATACAAACCATCACACCCCTGTCTAAGACCATAACTATTTGTAACTAGCCTTTATTAAAAGATGACAAACATCCAACACCCATTGAATGTCCAAAAATTAACCACCCCATCTCTTGGGAATGGGGGTGTAGTTTTCTTTTCTCTCTCTCTCTCTCTCTCTCTCTCTCTCTCTCTCTGCTTCCTTCTCTCCCTCCTTTCCTTCCTCCTTTCCTTCCTTCCTTCCTTCCTTCTTCTTCTTCTTCTTCTTTTTCTTCTTCTTCTTCTTCTTCTTCTTCTTCTTCTTCTTCTTCTTCTTCTTCTTCTTCTTCTTCTTCTTCTTCTTCTTCTTCTTCTTCTTTCTCTCTCTCTCTCTCTCTCTCTCTCTCTCTCTCTCTCTCTCTCTCGTTTTTCAAGACAGGGTTTCTCTGAGTATCCCTGGCTGTCCTGGAACTCACTTTGTAGACCAGGCTGCCCTGGAACTCAGAAATCTGCCTGCTTCTGCCTTCCAAGTGCTGGGATTAAAGGAGTGCACCACCACTGCCCGGCGGGGTGTAGTTTTCTTATCATTGTTTCCTGATGATTTTGGATGTAGAATTTGTCTTTGGGGTCCAAGAAAATTAGAAAAATGGTTAGTCTTAAGAAAGCTAACTGTAACATTTGTTGTGCAGTCTCTGTAGGCTGAGGAAGGACAGGCGTAAACGAAGCCCTGACAGGACCAGTCTGAAAGGCTGGAGCTAGCGAGCCAACTGTTCTGAAGTTGTCTTGGAAGCAAGTGTTTAGAGGAAGCAACGTTGATGTAGTCTGAGGATCAGGCAGGAAGCTGGAACAGTAAGCCTCAGCGTCTCCCACGGTGAATCTTGTCAGGGCTGTCTTTTTGGTGGTGGTGGTTTTTCTGTGACCATAAGGTTTTCAGAGGTTATATATATTTCTGTGTTAACAAAATGTACGGAATGTGCAATGTGCAACAATCAGTTAAAGATGATTTCTTGGTCCTCGTTTGAGCAGGTAAAAGGCACCTGCTTTTCTTTGAAAGTTAGTTTGGATTATATGACCAAACTGTAAGATAAATCTCTATTCATGCTATATGAATAGATGGCATGTGATAAGTTATGAAAGTTTTATAGACAACAAGATAATTTGCTATGCATAGCTGAAGTTTTAGCTGGAGACATTCTGATGTCTCAGTCAGTTCTGAGCTTTCCTCAACTGGAGGGATCAGCAAATACGTCACCTGTTTGTTTGATCCTTTTGTTTTTTTTTTTTTTTTTGTAAAAGTTTGTTATCTATTTATTTATTTATTTATTTATTTTATATTTTTATTACATATTTTCCTCAATTACATTTCCAATACTATCTGTTTGATCCTTTTGATATTCATCTTTTCTGGAGACAAGATCTTCAGGGGATCGTCCCTGGTCAAATCCGATTTTTATTACTTTGGACAAGATCCATAGTTTTTCTTCCTGTATGAACACGTACAAAGCCCCTTCCCCAGCACAACACATTTCCTACTCTCCATCTTGAGGTTAATATGTCTTTGAAATAAACAGGCTGACAAAATTTAGCTGTTTTTTTTTTTCTATAATTCAGTGTCTCTTAGAGGCTGTTGTTTTTGTTCATTAGCATTTAAAAAATTTAAAATCAACAAAGCATTATGTAATCTGTCTCTGGATGGGGGAATCTTTGATACCCTGTCTGTTTATTAAGCATTTCTTTTTAAGTATGATTGGATCTTTCAGTGATTGTTTATCCTGTAGGATTGTGTGGTATATGTGTAATGTGTTCTATATTATAACACGTAAACTTTTATTTTATTAAACACATATGCTGGAGCATTGTCAGTCTTAATCTGTCTAGGTATACGCATAATTGCCATACCTTCTAATAAATGTGTAATTACAGAACCCGTACTTTCAAATGTGGTCAAAACCAACTCAAAGCACTTGCCCATTGAAATTCTGAATATGTGTCTATAGTATGATGCACACATTTCAGTTTACCAAACTCTGGCAAATGAAACACATCCCTTTGTCACATTTTATTTCTTTGAGTATCTTTAGGGTTACTTCCTGCAGGTAATGGAGTTTGATTATATAAAGAACAAGTAGAGCATTTCCTTGGCTTGTTGTCAAGTGATAGAGAAGTCTTTCTTTAAACCTTTGCTATTAACATGGTGTTTTTATGAAATTCTGAAGCCTCTAGCATACTTCCTATCAACAACTGATCAGTATTGTGATGGTCTTTATATCCTTGGACCAGGGAGTGGCACCATTTGGAGGTATGGTCTTGTTGGAATTGGTGTGACCTGGTTGGAGTAGGTGTGTCACTGTGGGTGTGTGCATAAGATCCTCACCCTAGTTGCCTGGAAGTCAGTCTTCCACTAGCAGCCTTTGCATGAAGACATAGAACTCTCATATCTGCCTGTGCCATGCCTGCCTGGATACTGCTATGCTCCCACCTTGATGATAATGGACTGAACCTTTGATCCTGTAAGCCAACCCAATTAAATGTTGTTTTTATAAGAGTTGCCTTGGTCATGTGTCTGTTCACAGCAGTAAAACCCTAACTAAGACAAGTATCATTGTTACCTAGTGCTAGTGGTAGACGAGTATGAAATCTGATATGTGTCATATGTAATGGATGATTTCTATTTCTGATCACTCGTTGTAGTTGAGTAAACAGTGACATCAAGTCGGAATCATCCTGAAAAAGTCCAGCAGTTTCTATATGCAAAACAACTCTTTTTACACATCGAGCCAGTTACTATATTAAGATATTCTTGAAAATCTAATAATGCCATAAAGATTTCATTCTGATTTTTGCACTGAATTATAAGGTCTTTCTACGACCTTACTTATATCTTCTGATTTACACCCTGCCCTGTCTTCCTGATTTATTTTCATCAGTGTAAAATGTAGGGGCTTCAGAAATTGGAGCTCTTGTAATATATTATACAAGGGAGAAGCCAATTCGTTTTTTTTTTTTAATAAATTGAAGTAGTTTGTTTTTTGAGTATCTGTTGTTAATATCTCCCCCAAAATATTGCAAGCTCTTTGCTAATGTTCATCTTGTGCCCATAACAAGGTAATCTCAGCATTAGTAAAGGTACCCAAATCTCAGCTGGATTCATTCCAACTAATTGATGAAGTCTCATTTTTTTTCCCTTTAGTATCAATTCAGAAACCTTTTTCTATATTGGTTTTAAATTTTTTACTGTTTGTGTGCTAAAATTTATCTATTCTAAAATATAATATCTCTGTGTAAGAATTCCTGTGGGAGAATGAGTAGCAGAGATAACTAAGATTTGGGCCATCTTTGGATCAATATGATCTAGATGTGCATCCTGTAGTTTCCCTTCTATCAGAGCTAACTCCTTTTTCAGCCTCAGCTAATAATTTTCTTGGGCTGTTTAAATCTTTACCATCTTGTAATGTTTGAAATTAATTACTTAGCTCTCAAGTAGCCAAACCAATTATAGACCACAGCCAGTAAATAAATATCTCCCAATAATTTCTGGAGATCATTAAAAGCCCTTAATTGGTCTCTCCTGATTTGTCCCTTTTGTGGTGTAACCTTTTTAGGCTTATTTTACACTCTAGGTAATTAATAGAATGTCCCCTTTATCTTTTTTCAGGGGTGACTTGTAAACTCCAACAAGGCAAAGTTTTTTTTTTTTTATTTCATTAGACATACTCTCCAACATATTTGTATCTGAATCAGTCAATAACATGTAATGGTAAATTATGGATAGAGAAAATTATTTATGAATCATCTCTAATGCTATTGTACAAAATATTAGCACAAGATAGGACTGTTTAACATTCCTTCTTGTAGGAGTTTCCAAAGATATCTCTTTACTGGATAACTTCTATTAAAGGTAGGTACTGAGAAAGCAAACCTTTCCTTATCATGTTCATGTAAATGAATTGTGAAAAAGCAATCTTTTAAATCCATCCCCACAATAGACCATTCCTTGGTTAACAAGGAAGGCAATGGGATTCCAGGCTGCAAGGAACACATTGACTGAATAATTTTATTAATTGCTCTGAGATCTTTCAACATCTTCCATTTGTCAGATATCTTTTTAATGACAAATACAAGAGAATTCCAGGGGCTAGTGGACTCTTCTGTATGTTGAGCCTGTAGCTGCTCTTGGTCTAGCGGTTTTAGTGCCTGCAACTTTTCTTTTGTCATTGACCACTGTTCAATGCAAATATATTGATCAGTCAACCACCTTAGTGGTAAGGCTATCGGTGTTCCCAGTGTAAAGTTGAAGGGTCAGCCTCTGTTTTATTTTGTTTATAGACAATCCATAACTACTGTCTTTGATAACCTTTGTTTCTGCATTTTGGCCAGTTGTAGTTTGTCCTTCCTTCCTTCCTTCCTTCCTTCCTTCCTTCCTTCCTTCCTTCCTTCCTTCCTTCCTTCCTTCCTTCTTCCCTTCTTCCCTCCCCCCCCCTCTCTCTCTCTTTCTTTCCTTCACTAGTTAATTTATTCATTCACTTTACATCCCAATGTCAGCACTCCCTTTCATCCAGTCTATTGCCTGCCTGTGGATCCCGTTCTCCTAGCTAGGTCACCTTGTCTGGTCTCAGTGATAGAGGATATGACTAGTCCTACAGTGGCTTGATAACATTTTAAAATTAATTTCATTTTTTATTAGAAGCATAGCCTGTTTTGTGACCTGCCTCTGAAGTTGGGAGGATGTTAATCTGTGTTTTCCATTGTTGTAATAGATCTCTTCCCCATACGTTTATGGCTAGATCAGTCACGTATGACGTTAATTTTCCTATCCGACCTTCAGGCCCTGGGTAGTTAAGACATCTGATAATTCGTTTTATCTGGGATAAAGTCCAACTCCTTGAAATTAGATAGCTATCTCTTGAAGTAGACAATTGGAAGGTCAAGATTTTGGAGTGAAAATTGTGACATCTGCTCCAGTGACCACCATTCTTTCAATTTCAATATTATTTATAAATCTTTAGTTTTGGCCTCTGATCATCTATAGAAGTGTGCCAAAATACTCATTTCTGGGGGCCCTCTTGGGCCTTTTGATTTGTCTATAGAATTTGTTCTGACCTTGCTCTCTGGTCGTTAGAGCAGAGGTGTTTAATTGTCTTGTTAGAGGAGTATTTTCACTGCTTGGCATTGGTGTCTGCAAGAGGCCCTGGGAGTTTACGATAAAAGGCTAGCCCATTGGTCTGTGGTTGATTTATAGTCGTTAATCTAAAGTAGGCTTCTGCCACATCTTTTGCATATTTCAGAAGGCAAAGGTTCCCCTTTTGGAATTTATTATTGATGTGTTTATAAAAAGATAAAGGGGGTAAGGATATGTTCTATGAAGGTGTGGTGAGGTATGGGGGAAGGGGGTGCCTTTGAGGGCCAATGCTGAGGCATCCCTTCTCACCGAGGGACCAGTCACATGACAGTATACTATAGAATAGAGTTTACTCAGGGCATGAGGAGGGGAGTTGAGAGGGTAGTAGAGGCAGAGAAAGGCAGAGAGAGGGAGAGAAAGAGAATAGAGAGGTAGAGGAGTGTAGGCCATGAGAGAGAGGGGGGAAGGGAATGGGGAGAAAAAGGGAAAGGGAAAGCAAGAGCAAGAGAAAGCAAGAGAGCAAGACAGCGTGGAGGAGGTAAGCAGCCCTTTTATAGTGGCTCAGGCACACCTGGCTGTTGCCAGGTAACTATGGGGTGGAGCTTAGACAGAATGCCAACAATTTATTATTATTATTATTATTATTATTATTATTATTTTGGAATTGTTTTTGAAATGACCTTGTGACCAAACCAGCTCTGCCAGTCAAAAGGTTCTCCAGTGCAGGAGTGAGGATTAAAAAGAGAAAAAGACAATTAAACAACGTTGTAGCATGACTTCAGACAGTTTTGCGGCTAAGGCGGGTTTATTTGTTCCCAAACTGCTTTTATACCATTTTAATTACATGCAAGTAATAAGGTCAGTTCTAGGTTAAGGAACGAGCAAGGCAATAAACAAAGTCCCATGATCACTCACTCCTATGATCGCTGTTTCTTAGGGCTTATCAGGATGACCAAGACATCTGAGCCTACTTCCCTATCCTAACCCCAAATCAGATTCTTGTCTGAAGTCTACTTATTCCTGTGTAAGGCCTATACTCTGCCTGATATAGAAATCTGCTGTGGCATTGCCCTAAGTAAGGGGTCCAGACAATTCAGTATGAGCTCTTAAATGTCTTATAAGGAGCAGTGCATTTTCTTAAATTGAGTTGCATTTGCATAAATGATTGCAAAATTTGAGAATTAGCAGTATCTAAAAAAGGAACAACTTCAAGCAACTGTAAGCCATGAGCTATAAATTGGCTATCAGTATACAAGTTAAAAGCTTGACCTCATTGACCTACTATGGCCTTAATAGGTGAAGCCACCATTAAGGGCTTTGAGACAATTCAAATGTCTTAATTGTGGTGAGCAAGGTTGTGGAGAGCTTTTGGGGCCACTTGGCAGGAATCTGACATTGGCCAAGGACAAGGAAATGGGTTTCAGTCAGGAATCTGACATTTTCTAGCCCTACCTTATTACCTTAAATATCAACTTCAGTGTATTTATATCTATGTATGGTGTTTTATATTGAATTCCTTTTGTTTAAGCATAAAAGTATGATTTAAACATTTTTTTTTTTCACCTCATTGGGAAGTCTGTTCTTTGAGTTTGGCTTCTACTTCTCTGGTATTGTTATGCCTCGATTCTGTGGAAACCCAGGCCAGGCGAGCTCAGGAAGTGCAGAGTCTGCTGCAAGTGTGCGTGAAGTCTTTTTCTGGTCAGTGCAGGTCAGAGTGCGACAACCCCCCCCCCCCAGGTGTCTTTTTATTTATTTTTTTTTTTGGTGGTTTTTCGAGACAGAGTGTCTCTGTGTAACCATGGCCGTCCTGGAACTCACTCTGTAGACCAGGCTGGCCTGGAACTCAGAAATCCACCTGCCTCTGCCTCCCAAGTGCTGGGATTAAAGGCGTGCACCACCACGCCCGGCCCAGCTCGGGTGTCTTAACACTTATATACAGTGTAGTTAGAAATTTCTTGAATGCTTAGGGTGAAGGGGAGGGAAGGCAGGTGAGGTAAATCATAACTCAGACCGGATAACAATTGGTAGTGTGGAACCACGAGGCTGAGAGAGGGATTAAAGATGGTCTTTTGAGGAGCTATCAGGAACTAGTTTTATGGCTGACCATAACTGTCTGTGACCTCTGATTACCTCTTTTCTATGATTTAAGCGTGGGACCCTAATCTCCTTTCTTCAAGGACAGGCATTATCTGGGAGAGTGCTAGCCTTGGCGCTACTGAAGCTGAGGAGTTTTTGTCATTTGTCTTACTCAGGCTGTCACCTATGGCTCCTTGAGTCCGCTCGGAGTGGCCACGATTTATCAGCCAGCCGGCACAGATCAAAGGAAACTACGAGGTCCCAAGTGGCTTTTTTGTATTAGTCAGTTGGGCCCAGTAACCCATTTCAGGATTCTCAATTGTCCAAGATAAGTCATAAGGCTGGTGTGGGTTTTTTGATCTCTAAATGGAGACGTGGGCTAGGAACGGCAGCGCATGCAGCCAGTAAAAACAGCAAGCTTAGGACCGAGTTAATTTTAAGTTGAAGGGATGGGTGCCCTTTTGGACCCTCCATCCGGGCAGTGGCTGTTGTGAAGTCTCACGTGAGTGCAGTGTATCCAAGCAACGATCCGGTCCACCTTTACAGCTGTTGGCGTTGTTAGCAGGATAACTAGTGTCCCTTCCACCGAGGCTCCAGCACTTTCTGGCAAAACCTCCTCACGTAGACCCAGTCTCCAGGTTGAAACTTGTAGGGCTCTGGAACCGGTCCTGCTTCATAGTGGGCACACAGTTTAGGCCAAACCTGCTCGTGAAACCACTGAATTGCTCTGACCTTAGTTATTAACGCATCACCTTCTAATTCTGCAATGGCTGCTGACTGAAGGTTAGGGACAATAGGGGCTGGGACGCCATACATGATTTTAAAAGGAGTTAGTCCTAACCAGTAAGGAGAGTTCCTTACCCTACTCTGGGCAAGGGGAAGGAGCATTACCCAGTCTATGGCAGTCTCTAGGGCTAATTTAGTCAAGGTCTCCTGAAGTATCCGATTCATTCTTTCTACCTGTCCTGAACTTAGGGACCTGTACACACAATGTAATTTCCAATCTGCCCCAATATATCTCGCTACATCCTGGCTTACTTTGGACACGAATGCTGGTCTATTGTCTAACCCTGTCATTTGTGGGAATTCATACCTGGGTAGGATATCTTTTAGCAACTTCTTAGTTACTACCTTTGCAGTCCCAGTCTTCGTTGGAAAGGCTTCAGTCCACCCGGAGAAGGTATCCACGAACACTATTAAGTCCCTGTAGCCGTACTATCCTGGTTTGAGTTCTGTAAAATCAACTTCCCAGTAGGCCCCAGGTTTCTTACCTTGCAGACATGAGCTAGGATATTTGGCAGTGTTGTGGGTGTTGGTCAATTGGCAACTTTGCAGCTTGATTCTGCATTTTCGATAGTATGCTGCATGTTTCTGGAAGTCACTTTAGATTGTCTCACTGCATCTGCCATACTTTTCACTCCCATGTGGGTGACTCTGTTGAGTTTTCTGAGGATAGATCTTGCTAGGGAGGAAGGTAATATTAGCTTACTTTCAGCCATCTGCCACCAGCCCTCTGAACACCGGCTCATGGGCTGACTCTTGACCCACTCACTGCGTGAATGTTGGCAAGTGATCAGATTTCGAACGTGAAACAATAAAAGACTCTTTTGCGAGTTGCAGCGGACTTCGCAATTCTTGGGCTTGTCTGAGTTTCCAGTGGACTCCAGGCACAACAGTTGCTAAGTAACCATTGCTAGGTACATTGCAGGGGTTTCCTCTGTTGATCTGTGGTGGACTCCTCCCTCTGTGGACAGAGAGAGGCTGGTGCTTTGAAATTTCCAGGGGCAGGAGGGAATTGGCTGGTTTCCTGTTATCTGTTGGCTTTTGTCTTCCAGGCCTGCATTCAGCCTGGCTCTGGCCTAAGATCGAATGGCGTTCCTGCAGTTTTCCTAGGCTCAGGTGCCTTGCCGGTTCACCACCTTTGCCAAGTGGCATGCATAGCTGGGCCTGTGGGGAAAACCTCAGAGAAACTGCCTTTGATAAACATGCGTGCAAGCCATTTTGCCCTGTGTCTCCTGCGTGGGTGCCGGGCAGTATTAGCAAGGGGCAGTGGAGTCAGGGCTCACGGCCTTGCCTGGCTCTGCTCAGTCTGCTCTGTTTGTCTGGGCTCCAGGCCAAAGCAGGCTGCTACCAGCCCTGGCCCCTGAGAACCGGGTTGGATCAAAGCTGTAGCAGCGGCACCTTTTTTCTATTCTCACTAAACTGTCTTTGGTCCCGGGGAGTTCTACTTTGCACTTTCCCTCCGGAACTTTTCTTTTAAGGCCTGAATATGAATTTTAAGGATCTGGATAACATGCCGCATGTTGTGCACCATTTGTAGAAGGAATTATTATTATTATTATTATTTTATTATTTATTTATTTATTTTTGTTTTTTTTCGAGACAGGGTTTCCCTGTATAGCCCTGGCTGTCCTGGAACTCACTTTGTAGACCAGGCTGGGCTCGAACTCAGAGATCCACCTGCCTCTGCCTCCCAAGTGCTGGGATTAAAGGCGTGCGCCACCACGCCCAGAGGAATTATTTTTTTTTAAATATTTTTATTACATATTTTCCTCAATTACATTTCCAATGCTATCCCAAAAGTCCCCCATAGCGCCCCCCACTTCCCTACCCACCCATTCCCACTCTTTTGGCCCTGGCATTCCCCTATATTGGGGCATATAAAGTTTGCAAGTCCAGTGGGCCTCTCTTTCCATTGATGGCCGACTAGGTCATCTTTCGATACATATGCAGCTAGAGACAAGAGCTCCGGGGTTCTGGTTAGTACATCATGTTGTTCCAACAATAGGGTTGCAGATCCCTTTAGCTCCTTGGGTACTTTCTCTAGCTTCTCCATTGGGAGCCCTGTGATACATCCAATAGCTGACTGTGAACATCCACTCCTGTGTTTGCTAGGCCCCGGCATCGTCTCACAAGAGACAGCTATATTTGGGTCCTTTCAGCAAAATCTTGCTAGTGTATGCAATGGTGTCAGCGTTTAGAAGCTGATTATGGGATGGATCCCTGGATACAGCAGTCTCTAAATGGTCCATCCTTTCCTCACAGCTACGAACTTTGTCTCTGTAACTCCTTCCCTGGGTGTTTTGTTCCCAATTCTAAGAAGGTGCACAGTGTCCACACTTTGGTCTTCATTCTTCTTGAGTTTCATGCGTTTAGCAAATTGTATCTTATATCTTGGGTATCTTAAGTTTTGGGCTAATATCCACTTATCAGTGAATACATATTGTGTGAGTTCTTTTGTGATTGTGTTACTTCACTCAAGATGATGCCCTCCAGGTCCATCCATTTGGCTAGGAATTTCATAAATTCATTCTTTTTAATAGCTGAGTAGTACTCCATTGTGTAAATGTACCATAATTTCTGTATCCATTCCTCTGTTGAGGGACATCTGGGTTCTTTCCAGCTTCTGGCTATTATAAATAGGGCTGCTATGAACATAGTGGAGCATGTGTCCTTTTTACCGGTTGGGACATCTTCTGGATATATGCCCAGGAGAGGTATTGCTGGATCCTCCGGTAGTACTATGTCCAATTTTCTGAGGAACCGCCAGACTGATTTCCAGAGTGGTTGTACAAGCTTGCAATCCCACCAACAATGGAGGAGCGTTCCTCTTTCTCCACATCCTCGCCAGCATCTGCTGTCACCTGAATTTTTGATCTTAGCCATTCTGACTGGTGTGAGGTGGAATCTCAGGGTTGTTTTGATTTGCATTTCCCTGATGATTAAGGATGTTGAACATTTTTTCAGGTGCTTCTCTGCCATTCGGTATTCCTCAGGTGAGAATTCTTTGTTCAGTTCTGAGCCCCATTTTTTAATGGGGTTATTTGACTTTCTGGAGTCCACCTTCTTGAGTTCTTTATATATATTGGATATTAGTCCCTTATCTGATTTAGGATAGGTGAAGATCCTTTCCCAATCTGTTGGTGGTTTTTTTGTCTTATTGATGGTGTCTTTAGCCTTGCAGAAGCTTTGTAGTTTCATGAGGTCCCACTTGTCAATTCTCGATCTTACAGCACAAGCCATTACTGTTCTATTCAGGAATTTTTCCCCTGTGCCCATATCTTCAAGGCTTTTCCCCACTTTCTCCTCTCTAAGTTTCAGTGTCTCTGGTTTTATGTGAAGTTCCTTGATCCACTTAGACTTGACCTTAGTACAAGGAGATAGGAATGGATCGATTCGCATTCTTCTACATGTTAACAACCAGTTGTGCCAGCACCATTTGTTGAAAATGCTGTCTTTCTTCCACTGGATATTTTTAGCTCCCTTGTCGAAGATCAAGTGACCATAGGTGTGTGGGTTCATTTCTGGGTCTTCAATTCTATTCCATTGGTCTATTTGTCTGTCACTATACCAGTACCATGCAGTTTTTATCACAATTGCTCTGTAGTAGAGCTTTAGGTCCGGCATGGTGATTCCACCAGAGGTTCTTTTATCCTTGAGAAGAGTTTTTGCTATCCTAGGTTTTTTGTTATTCCAGATGAATTTGCAGATTGCACTTTCTAATTCGTTGAAGAATTGATTTGGAATTTTGATGGGGATTGCATTGAATCTGTAGATTGCTTTTGGCAAGATAGCCATTTTTACAATGTTGATCCTGCCAATCCATGAGCATGGGAGATCTTTCCATCTTCTGAGATCTTCTATAATTTCTTTCTTCAGAGACTTGAAGTTCTTATTATACAGATCTTTCACTTCCTTAGTTAGAGTCACACCAAGATATTTAATATTATTTGTGACTATTGAGAAGGGTGTTGTTTCCCTAATTTCTTTCTCAGCCTGTTTATTCTTTGTGTAGAGAAAGGCCATTGATTTGTTTGAGTTAATTTTATATCCAGCTACTTCACCGAAGCTGTTTATCAGGCTTAGGAGTTCTCTGGTGGAATTTTTAGGGTCACTTATATATACTATCATATCATCTGCAAAGAGTGATATTTTGACTTCATCTTTTCCAATTTGTATCCCTTTGATCTCCTTTTGTTGTCGAATTGCTCTGGCTAGGACTTCAAGTACAATGTTGAATAGGTATGGAGAAAGTGGACAGCCTTGTCTAGTCCCTGATTTTAGAGGTATTGCTTCAAGCTTCTCACCATTTACTTTGATGTTGGCTACTGGTTTGCTGTAGATTGCTTTTATCATGTTTAGGTATGGGCCTTGAATTCCTGATCTTTCCAAGACTTTTATCATGAATGGGTGTTGGATCTTGTCAAGTGCTTTTTCCGCATCTAACGAGATGACCATGTGGTTTTTGTCTTTGAGTTTGTTTATATACTGGATTACGTTGATGGATTTCCGTATATTGAACCATCCCTGCATCCCTGGGATGAAACCTACTTGGTCAGGATGGATGATTGTTTTGATGTGTTCTTGGATTCGGTTAGCAAGAACTTTATTGAGGATTTTTGCATCAATATTCATAAGGGATATTGGTCTGAAGTTTTCTATCTTTGTTGAGTCTTTTTGTGGTTTAGGTATCAGAGTAATTGTGGCTTCATAGAATGAGTTGGGTAGAGTACCTTCTGTTTCTATTTTGTGGAATAGTTTGTGAAGAACTGGGATTAGATCTTCTTTGAAGGTCTGATAGAACTCTGCACTAAACCCATCTGGTCCTGGGCTTTTTTTAGTTGGGAGACTATTAATGACTGCTTCTATTTCTTTGGGGGATATAGGGCTGTTTAGATCATTAACCTGGTCTTGATTCAACTTTGGTACCTGGTATCTGTCTAGGAACTTCTCCATTTCATCCAGGTTCTCCAGTTTTGTTGAGTATAGCCTTTGGTAGAAGGATCTGATGGTGTTTTGGATGTCTTCAGGATCTGTTGTTATGTCTCCTTTTTCATTTCTGATTTTGTTAATTAGGATGCTTTCCCTGTGCCCTCTAGTGAGTCTGGCTAAGGGTTTATCTATTTTGTTGATTTTATCAAAGAACCAGTTCCTTGATTGGTTGATTCTTTGAATAGTTTTTCTTGTTTCCACTTGGTTGATTTCGCCCCTGAGTTTGATTATTTCCTGCCATCTACTCCTCTTGGGTGAATTTGCTTCCTTTTGTTCTAGTGCTTTTAGGTATGTTGTCAAGCTGCTTATGTGTGCTCTCTCTAGTTTCCTTTTGGAGGCACTCAGAGCTATGAGTTTTCCTCTTAGAAATGCTTTCATTGCGTCCCATAAGTTTGGGTATGTTGTGGCTTCATTTTCATTGAACTCTAAAAAGTCCTTAATTTCTTTCTTTATTCCTTCCTTGACCAAGGTATCATTGAGAAGAGTGTTGTTCAGTTTCCACGTGAATGTTGGCTTTCTATTATTTATTTTGTTATTGAAGATCAGCCTTAGTCCATGGTGATCTGATAGGATGCATGGGACAATTTCAATATTTTTGTATCTGTTGAGGCCTGCTTTGTGACCAATTATGTAGTCAATTTTGGAGAAGGTACCATGAGGTGCTGAGAAGAAGGTATATCCTTTTGTTTTAGGATAGAATGTTCTGTAGATATCTGCCAGATCCATTTGATTCATAATTTCTCTTAGTTTCTCTGTGTCCCTGTTTAGTTTCTGTTTCCATGATCTGTCCATTGGTGAAAGTGGTGTGTTGAAGTCTCCCACTATTATTGTATGAGGTGCAATGTGTGCTTTGAGATTTACTAAAGTTTCTTTAATGAATGTGGCTGCCTTTGTATTTGGAGCATAGATATTCAGGATTGATAGTTCCTCTTGGAGGATTTTACCTTTGATGAGTATGAAGTGTCCCTCCCTGTCTTTTTTAATGACTTTGGGTTGGAAGTCAATCTTATCAGATATTAGAATGGCTACTCCAGCTTGTTTCTTCATACCATTTGCTTGGAAAATTGTTTTCCAGCCTTTCATTCTGAGGTAGTGTCTATCTTTTTCTCTGAGATGAGTTTCCTGTAAGCAGCAAAATGTTGGGTCTTGTTTGTGTAGCCAGTTTGTTAGTCTATGTCTTTTTATCGGGGAGTTGAGTCCATTGATATTAAGAGATATTAAGGAAAAGTAATTGTTGTTTCCTGTTATTTTTGTTGTTAAAGTTGGCATTCTGTTCTTGTGGCTGTCTTCTTTTAGGTTTGTTGAGGGATTACCTTCTTGTTTTTTCTAGGGCGTGGTTCCTGTCCTAGTATTGGTTTTTTTCTGTTATTATCCTTTGAAGGGCTGGATTCGTGGAGAGATAATGTGTGAATTTGGTTTTGTCGTGGAATACTTTGGTTTCTCCATCTATGTTAATTGAGAGTTTGGCTGGGTATAGTAGCCTGGGCTGGAATTTGTGTTCTTTTAGTGTCTGTATAACATCCGTCCAGGATCTTCTGGCTTTCATAGTCTCTGGTGAAAAATCTGGTGTAATTCTGATAGGCTTGCCTTTATATGTTACTTGGCCTTTTTCTCTTACTGCTTTTAGTATTCTATCTTTATTTAGAGCATTTGTTGTTCTGATTATTATGTGTCGGGAGGTATTTCTTTTCTGGTCCAGTCTATTTGGAGTTCTATAGGCTTCTTGTAAGTTCATGGGCATCTCTTTCTTTAGATTTGGGAAGTTTTCTTCTATAATTTTGTTGAAGATGTTTGCTGGTCCTTTGAGTTGAAAATCTTCATTCTCATCCACTCCTATTATCCGTAGGTTTGGTCTTCTCATTGTGTCCTGTATTTCTTGGATGTTTTGAGTTAGGATCTTTTTGCATTTTACATTTTCCTTGATTGTTGTGCCGATGTTCTCTATGGAATCTTCTGCACCTGAGATTCTCTCTTCCATCTCTTGTATTCTGTTGCTGATGCTCGTATCTATGGTTCCAGATTTCTTTCCTAGGGTTTCTATCTCCAGTGTTGCCTCATTTTGGGTTTTCTTTATTGTGTCTACTTCCCTTTTTAGGTCTAGTATGGTTTTGTTCATTTCCATCATCTGTTTGGATTTGTTTTCCTGTTTTTCATTAAGGACTTCTACCTGTTTGATTAGGTTATCCTGTTTTTCGTTAAGGATTTGTAACTCTTTAGCAGTGTTCTCCTGCAATTCTTTAAAAAATTTTTGTGCTTCCTCTTTATTGTCTTCTACCTGTTTACCAGTGTTCCTTTGTATTTCTTTAAGTGTGTTATTAAAGTCCTTCTTGAAGTCCTCTACCATCATCAGGAGATATGCTTTTAGATCCATGTCTATCTTTTCCGGTGTGTTGGGGTGCCCTGGACTGGGCGAAGTGGGAGTGCTGGGTTCTGATGATGGTGAGTGGTCTTGGTTTCTGTTAGTAAGATTATTACGTTTACCTTTCGCCATCTGGTAATCTCTGGGGTTAGTTGTTGTCGTTGTCACTGTTTAAAGATTGGAGCAGAAGCTGTGTTCCACTCACCAGAAGTCTCAAAATCCTGTGGCGGGGGTCGTGGGTCGCTGGCAGTACCCCGGTGCTGGTCCAGCTGGAAGAGGCCTGTGGTCCTACTCAGGCCGGTTTCTGCTTCCCTAACTAATGCAGTCTCAGGTCCCGCGCGCAACTGGATTAGAGCAGAAGCTGTGTTCCACTCTCCAGAAGTCTTAAGATCCTGTGGCGGGTGTTGTGGGTAGCTGGCGAGTGTCAGCCGACCCTGCGCCCTCGCTACCCAGGTGCTTTTCTGACCGGAAGAGGCTTGTGGCCCTATGTAGGCCGGATTTCTCTCTCCCCAACCAGAGCAGTCTCAGGTCCCGCGTGATTGGACTGGAGCAGAAGCTGTGTTCCACTCACCAGCAGTCTCAAAATCCTGTGGCGGGGGTCGTGGGTAGCTGGCGGGTGTCAGCCGACCCTGCACTCTAGCTACCCAGGTGCTGATCCGGCTGGATGAGGCCTGTGGCCCTACTCAGGCCGGTTTCTGCTTCCCTAACTAGTGCAGTCTCAGGTCCCGCGCGCAATTGGATTGGAGCAGAAGCTGTGTTCCACTCACCAGAAGTCTTAAGATCCTGTGGCGGGTGTTGTGGGTAGCTGGCGAGTGTCAGCCGACCCTGCGCCCTAGCTTCCCAGGTGCTTTTCTCGGAATTATTTTTAATATAAATAGAAACAGTGAATTAATCTGGCTGCTATATTTCTTACCAACTATTTCCCCAATAACCACACAGAGAGACTCAGATTTATTAAAATTGCCTCAGGCTAAACACTGAGCAATCATTATCCATTCTAAACCCCTAGGAGAGTCGGGCTTCCTCCAGACCACATTCCCATCTTACATAAAAATTTTCATCCTTACTTGGTTCTGCTCTCTTTTCCTGATGTTTTTCTTCACTTCCTTCGTGTCTCCTTCCTCTCTCTTTCTCCACCCCTCCTAGAACTGTAAGTCCCACCTATTCTCTCTCTAAAGCCCTGCATTGGCTCATTGGCTTTTATTAACAAGACAGAATGAACAACAATGTTTATTCACACTTGAGACAGGAGCTTTAAGAATAGATGTAGCAAAGCCATGCCTGGATTGAAACAAGCTGTGAGGGGGAAGAAATCAGCGTTTGGATAACATAAGGATAACCTTTACACAGTGTATGAAAACATTATGCCTCCAAAGAATTGGGGTTTTATGCCACAGAATGTGACTTTTTTGGTTCATTTCAATAGCACTGGCTTTCTCATGTGAGTTCTGTTACATGTAGCTGTACATAGAGCTTCATGCCTCACATGTGTGAATAGTGTCTTAAGTCTCTGTCCAGGAGTGTGTGTCCTGATAGTATAATGAAGCACACATCACTTGACACTGGATTATCCTTGCATCAGGTCAAGATGTTGCTAGCATTTTGTCTAAGCTCTGCCCTACAGTTACCTGACAACAGCCAGGTATGCCTGACTCACTATAAAAGGGGCTGCTTGCCCCCTCTGCTCTCTCTTGCTCTTGCCTTCTTATTCCTACTCTGTTCTCTCACCCATTCCCCTCTCTCTGCCCATTCCCTTTCCCCCTCTCTCTGCGTGCTCATGGCTGGCCTCTACTCCTCAATTCCTCTACTCTCCACCTTTCTCTGTCTCTACTACCCTCTTAACTCCCCTCCCCATGCCCCGAATAAACTCTATAACGGACTCTATCAGCCTGTGGCTGGTCCCTCAGGGGGAAGGAATGCCTCAGCATGGGCCCATGGATGCATCCCTTTCCCCCATACCTGACTACACATCCACCAAAACATATCTCCTCTCTCCTTTATCTTTTTATAAACACAATAGTCATGAACATCTTTAGCGAGGGAATAAGGGTTTTTCAATCTTCCTCTCTACCGCTATTTTTCTCTGCTCATTTTGAAGATGACCCAACACTCTCTGAGCCTCACTCTCTGCTTTGTGACTCTGGCTGGCCTTGCAGTGCCAGTTTCTAAGAATGGCTCTGGAGTATCTGGGACACAGGTGGTGTGTGCATGCCATCCAGTCTGTCTGGCGTGTCTGGAGTTTGAAGAGGAGCTCATCTCATTTCTTTGACTTTGCTCAAGGGTTGGTGTGTTTTGTGATCTGGGGAACAATGCCAGTCCATTCTCACCCTCTTATGGGCTTGTTTCTGAATGTCTATGATGATGATAATTTATTTTAGCAAGTAGGCTGCATGATAGGAGATGTGAAGGGTTGTGAGGCACAGGAGGCAACATTTGATTAGCAATGTGCAGGCATAAAGAAAGATAACCATGGCCCTGTGTTGAAGCCCTGGTAGAAGAGTCAGGTATTCTCAAAAAAACTCAGAGACCCCCTTCAGCACTCATGTTACCACCCCGTCACTGGCAGAATCAGTGAAGGAGTCTCCGCTGAATCTGACTTCTGCCTCGGACCAGCCTCAGTTGGCCCCCTCAATCCTCAGGAAATTAGGGTTCTGGACAGGTGGGCAAGGAGTTGGCGACGAAAAGGGTGACAAACAGACATGGACACAAGGGAGTGCTGTATCTGGATGTAATTTGTCTCCAAGTGAGCACGGGTCTTATAAGTGACTTTTACACAAAACAGAGGAATGCATACAAAAAGCTAACAGGAATCAACTAGGATAAAAATCAATGTGAACAACTGGAATCAAGAGGAGCCCCACCTAAGGTCAGCTTAATCTTAGAAGCCAGGGGCAAGGGCTTCATGCCCTTGCTGTAGTTCCAATTCTAGTCTATTGTATAGTCCACCTTCTCCCTAGGCCATTGTAAATTCCTATGTATGTGCATGACTCAGCTATCTGTAGTTCTAAGTATGTACTCTAGTTCCATCTTAGACCACAACCTTCCTTCTTCCTTGCTCTTTGTAAATTCCTGCATCTGGGAGTAACTTGACTTCTCTTCTAAGTATCTGTAGGGAATCTCCATTTGTCAAAAGAACTCACCAACTTTCTTCTAATATGCAATGTTGTCTGCCATCCCTTACTGTAATGAAGATTCTAAGTATACTTTGCTAAGCTTGCCCTGAGATTTCTAACTCTATGTAGTAGATAGTAATGCCTGATTTCTCTCACTATCTCTCTTACAATACTAGAGGCAATTCTGAATGTCACAGAATAGGCAACATTCTTACTGAATTCCAAGTCCAGGGTTGGCTCAAGGGCACTGGTGAAGGCCAGGAAGCAATTTTGCTTAGGTATTTGGCAAGTCATTGCTTGGAGACACCTATAATAAAACAATACTGAGAGAAAGCACACAGATCCATTCACCAACAAGGACAAATTTAGAGCATTTGTTATACAGAATGCCATGGTTCCAGGAGACTAAGTTGCCATGAACTTTTTGCCTCAGGACTGCATCCAGGTTTCTGGGCCTGTCATGCAAGTTACTACTGGAGTGGATGTAGCAGACTTCCAAAGAAACAGCAGAAGAAAACCTGTTATACACTTGTCAGATGGACCCAGGGACAGAGAACTACCAGGCCTAGAACAGACGTGGTATCTTACCCCTCTCCCCACCCCCTAATAACAATCTTTTCTTAACTTTTTTTGTGTGTTTATTTTTTGAGACAGGGTTTCTCTGTATAGACCTGGCTGTCCTTACACACTGTAGGAAATGGTGGATTATCCACATGACTCTTCTTTTGTGCCAGCCCAAGTGGTTATGCAGTTGAACTAACTTTGGCCTAACGGGCATCCATTGCCAGGCGTGGTGGCGCACGCCTTTGATCCCAGCACTCGGGAGGCAGACGCAGGCGGATTTCTGAGTTCGAGGCCAGCCTGGTCTACAAGGTGAGTTCCAGGACAGCCAGGGCTATACAGAGAAACCCTGTCTCAAAAAACAAAACAAACAAACAAACAAAATAACCCCATAAATTGAGTCCTTATATACTGAACTGCCATTTGGCTGCTATGTAAAAAACAAAGAAGCCTTACTTTCTTTTGTTTGTAACCTCAGCCAATCACAGGATACCCCTCTCCAAGCTGATCTGCAAGTAAAAGCATCCATTTTACTGACTGTAAATCCTGTTTGCCCAAGTTCCCTGGAATTTTCTGAACTTTGTCTGGTTCAAGGCTAGCCCCTCTCCATGGTTTGTTAAATTTATTTAAAGTTTTGCTCTGAAAAATACAAACCCAAATTCTAAACATTTTTTTTCTACTTGCTCAATTCTAAAGTTTTCCGTGTGTCTTATACATGCTAATGGTCTTATTTTTTCTCTCATTAATATGTATTTCCTTAGAGTCCCAGCATAGGAAAATGGTTTCTTTCTTCTGCTGCTGCAGTGACTCATATCCTTTGTTGTGAAAAGTAATAAGCAACTAAAACAGCTCTCTCTAAACATTGCAGAGAAACATCCTCTCTTTGGGCCAGATCGGGGAGCTTCCTCCTTCTCTGGTAAATTATAAGAGATTTCTGTAATTTCTTTCTGGTCAGGGGGACCTTCAGTTCCTTAAGAATAAAACTCCTGGACTGACCAAACAGAAGCACTTGCTTAAAGTTCAGTTTAGAAAATAATAAAACCAGTCACAAACTGATGATGGTCCAACTGCAGGCTGCTGCCAAAGTGCCATGCATTTGCTCGGAACTGTATTGCAATATTAAATGGGCCGGGAATATTAACTACGTCTAGTTTACTACATTTTCAGGTAATCCTGGGTTGATTGGGATAGAATTCCATCCCATGTCAAGAGCACAGCGTTTAAACCACTGGATGTACAGTGAAAGACTATTCAATGTTAATATTCAATGTAACTACCCTTCTTATGAAGGTTAGCAATGCTCTTCTAAAGAGGCTGGCTGGGCCAGCAAAGCAGATCATATTAAATAACAAAGCCCAAGAAACGTCTGCCTCCAGGAAGCTCTTTTTTACCACATAGTAACATTCCTTGTAAAATATCAGTAGGAAGACATGGAGAGAGGTTACTCTGAAAGAAGGTGGCCTTTTTATTAAAATATTTTACGTGGATACACACACAAATGCAAACCTCCCAAGGAACAAATGTAAAAACTAATGCAAATCACCCTTTGGGGAAACAAGGAAGACCATACCCTGCACAAAAGAGCAGTGGAGCCTCAAAGCCACCCAGGGGGCGCGCAAGACTGAGTTTTAGGTTTTTTTTTGCACATGGGATTTTTTTTTTTTTTGGTTTTTTTTTTTTTTTTTTTTTTTTTTTGCACATGGGATGTTTTTATAATTCCACACAGCGGTGTAATTCCTGCTGCACACTTGGTAAAATAACATCAGCTACAAAGAAAATGAAAGCAAAATCCCCACAAAGCTTACTTTGTAGCAAGTAAACAATTCCAGATCACAGGAATGAGGGACCTCTGCCCACATAGCAGACCATACATAAAATCACGTCATGCATCACAGGGTGCACAGTATAATATTTTTTTCAAAACACAATTCATGTAAACAACATTTTTTAAAAAGTCTACAAAAAAATAAGTGTAGAATTTCATTTTCCTAGCAAAATATCCAGAAATTTGATGACTCTTAACATTTTTTTTAGGTGAGAAACATGGATATAAATTATGACTGATATATACATAGGTTTTGAAACATTATTTTTTAGAAGCAAATTTTTGTTATGTAATATTTTCCATTGATGTTCTGTAGAGTCCAAACAACTTCCTGAAAGAATCAAGGCAAGGAAGTTGAATGAAATTGGGCCAATTACTCAAGGGTTTTTATGATAAAGTATTTAATTCATGTATATCAATTCATGACCAGCCAAGTACGTCAGATATCAAGGTGGTAAAGTTCATAATTCAGAATTACTGAGTCTTCTTGATATTTGACTAATTGTAAAAGAGTGGTTTGTGGAACTTATCTTGCTCCATAGATAATGGCTGGGGTTCTGTGAGAGGCACTGAGTATGGAAGGCAGTCAATGGCAAGAGATAAAGTGACTGTGAGAGGCAATGAGGATTCAAGAGTGGAACATGGCTGCTCACTAACCACTCAACTGTGAGTGCAATGTCTTTGGAGTCCATTAGAGGGCATCAGATCCCTTGAGTTGGAATTAGAGGTGGCTGTGAGCCATAGTATGTAGTTGTCAGAAACTGAAGTAGGTTCTCTGCAAGAGCTGTCAGTAATGTGCTCTTAACCACTTGGTCATTTGTCCAGCCCCTAAGTGCATTAACTTGTAGATTAGAAACAGATATGTGAAGAGGTTTTCCTTCACAGACTGCTATCACATTACAGAAAAGTTAACTAGGAATTTTATCCTGGCTTATTACTAGTATTTGTTGTTGTTTGTTTTGCTTGCTTTTTTGAGACAGGGCTTTTCTATGTAGCCCTGGCTGTCCTGGAACCCTTTATATAGACCAGGTTGGCCTAGAACCTGGAGAGATTTGCCTGCTTCTTGAGTTCTGGACTAAAGGCCTGCACCACCACACTTGGCTATCATGATTAGTTAGATTATAAAACTAATTTGAAATGCTCAACATTTTTAGGACCTCTGGTTAGTGAGGAAAAATATGAAGTCATTTTCTTCAGCTCACAGGACATGGTATGTGCAGAGAAACACACACTATGTATTCTTATCCTGACAATGTTCTAAAGTCTGTCAACTTTAGACAATTAAAAAGGGCTCCAATGTTTGTTCTTCCTTCCTTCCTTCCTTCCTTCCTTCCTTCCTTCCTTCCTTCCTTCCTTTCTTTCTTTCTTTCTTTCTTTCTTTCTTTCTTTCTTTCTTTCTTTCTTTCTACTCAGAGTTCCAGTGTTAAAGTGAACCAGAACCTGGAGATGAAGCAGAGTGGAGACGTGTCTCTGGGTGGATGTGCTATTTGGTACCTATAACCTGTGTGGCTCTGTAATGTAAGGGGTGGAACTGTCCCTGCTGAATATCAATGCATTGTGCAGAGACCCAGCCTCAGGGACCTGATGAATTAGATACCCTGCTTTAGTTTTGTAAGTTCTTGGAACTCAATTTTACATGTCCCGTTTGCGAGTATTGCTTGCACAGTACACTAAAAGGCACCGAGGAACTAGCATCTAAACTCCATCCCCCAATAATCACAGAGCATTTCTGAAATACAACCCTACCTGAGACATGGTGTCTTTGGCATGTCAATGAGTTTTTCCAATGTGCAAGTCTTGTGTGGCTGCTCTAACATTAGGGGCATGGACACACATATCCAGTGGACGCTAGTTAAGGTCCAGATCCGACTGTGGCCGGCTTCTCTTTAGGAGTAAGAATGTTGCATGGTGCTATGCTTGGTGACCCTGGTGGAAGATGTGGTTATAGTAGAATTGGGATGATCAGACTCCTCTAGATCTAAATTGGGCAGAGGACCCATGCTTCCCACACTAGAGAGCACAGTCTTTCTAGCCTTGATGGAGGTTTCACTGGGAATCTGGTAGCTGGACTGCAGAGTGGAAGCAGGAGTCAGTATTCTTTCTGTCACGGTGACATTCTGTCCTCCTGCTGCCACGCTGGGCATTGCCAGAGTGGGCTGCACGCCTGAGCTGGGAGCAAGGATGCTCTCTCTTTCCCTCACCATTACATACTGTGCATCTTTCAGATGCTGGGTGACCTCAAGGGGCTTAGGGATGCCCCCATTAGGCTGGATCACTCGTTCGGTAACAAGGACATTTTCTTCATTGGCATAATGCTGATCCACCAAGGTGGAGGCTGGAGCATACACCCTCTCTGTCACGATCAGGCTCTGTGGCTGTCTGGGAGCCAGGAGCACAGTGCTGGGTGGCACTGCTGAGCCTTTGGCATAGGAAGTTTCCGTCACTATAATATTACCAGAAGCCACAGGATCAGGTGGCGGTACTACCTTCTGACTCTGCCTGGAAGACACAGAGCTCTCAGTGACGATTTCCTGTGTGACTTTCTCTGTGTGCACTTCGTGCAGAGGTTTGGGGGCAGGGAAGCCGGTGGTAGAGGAATACGCGCTCTCTGAGTTGGTTACCACTTGCTCATAGTGAGAACCAGGAGCTGCACTCATGCTCGCTTCTCTGACCGGCTTCTGCCTCTGTTCAATGTCCACATCCATATCGATCTTTCGACCTAGGCAAACTTCAGCTAAGGTCTTGAATTTAAGGCCCAGATCATCTAGGAACAGGTCATCGAGCTCTCCCTCGATGAAACTGCAGCACCCGACGGAGCCTCTGAGGGAGGCCGTGTCTTCCTGAGAGTAAACGAGAAGGCAGTCTTTGGCCATGTGAAGGTCGTCTTCCCCATTGTAGGAGGCCGCTTTCTAAACAAAAATAAGAATGGAGACAGATCATTACCAGCACAAATTCACTTAAAAACAGGCTTGCTATTTATTGATATAATACAAAAACTGAAAAGAAAATTGAATCCAATTCCAAGGAAACATAAGAGAAACCCAATCAAGCCATCGTACATCATGGTTGGTATGCCATCTCACAAAATGTTAATATGAAAGATGAAAAAAGGTGGTGTAAAACTTCAGATTAAAAGTGAATAGTGTTTTAGTAACCCAGTTAGACACTGAATAGAAAATGTCATTGCCTGACAAGACTGCCATTATCGCGGAACTGATCAGTGTCTAAACTGAAATGTACATTGTATCAATTTTAAGTTTCTTACTTTGTTAGCTGTGCTGTGTGTAATAGAGAATACACACACTGTATTTGCAGGCACACAGGTATGTTTATGAGGGTCATGGACAGAATGGGAAGTAACGTCACATGCTAATTGGTGAAAGTCTGTGTACACAACGGATATGCTGGAAAGCTTCTACTCTCTTTGAGACATGATTTTATGTATCCCAGGCTGGCCTCAAACTCTATATGCAGGACCTTGAACTCCTGGATCCTCTTGCCTTAGCCTCTCACGTGCTGTAATTACAGCTATGTGTCTCTACTTCCAGCCATTGATTCTTAGGACAGTCTTATGATAACTTTGAAATTCTAGTTCTCTTTATTTGGTGTGTGTGTGTGGGTGGGTGGGTGGAGATTGAACATAGAGCTTTAAGCTCCTTTACTGCGTAAAGTTCTTATCCCTGCAATGCTCCCAGACCTATTTAAATTGTTGTGTACCAGGTCAACTAGATCCAGCCAGCTGACAATGCTGCTATTTCCTTTACAGCCTTACTGACTTCCTGTCTACTCCTCCTTTCAATGTCTGACTATAATTGTGGATTCGTCAATTTCTCCAGCAGTTTTTGCTTTAAGGCTTTGGATTCCTGTCACAAATCACTGACATATGTAGGAGTGTTATGTTTCTGCATGAGTTGACTAGTTCCCATTCTGAAATAAAATAAATCCTTTTGGTTCTGCCTAGTAACGAAGTGTGTTCTGGGATAAATTTTGTCTAAGTGAAACACTTATCTCTAGTCCTATTTTCAATTGTTAATCTCAAGCAATGACATATGATAATCTTTTGTGTAACTTTTTCAGGATTCATGTGTGTGAGTGTGTATGTGTGTGTGTATTCCCTTCAGAGTCACAAGTTTATCATATAAATTACAAAAATGTGGAGCTAGAAATACGGCTTAGTGCGGAGCACTTGTTGCTCTTCCAGAAGGCCTCGGTTTGATTCCCAGCACTCACATGGCAGCACATAACCACATGTACCTCCAGTTCCAGGGTTCTAGCCCCCTCTTTGGGTCACTACTGGAACTGCACACACACACAGCACTCAGACACACATGTAGTCAAAACACCCATACACATAAAATCAATACAATTAAGACAAGCAAACACCTCCCCACCACAAACAAAAATGTAAGTGGATTTATTAGCCTGAGTGTTTTAGATTATGATCTCTGTCTTCCTTCCTGTGAAACCTGCTTTTGCAGAGGGGTTGTATTTTCTAACCCATGGTCACTTATCATAGTCACATGACTTTCTTTGACCAAAGAAATGCAATTGTGAAGGGGGCAGAGTCTGAAAGAGCCTGTGATGATTAATCTTCACTACTGACTTGACTGGATTTAGAATCACCTTGGCAGCACACCTTTAGGTGTGTCTCTGAGGCAGTTTTCAAAGAGGTTTGAACGGGGAGGGCAGAGTCACCATCGTAAATGTGGGTGGCACCATTCCAAGGGCTGGGGTTCCAAAGCAAATAAAAAGGAAAGTAGAAGAGAACGAGCTGAGAGCCAGCATTCATCTCTCTCTGCTTCCTGCATGAGGACAAATATGACTTGTCTCATGAGTCCATTACCATGCCTTCTGCACCATGATGGGCTGTCATTAATGGTTCAAACCATGAGCCCAAATAAACACATCTTCCCTCCTTAGGATGTGTTTGTCAGGGGCTGGAGAGATGGCTCAGTGGTTAAGAGCACTGGCTGCCTTTCCAGAGGTCCTGAGTTCGATTCCTAGCAACCACATGATGGCTCACAACAATCTGTAATGGGATCTGATGCCCTTTTCTGGTGTGTTTGAAGAGAACAACAGTGTACACACATATATAAAATAAATAAATCTTTTAAAAAAGGAAAAACAATGTGTTTGTCAGGTGTTTTATCCCAGCAAGGAGACATGTAGCCACCAGAGTCAATGCCTGGGCCACTATCATTTTTCCTGTGCCACAAGGTGACAGCTTCCCTGGCTCAATCTGCTTTCTTAGTGTGTGTGCATCTTACGACGAAGATGACATGGGGCAGAGCAGGAACAAACTGACAGGTAAAAACACGAAGAAAAAGAACTAAGCAGATTGTGGGGCCATTTGTTACCACCAATTAACTCAGCCACTGGTTATTTCAGTGGGTCCCAACTCTCTTTCTCATCGTCTGCAAACACAACTCAAAAAAACCCCATAAAACTTCCCCACTAACTATCCCTCAGAAAAGCCCACTTAGTAATCTAGAATCTCATATTTTAATATAAACGTCTCCCTCATCACCATCCATAGGAACCGGTGCTTACCTCTGTGAAGTAACTTCTTAGGAATTCCTCATTCATGGCAACGGCTCCTCGAGCCCCACTCATGTCTCTGGAAGACCCCGTGGCTCTTGTCCTTACGGCTTCATTGACAGCGATGGTTCCTGCTGTCCTTACATGGTGAGTGGCCCCAGCAGTGAGGAGGCTTCTGTGTTCTTCCCATCTTCCGTCAACCTCAGACAGCTCATGCTGCCCTTTGGTAACAGAAGCTGAGCTACTGCCTTTCATCATGCCTTCTTTGAGCATCGCACCTCCTACGCCGCCTCTCCCTGCCGAGCTCTCTGCATGATCGGCCACCAGAAGCGATGGCACCACCTAGGGGTGAACACAGCTCAGAAATGAATCCGGAAGACAAAGGGTCAGTGTGGACTTGGCAGGAAGATGTGAGCTAAGTGGATGGAATTAGAGATGAACTACTCCTCCTAAGCAAATTAGGAAAACAGCTGGGGGTGGGGGTGGGATACATCCACTGGAGTCTTGTAAAGGATTTCTTCTTCCTGCTTTAGAGCTGACTACAACCAGAGGAGGACACAAAGCCTAGATTTCTTTATGTGGTCTTGGTTTACCCTCTTAACCAGAACCAATGGCACCTGCCTTCCCTATAGGGTCTTAAGTGACAGTTACAAAACTCTGAAATTTCAGCTGGACATATGGCCATTCAAAATAAAGAGTCTACTTCCAATCTTCCATTGCTACGAGATAGTCTCTTGCCTTCTGACTAAAGAGGATCAAGAAATGCTATATACACCTTGCAGAAAATGTGCCTACAGGGCAGTTCATGATGTCTCAGCTGCTTGCTCTAGTATGAGGACAGGAGCTAGTGTCCAGGAGGAAACCCGTCTGTGGAAGGGCAGGAAGAGGGTAGAGTGGGGGCATGGGCTGATGGATCCATGTTGATCGATCCAGTTATTTGATCTTTCTGTTTAGCTGTTTGAGAGTAAATCTCACGGTGTAGTCTAGACTGGTCTTGAATTTGTGACTGTTTTCCATTAGTCTCCCAACTACTTGGGTTATAGGGTAGTGTTGCAGTTTGAATATGAAATGCCCCCATAGGCTCATGTGTTTGACTACTTGGTCCTCAGTTGGTGGGGTGCTTTGAAAGGTTGTGGCACCATTAGGAGGCGGAGCTTCACTGAAAGAAGTGGATCACTGCAGGTAGACCTTGGGGTTTTATAGCCTGACATCACTCCCTGTCTGCTCTCTGCTTCCCAACTGCAGATGCAATGTGACCAGCTTCTTCACACTTTTTCTACCAAGCCTTTCTCGCCATGATGGATTGGATCTCTCAAGCAATAAGCCGGTCCTTCCTTAATTCGCTTTGTCAGGCTATTTTGGCCTTAGTAACAAGGAAAGTGATGGACATGGAGTGTCACCACGTTCTACTTTGGCTACACTTAGACTTTCTGACACTTGATGTTGATACATATATCCTACAGGAAGTGGAACTTGTGGCAGATGGAGAGGAAAGACCTAGAGTCATGGAGAGATGGGGAAACTAACTATTAAGCAATAGAAAAAGGAATTTGGGCACACTTCATAAGAGCCTTGGGAGTTGGAGTTTACCTCTGTCAGCTGAATATACTGAGAATGGAAGTGGATCCAATCCTGGCATTAAAAGGATCATTTAATAGTGGGGTGCACTCCCTGTCCTTTGCTCTGTGTACTTTGGATCACCGGGTGCTTTTTGGTCTGCATTCTCATCAGCACAGGGCATACCACAGTACACTCAAGGCCTTTCCACTCTGGTCTGGCATACGGGAGAATATGCTATCGTTTCAACCTGTTGTTTAACAAAGGTATATGCATGAGATCTGATGACTAGTGCTGTGTCTTCACTGCCACACTACAACATCAACACAGGTGCCTGTGACCTTGAAAGGTATAGGTATAGGGCTTTTTCCTTACCAGCAAGCAAGTGGTCAGTTTTGCAGTGGACAGCACTTGGGTCCTTCAATTTCAATGTGACACTGTCAGATCCTACAGATGTAGGGCTCAGTCTTACAGACATTGTTACTTCCTAGATGGCAAGGGCTTTAAGAATTGAGTGCCAGCTCTTAATGAATATATTTCACAACTTAATAGCTGTGTTAATCTTTCATGCTGAAAACTGTTGCCAAAATCCTCTAAGTACGACACCTTTAAACTGATAAAAGAATCTGGTGGTTCATAGCTGTAATCCCCACACTTGGGAGTCCAAGGCAGGAGGATTGTTTTGAGTTCAAGGCTAGTCTGAGTTACATGTCCCCCCCATGTCCCCCAATAAAATCAGACCAGTAGCAGATCGCATCACTGTCTGATGTACTGACCTTGTCCTCAGGGGGTGCCCCTTCATTATTCCAAGGATGCAGCATCTCTATTGTCCCAGGAATGGGGGTGAAGCCTTTGGCGCCCCCTCCACAGTGGCATATCAACAGCAAGAGCGGCACCACTGTACACAGCAAAGAGGAGTCAGAGGCCCATTCACCAGCTAAATCCATGTCATTTAGAATTCACATTTGACTTCTCAAACCCCCCTCTTTACATATTTGAAGCTTCATTTTTCTGTTTTCTGTCCTTATCACTTTGATTCAACACTTTGATTCAATCTTTCCAACCTTGCTTCGGTTGAATTATACCAAAGCCCAGAGGCAGACAGAGTCCTCTGACCCAAAGGTCTTCTTCATCACAGAGAGCCTGTCTCTGTCCCCCAAGCAGAATACTGTGACTGGATGAGATCATTTAAACTACTCCACCATTTTTTTTTTTTTGCAAGCCTACTTTCTAAGAGATATGTATTAGAGGGATCAAAAGCAGCCAAGAGTGGTGGCACATGCCTGTGATTCTCCCAGTACTTAGTATTTCTCCCATGCCTGGGGGGACTGAAGCAGGAGGATTGTTGTAAGTTTGAGGCCAGCAGGAGCTACAGAGTAAAACCTTGTCTCTAAAGCCCCATCCAAAGAAAACAAACAAAACATGCATTTGTGTGTGCCTGTGTATGTGCTTGAGCGCACGCGTGCACACACACACACACACACACACACACACACACACACACACATACACCCCTGGGAGAAAAGACCCCAGAATAAAACATCAACATACTCTAGACCATCAAGGCTATTGGATTTTATCTCAGAGTGGGGGTTTGCATAAGACTTGTCCCTCTGATCTTTCACTTCACCTTTGACTTACCTGAATACCATTTTCTTTTTTTTGCTTACATTTATTTATTTACCAATTAATTAATTAATTAACTAGATAGGGTATTATATAGCCCAGGCTGGCCTTGAATTTGGTATGTAACTGAGAAAGATCCTAAACTCCAGACCCTTCTCCTCTCACTTCCCGAGTTCTGGGATCACAAATGAGGTGTACCATCATATCTAGTTTTATGTAGTTTGAAGGTTGGACCTCGGCATGCCACATAAGCACTCTACCAGCGGAGCCACACACCCAGCTCCTAAGTACTGTTGTTAAAAATCAGTAGTAATCAAGTGTCATGGGCTGAGTGCCAGGTCAGACTTTAGAGAAGCCGGGATGGGAAGACAGGGAGTGAAATCCCTGGATAAAAATGCATGCCGGACTCCACCATAAGTAAGACAAATCAGCCACAACCAAACAGAGCTGACAGGCTAGAGGTCCCTTGTAAACTGTTGGGTTCTGTGCACGTAACTAGACATCTATAAATATCTTTAATAGGCTTCTCCTCTTTCCATGGAGACAGCCAAGGCTGTCTTGGAGGTGGTACTCTGCCCAAGTTCAAGTACAGTGCAACTGCAGGGGATGCCAGGTCTTTGGCAGAAATAACGGAGGGCAGACAGGACTGACTGGGCACAGCTTGTCATTGTGAGGGCACATTGCGGTGCTTTGAAAAGGGTTGACTGCCGCAAGTGCTGGCCAGAGGTAAGGCAAGCAGCCAAGAGTGGGGGCAGAGGAGAAGAGCGCAAAGCACACTTGGATTGGAATAAACTGTTTATGTAAAAATAACCTTCTATCTACACGGCACATGAGTGTGGCAAGTCCTTTCTGAAGACCTATTAACACTGATCAAGGCACTGAACACAGACTTACGGAGCAGGAGCAGGAGTGCTAGAATCATGAGAGCGATCGCGGCAGGGCCCAACCCGACATAGTTGTCATACTGCGCAGCCACACAGCCACCGCCCTTCAGACACTCGCACACGGTGAGCTGAAGGACCTGTCTTTCCGGGCAGCTGAAGCCCTGGCTGTCGGAAATGAGGAAGGGAATCTCACTTCTCCCACGCTTCCGCTCGCTCTGCTGCAGCAGCACACTGGTACCTGCCAGAGAGGAGACACAAGAGGATGGAAAATGGGTGGCTGATGAGAGGAGAGACAGGTCTTAATGTGGCCTCAGGTGGACGCTTTTTCTCCCCAGCTCCTCCTGGCATTCATTCTCTGTGCTCACCAAAAATGTGTCCACAGACTTCAAAAGATTAACTAGAAGATGGTCGGGGTTGGACACAGCTTTCACGGTGATTAGATTATCTAATGTGTGTGGTCTATCAAATGCTAGGAACAACCACCACACACTCCAGCCAGTGGGCATTCGATGATACATGAGATGACATTTCTGTGAATAACATGTTCATTCCATGACATTTGTGTTACCAATTATTAAAAAAGAAGTTATTAAAGTAGTTTTTAAAGGTAGCAGAAACTGTCTGATGTCACCCTCAGTTTTGATACTTTTCAGGATAAGCCCGTCTTATTTTTATCTTGGTCTTTTATTTTGTGACAATACCTTCTCTTTCTATACCTGCTGTTTTGTTTTCTTTTGTTAAAAAGTTTGGTAATGATATTTCATGTTATTTAAACAAGCATTTTAATAAAGTGAGAGGCACATGAAAAAAAGACAAAGTAAGTAATAGTCGTTAGCACCTGGAAATTGAGGCAGGAGAACAGCAGAGTTTGAGGCCAGCATAGGCAACAGAGTAAGATCCTGCCTCAAAAACAAGCAAATAGAAACAACACCTCTCACCCCCCCCCCCCCAAAAGGACTTTTTGAAGTCATATCTTGAAAGAAGAAAGTTACATTTGCTTATTTAGTGTGGAGGTGGCTCTATCTGCGTGTTCCAGCATCACCATCAGCATGAGGAGGTTAGAGGTAGGTCCTGGGTGTGGAACTCATTAATCAGGCTTGGCAGCGAGGACCTTCACCCACTGGGCTGTTCTGCTGACATTATTTCTTTGAGACAAGGCCTTGCTACGGAGACCACACTGGAACTTGATGTGAAGTAAAGTAAATCTCAAAAGAGTCCCCTTGCCTCTGCCTCCCAAGTACTTGGATTGTGAGAACATGAATTGTATTCATGTATTAAAACAAAGCAAATACCAAACCACACAACATCAACAAATAGCAGGAAAACCAAACAAAATCTTTCTCTGAATTATTTTAAGGTAAGCTATAGACAGTCGCTGATAACTGTGTTATAAACCTTTCTGAAATGAACATTGCTTGATAAATAGTCTTCTGGATAGAATTTTCTGCATTTGAGACTGTCCCAAAGACACCTAAAAGATCACATCAAGAAGAGGACTATGTGCAAGACACAGGCGTTTGACTGTGTCTACCAGCATTGGGTTAGCATGTGTGTCAGACCAAGTCTCCAGTTTCTTCAGCTTGTTATGACAGAAGTGCTTGAAAGGATACTTGGAGAAAACTCAACCTCCTAAAGACAAGCCGGACCATCTTTACTTTCCGCAGGTCTACATGAGGAGCTAAGGTACTACTTTAGGCTTAGAGTTCAGACCCTCATTTTATTTCCCCCTTAAAGTCTACATTGGGGATGCATTGAAGTATAATTTGAGAAGACACATGAATTGGCCTCTGACATGAACTCCTCGCTCTCCATCACGCTTACACTCGGATGCTGACATACTTACTTTCCTGGTGCGTTATTTTCCACTTCTGTGCCGTTCCAGGAGGCTGGTCAATGATGGAGAAGCTGAATGGCCCGCTGTTCTGGGGCCCATCCAAATCCTCTGCAGTGACGTTCACATAGGGTTCATCCTCACAGACACTCCGTACAGAGTCCACCAGTACGGGACAATTGTCATTGATGTCTTCAACAGTGATAACGATGGTGCCGGTGATGGTTTTTTGAGGATGATCTTGAAACCAAGCAGGAGAGAGTTCAGACTTTCTGAGTGTATCACTGAGCATGGACACAGATTCAGTACAGAAGCCAATCAGATAAGGAGTGGGTGCCAAGCACCGAGGATACCTCCCATAGGCAACTCTCAGGTTCCTATCAGTGCAAAGTTACTAAATAAATAAGCAAAAATGTGCACACAGCCTTAACCACTGATGAGGCCATTTATACACAGTCAGGACAAATACTTCTGGTGGTGAAAGATAAAATCTAAAAGCATTTAACCAGGAAAGGCATCTGTTTATTAAACTTACCTTTGGATATGGCCACAACCTTTGCAGTATAGGTACCATTTTGGACATATCTAGATTCAAAGTCAGGAATCTTTACAAGCTTAATCTCTGAAGTGACGGAGTCCACAGAGACCCAGTTGTCAGTGTCTTGCACTTTTACATATCTGTTATAACACAAACAGCAAATTAATTTTAATTCTGGATACATTGGAACTAACATCTGTACTTCTTTCAAATTTATCTTTATCCCAGTACATATGACCTTGTTATACACACTAGGTTTGAATGTCACAAGGCATGTCGGGTAGGCTTATGCTATATAGTCTATTGAGATATTGTTAGTATGTAAAAATAACTTAAAAAATTAGTGGTTGACTTAAATGGAAGGAACTAAACATTGTTAGGAATGATGGCTTTCAAGAAGAATTTATTAAAAATGAAATCATGCACTCCTGCATTTTTTTTCTCTGCAAGTGAGGAAAATCAAAAAGCAGAGAGGATACGCTCTTATTAGATTTTAAGAATAGTACAGTGAGTACAATTGAATTTAACAAATAAAAATAGAAACACAAGCCAAACACATGAGTCTCTTGGTTCAGCCAAATAATTTATTTTCTACTAAGTAGCTATTTAAGCACACTAGAACGGGTGGCTAATTTATAGTAATATTTGTGTACAGTATTTGGAGATAATCCAATCATACACTTGAACTACATTTTAATGCCTTTTATTATTGTCCCTAGTAAATAATTATAGAGAGAGGTGAAAGTACAGGGACCAGGAGTTCAAGGTTATCCTTGGCTACACAGTGAGTTCAAGGCCAGCCTGAGCTAATGATACTGCCTTAATAAAAAAACAATACTTAACAATGTAAAAATAAAAGTATAAAAAGGAAATGGTAACATGTTTGGATTTTCACAAGTACTTTTGAATATCCTATCAGGAATTTTAAAGATTTATTTATTTATTATATGTAAGTACACTGCAGCTGTCTTCAGACACACCAGAAGAGGGCATCAGATGTCATTATGGATGACTGTGAGCCACCATGTGGTTGCTGGGATTTGAACTCAGGACCTTTGGAAGAGCAGTCAGTGCTCCTAACCACTGAGCCATCTCTCCAGCCCCTATCAGGAATTTTAAAGTAGTCATTATTGATTGTCTGCCCCACTTTTCTATTTTCATAGCTATTATAATCCGGTTGTCTGAGCAGTAAATCTACATGTCACAATGGAATGTATTAGGTGATGTCACTTAAAGAGCTGTGTAATTAATCTATTGTGGAACTCTGCATTTAGGCTTGATATCAGCTTATGTGGTGTCTCAAATATTAATAAGTTACTGATTGAATAATTAGCACAACAGCACACTAAAAAAATTAAAAATATGGTTCTTTTGCTGTCCTTGTTAAGTTTTTAAAAAGGTTTTTATTTTAATATTAAATTATGTATAAGTGTGCTTATCTGTGTATGGATAGGAGCAGGTACCCTCAGAGGCTAGAAAAGGGTGTCAGAACCTCTGGAAATGGATCTACAGGTGATTGTGAGGCATGCAAAGTTTTACAAACAGAAATTCCATCAAACAGGCATGTAAGGGAATTGAAACCCGGAAATACACTCACAACCACGCCTTACGTTACTTTAGCTGCTTGTCCTGTGTCTTCATCAAAAACTTGAAATTTTCCAATCGACTTGCTGAGGCTGGATCTATCCATTGCCTCACTAGCTCGGACAGAGACTACGCTGCTCTTGAAATGAATGCCTTCGACCACGTTCTTGACCTTGACAGTGATGGGAATGGGCGTGGGCTTGTACTTGCTCAGAATGGACTTGTGGAAAGCTGCTTTGTTAGTGACAAGGATGCTCAAGTCTAGCTTCTTCATTTCTTCATAGTCCAATTCCTGGAGAAACAAAGCCAGAGTTACTGCTGGGGAAGCATAGCACAAGAGCACACACAGACACACAGATAGATGTGCACACACACACAGATAGATGTGCACACACACAGAAATTCACACACACAGACACAAAGATAGATGTGCACACACACACACAGACACACAGATAGATGTGCACACACACACACAGACACACAGACACAAAGATAGATGTGCATACACACACAGATAGATGTGCACACACACAGATAGATGTGCACACACACAGATAGATGTGCACACACACAGATAGATGTGCACACACACAGAGATTCACACACATAGACACATAGATAGACACACACACACACACACTCAGATAGATGTGCACACACACACGCAGACACACAGACACAAAGATAGATGTGCATACACACACAGATAGATGTGCACACACACAGATAGATGTGCACACACACAGAGATTCACACACATAGACACATAGATAGACACACACACACACACACTCAGATAGATGTGCACACACACACGCAGACACACAGACACAAAGATAGATGTGCATACACACACAGATAGATGTGCACACACACACAGATAGATGTGCACACACAGAGATTCACACACAGAGACATATAGATAGATATATATATACACACACACACACACAGGCATACAGATAGATGTGCACATACACACATAGACACACAGACACACAGATAGATGTGCACACATACAGACACAAATACACATGCAGACACATAAGACATAGACACACAGAAAGACAAGACAGACACACACAAGACATAAACACACAGGCAGACAGACAGACACACATATAAGACATAGACACACAGACATATGGACAAAAAGATAGACACACATAAGATATAGCCGCATGTACAGACACAATACATAGACACACAGACAGACAGACACACACGGGATATAGACACACAGGCAGACAGACAGACACACACACATAAGACATAGACACACATACAGACAGGCACACACATAAGATATAGGCATACAGACACACAGACAGATACACACACACATAAGACATAAACATTACAGACAGACACACAAGATATAGACAGACATACAGACAGACATACACATACAACACATAGACACACAAGACATACAGACATACAGACACACATAAGACATAGACACACGTACATACATTCTTATTTTTCATTCTTTGGTCAACTTCAACCCTATCTCACAACTCCTTCCAGACGCATGCCCACTTCCTCTCTTACTCAACTATGCTCTTTCTCTCAACCCATAAAGCCCAGTTTTTGCTGTCCAGTTATTCTTGGCCATGAGGCCATTTCAGCTGGTTCATTTCATTTCACTATACCAGGCATCACACCATTAAAGAAAACCAATTTCCTCTTTTCCAGCAGCCATCAAATGCCGACAGCTCCTCAATGAGGGATGGGACTTTGTACTGCCCTTCCCCTCCATGTTGGGAATTTGCTTGGCTTCAGCATGTACAGGACTTGCATCTGCTGTTACAGCCTCTGCAAGTTCACATGTGCAAAGGGACACTTTCCTTGAGTCATTGACTGCCTCTGGCCCTTACAATTATTACTATTTGGGGGATAAAAAACATCAAGGTTTTCCTTGTCCCGGGACTCACTCTGCATACTGCACTGGCCTTAAACACTTCATTATCTTTCTTCCTCTCCTCCTTACATGCTACCTTAAGTGGCCTGAGCCACCATGTCCAACAACAAGCAAGTACTTTCAGTTTATTTTGGTAAAGGTCACGGTTATTTTCAGAAACATATTTTTAAAAAGTAAAAGTGATTTTTTTTCAAAGGAGAAATTAATAGGCATTTAGTGAAAATTAATATTCAGTAACATATTCCATGAGTTTGTTTTTGATAAATGGGGATATGGAGTACACGGTGTCTGGACTGGAGAGTTTATGTCAACTTGACACAAGCTAAAGACATCTGAGAGGAGGGAGCCTCAATTAAGAAAATGCCTCCATAAGATTGGGCTATAGAAAACCTGAAGAGCCTTTCTTAATTAGTGATTGATAAGTCCTGGGTTCTATAAGAAAGCAGACTAAGCAAGCCATGGGGAGCTGCCATGGGGAGGGTGGGGGAGAGAGAGGGAAAGAGAAAAAGTATGCCTAAGAAGAGGAGGAGCAGAGGAGGAGGAGGAGGAGGAGGAGGAGGAGGAGGAGGAGGAGGAGAGCCATTTGCAAGAGGCCAAAATGTCTGAATCTTATAGGGAGGGGCCTCTGGTGGAAGGGGAGTCCAGTCACAGGGCTGGAAAGTTCAAGGTTGAGGACAGGTTAAGTCAGGTAGGGCCCAGGAATGCTGGGAGAACGTGGAGGTGAGATCTGCTTTGCTATGTAAAATAGGCACCTCAGCCCCTTTCTGTCTGAACCAAAACACCAGTCCCCAAGGTCTACTCCTTTATTTGGAAACTTCCATTTCTTCCTCCTGAAACTGACTACTGGAGTCTAGCTATCAAAATATTGAAGTCCAGCAATCAACACCCTCCCCCCCCACGCCCCCTTTGGCACACTTAACTAACATGTCCAAAGAAAATTAAACACCTACTATGAGGGTTAAAATTACAATCCTAACACAGGATTTCCTCTTTTACCTTTATAAAGTGACATTTGTCTATAGGTCATGTTTGTCTCTTCTCTGTCCAGAGGCAGTCCTTTGTCTCCTGTGGCAAATATCCCCGCCCTATCTCCCTTGTTCCCTCCTCTTCTTCCTAGTTCTGTTTCCTGTCCTTGTCTCTTATCCCCTGCGCTTTATCCCTCTGGAGCAAATAAAACTTTGTGCTGAGAACTTGAACTTGGGGTGTCTTGAGTCGACTCCAAGGTTCCCTACAATATCTAAGACATCACATTTGCAATTTTCTCAATCTGTTGCTTTTCTATAATTTTCTTAAAACATTTTGGTCGTTGAGACAGAATCTCATGTAGCCCAGGATAGCTTCACACTTGACTATGTAGCCAAGGACCACCTTCAACTCTTGATTCTCCTTCCTGTGTCTTACCACTGAATCTGGTTACTATGGTGACCACTGACCACATGATCTGGGCCACGAATGCCAGGCAAAGTCTGCCTACCGAACATCATCTCTGCCATCTCCAGCCAACTGTAGTCTTTTTCATCTACACTTCTCTTAGTGCAAATAACTGCATCCCTTTTTTGTAGATGATTCGACTATTTGTCATTTATCAACTGTTTCTTTCCATGTGTATGTGAATTCTGTCTTCCCACCCGGGGTTGTGTGTATATAATTCATCTGCTCCTGCTGAAACAAGGGTGCCCATGGGCTTGTGTATACACTGGATTTTGCCATTAGTGGGACCCACAACTGATGGTTTGAAATTGTGTTTATTTCTCTGTAACAAGTTTGTTTGGTCTCTGGTGGCATTACTAATTTCTTCAAATCATAAAAATCTGTCTTCCCTTTAAACATGGGTTGATGTTTTTAAATGCATATCATAGTTTATTATTAAGGGGAGAACTGAAACCTCAAGTGAACTTTTTTCCCTATTTACACATTTATTTCACATCATACTTTTAGATTTACCTAGTATATATATACATTATATATACCTTATATTTCTATAACATATTCATATGAGTAAACATACACATAAGTTGAGAGACACAAGTCTGCAGTTAATTTTTATTTGCAGCGTAATGAAATAGTATTTAAAAGCTGTTGCTTTTCATTTTAAAACTAGAGAAGTCTAATAGTCAATCACAATATATTAATGTTACTTCTTATTTTGTTACATAGACAAAGCCATTTTAGAATTTTTGTTTAAAAAGTTCTGTGCAGGTTATTTTTTTGTTTCTTTCTTTCTAAGACAGAGTTTCTAGACCTTAACAACCTAGGTGGAGTCATCTGTCTTGGCTGCATGTGCAAGTTCCTACAGGAACTTAGAAGAATAGACTGCCCACTGATCTTGCTCTGCAACATAAACCAGCTGAAAAAAAAAAAAAGAAAAGGATGGGTCTGTGGGCTCTCCCTATATGAATACAGTGCTGAATATTAAACTTGGAGCCTTGACCAGAACCTTGTCTTGGCTTCATCTTCACATGTCCTCCCCACCCCCATCTCTTTCATTGCCAACACCCCTTTCAGGTAAAACCAGTTCATCCACAGTCACTGGATGAACAGGTGGAGCCCAAACGAGAGGCCTGAAAATGAAGAGACCCACGGAGAAACACTGTCTTGGGTGGAGCTCCACAAAAACCAGAAGAAAAGTAACAGCACCATGCATGGTAAGTAATGAATAGTATTAATGCTAGCGCTAGTTATAAATTTTATTTTTTGGAGACTGTTGTTGCAGGAGGTGCATTAAGGGGATACAACTAGGCTGAAGAGGTCTTGACCCAATGCTGACTTCACCTAGGGGTGACAGCGCAATGGGACAGGGGAATTCTATATAGGTATTTGTCTGTAGCCAAGAGCTACATCAGGTGAGGAGTAGGGCTTAAAAAACAGATGTTAGAAAAAGTCTTAGCTCAAGTAGATTTATGCTGTCCATGGTTCCCAGAAGTAGGAATGGTAAAAGCTATTTCCTAGCTCTCCTAGGGACAGGAGGAAATCGGGAGATGTCCTGCTTCCTCTCTGGCTCCTATTGGTCTGGTTCTGGGTCTCTTAGGTAGGATATGTAGGTCCCTTTGGGATATCAAGTTCTCTTTGCGCTCTGTCTATTGTCTGTCCTTGGTGCACCAAGCTGTACATGTCTGTCAATTTATGTCTGTTTTTGTTTCTTTGTTTGAATGATTGTTGTTCTATGTTTTATGTTCAAAAGAAAAATGGTTAAAACTTTATCTGTTGGCTGTCTGCCCATTGATTTAGTTTAACTTCTTTAAAAGGCAGTCTCAATTTGCACAGCAGAAACTGATAAGTTAACCTGTGGAAAATCTGTGACTGTATTTATTGGGTTCAGCAATGATAAGCTGCTCCCTTCTTGAAATGATAGCTAGAAAAAGTAAGAATTTTGTCCAGTCTAAATATATAAGATGTGTGTAGCTACTTCATTTTTGTTTCTGACTGGTTTTTAAAAGTATAAATATGTTCTGCATATCTTGGGTATAGAGTATCGGCTTATAAGTTATTGTGTATGATTAAAAATTTGTAACATTGGTAATAGAAAGTCAGCTTAAAACTGGTAACTCAGCGTTGGAGTCATTCAGACAACATGTGGCATGAGCCAACCCAGGAAAAGAGGTCTCTAAAGATACTTCTAAATTGGGATAACAATTTATGTAATTCTTATCCTAGAAACTAGACTTATAAAGGATAGGATTTAAAACAATGTCTTTTAATGAGGTATTAAAAGCTGCATTGTCATACACTCATATATAAGAACTGGCAGCCAAACTTTGTTATGTGAAAGTAATGCTTTTGGTACTGATTTTAAAGAGAATGGATTGTTTAAAACTGGATTTTGTTTTCCAAAATTATGGGTATGCTCTAACATACCCATAATTTTGGAAAACAAAACAAAACAAAACAAAAAACTTAAAAATTAAACTGCCGGTGTTCCATTGGCTGCAATTTGCAGTTCGATTGCAGGTTCAGGATTTTTAACTTACACATATTTGTAATTAAGAAAAAAATTAGCAGGTGGAGATTGTTGAAGGCTTTGCAAAGAATTGATGAGGCTATGGAACTTGTGGAGGCATTGCAGCCTGGCTTGCCTACTCCAGCTGCCATTCCAGGAAATGCATATAGAATTGTTATGGATTTGGAGGAATGTTTTTATACTGTTCCTTTGCATCCTGGTGACTGGGAGGTTTGCATTTAGTGAGTTTGATTGTAATTTTGAATAACCCATAATGTGATATCATTAAAAGGTTTTGTTTCAAAGAATGGCTAATGGCCCTACATTATGTCAAAACTTTGTTTCTGCTTCAATACAAGAGGTTAGACCTTTGAATCCTTCAGTGTATATTATTCATTATATGGATATTTTATTAGCTGATTCCTCTGAAGGAGTTTTATGACAAGCCTTTGCTCTTCTTATACAACAAGCTTTAAAATTTTGAGGTGATTGTTGCTCCAGAAAAGATTCAAAGGCAATATCTTTTTCAATATTTGGGGCCTCAGTAATATCCTAAACAAATTGTGGCACAGAAGATTCAAGTAAGAAAAGATAATTTACTTATTTCAAATTATTTTCAAAAGTTGTTAGGCACTATTAATTGGCTAAGACCTCATCTTAAGCTTACCATAGGAGAACTTAAACCCCTGTTTGATATTCTCAAGGGGGATGCAAAGCTTAATTCCCCCGGACAATTAACCAATGAGGGACAAATAGCTTTGCAGAAAGTAAGGTAGCTATTAGTCAACAGATACATTATATAGACTATGATCAATTGTTGGCTATTTCACAGCAGTCCTTTAGCAAAAGGGACCATTAATGTGGATTCATCTTTCTTCATCTCCAAGTAAAGTTTGAGCACCAACCATATTTTGAAGCTGTTGCTGTCTTAATACAGAATTGTGGCATAGAATCATGAAAGTATTTTGGAAAGAATGTCTTAAGAACCTGATGAAACATTTATTCCTTATTTCAAACAGCAAATAACCAAGTTTGGTTATTGCAGAATACTGATATTTGGCCTGTTACATGGCAAACTTTTTAGGCAAACTTGATAATCATTATTCAAAAGACAAGTTGGATAATGAATTTGCCTCTATGCATGCTGTTGTATTTCCTGTAAATTTATGCATCCATCACATAAAAAATGCATTTACTGTATTTACAGATGGCTCATCTAATGGGAAATCAGTATATGTAATTGGATCACATGTTCATTCTCTTGAGTTTCCCCCTGCTTCAGCACAAATAATTGAATTATGTATTGTAGCCACTGTTTTTGAAATGCTGAAAAAAACAAGTTTTTAATTTGTATATTGGTAGCCAATATATAGCTCATGGTTTACAATTGCTTGAAATTGTTCCTTTTTTAGATACTGCTAATTCTTAATTTTTACAGTTATTTATACAAATACAGCTTAATTTGAGAAACATGTACTGTTCCTTACTTTATAGGACATTTAAGAACTCATACTGGATTGCCTGGACCCCTGGGCAATGCCACAGCAGATTTGTATACCAGGCAGACTATAGGCCTTACAGGAATACTTAGCTGAACAATCTCATTCTTTACATCATCAAAATAGTAACAGTTTGAGACAACAATTTGGTATTCCTAGAAAATATGCACATCAAGTTGTAAAGACTTGTTCTCAGCGTCCTCAGTTTCTTCATGTACCACATAATAGTGTTAATCTTCGAGGACTTGTACTTAACCAATTATGGCAAATGGATGTTACCCATATTTTCTTATTATCCTAAAGGACAAGATATTGTGGAACAGGCCCATGGAACTTATCTTCATAAAACAATATCTTCATAAAAAACAAAAAAGGGGGAATTATATCTGAATATACCACAAAATCATTTAAATCATGCCTTTTATTTTAAAAATTTAAAATTTGGAGGCCAAGGAAATCTGAGTGTGGGAGGAGCAGCTACTAGTGCTTCTGCCCTGGTTTTGCAAGGAAAAAATTATGAGCGCATTAGAATGGCAATAGATACAGATATAGAAAAGATAGAAACCTCTATTTCCCATTTACAAGAATCTCTAATCTCCTTGTCTAAGGTAGTCCTTCAAAACAGGAGAGGACTTGATCTTTTATTCCTTCAACAAGGAGGACTATGTACAGCCCTCCATGAAGAATGTTACTTTTACATCGATCATTCAGGAATAGTAAAGGATTCTATGGCTAAAGTTCGAGAAGGACTAGCCAAAAGGAAAAAAGAAAAAGGACAGAATCAGGGATGGTTTGAATTCTGGTTTTCCACTTCCCCATGGCTTACAACTTTAATTTCTACACTGCTTTGATCATTAATTATAATCTGTTGCTTTTAATTACTGGACGTTGTATCTTAAACAGATTGGTTGCCTTCACAGAGGATCCTTTTCAGGAAGCTCAGCTATTCACCATGACAGTTATCAATTGCTATGAAGAAATGCATTGAGTGCATATTCATATGTCCTTCATGGCTTTGGTCTGAATGGGAAAGAGTGTGCTATAGAAAGCCTGTAGTCAGAGACAGGTAAGAATGTTCTTGACCTCCTATCGACCTAAGGCAAAGTCATATAGCAATGCTATGTTTGTTCTCGATGATGGGTAAGAAGGAGCAATATAGACACTGACCTAAGACAGGAACAATCACCTGGTCACTCTTTACCCTAGATGTGATTATGGAAAACAAGTAAATCTTGTGCCCCTGTCCAGCTACTGGTACTGCTCATCTTTAAAAAACAAAAAAGGGAGAATTGTGCTCTTTTTCTCAGCCTTGAGCAGGCTGAACAGACCTGGAGCATTTGCCACGTTGAACCTTAATGACCTAGGTGGAGTCATCTGCCTTTGTTGCATGTGCAACTTCTACAGGAACTTAAAAGTATAGACTGCCTGCTGATCTTGCTTTGCAACATAAACTAGCTGAAACAAAGGATGTGTCTGTGGGCTTTCCCTATATAAACACAGTGCTGAATATTAAACTTGGAGCCTTGACCAGAACCTTGTCTTGGCTTCATCCTTCTCTAGCCCCACCTCCTGTCTCTTTCATTTCCAGTCCCCCTTTCAGGTAAACCCAGTTCATCCATGGCCATTGATTGGCTAGAGGTCTCACTTTATAACCCAGGCTTACAATGTAGCCTAGGTTGTCCTTGGACTTTCAACAGTCCTCCTTTCAAGTGCTGGGATTATATGTACAAGTCACTATATCCAGCCAAGTTTTAACTTATTTGGCACTGGTGGTTGAACCCAGGGCCTTACACATGCTAGGCAAGCCATCTACCACTGAGCTATACCCTGAATTTCATATGTTCAGCACTTTTGCCTTCATTGATAATCAGGAGGCACAGGAGAGCAGGTTACTTCCTTTCAAACTGCAGCCCTTACAATACTTGCAAGTAAAATCACAATAGATTTTTCTCTGAAAAGCAAGTAGCTGAGCCCTGGCCCATCAAGCTCACACTGCCTGGAAGTGTGCTATGCAAGGTTGTGTGCCTGGGATCTGAGTTCCTGATCTGACTCTGAACTATAGTGTGACTACTTCTTTTTATATGACTTGTGCTATGAAGGCTGTTCCTCACTCTGAGCAATGCTGGTACCAACTGATGTCCCTGTAAAGCACCTGTGAGAGTATGGGACTCAAAGCATGTTAGTCTTTCCTATAACCACAGTCCCACCCTGATGGTGGACATTCACAACTTACCTTGACAAGGGTCACAATCCCTTCATTAGTCTGTGTGTCAGTTTCAATATGGAAATAGCCCCCTTCATTTCCTGATGCAAATGTAAAGTTTGCTAGCCAGTTATCAGAGCCCACTTCATCTGCATCGGTCACTTTGATCCGCATGACTTCTACATTGACCTGGTTTTCTTCCACTGTCCCCTCATACTGCAGAACACAAACACAGCTTTTATTAATGCAATAATGTATTTTTAGTTGTGATTCAGGAAATAGTAAGCCTACTAAAAACTTAGTTACCATTTCATTTTCTACCACAGGTATATTGTCATTGACATCCAATATACGGATCTGAACTTGAGCTTGCTGGACTGGTTTGTCTGTTATCTGCCCGTTACCATCTCTTGCTTCCACCGTAAAGGAATAGCTGCTGTGTTCCTGAAGAACAAGAAAAAATGAAGAAGACCCATCTGAGATAGACATTAATAGCTCCCGAAGATGATGTTCTGGTTTTAGTTCACCTTATCTTTAGGAAATGGACTGCAGGCTTGTTCATTCATAAGTAACTGCTGTGGTCATTGAATACTGGTGTGGAGATGCTATGTATATTTATATGCAGTCAGAGCTTTTTACAGAGGGGCAGAAAAAGCACAGGGAGATCTTGATAACCCCCAACTATGTGTCACCAGGGATAGTCTTAGGAGATGAGTTCTTCAAACAAAGGTGGACTGTTCATGCTGCAGTTTGCTCTGCCCTGGAGGTACATGGTTGCTTCTGTTTTGCTCTTATCCTTTCATCCAAGTTAAACGGTAAGTCAGGAATATTTGGCTGGGGGAACCAGACTAGAAACATGTCTGACAGAAGCCCTGAGATGTCAAAAATGCCACTCAAAGCACTTAAAAATTCTCAAACCAAAACTTGTGTACCCTTTTCTGGAGGAGGAAGTAGGAGGGACAGAGGTTCCTGGTCGTCCTTAGCTATATGAGAAAACATAACCACAGCAGAGCACGAAGAAAGACAGTAGAAAAAGGAACCCTTTTCGTATATGTGGCCTCCTGGCTCAGTGTGTCTGGGGTTTAAGGGGCTCAGCAGACACATCAGTGAGGGAGGGTCCTGTGTGGGACAGACCCACTCAGTGGATGGAGGGGAGCTGTGTCTCTGAAGCTCTTGGCTGGATACTCGCTTAATCCTTTCGAGACTCAGTTACCTTAAGTGTAAGATGGGAATAAGAGCTGGATTTGCCTCACAGGGTTTCAATGTGGATTATCTTGTTTACAAGATACTCCAGGTAAGTACCCGATAAGTGTCAGCCATGAATATCAGCTCAATGGCCACACTCCAGAGGCAGCAACTTGCTCATGCCACAGAAGTTAGGAGTCATTGGCCATACTCTTAAATGTCACAAAGACCTCAACAGGAATGTTGGCTGAGGTCCTTCCCATGTGAGTAGCTGGTTCTGAAACACGACACAACACACCTGCCTAAGATTTACATCTGATAACACTGCAGTATACTCAGGATCCCCTACGCTTTACCTTTTTATGCTATAAAAATTCTTGTGCATGTGGCTCTTAAAGATTGTCTATTTCCCCTTTGATTAAAACATTAGAATTAGGGGTTGAAGAGATTGCTCAATGGTTAGGAATACCGGAAGCTTTCTCAGAGGACCCAGGTTTGGTTTCCAGCATCCAAAGAACAGCTAACTGCTGTCTTGTAACTGCTGTACCAGGGGATCTGACACCCTCTCCTGACTTCTGCAGGCACCAGGTATATATGTGGTGTTAGACACATATGCAAGCAAAACACCAATATGCATAAAGCTAAAAAAATTTTGAAAATCAAAATAAAATGTTTGAGAGAATAATCTTTCTAGGAAACTACTTAAATTCTCAATATTCCTTTTTTTTTTTAAGATTTAAAATAAGACTTTTCTCTATGAACTTTTTAATTCTCCTTTTTGTTTTTGAGGCTAAGTCTCACTATGTAGCCTTGGCTGGCCTGGAACTCCTAGTTTGGCAGCCAGGCTGGCTTCAAACTCATGGAGATCCAACAGTCTCTGTAGATCCAATAGCCTCTGCCTGCAGAGTGCTAGGATTAACAGCCTGTGCTATCATGCTGTGCGCCCTGTCTGAGTCATATGGCAAAATTGTAGTCTTCATACCAAGTTTTCCCAATCTGATGCTAATCCCATCTCAGTATGAACACAGCATACCTCAATTTGGACTGCTCATATTCCAAGAGCTGGATAGCATATGTTGCTAGTAACTGCCATATTGGCAGCACATCCCTACACAATAATTCCTAGAGTTATTCCATGAGTGAGGAATACAGAGCAAATTAAAATTAGAACATAAAAATCGAGGGAGTGGAGAAACTAGAGAGGGTTAAGAAAAGAGGGTGACAGGTGACCTTAACTTACCTCTCTGTCCAAAGTAAAACTGGTCGTATAGATCTCCCCTGTGTCTTTATTTAGGTAGAACACATGACTATTTGCAGGCTCCTGAGGGACAATTCTGTAGGAGACTTTAGCATTCAGAGTCTCCGGGTCATCTGCATCTGTGGCTGTGATTTTCATCACAAGTGTATCTGCCATTAGGAAAGAAGGTATCTGAGGTAAGTACTCTTACGAACGGGTTCCTGTTTTATTTATTATTCTTTCAGCTGTATCCTGAAAGGATCTTCTAGTCTTATCATAATTTCACTATACCACTATCAAAAAAGAGATGTCAGGGGGTAAAGGCACTTGTTGCTGAGTCTGCTGAACTGAGAGTAATCCTTGGGATTACACGATGGGACAAGAGAACTGGACTGCACAGGTTGTTCTCTGGCTTCCATGCATGGAAATAATAGGAAAAAAAATTATAAATAAATGGAAAATTGCTATATT